>NC_048575.1:58123872-58723872 GCF_013265735.2 Oncorhynchus mykiss
GGGGACAATGATATGATAGCATTAAAGACCATGAATTTGGTTTATCAACGGCGGTGGGCTGCAGCAGTGTTGGGGGTCACTTACCATGCAGATCCACACACATTTCTGTGAAAGGGATACGGTTCCATTGAGCTCTGCAGCCCTATCAGCCCATCCAGATGGTATAGAGAGCAGCTTTGACACTCTGGTACAAGCTCTCCAGCTGCTTTGCCACCCTCAAATCTCCCTGACCTAAATCTGCTTCTCTCAGGCAGGGTAGAGAGCTGAGTAGAGGACACCTTCAAATGTACCATTTAGACAGTTCCACACCATTCTCCTCCCTCCCCATGACCAGGGACAAACACAGGAAAACGTTCTTCCAGAGATTCCTCATGAAACCAGGACCACCAGTTTGTGTATGTTTCTTACACAATACACACCCGGAATATTACGAATACTAAACTGCCTAGCTAGTAAATGGTCATAAATTGTAAATGGTCATTTAAGCAATTTACGTACTTAACTTGTTCTTTACTTGATCAACTTGACTTTTGTAGCATAAAGGCGACCTGCTAGATGTCTAGGAAAATGGATAGTACCCTATAATGATGCACTGTGCGATGCACCAGGCTCTCTGAATGCTACAAACGACCCAGTCAAGGAGAATGCGGTGTGTATACTATCATAGCCCTTCCATCCTAACAGGGCTGCCAGCTTACAAACCCAGGCCTGGCATGGAGCCCGTAGGAGGAGACAACGGATGCCATCCAAAACACAGCACCCCTAATCCTGAAGCCTGGGGGCGCCGACGGGCAAGACCCACATCAAATACACAACCATCTGAAGAAGGATATCCCTCACCAGGCTACAGTGAGTTCAAAACCATGGTGTAGGCCACACTCACCTGTCCTCAGACCCAGGTAGGAGGCACAGAGGATGTCCCACCTCCATCTCAGCAATAGGAAGGGAGGACACATATCGCCTGCCTCTGATGCCCCTGTCCTGTCCCATCCCAGCATCCCAATCTCAACATCTAGAGCCGCAGGCAGGTTTCTCTGAGCATTATTAACCAACTACCAGGGAACTTCAAAGCTAGGCTACATCATGGTATGGAGCGAGGGGGTGGTGTAAATTAATCCTGATGCTGTGAGGAGAATCACTGAGTTCAAAAGGTAAGGAGCTCCTTTGTTTACTTTCATGTCCACATCTTTCATCACTGCGGGCTTTAGAGGGACAACGACAGATAGCTGGATATACAGCACAGAGAGTATTACTAGATGGATATATAGACTAACAGATGGACAGGTAGAGAGACTGACAGATGGAGAAATAAATACATTGTAAGTAGATTGAAAAATGGTGAGAGATAAACAGTAATAGACAGAGCGCAGTATTACATGGTAGTAATATTGCCTGGTTGTATTTCCAAAGACAAATGTGACTTTTCCTCAACCAAAAAAAAGCTGACTGTGAGCTCTGGTACATATCTTTACGTGTAGTGTCATTTTTTCCATTCAAATGAATCTGTTCCAGCAATAGAAAATGATTCTGTGTGGTGCCAGCTTCAGAAACTCCACCTCAAATCGTAGACAGCTTTGGTTTAAAGAAGAGAAAACGTCATCTTGGCAAGTAAAATCATGTTTACACCCACCCCCACAGCCTGGTGGAGGACTATCAAATTGGAAACACTGACGAAAAAAACGCCTTCTTTCAGCTGCGCAATCACCTCTTCAATATCAAACCCAATATCCCCGATCACACCGCGCTCACTACCTCTGTTCAACAGGAGCTAGCTGCCAATGAAGGTCCTCAACTGCAAGACAGAGGCCATGTGCAATGCCCTGTGGGATGACCGGAGTCACAGTGGGAGTTGCATCTCAGAGGGAAAGGAGAGCAGCGTTGGTGAAACTCCTGTATTGATGTGTTTGACAGTAACATCTGTACTGCTATTGATCTGCTTATTGACTGCTAACTCTGCCCGCCCACTTTCTCTGGAGGCACACAAAGCACTGCTGGTAATTGCACATGCATCAAAAAAAGATACTACATGCAATAACAGGCAAATACACACATACAAAAAGTCACATGGACACAATAACAGAAGAGACACACTGTAATAGCAGGCTATCAAACAACAAAGGATATGAAGGTGAGGAACACATAAAGGGAAATACATGGAAGGTAAAGAGAAATGTCAGGAATGAGATGTTGGAGGTTATTTAAGCAAAAGTCACAGTAAGAGCCTGTCTACAGATGTCCCCTTAACTCAAAACAACAGTGTCATCTCTGCCCCCACAGTCAACTATTTTACCCACTTCCCCATTCTGCAAATGAGTCTCAGAAGAAGGAGGGCTGCATTTTCCAACGCATAGCAACTGGTCTGAGAGAAACAGCGTGATTAGGCAAAAGTGAAATTGGAGCAGCAATGGAATTACAATTTCAAGTGATGTGGAGCCAGAGAGATCAAAAGAGTAGAAAAAGAATGAGGGTGAAAATGCAAAAAGGAAGAGTGAGACACAGTAATGAGTAAAGGAAGAAAAAGATTCTCCCATACTGCATGCTTGACAGCACACATTGCCTCCTGCTGGGCATCAGCTCAAAATACCCTCCTCAACCCCATAGTGACACAGAACGCTAGGGCCATGCAGTACCTCGTACTACATTACTGGAGTTACATACAGTGCCTTCTGAAAGTATTCATACCCCTTGACTTTTTCCACATATTGTTGTGTTACAGCCTGAATTTAAAATGGATTAAATTGAGATTTTGTGTCACTGGCCTAAACACAATAACCCACAATGTCATAGTGGAAATATGCTTTTACAAATGAATTAAAAATGAAAAGCTGAAATGTCTTGAGTCAGTAAGTATTTAACCCCTTTGTTATGGGAAGCCTAAATACGTTCAGGAGTAAATACGTTGCATGGACTCACTATATGTGCAATAATAGTGTTTTACATTATTTTTTAATGACACCTCTCATCTCTGTACCCCAGACATACAATTATCTGTCAGGTCCCTCAGTCGAGCCATGAATTTCAAACACAGATTCAATCACAAGGACCAGGGATGTTTTCCAATGCCTCGCAAAGAAGTGCACCTATTGGTAGATAGGTAAATCAAATTAAAGCTGACATTAAATATCAATTTGAGCATGGTGAAGTTATTATTTACACTTTGGATGGTGTATCAATACACCCAGTCACAACAAAAACACAGGCATCATTCCTAACTCAGTTGCCGGAGAGGAAGGACACCACTCAGGGATTTCACCATGAAGCCAATCGTGATTTAAAACAAGTTACAAAGTTAATGGCTGTGATAGGAGAAAACTGAAAATGGTTCAACAACATTGTAGTTACTCCACAATACTAACCTAAATGACAGTGAAAAAAAAGTTAGCCTGTACAGAATAAAAATATTCCAAAACATGCATCCTGTTTGCAACAAGGCACTAAAGTAAAACTGCAAAAAATGGGGCAAAGAAATTAACTTTATGTCATGAATACAAAGCGTTATATTTGAGGCAAATCCAACACAACACATCACTGAGTACCACGCTTCATATTTTCAAGTATAGAGGCAGCTGCATTATGTTATGAGTATGCTTGTCATCAGTAAAGACTAGGGAGTTTTTAGGATAAAAAGAAACGGAATAGAGCCAAACACAGTCATAATCTTAGAGGAAAACCTGGTTCAGTCTGCTTTCCAACAGACACTGGGAGACAAATTCAGCTTTCATCAGAACAATAACCTAAAACACAAGGCCAAATGTGACCAGATTCAGGAAAGTAGGCATATGTCGCAAGTCACAGGAGAGCTGTCTAAAAAAATATGTGAACTTTCTGGTACCTTAATATCAAACTTGTATGCTATCTGTAATAACACAAATAAAATTGTTAAATTACGTGCCTAGTTGGTGTAGCCACAGAAAAAGTAACAACCTTCCCGCTAGCCATGACTGGTTGAGATAATGAGTGGGCTGGACATGCCGAGAGATGAGTTTGGATTAGTCTACCATATAGCACACGTCTGTCTATTGGAGCTGGTCAGTATGTTGAGGTAATTGTGTCGAACGCATTTAAAAAAAATGTTATTGCCTAGTAAAACTGCATAAATCTAATGTCAAGTTAAAGTGTACTGTTAGCTAGTTAACATTAGCTGGCTGGCTCGCTAGCTAAGTGTATGCTCTCCACTTTCTAGAGGACTGAGTTTTGTAATTAGTGGAATTTGAGTATGATAGCTTAGGAGATGGACAAAACACCAGTCTGGAATACATCTTCAAACTAAGGCAACCATGCACGGCATCAGACAGGAGACGCGTCCAACCATGATGTATACTGGTAAGATTTTCAGTTATTACACATTTCTAATTTTGACAAAGTGGTTTCGTTTAAAGTGTACTGTTAGCTAGCTAACATTAGCTGGCTGGGTCGCTAGCTAATGTTATGTGTATGATCTTATTTTTCATATCTCAGACACATTTGCTTGACTAGTTATAGCGATAGAACCTGGTGGTTAGCTACCTGCAGATTCATGCAGTGTAGTAACGTCATGAGTTGTGATGGTGGTCCATTGTTTAGCTAGCTAGCTAGCTAGCTACCTGTCTTAACAAAAGACTCCACTCTAATTTTGACAAAGTATTTTCATTTCAAGTTAAAGTGTACTTATTTAAAGTTAAAGCTGGCTGGCTCACTAACTAACATTACGTCATGCATTGGGATTCATTGTTTACCTAGCTAGCTATCTAGATACATTTCTTAACAAAATACTCTCATCTTAGTGTGCCAGAGCGCAGAATAACTGATGCACCCGTTGAATAGCTCCAATGTCAGTAAATGTCGGCAACAAAGGGTAATTCAAACAGGTACAGTCACCAACGCTCTGGATGAAGTGAAAAAAAGCCTAACCAGCTCTGCTTGGGTGAGTAAAATGGTCAGGGTGGGGTGTTCTCTCATTATGTGTCTGGAAGTAGCTAGCCAATGTTTGACAGTTAGCTTGGGTGCTTGACTGTAGTTGTGAGGTCAGAGCTTTCGGAACAACCCTAGTTATTGGCCAGTGTACGCTCTGAACGCTAAACCCCAGAGCTGTTCTCTCTCTCTCTTAGATGTCTGGAAGTAGCTGGCAAGTTAGTACAGAACGCACTGATCAACCCTTAAAAGACATGGGTGGGGCTAAGGCTTAAGAGGGAGTGAACAATTCTGAATGGGTGTAGACAAAGAAGGGCTTTCCAATAGTAGCCCAATAGTAGTACAAAAACATTGAAAGACGGTTTTCTGTGAGTGAGTTTACAAATTGATAAACTTTCAAAGCAGAATTACTTTCCCATTGTTTCCTCAAATTATATACCATTTTGTAGCTCTGAGTCTATACTTTTATCCAATGTAAAAAAAAAAATGAAATTCAATGGAATTCAAATGTTGCAAGTATACACTGGATGTCACACTCTGATCTGTTTCACCTGTCTTTGTGATTGTCTCCGAACCCCCCCCCCCCAGGAGTCGCCCATCTTCCCCATTATCCCGTGTGTATTTATACCTGTGTTCTCTGTTCGTCTGTTGCCAGTTCGTCTTGTTCGTTCAAGTCAACCAGTGTTTTGTGTCTCAGCTCCTGCTTTTTCCAGTCTCTATTTTCTTGCCCTCCTGGTTTTGACCCTTGCCTGTCTTGACTCCGAGCCCGCCTGCCTAACCACTCTGCCTGCCTTTTACCCTGAGCTTGCCTGCCGTCCGGTACCGTTGCCCCACCTCTGGTTTACTGACCCCTGCCTGTCTTGACCTGTCTATTGCCTGCCCTTGTTGGAATATTAAACTATTGTTTATTTGACGTGATATGCATCTGGGTCTTACCTTCATACCTGATTGTACGAACTGGCCAAGATTGATCCAGCAGACCCAGACCAGCTGCGCAACGCCATCTCCTCCCAAGGAGCCTACATTGTAGGCACGAGGAATTGCTTCGTGGGCTGATGGAGGGGGTCCAAACATTGGCTGAGCGCCATAACCGGGCGTTGGACATGCTGCTGGAGCAATTCCACGGGTCATCCGGGGGGCAGCCTGCCACGGTGTTAACCCCACCGCCCCTCAGCATCTCGGCAGTTAGCAGCGCCGCACCACCGGCCACTCCACCTTCCCGGGAGCCCCGGCTACCTCCTCCTTCCCCTCAGATCGCTCCAAAACAGCCTACGTCATTACGCTGATTTCGGTTAGAGCTCTCACCCGGCCATATGCGCAAGCCTGGAGGGGTTCGTGGGAGAGTTGAGGAAGGTCTTTGATGCCCCGTTCTCCGGGAGAGAAGCTGCCCGGAATCTAATCCAGCTCCGGCAGGACGCCTGCACTGTTGACGACTATGCGGTGGATTTCCATACGTTGGCAGCCGAAGCACTGTTCGACATGTTCCTGCACAGCGTCTCGGAGGAGGTTAAGGACGAGCTTGCGACTTGGAAGCTACCCACAGATTTTGACTCCCTCATCGCTTTGACCATCCACATTGATGGGTGATTGCGGGAACGATGGATGGAGAGGAAAGTCAATTTCACTCGCACATCCAGGGATTCCACCACGTCTCCGAGTCATCCCGTAAGTCCCAGATGGTCCCGTGTCCGAGGGCACCCGAGAGTTCCCGACCTTCCTCGACAGTCACTGAGGAGGGCCGAGGCACTATTTCCTGAGGGCTGTCGCCAGCGGAACAGCAACACCGGATCAGCGCAAGGAGCTGTCTGTATTGCGGGACATTTGGTCATTTTGTGTCCTCGTGCCCGGTTAAAATCCAGGCTCGCCGGTAGGAGCGAGTACTCTGGTGGGACATATGGGTAACTATTCTGCTTCCCTTACTCACACCCATTTTCATGTCATTCTTCTCTATAGGTCAGGTCACCCATAACACCACTCTCGTCAACCTACATGTGTCAGGGAATCACAGCGAGACCATTCAGTTCCTGCTCATCAAGTCCCCCCAGATCCCATGGTTTTGGGATTCTCCTGGCTCCAGTGACACAACGCACTCATCCACTGGTCTACAGGTGCCATCATGGGCTGGAGTCCATTCTGCCACGCCCATTGCTGAAATCGGCGCAACCTGCCCGGGATGTCTTCCTGGGTCCTCGGAGGTGGTTCAGGATCTCTCCGCCATTCCCGCGGAGTACCAGCATCTCCGGGAGGTGTTCAACAAGTCCCGGGCCACTTCCCTTCTGCCGCACTGCCCCTATGACTGCGGGATTGACCTTCTCCCTAGCACCATGCCGCCCAGGGGCGTCTGTACTCGCTGTCTGGACATGAAACCAAGGCAATGGAAGACTACATTGGGGACTCCCTAGCTACTGGATTTATCCGTCCCTCTTCCTCTCCCGCTGGTGCAGGGTTCTTCTTCATGGAGAAGAAGGACAAGACCCTGCACCCATGCATTGACAACCGGGGACTCAATGACATCACTGTAAAGAACCGTTATCCGCTACCACTCATTTCCTCGGCCTTCGAGCCACTCCAGGGGGCCACTGTGTTCTCCAAGCTGGATCTACGTAATGTCTACCACCTGGTGCGGATACAAGAGTGGGACAAGTGGAAGACTGCCTTCAACACGGCCAGCGGCCACTACGAATATATGGTCATGCCCTTTGGCCTCACCAACGCCCCTGCTGTGTTCCAGGCTCTGGTGAATGACGTTCTCCACGACATGCTGAACCGGTTCATCTTCGTCTATATTGATGACATCCTCGTCTTCTCCCGCTCCCCCCAAGAACACATGCTCCATGTCCGGCAGGTTCTCCTAGCGCCTTCTGGAGAACCAGTAACAGAAAAGTGTGAGTTCCATCGCTCCACCATTCCCTTTCTGGGCTACATCATCTCTGCTGGGAGCGTCAAGATGGTTCCCGAGAAGGTGAAAGCGGTGGTGGATTGGCCTTAGCCTACATCCAGGGTGCAGCTGCAACGCTTAAGGGGTTTCGCCAACTTCAATCGGGGTTACAGCACCCGGTCCACGGCCACGGACGGGGCGTTCCGGGACCTTAAACACCGCTTCACCACGGCTCCAATCCTGGTTCATCCGGACCCTTCCCGTCAGTTCGTGGTGGAGGCCGACGCTTCGGATGTTGGAGTGGGGGCTGTTTTGTCCCAACGTTCTTCCCAGGACCTTAAGCTGCATCCCTGCGCCTTCTTCTCCCATCGCCTCAGCGCTACGGAGAGGAATTACGGTGTGGGGAATTGGGAGCTTCTCGCGTGAAGATGGCATTGGAAGAATAGAGGCACTGGCTCGCAGGGGCGGGACATTCCTTCAGTGTGTGGAGCGACCATAAAAACCTGGAGTATCTCCACTCCACCAAGCGCCTCAACTCCAGGCAGGCAAGATGGGCCCTGCTGTTTACCCGGTTCAAATTTTCCCTCTCCTACCGGCCGGGGTCCAAGAACGTCAAGCCGGATGCCCTGTATCGCCGCTATAACCCCAAGGCTACCACCCCGGAGCCCGAAACCATCCATCCCACCACGCGCCTGGCGAAGGCACTCAGCTGGGGTATCGGGAAACAGGTCTGGGAGGCGCAGTGGTCTCAGCCGAACCCTGGGGGCGGCCCCAGATAACCGGATGTTCGTGCCTGACGCTGTCTGCTCTGCTGTCCTGGAGTGGGCTCATTTCTCCAGGCTTGCCTGCCACCTGGGATCCCGGAAGACCCTGGCCTTCATGCGACAATGCTTTTGGTGGCCTACCATTGTTCATCGCTGCCTTTGTCACCACCTGCATGGTCTGTGCACAGAACAAGACCCCTCAACAAGCTCCGGCTTGCCTCCTCCAACCTCTGCCTGTCCCTCATCGCTCATGGTCTCACATCTCCCTGGACTTTGTCACGAGTCTCCCCCCGTCTGATGGCAACATCGCCAGTCAGGATGGTGGTTCACTTTTCCAAGGCTACCCACATCATTCCTCCCCAAGTTGCCCTTTGCCAAGGAGACGGCCCAGCTCATGGTGCAGCACGTCTTCTGGATTCATGGACTGCCAGTGGACATGGTCTCCGACCGCGGCCCTCAGTTCTCGTCCCGGTTCTGGAAGGCATTCTGCACCCTCATTGGGTCGGCGGCCAGCCTGTCCTCTGGGTTCCACCCCCAGTCTAACGGCCAGTCAGAGCGAGCCAACCAGGACCTCGAGACCACCCTGGTCTCCGCCAACCCCACCACCTGGAGCCATCAGCTGATGTAGGTGGAATACGCCCGCAACACCCTTCCCTGCTCTGCCATGGGCCTATCACTGTTTGAGTGTTCCCTGGGGTATCTGCCCCCGCTCTTCCCTGAGCAGGAAGAGGAGGTCGGCATACCTTTTGCCCAGATGTTTGTCCGCCCCTGTCATCGTACCTGGAGGAGCCCGGTCGGGCCTCCTCAAGACCACCTCCAGGTATCAAAGACAAGCGGATCGCCATGAATCCTTATCTAACCAAGATATATGAGTGTTTTATTTTTCATCCATTCTTTACAAATGTGAGAATTACAGTATTTTGTGTAGAACGTTGAATAAAAAAATGACAATTAAATCAATTTTAATCCCACCACCACAACACAACAAAATGTGGAAAAAGGGGTTTGAATACTTTACGAATGCACTGTATGTGTGAACTGGAGGTTTAACCATTGAGAAGCTTTGTGCATCACACAAACATTCCCCTCGCACTCCCTCTCTCCCTCTCTCTATTTCCCTCCTCCGATCCTTCATTAGGACCCTCACATCTCACCGGCGTTTTCACACTTTGATGTTGGTGCGCTCAGTGCTCACTTCTCACACACAAGCCTTTTGAGCTGAAGACCGGAGCTCGCTAAATGGCGCGTGAAAAAAAAATTGCGACACACACCCCAACCGAACCTGATAACAAATCACCGAGATGAGAAACTATCGCATTACCATAGCAACCGTCAGGCACGCAGCCGGAGGGCTGGGGGACAGTAGTAAAAGAAAAAGAGAGGGTGGGAAAGAAAGGGATGGAAAGAATGAGAGGGAGGAGAGAGTGAAGCAGGCCAGGGATGGAAAGACAGAGATGAGATAGAGACGAAGAATGAGAAATGTAGGGGAGAACAGTGAAGAGAGAGTGATGGTTAGATGCAGTGTTTACCAGATGAGTAAAGTGGTGGAGGAAAGCCATAGAGCGCTAATGTGTGTCAGTAGGACTGTGAACAGGACAGTGTTAATACCTACGCTACAGTATGGTGTCACATTGACACGCTCCACTACACCATTCCCTCTTGACACTGTCTGTTCTAACCTCTAATTAGTGTTAATCATAATTCCAGCTAAAAACCACTGCAGTTCTCTCCATGGCTCCTGATGAGTGATGTGATTTATTGGGGTACTAAACTCTGATGACCTCTCACTAGACATCAGAGACCAGGACTATAGCTGTAGCTTATATAGTGGCTACGAAGAGACCGACTTTCTGGTTCCTGGTCAATGTTATGGTCATGTTAGTTTTTTTGCTCTTGCATCATCATTTTCATGAAGTAATGACCTCATCGGAGCTCCTGCTCTATAAAAACATGTTGTACATGTGACACAATAGGTTCTCTAAGAGAGTGCAGGGGCCATGTTGCTGCATGGTACATATCAAAACTGCAGTTGTAGCACTCGGCACACTGCCCATGAAAAACCACACAACATCTCTGAAATCCCCACCTTCCAATGGCAGCTGGAGGCAGGCCGGGGGAGAGTGTGGAGGAGAGGGGGATGCCGTGGATCAGCTAAATGTGAGCATCTGGAGCAGCGGGCTCTGCCGCCTACAGCCCTCCGGCTCAGAGTGGCAGTGCCAACGCAGCCGTAGACACAAGCCGCCACCGCCGTGTTTATTTTTACACCAGCTGGTAACCAAACAGGAGCCAGCTGAGGTGGCCAAGTCATTCACAGACCCAACAATATGTGGAAAAGGGGAGGAGGGACGGAGGGTGGGAAGAGAGAGACAGAAAAATAGAGAGAAATAAAGAGGGCCGAACATGGAGCCCTGGGAGCGGGTGGCCGGCTCTCAAGTCACTATGTCCCACCATTGGAGGCCAGAACAACGGGCAGGACTACTGGAAGAAACTTAAACCAGAGGTTCAGAACGGTAGTGAAAAACAGACATTTACGTAGTGTAATGAACCACTGAACTACATTTAGTATATCTATATGCTGGACCATAATACGTTACATCTCATTAGGGTTGCAAAGGGAGGGTAATTTACTGAAAACTTTCTAAGCTTACCAGTAAACCACCACAATTTTGGTATCGTTCAAGGATTTTATGTAATCTATCACAAGACATCTAGCGGCCCTTTTGGGTACTTGAGATTATCACAGGGGTCCTAAACGTGGCCTTATCACATTAAAGACAATTAAATAATGATTTTTTAAATAAAAATGACAAAGCTGTAAAACATTATCCTAAATATAAACCATCAACTTAGTGAATACCATTGGTGTTTAATATAAGGGTTTCAGCAGATAACATTTGAATACTGTACTTGAATATATTTTTAAAATAAGTTATTCAAGTATAAATTACCAAAGTTATGATAAACTGCCATAGATTTTCGGTAATTACCTAAATTACTATAGATTCTGGTAGCTTTGGAAAATTACCGGTAGCTTTGCAAACCTACTCTTCATTCACCAATCACAAATAAAATATTTTAGAATGACTAATAACTGTGAACGGTAGTTATCTATAATAACTGGATAGTGAAACCATTAAGACTATATATTTGATCAAAATCATTGATGCAATGCATTTAATTAAAACCACAACTATTTGTTTCATTCAAGCCACAAGCACAAAAAGGGGGACAGCACATTTATTCTCCTGACTGCATGAAAAGGATGCAAACCAATAGCCTATAAAGCAGATAACATGACAGACGGATGGATATAGGGAGAGCTGGCAGGCATGGGTACGTGTGTGCACCGGCATTGTTTGTGAGTGTCTGTTTTCTCCCTTACCCCCCATCGTCAGTTTCTGGGGCTAAGACAAATTTGAGATGCATGCAAATGAGTCTAGCTGTTGGAGAGACCAGAGATAGGCGTCTCATACTGCAAAAGGCTTTAATATGTATACAAAAAAAACATTTACTATACCAATAATACATTTCATATGATGTCAAAATGCATTACTGTGAAATGCATTATTGGCAGTGTAACGGCTTTCTTCTTGTGGTGAAGTAGAGGCGGACCTTATATTGATTCAGGTTTAATGAAAAAACGATAAACACGAACACTACAAAACAATAAATATGGAAAACCAAAAACAGCCCTATCTGGTGCAAAACACAGAGACAGGAACAATCACCCACAAACACACAGTGAAACCCAGGCTACCTAAATATGATTCTCAATCAGAGACAACTAATGACACCTGCCTGATTGATTGAGAACCATACTAGGCCGAAACATAGAAATACCCCAAAACATAGAAAAACAAACATAGACTGCCCACCCAACTCACGCCCTGACCATACTAAATAAATACAAAACAAAGGAAATAAAGGTCAGAACGTGACAGTACCCCCCCCCCCCCCCCCCCCCCCCAAAGGTGCGGACTCCGGCCGCAAAACCTTAACCTATAGGGGAGGGTCTGGGTGGGCGTCTGTCCGCGGTGGCGGCTCTGGTGCTGGACGTGGCCCCCACTTCACCATAGTCTTAGTCTGACTTATTGTCCGCTTCCGTGGCCTCCTAACCATGGCGACCCTTCTCAATGGACAGAGGGGCAGCTCGGGACAGAGGGGCAGCACGGGACAGAGGGGCGGCAGCTCGGGACAGAGGGGCGGCAGCTCGGGACAGAGGGGCGGCAGCTCGGGACAGAGGGGCGGCTGCTCGGGACAGAGGGGCGGCTGCTCGAGACAGAGGGGCTCTGGCGCCTCTGGGCTGAGGGGCTCTGGCGCCTCTGGGCTGAGGGGCTCTGGCGCCTCTGGGCTGAGGGGCTCTGGCGCCTCTGGGCTGAGGGGCGCCAGGGGCTCTGGCGCCTCTGGGCTGAGGGGCACTGGTGGCCCCTGGCTGACTGGCGGCACTGGGGGACCCTGGCTGACTGGCGGCACTGGCGGCCCCTGGCTGACTGGCGGCACTGGCGGCCCCCGGCTGACTGGCGGCACTGGCGGCTCCTTGCAGACTGGCGGCGCTGGGCAGACTGGCGGCGCTGGGCAGACTGGCGGCGCTGGCGGCGCTGGGCAGACTGGCGGCTCAGGCGGCGCTGGGCAGACTGGCGGCACTGGCAGCGCTGGGCAGACTGGCGGCGCTGGGCAGATGGGTGGCTCAGGCGGCGCTGGGCAGACGGGTGGCTCAGGCGGCGCTGGGCAGACGGGTGGCTCAGGCGGCGCTGGGCAGACGGGTGGCTCAGGCGGCGCTGGGCAGACGGGTGGCTCAGGCGGCGCTGGGCAGACGGGTAGCTCAGGCGGCGCTGGGCAGACGGGTAGCTCAGATGGCGCTGGGCAGACGGGTGGCTCAGATGGTGCTGGGCAGACGGGAAGCACCGGCAACGCTGGAGAGGAAGGCTCTGGCAGCGCTGGACTGAGTAGCTCTGGTAGCGCCGAACAGGCAGGAGACTCCGGCTGCGCTGGAAAGGAGGAAGGCTCTGGCAGCGCTGGAGAGGCGGGAGACTCCGACAGCGCTGGAGAGGAGGAAGGCTCCGGCAGCGCTGAACAGGCGGGAGCCCCTGTAAGGATGAGCCGGAGAGACAGCCTGGTGCGGGGGGCTGCCACCGGAGGGCTGGTGCGTGGAGGTGGTGAAGGATAGACCAGACCGTGCAGGCGCACTGGAGCTCTTGAGCACAGAGCCTGCCCAACCTTACCCGGTTGAATGGTCCCGGTCGCCCTGCCAGTGCGGCGAGGTGGAATAGCCCGCACTGGGCAATGCAGGCGAACCGGGGACACCGTGCGCAAGGCTGGTGCCATGTAAGCCGGCCCAAGGAGACGCACTGGAGACCAGCGGCGTAGAGCCGGCTTCATGGCACTTGGCTCAAAGCTCACTCTAGCCCGGCCGATACGCGGAGCTGGAATATACCGCACCGGGCTATGCACCCGCACTGGGGACACCGTGCGCTTCACAGCATAACACGGTGCCTGTCCGGTCTCTCTAGCCCCCCGGTAAGCACAGGAAGTTGGCGCAGGTCTCCTACTTGGCTTCGCCACACTTCCTGTGTGCCCCCCCAAGACATTTTTGGGGGCTGACTCTCGGGCTTCCTTCCGCGCCGCCGTGCTTGTCTCTCCAACTCCATTCTCCTATACCCCTCTTCGCACTGCTCCAGCAAATCCCAGGCGGGCTCCGGCACTCTCCCTGGGTCGACCGCCCACCTGTCTATCTCCTCCCAAGTAGTATAGCCCATACTCTTGCTGTCCAAAACGTCCTCCCATGTCCATCCCTCTTTTCGCTGCTTGGTCCTGTTGTGGTGTGTGATTCTGTAACGGCTTTCTTCTTGTGGTGAAGTAGAGGCGGACCAAAACGCAGCGTGGTTATATTGATTCATGTTTAATGAAAAAACGATAAACACTACAAAACAATAAATGTGGAAAACCAAAAACAGCCCTATCTGGTGCAAAACACAGACAGGAACAATCACCCACAAACACACAGTGAAACCCAGGCTACCTAAGTATGATTCTCAATCAGAGACAACTAATGACACCTGCCTCTGATTGAGAACCATACTAGGCCGAAACATAGAAATACCCCAAAACATAGAAAAACAAACATAGACTGCCCACCCAACTCACGCCCTGACCATACTAAATAAATACAAAACAAAGGAAATAAAGGTCAGAACGTGACAGGCACATACTTTTATGAGAATTTTGAGAAATTATGTTGACCTCAAGAGTAATCAAATAATTCCATTATCTACATAAGCGATTCAAAAACTGAATTTTGAACGCTGACCAAAAAAATGCAATAATGAAGCAAAATAAATAATTTATGTGTTGGATACATTATTCAAGTTATAGCTATAATAAATCTATTACACTATGTAATGTTAAGAGTACTTGTTAATACAATTACAGCACGATATATCACATTCTAATTTAGGATTCAGATAAGCTCAGTTACTCTGAGGATTTGTGTAGGCTACATTCAGCATATAGAGGGATTCTTAGTCCCTACAATTGTGCATGCTTGGAGGGTGGCATACTTTTGAGGGAGTGTGCTGTGTATAAACTTACTCTAGAGACGCTCTGTGTGTGTGTGTGTGTGTGTGTGTGTGTGTGTGTGTGTGTGTGTGTGTGTGTGTGTGTGTGTGCGTGCGTGCGTGCGTGCGTGCGTGCGTGCGTGCGTGCGTTTGTGCATGTGTGTGTGTAGTAGGTTTGCGTCTTAGTGTGTCTGTGTACACTAGCTGATGGAAGTAGGTGCACCATAGGAGCAGAGTTTGCTCAAGCTGTCAAGGATAAGATGGGATTCACTCCAGGGACAGCACATCTGTACATATGTCAAAATTACAGCCTGCCTCTGCTGCCAAGTGCTGTACTGCAGATGAGCACATCCGTACAAGCATACATAGAGACACAAACACATACTGTGCACACACAGCCGCACAGAGGCTTTCATACACATTTATGCAAGACCACACACAAGCACACATCCGCAAACCACAGTATAGTACTAATTCCTCCATCAAAACACACACACATTTCTTCACGTTTCATTATGTTACAAAGTGGGATTAAAATATATTTTCATTATAATTTTTTTGTCAACAATCTACACAAAATACTCTGATTTAAAGATGAAAAATCCATGACTAAAATATAGTCGTTGCACAAGTATTCAGCCCCTTTGATTAGGCAAGAATAAATTAGTTCAGGAATACAATTTGGCTTAACATATTACATGGACTCACTCTGTGTGAAATAATAGTGGTTGACATTATTTTTTAATTACTAACAGTTGCTGTCCTCCATACCAATTTTTATTTTAAATGTAACCTTTATTTAACTATGCAAATGAGTTAAGAACAAATTCTTATTTACAATGACGGCCTACCGGGGAAAAGTGGGTTAAGAGCCTTGTTCAGAGGCAGAATAACAGATTTTTCTCTTGTCAGCTCAGGGATTTGATCCAGCAACCTTTCAGTTACTGGCCCCAACGCTCTAACCACTAGGCTACCTGCCGCCCCAGGATTCATGAAACATCTGTAAGGACCCTTGGCAAAGTATTGAATTTCAAGCACAGATTCAACTACAAAGACCAGAGAACCTTTCGTAACCTCATAAAGTGGGTAGTGATTGCCAGGTGGGTAACAAAAACAAATTAGACATTGGTCAAGTTGGTCAAGTAAACATGGTCAAGTTCATCATTATGCTGTGGATGATGTTTTAAACCACCCAGAGACATCAGACACAGCACATTCGGAAAGTATTCAGACCTCTGGACTTTTTCTACATTTTGTTACGTTACATCCTTATTCTGAAATGGATTAAATATTTTTTTACCCCTCATCAATCTACACACAATACCCCCTAATGACAAAGCAAAACAGGTTTTTAGAAATTTTTGCAAATGTATTAAAAATACAAAATTGAAATACCACATTTACAAAAGTTTTCAGACACTTTGTTGAAGCACCTTTGGCAGTGTAATCACAGCCTCGAGTGTTCTTGGGTATGACGTTACAAATTTGACACCTGTACTTGGGGAGTTGTTCCCATTCTTCTCTGCAGATCCTCTCAAGTTCTGTCAGGCTGGATTGGGAGCTTTGCTGCACAGCTATTTTCATGTCTCTTCAGAGATGTTCGGTCGCGTTCAAGTCCAGGCTCTGGCTGGGCCATCAGAAGCCACTCCTGCATTGTCTTGGCTGTGTGCTTAGGGTCGATGTCCGGTTGGAGGGTGAACCTTCACCCCAGTCTGAGTACTCTACAACAGGTTTTCATCAAGGGATCTCTCTGTAGTTTGCTCTGTTCATCTTTCCCTTGATCCTGACTAGTCTCCCAGTCCCTGCCGCTGAAAAACATCCCCACAGCATGATGCTGCCACCATCATGCTTCACCATAGGGATGGTGCAATGTTTCCTCCAGACATGATGCTTGGCATTCAGGCCAAAGAGTTCAATCTTGGTTTCATCAAACCAGAGAATCTTGTTTCTCATGGTCTGAGAGTCATTTTAAAGGCCTTTTGGCAAACTCCAAGCAGGCTATCATGTGTCTTTCACTGAGGAGTTGCTACCGTCTGGCCACTCTACCATAAAGGCCTTATCGGTGAAGTGCTGCAAAGATGGTTGTCCGACTAGAAGGTTCTTCCATCTCCACAGAGGAAATCTGGAGTTCTGTCAAGAGTGACCCTCAGGATCTTGGTCATCTCCCTGACCAAGGCCCTTCTAACCCGATTGCTAAGTTTGGTTTGGGGGCAATGTTTAGGAAGAGTCTTGGTGGTTCCAAACTTATTCCATTTAAGAATGATGGAGGCCACTGTGTTCTTAGGGACCTACAATGCAGCAGAAATGTTTTGGTACCCTTCCCCAGATCAGTGCCTCAACACAATCCTGTCCCGGAGATCTACAGACAATTCCTTTGACCTCATGGCTTGGTTTTTGCTCTGACATGCACTGTCAACTGTGGGACCTTATATAGACAGGTGTGTGCCTTTCCAAATCATGTCCAATCAATTGAATTTACCACAAGTGGACTCCAATCATGTTTTAGAAACATCTCAATGACAATCAATGGAAACAGTATGCAAATAATATAAAATGTTATTTGTTACATGCGCCGACTACAACAAGTATAGACCTTACAGTGAAATGCTTACTTACAAGCCCTCAACCAACAATGCAATTGTAAGAAAATAGAGTAAAAAAAATATATACTAAATAAATTAAAGTAAAAAAAGTAACAATAAAACAACAATAATGAGGCTATATACAGGGGGTAATTGTTCAGCAGTCTTATGGCTTGGGGGTAGAAGCTGTTAAGGAGCCTTTTGGACCTGGACTTGGCGCTCCAGTACCGCTTGCCGGGCGGTAGCAGAGAGAACAGTCTATGACTTGTGTGACTGGAGTTTTTGACAATTTTTTGGGCCTTCCTCTGACACCGCCTAGTACGTACAGTACCAGGGTTTTACAGGGTTTTTCTTTATTTTTACTATTTTCTACATTGTAGAATAATAGTGAAGACATCAAAACTATGAAATAACACATATGGAATAATGTAGAACCCCAAAAAGTGTTAAACAAATCAAAATATATTTTATATTTGAGATTCTTCAAAGTAGCCACCCTATGCCTTGATGACAGCTTTGCACACTCTTGTTATGTGTTATTTCATAGTTTTGATGTCTTCACTATTATTCTACAATGTAGAAAATAGTAAAAAATAATTTCAAAACCCTTGAATTAGTAGGTGTGTCTAAACTTTGGACTGGTACTGTAGGTCCTGGATGGCAGGAAGCTTGGCCCCAGCGATGTACTGGGACGTACGCACTACCCTTTATAGCGCATTGCGGTCGGATGCCGAGCAGTTGCCATACCAGGTAACCTGTCAGGTTGCTCTCAATGGTGCACCTGCCCTCAATATTGAGTCTCAAAGCAAAGGGTCTGAATACTTAGGTAAATAAGGTATTTAAAATATATGTCTTCACTTTGTCATTATGGGTTGTTGTATGTAGATTGACGAGGGAAAAAAAGTAATTAAATACATTTTAGAATAAGGCTGTAACATAACAAAATGTGTAAAAAGGGAATTACCTGTAGAACTGTCCTTCTGAACTGAACAGCAGGACAGGAATGAAACTACTCAGGGATGTTACCATGATTCCATTGGTTATTTTAAAACAGCTACAAAGTTAAATTGTCACACCCTGATGTGTTTAACCTGTCTTTGTGCTTGTCTCCGCACTCCTCTAGGTGTCGCCCATCTTCCCCATTATCCCTTGTGTATACATCTGCTAACCATGTGTATGTGACAAATAAACATTTATTTGATTTGATTTGTATTGATACCGGTGTTCTCTTTTTGTCTGTTGCCAGTTAGTTTTGTTTTGTGAAACCAACCAGTGTTTGTTCCCCTGCACCTGTCTGTTCTTGCTCCTGTTCTCTAGTCCTTCCCGGTTTTGACCGTTCTGTCTGCCCTGACCCTGAGACTGACTGTCGTTCTGGACCTTCTGCAACCTCTCTGGATTACTGACCCCTGCCTGCCCTGACCCTGAGCCTGCCTGCCGTTCTATACCTTACCCCACCTCACTGGATTACTGACCCCTGTCTGCCCTGACCCTGAGCCTACCTGCCGTTCTATACCTTACCCCACCTCACTGGATTACTGACCTCTGTCTGCCCTGACCCTGAGACTGACTGTCGTTCTGGACCTTCTGCGCCCTCTCTGGATTACTGACCTCTGTCTGCCCTGACCCTGAGAGTGCCTGTCGTTCTGGACCTTCTGCACCCTCTCTGGATTACTGACCCCTGTCTGCCCTGACCCTGAAACTGACTGTCATTCTGGACCTTCTGCACCCTCTCTGGATTACTGACCCCTGTCTGCCCTGACCCTGAGACTGACTGTCGTTCTGGAACTTCTGCACCCTCTCTGGATTACTGACCTCTGTCTGCCCTGACCCTGAGACTGACTGTCGTTCTGGACCTTCTGCACCCTCTCTGGATTACTGACCCCTGCTAATGGTACCGGCGCCGACAGAGATGGCCGCCTCGCTTCGCGTTCCTAGGAAACTATGTAGTGTTTTGTTTTTTTACGTGTTATTTCTTACATTAGTACCCCAGGTCATCTTAGGTTTCATTACATACAGTCGAGAAGAACTACTGAATATAAGATCAGCGTCAACTCACCATCAGTACGACCAAGAATATGTTTTTCGCGACGCGGATCCTGTGTTCTGCCTTTCACCCAGGACAACGGAATGGATCCCATGCAGCGACCCAAAAAAACGACTCCGAAAAAGAGGGAAACGAGGCGGTCTTCTGGTCAGACTCCGGAGACGGGCACATCGTGCACCACTCCCTAGCCTCCTTCTCGCCAATGTCCAGTCTCTTGACAACAAGGTTGATGAAATCCGAGCAAGGGTAGCATTCCAGAGGGACATCAGAGACTGTAACGTTCTTTGCTTCACGGAAACATGGCTCACTGGAGAGACGCTATCGGGGGTGGTGCAGCCAGCGGGTTTCTCCACGCATCGCGCCGACAGAAACAAACATCTTTCTGGTAAGAAGAGGGGCGGGGGCGTATGCCTTATGGCTAACGAGACATGGTGTGATGAAAGAAACATACAGGAACTCAAATCCTTCTGTTCACCTGATTTAGAATTCCTCACAATCAAATGTAGACCGCATTATCTACCAAGAGAA
The DNA here is from genome assembly GCF_013265735.2 of Oncorhynchus mykiss. Lineage (NCBI taxonomy): Eukaryota > Metazoa > Chordata > Actinopteri > Salmoniformes > Salmonidae > Oncorhynchus > Oncorhynchus mykiss. The sequence continues at coordinate 58,144,113 of NC_048575.1, forward strand.
TTCTCTTCGATTATAATCACGGCCGTATATACCCCCCCCCCCTAATGCAGACATATCGATGGATCTGAACGAACTTTATTTGACTCTTTGCAAACTGGAATCCATTTATCCGGAGGCTGCATTCATTGTTGGCTAATCTGAAAACAAGACTCCCTAAATTTTATCAGCATATCGATTGCGCAACCAGGGGTGGAAAAACCTTGGATCATTGTTACTCTAACTTCCGCGACGCATATAAGGCCCTGCCCCGCCCTCCTTTCGGAAAAGCTGACCACGACTCCATTTTGCTGATCCCTGCCTACAGACAGAAACTAAAACAAGAGGCTCCCACGCTGAGGTCTGTCCAACGCTGGTCCGACCAAGCTGACTCCACACTCCAAGACTGCTTTCATCACGTGGACTGGGACATGTTTCGTATTGCGTCAGATAACAATATTGACCAATACGCTGATTCGGTGTGTGAGTTCATTAGAATGTGCGTTGAAGATGTCGTTCCCATAGCAACGATTAAAACATTCCCTTACCAGAAACCGTGGATTGATGGCAGCATTCGCGTGAAACTGAAAGCGCGAACCACTGCTTTTAATCAGGGCAAGGTGACTGGTAACATGACCGAATACAAACAGTGCAGCTATTCCCTCCGCAAGGCTATCAAACAAGCTAAGCGTCAGTACAGAGACAAAGTAGAATCTCAATTCAACGGCTCAGACACAAGAGGCATGTGGCAGGGTCTACAGTCAATCACGGACTACAAGAAGAAATCCAGCCCAGTCACGGACCAGGATGTCCTGCTCCCAGGCAGACTAAATAACTTTTTTGCCCGCTTTGAGGACAATACAGTGCCACTGACACGGCATGCAACGAAAACATGCAGACTCTCCTTCACTGCAGCCGAGGTGAGTAAGACATTTAAACGTGTTAACCCTCGCAAGGCTGCAGGCCCAGACGGCATCCCCAGCCGCGCCCTCAGAGCATGCGCAGACCAGCTGGCCGGTGTGTTTACGGACATATTCAATCAATCCCTATACCAGTCTGCTGTTCCCACATGCTTCAAGAGGGCCACCATTGTTCCTGTTCCCAAGAAAGCTAAGGTAACTGAGCTAAACGAATACCGCCCCGTAGCACTCACTTCCGTCATCATGAAGTGCTTTGAGAGACTAGTCAAGGACCATATCACCTCCACTCTACCCGACACCCTAGACCCACTCCAATTTGCTTACCGCCCAAATAGGTCCACAGACGATGCAATCTCAACCACACTGCACACTGCCCTAACCCATCTGGACAAGAGGAATACCTATGTGAGAATGCTGTTCATCGACTACAGCTCGGCATTCAACACCATAGTACCCTCCAAGCTCGTCATCAAGCTCGAGACCCTGGGTCTCGACCCTGCCCTGTGCAACTGGGTACTGGACTTCCTGACGGGCCGCCCCCAGGTGGTGAGGGTAAGCAACAACATCTCCACCCCGCTGATCCTCAACACTGGGGCCCCACAAGGGTGCGTTCTGAGCCCTCTCCTGTACTCCCTGTTCACCCACGACTGCGTGGCCACGCACGCCTCCAACTCAATCATCAAGTTTGCGGACGACACAACAGTGGTAGGCTTGATTACCAACAACGACGAGACGGCCTACAGGGAGGAGGTGAGGGCCCTCGGAGTGTGGTGTCAGGAAAATAACCTCACACTCAACGTCAACAAAACTAAGGAGATGATTGTGGACTTCAGGAAACAGCAGAGGGAACACCCCCCCTATCCACATCGATGGAACAGTAGTGGAGAGGGTAGCAAGTTTTAAGTTCCTCGGCATACACATCACAGACAAACTGAATTGGTCCACTCACTCAGACAGCATCGTGAAGAAGGCGCAGCAGCGCCTCTTCAACCTCAGGAGGCTGAAGAAATTCGGTTTGTCACCAAAAGCACTCACAAACTTCTACAGATGCACAATCGAGAGCATCCTGGCGGGCTGTATCACCACCTGGTACGGCAACTGCTCCGCCCACAACCGTAAGGCTCTCCAGAGGGTAGTGAGGTCTGCACAACGCATCACCGGGGGCAAACTACCTGCCCTCCAGGATACCTACACCACCCGATGTTACAGGAAGGCCATAAAGATCATCAAGGACATCAACCACCCAAGCCACTGCCTGTTCACCCCGCTATCATCCAGAAGGCGAGGTCAGTACAGGTGCATCAAAGCTGGGACCGAGAGACTGAAAAACAGCTTCTATCTCAAGGCCATCAGACTGTTAAACAGCCACCACTAACATTGAGTGGCTGCTGCCAACACACTGACACTGACACTGACTCAACTCCAGCCACTTTAATAATGGGAATTGATGGGAAATGATGTAAATATATCACTAGCCACTTTAAACAATGCTACCTTATATAATGTTACTTACCCTACATTATTCATCTCATATGCATACGTATATACTGTACTCTATATCATCGACTGCATCCTTATGTAATACATGTATCACTAGCCACTTTAACTATGCCACTTTGTTTACATACTCACCTCATGTATATACTGTACTCGATACCATCTACTGTATCCTGCCTATGCTGCTCTGTACCATCACTCATTCATATATCCTTATGTACATATTCTTTATCCCCTTACACTGTGTATAAGACAGTAGTTTTGGAATTGTTAGTTAGATTACTTGTTGGTTATTACTGCATTGTCGGAACTAGAAGCACAAGCATTTCGCTACACTCGCATTAACATCTGCTAACCATGTGTATGTGACAAATAAAATTTGATTTGATTTGATTTGCCTGCCTTTAACCTGTCGTTTGCCTGCCCCAATACTAGAAATAAACTTTTGTTTGGACAATAACCAAGAAGATAGTGAATGTTCGAGAGTGGCCAATTTACAGTTTCGACTTAAATCTGCTTGAAAATCTATGGAAAGATGTGAAAATTGCTTTCTAGACATGATCCCCAACATCTTGACAGAGCTTTAAGATTTTTGAAAATAATAAAGTGCAAATATTGCATAATCCAGGTGTGCAAAGCTCTTATAGACTTACCCAAGATGACTCACAGCTGTAATCAATGACAAAGGTGTTTCTAACATGTATTAACTCAGGAAGCTGAATAGAATGACAATATTTTAGTTATAAATGTTTTATTAATATAAAATATATAGAGAGAATTTTTCTTCCACTTTGACATTACAGATAATTTTGTGTAGAATGACAGTTAAATCAATGTTAATCCCACTTTGTAACACAATAAAATGTAAATAAATCCAAGAGGTCTGAATACTTTTGCAAAGACACACATATGCACGGACGCACACACACACACACACACTGGTAGGTAGGCCTACTGTACCAATGTCATTTAAAAGGTCTAGGTAAGGGAATCTGGATAGTATCCTGATATAAGGTCCTGCACCCCATCCATAATTCATAGACTTGGTTATTTACTGTTACCGAGGTGCTAACACCAGTTCATTGTTCTAGCAGATGAAATGGTGAAGGCAGAATTTGAAGAGAAGGAGGAACCAAGCGAGAAGAAGATGGTAGGAGAGAGAAAGAGACAGCATAGACTGTAGGACATGCAGAATGAATACGAATAAGCTGGTGGCAATTTCAAAGATATATTTAATCACACCGATGCAGCAGTGCCCCTCAGAGAGAGTAGCCTCAGACTTCTCACCTACCTACTTTAACCCTGAGGCCAAAGAAGGCTCTATAACGGCATGCTCCTGATAGATAGACTGATATGAAATGATGTGTGATCTAAATGGCGTCCTATGATATATTATATCCCTGCTTATGAAATGATACAGTCAGGTCCATAAATATTTGGACATCGACCAAGTTATCATTATTTTAGCTGTCTACCACAGCATATTGGAGTTGAAATTAAATAATGAAAATGAGCTGAATTTAACTTCAGGGTATTTACATTCAAATATGGTGAACGGTGTAGGAATTACAGCACTTTTTATGTGTCCCCCCCTTTTAAAGGGACAAAAAGTAATTGGACAATTGGCTGCTCAGCTGTTCCATGGCCAGGTGTGTGTTGTTCCCTCATCAGTTAATTTACAAGTAAGCCGATAAAAGGTCTAGAGTTTATTTCAAGTGTGACATTTGCATGTGGAATCTGTTGCTGTTAACCTTCAATATGAAGTCCAAAGAGCTGTCACTGCCAGTGAAACAAGCCATCATTAGGCTGAAAAATCTGAACAAACCCATCAGAGAGATAGCAAAAACATTAGGTGTGGCCAAATCAACAATGTAGTGCATTCTTAAAAATAAAGAACGCACTGGTGAGCTCAGGAACACCAAAAGGCCCGGAAGACCACGGAAAACAACTGTGGTGGATGACAGAATAACTCTTTCCCTGGTGAATAAAAACCCCTTAACAACAGTTGTCCAGATCAAGAATACCCTCCAGGAGGTAGGCGTATCTGTGTCAAAGTCAACAATCAAGAGACTTCACCAGAGTAAATACAGACGGTTTACCACGGTATTTGGTAAGCCTCAAAAACAGGAAGACCAGATTAGAGTTTTCCAAAAACATCTAAAAAGCCTGTACAGTTCTGGAACAACATCCTATGGACAGGTGAGACAAAGATCAACTTGTATCAGAATGGCGGGAAGAGAAGAGTATGGAGAAGGGAAGGAACTGCTCATGATCCGAAGCATACCACCTCATCTGTGAAGCATGGCGGAGGTAGTGTTATGGCGTGGGCATGTATGGCTGCCAATATAACTGGTTCTCTTGTATTTATTGATAGGGACTATTGACAAAAGCAGCTGGGTGAATTCTGAAGTGTTTAGGGTTATATTATCTGCTCAGAATCAGCCAAATCCTTCAAAACTCATTGGATGGCACTTCACAGTGCAGATGGCCAATGACCCAAAGCATACTGCAAAAGCAACCCAATACTTTTTTAAGGCAAAGAAGTGGAATGTTCTGCAATGGCCAAGTCATTCACCTGACCTGAATCCAATTGAGCATACATTTCACTTGCTGATGGCAAAACTGAAAGCAAAACTCCCCAAGAACAAGCAGGTACTGAAGACAACTGCAGTAAAGGCCTGGCAGAGCATCACCAGGGAAGAAACCCAGCATCTGGTGAAGAATTTGCAACCAAGTATTAAATCTCACAATTGAATTTATGATTATGTTAGTTTGTCCAATTACGTTTGAGCCCCTAAAATTGGGGGACTATGTATAAAAATGGTTGTAATTCCTATACGGTTCATACAATAATTTTGACAAAACCCTTAAATTAAAGATGAAATTCTACACTTAAAGCACAACTTGATTGTTTCCTTTCAAATCCATTGTGGTGGTGTACAGAGCCAAAATTATGCAGATTGTGTCACTGTCCAAATACTTATGGACCTGACTGTATATGAAGTACTACACTCCACATCTATCTTGGTGCAGTGATAGAGGAGCTGAAGACAGAAACAGAGTCGGGACATCAGACAGAGGAAGGTATGGTAGAGGGATGTTGGGGCATGCCTGGCACTGTTCCGGAACATAGAGGGAAGGACACACCATTTTGAAACTGTCAACTGGAGCCGAGTACGTCACGCCATGTTTAAGGGTCATCTAAACCAGACCTCCACTTTGTCCTCGTCAGGTTCCCTATATCTCTGCCCATGGGTGTCATCACTCTCCATTTCACCGAGGCAGCCATTCTGACACACAGTGACTGAGCACAACATGGAGCCTGACGACCCCACGGCAACTGCTGATTGATTGGTTGACTATAATGTGCATATGAATGATTGAGTAGAGGTGTGAAAGTCTTGTGTGTGTTAATTCACAAGTGTGTCTGTGTGTTTTGTGTTTGTAGGGGCTGGCAAGGGCGGCCCATACGTTAAAACCGCCCCACAAAATATTTGGGGGGGCCCCCAAAAGTTTATAGGTTTAGTTTTTGGTTCAAAAAAAAGACTGTAAGATCACCAGAGATTCAGAAAAAAAATTGTTTTAGTTAGGGAAGTATTCCCACAAATTTAAAAAAGACGTGATCATGTCTCAATGTAATCAAGGTATAAAATTATTGTTATTTTCAAATTGAATGTTATTTTGGACTTAGTTGTGGCCAATTTGCAGTGAACAGATGATTATAATTATGTTCCGGCCCCCAGACCAATCGCTCTGAAAGAAATCGGCACAGATGTTTAGGATAGTCAGAAATCTGCCTACCGCTGTCACGCCTGCTCCCGCTCTTCCCTCCCTGGCACTCGAGGGCACCGGGCTCCCCAGCATTACGCCCTCCTGCCACCATCATTACGCAGACCTGCTTCCCTCGTCACGCGCATAAGTGATTATTTGGACTCACCTGGATTCAATCACCTGTGTTATTACCTTCCCTATATCTGTCTGTCCCCCAGCTCTGTTCTCAGCTTCCACATTAATGTTCGTATGTCGTTTTGTTACCCTAGTGCTGACGCTGTTCCTGTCTTGTTCCTTGTCTGTTCCTCCTTAAATGTTTCACTCCAAATGTTTGACTTCTCGACTCAAGCGTCGGTCCTTACAACCCCTGGTGTAGCATGTGTATCGTGTCAGGTATTTGATGGTGTTTGACTGAGATGGTGTGTGAGAGACCGAAAGGAAAAGGAACATCCATGTTTAGTATAAATCATTGAGTGAATGTGTGCTTGGCTGTGTATAATAATGTTGCTGTGTGTGTCAGAGAGAGCGTGTGAATGCGCGTGTTCAGTTTATATCAGGGTGTGAATGTTTCCCATGACACTTCCTCTGGCCGGTTTAGACTGGGCACTCTAATGAAATGTATATTGGCTCTGGGAGCTGGATGGAGCTGAGCGACTGTGAGTGAGTGAGCAAGGCTGAGCTTGACTGGTAATACTTTAACTCCCTCTAATAGAAAAGCCAGAGAATGGGAATGCTGTCACACAGCACGACTCTAATCAAATCACGTCTTCCTCAGCTCAGTTCTCTCCTCTAGCCCGAACCTGTACCAGCATTTCCTCCTGGTATAATGTCCCAATGCCCAGACATTACGCAACATGTCTGTATGTCAACATGTTCTTTACATACTGCTGGCATGATACACAGAGTACTAGCGTAGTACTGCCTTGATTCAAAGCAACCGTGCACGGTTTTAATAACAAGCCTCGTGTTACACTATGTTCATCATGATTGCATTACATTAAACGGTTAGCCAATTTACTTACCATTATTAAACTAATACACAATCATGAGTGAATAGCATAGAATAAACAGGCGTCAGGTTGTATTCACAGTAATCTACTGTACGTGTCCATGACCTAATGTGCCTTAACTACCATTCTAGCACTGTGAGGAACTTCATTATGACTGGAAACAATTAGTGGGAGCAATGTATGTAATGGGCTCTCAGCTTCCAACAGCACAGTCAATAGCCTGGAAATGGAAACTCGTCTCTAATCACTAATGAGAAAATTGTGGAAGGGCAAAAAGGAGGGTGGGAGTCACTGGGGATACGAAGAACAGCTAAGCAGCAAGGCCCTGATAACTTAGGATTGAAGAATACAAGTGTTGTGCTTTAAAACAATGCTAGTGTCGTGCTTTTAAAACTTTTACTATATTCTTTTTATACCAAGATGATAATCAAATTCACTGACAATCAGATTGGGAATGTCATCTTGGGTCAGAGGAAGTCCTTTAACGCCAATAATGTATTAGTGGTATTATTCACAATGATCGCAGCATCTACTAAGGTTTTATCATTCCCTTTTCCATTCATTTACACCAGAAGAGGGTTGTGGTGGAAGTCTCATCAATGGAATCATTAAACGCAGCCAGCCCTCCCTCAACAGGAGGGAATGCCAGAAAACAATACACAAAGGCAGAGTTAGAGAAAAGCACACGATGCACCTGTGAGTTAGTCAGAGTCTCCATTTTAAATGGTACACTACTTCCCCTACTTCCTCACATCTCCCCTGAAATCAATGCAAAGGAACACTCAAATTTCCTTCTAGCTATGGGCAATTTCTGCCTAGACTGCTACATAGTGGAAGGGTGTTTTATGGTCGTCAGGCCATTGCACTACAGGCTATGATTGGAAATGTAATAAGCAGGTCTGGGAAATAGCCCCTTGGTCTCTAGGTCTCCTTCTCGCTTTCTCTCTTGCTCTACTCCAGGGTTTATAAAACCAGGAGCCTCAACATGCCAGTAAATTAAACCATCCTCTCCTAAGACTCCCTTCTCCCTAGGCTGGAAAAAACACAACAGTCTTTGAAATCAATGTGCTCATTAAGAATTGTGATGGCCTATATATATATATATGGAGGTGGTATGCTATAAAAAATAAATGGTGGTGTTTTAGCTTTGGTTCTTCTTCATTTGCACGCCACTTGGTAAGCGGTGTTATTCCTCCTTGTGGCCTGACCACCCTACACCTCCAAATCACAACCCGCACTGTTTCCCTGGCGATACCACTCTGAATTATTGATGTTACCACAATGTTTTCCTCCCCCCTCACCCCCTCCCCTCTACATAGTTCAATCTCCAGGCTCCGCTGGGTCTCCCAGGAACCCTCAGTGCTCACCGTCCTAGTGACAATATCTAATAAAGCAGTGCAAGAGGGGGAGATGCAGCCTGACATTTAAATAAATTGCTTCCCTACAACTAGTCTATGATTAGAACCCATCTTTGTTACCATCTTCACGGGATTGCCCAAGGCAACAAACAGGATTCTATCAGCATGAGAGGGACCAACAAATAGATCAATTCATCTCTGGGTATCTATCCTTTAAGGAAAGCAGAGAGGGGGAATGAGGAAGTCTTAATATTGATATAGTCTAATGTGGTTATGTGCCTGGTGTTCATAGTCAAGCAGAAATAACTGTCTGGCTGTGTGACAGAAATGTTTTCATATACAGCATTTGTGTTTCCTCCCCTCTCTCTCTCTCTTCGGTAACAGTATGTGTTTAACATTGTGTGTGTTTAACACTGTGTGTGTGTGTGAACGAATGGCACATTTGTATGAGAATTTCAAAGGTCTCTGAATGCATGTTTTATCACTGTGCCTCAGAGGGGGGAGAGAGGGGGATCCTGCTATACAGCGGCACTCTCAGAGCCTGTCAGGGAAACCATGTGTGAAACGACAAATCAGACACACAAATGAAGGTATATAAACGACGATACAGAAACACACACACACAAACACTTTGGCAAAAACATTAGGGTTGCTTTAAACGTTGTGTTATTTTAGCCCTATGGAATCCAATTCCTCTAGCTGACATTACTGATCTTACCATGGACTACCTACCAACACATTCACAAATTCCACCAAGTCAAACACCTTAATAACGTTACTTCTGTAATCATTCCCAGTGTACCTGCAGTGGTACTCTTCAAGTGAAAGCAGTGAGGTAAACAGAGAATAAAGCCTAATTTATCATTGTTAAAATCTATTATTCATATCCCTCTCTCTCATGCTGTGAGCAACTGCAGAAAACAAAATAAACAGTGCTTTTTGGAAAGTATTCAGACTCCTTGACTTTTTTCACGTTGTTACGTTACAGCCTTATTCTAAAATTGATTAAATCGTTTTTTCCCCTCATTAATCTACAGACAATACCCCATAATGACAAATAAAAAACTGAAATATCACATTTACATAAGTATTCAGACCCATTACTCAGTACTTTGTTGAAGCACCTTTGGCAGAAATTACAGCCTTGAGTCTTCTTGGGTATGACACTACAAGCTTGGCACACCTGTATTTGGGGAGTTTCTCCCATTCTTCTCTGCAGATCCTCTCAAACTCTGTCAGGTTGGATGGGGAGCGTCGCTGCACAGCAATTTTCAGGTCTCTCCAGAGATGGTTGATCTTGTTCAAGAGTAGGCTCTGGCTGGGACACTCTAGGGCCTTCAGAGACTTGCGCTGAAGCCACTCCTGCGATGTCTTGGCTGTGTGCTTAGGGTCGTTGTCCGGTTTGAAGGTGAACCTTCACCCCAGTCGCAGGTCCTGAGCCATGAGCGCTTCCGTCTGGCCACTCTACCATAAAGGCCTGATTGGTGAAGTGTTACAGAGATGGTTGTCATTCTGGAAGGTTCTCCCATCTCCACAGAGGAACTGGAACTCTATCAGAGTTAGTTGAGGTAATTGAGGTAATATGTACATGTAGGTAGAGTTAAAGTGACTATACATAGATTATAAACAAAGAGTAGCAGCAGCATAAAAGAGGGGTCTCGGTAGCCCTTTGATTAGCTGTTCAGGAGTCTAATGGCTTGGGGGTAGAAGCTGTTAAAAACCTCTTTGGGCTAGGTGGGGCGCTAGTGACCCACCTCGACAACATCCAGTGAAATTTCAAAGCGCAAAATTCAAAATACAAAAATCATAATATTAAACATTCATGAAAAGACAAGTGTCTCACATCGTTTAAAAGCTTAACTTCTTCTTAATCCAAACACTTTGTCAGATTTCAAAAAGGCTTTACGGCGAAAGCATACCATGCAATTATGTGAGGACAGCACCCCGCGTACACCAGCATTAAAAACATTTTCCAAACCAGTTGAGGTGTCACAAAAAAAATTAAATAGCGATAAAATAAAACACTTACCTCTGAAGATCTTCGTCGGTTTGCAATCCCAAGGGTCCCAGCTACACAACAAATGGATGTTTTGTTCGATAAAGTCCCTCTTTTAAATACCAAAAAATTCAGTTTAGTTGGCGAGTTTGATTCAGTAATCCATCCGTTCCACTCGTTCAACATGCAGACAAAGGAATCCGTAAAGTTTTCAATAAACTTTGTGAAAACAAGTCAAACAACATTTCTAATAAATTCTCAAGTACCCTAATATGTAAATACATGATACAATTTAAGACAGAAAGTAGTATGTTGAATACCGGAGATAAAAAACGGAGTGCGCACAATCATCCACGCGCGCCACAAGACTACAGTCAAAATGAGAGCCACCTTGAAAAACTACAACTACAAATTAATTTTTCAAAAAACAAGCCTGAAAACCTTTCCAAAGACTGTTGACATCTAGTGGAAGCCATAGGAACTGCAATCTGGGGGGAATTCCTTTGAATGTCCCATATTTTAGCATTTGAATGGACTGTGACCTTTAAAAAAAAATCCAGATCCTCGGGTTTTTGCCTGCCATATCAGTTCTGTTATACTCACAGACATTATTTAAACAGCTTTACTGTTAGCGTATTTCCTATCCAACGCTACCAAGTATATGCATATCCTAGCTTCTGGGCCTGAGTAACAGGCAGTTTACTTTGGGCACGTCAGTCATCCGAACTTCCGAACACTGCCCCCTAGCCTTAAGAAAAGAAGCCTTTTGGACCTAGACTTGGCGCTCCGGTTGCCGTGAGAGAACAGTGTATGACTAGGGTGGCTGGAGTCTTGACAATTTTTAGGTCCTTCCTCTGACACCGCCTGGTATAGAGGTCCTGGATGGCAGGAAGCATGGTCCCAGTGATGTACTGGGCTGTACGCATTACCCTCTGTGGTTTACCCTCAACCTGTTTCACCACAGCCCCATCAATGAGAATGGGGGAGTGCTCGGTCCTCCTTTTCCTGTAGTCCACAATCATCTCCTTTGTCTTGATCACGTTGAGGGAGAGGTTGTTGTCCTGGCACCACACGGCCAGGTCTCTGACCTACTCCTTATAGGCTGTCTCATCGTTGTCGGTGGTCAGGTGGTCCTAGCCAGTTGATCACGCCTACCACTGTTGTGTCATCGACAAACTTGATGATGGTGTTGGAGTAGTGCCTGGCCATGCAGTCATAAGTAAGCAGGGAGTACATGAGGGGACTGAGCACGCGCCCGAGGGGCCTCCGTATTGAGGATCAGCATGGCAGATGTGTTGTTCCCTACCCTTACCACCTGGGGGCGGCCCGTCTGGATGTCCAGGATCCAGTTGCAGAGGGAGGTGTTTAGTCCCAGGGTCCTTAGCTTATTGATGAGCTTTGAGGGCACTATGGTGTTGAACGTTGAGCTGTAGTCAATGAATAACATTCTCAATTAGGTGTTCCTTTTGTCCAGGTGGGGAAGAGCAGTGTTGAGTGCAATAGAGATGCATCATCTGTGGATCTGTTGGGGCGGTATGCACATTGGAGTGGGTCTAGGGTTTCTGGGATAATGGTGTTAATGTGAGCCATGACCAGCCTTTCAAAGCACTTCATGGCTACAGACGTGAGTGCTATGGGTCGGTAGTCATTTAGGCAGGTTACCTTAGTGTTCTTGGGCACAGGGACTATGGTGGTCTGCTTGAAACATGTTGGTATTACAGACTGTCAAGGAACGGTTGAAAATGTCAGTGAAGACACTTGCCAGTTGGTCAACGCATGCTCGGAGTAGACGTCCTGCTAATATGTTTGGCCCTGCAGCCTTGTGAATGTTGACCTGTTTAAAGGTCTTACTCACATCGGCTACGGAGAGCGTGATCAAACAGTCGTCCAGAACAGCTGGTGCTATCATGCATGTTTCAGTGTTACTTACTTATTACTTAGTAATTTAGCTCGTCTGGTAGGTTTGTGTCACTGGGCAGTTTGCAGCTGTGCTCCCTTTGTAGTCTGTAATAGTTTGCAAACCCTGCCACATCCGACGAGCGTCAGAGTCGGTGGAGGATGATTCAATCTCAGTACTGTATTGAGGCTTTACCTGTTTGATGTTTCATCCAAGGGTATAGCAGGATTTCTTATAAGCTTCCGGGTTGGAGTCCCGCTCCTTGAAAGTGGCAGCTCTGCCCTTTAGCTCAGTGCAGATGTTGACTGTAATCCATGACTTCTGGTTGGGGTATGTACGTACGGCCACTGTGGGGACGATGTCATTGATGCAGCAATTGATGAAGCCAGTGACTGATGTGGTATACTCCTCAATGCCATCGGAAGAATCACGGAGCATATTCCAGTCTGTGCTAAACAGTCCCGTAGCGTAGCATCTGCTTCATCTGACCTCTTTCTTATTGACAGAGACACTGGTGCTTCCTGCTTTAGTTTTTGCTTGTAATTATTGTAATTATGGTCAGATTTACCAAATGGAGGGCGAGGGAGAGCTTTGTGTGCTCTCTGTGTGTGGTCTCTGTGTGTGGAGAAAAGGTGGTCTAGAGTTTTTTTCCCTCTGGTTGTACATTTAATATGCTGGTAGAGATTAGGTAGAACGGATTTGAGTTTCCCTGCAATAAAGTCCCCGGTCACTAGGAGCGTTCTGGGTGAGCGTTTTCCTGTTTGCTTATGGCCGTATACAGCTCGTATACAGCTCTTGGTAAATAGTGTGGTCTACAGCTTATCATGAGATACTCTACCTTAGGCGAGCAAAACCTTGAGACTGAACACCGGGGACTGTGAAGCAACACAAACATAGACACATGCATACAAACACACGATAACATGTACACGTGGATTTTGTGTTATAGATACGTGGTAGTAGAGTAGAGGCCTGAGGGCACACACTTAATATGTTGTGAAATCTGTTCTGAATGTATTTTAATGTTTTTAAAATGTATAACTGCCTTAATTTTGCTGGACCCCAGGAAGAGTAACAAGATAATGAGGATCCATAATAAATACAAATGCTGCAGAAATGTTTTGGTAACCTTCCCCAGATCTGTGCCTCAACACAATCCTGTCTCGAAGCTCTACGGGCAATTCCTTAGACCTCATGGCTTGCGTTTTGCTCGGACATGCACTATCAACTGTGGGACCTTATATAGACAGGTGTGTGCCTTTCCAAATCATGTCCAATCAATTGAATTTACCACAGGTGGACTCAAATCAAGTTGTAGAAACATCTCAAGGATGATCAATGGAAATAGGATGCACCTGAGCTCAATTTCGAGTCTCATAGCAAAGGGTCTGAATACTTCTATATTTTATTCTTAATACATTTGCCAACATTTCCAAAAAACGTTTTCCGTTTTGTCATTATTGGGTATTGTATGTAGATTGATGAGGGAAAAAACTATTTGATCCATTTCAGAATAAGGCTGAAACGTAACAAAATGTGGAAAAAGTCTAGGTGTCTGGATAATTTCCGAATGCACTGTAGCTAGCAAGTACACAAAATAAACACGTTTGATGCTTAATATTTGAGGAGGCCTGGCCGAGTTGTTGTCTCTGGTGTGCTATCCATGACACTATACATTAAGCAGTCAATTTGTCTGATAAGAAATGGTTACGATGTGAGTCCAGTGATGTAGACTGATAGTGAGTGGGTCTAATGATTTAGCTGGACTGGTCACTAGGAGACATCAGGGTCTATTCCCAGGTGGCCCTTGGTCTCTACATCCTGGTGGGAGAGAGGCACTTAACCTGAATTGCTTTGGTAAATATCCCACAACATATATTGACTATACATAAAAACAGGAGCCAATCAAGAAACCCCATCCACTAAACAAAAGCCTGCTGTAAATAATGGCATTTAATTTGACAACATCCAAACCTTCTATGGGGGACAGGGGGATGTCAGTGTTTATGAAGCCTATGCTATCTTCAGAACGTAGAACATCTCACAGAGTTCATTACAAAACAAAAGAATTCAGAGCATACATGTTTGCAGTAAAACACAAAGCCTTCCCTGTCATCAGCAGCATCCAAACACAATGGGTAAAATACTTTAGGTGAGGGTAGGAAAATCAAAGGCATTCTGCACGGAAGCCCCATGGCTGTCACTGAAAAACAATACGGAGGTGAGGGAACAGGCTACAAAACACAAAATGAATAAATGGAATTACAGTCACAATGAGCAGGAGGGGCCACTGCTGCAATCAGTGATGGACCATTAAAGAGGGAGACAAAGAGAGAAAGAGGAAAACACTGCAAGGAAGACCAAAAGCAGCACATTCATTAATTGTTTATGAGGAGGTACGCAGACACAGGCAAACAGAAGCTGTGATGAATGATCTCATTTGTGTAAAGAGAGAAGAGAGAAACCTCCCAGCTACTCTGCCATCCAGCACCACTCCCCACCACTGAGACAGATGTCAATCTATTCCACACCTCCATTATCCATGTTAACAGGTACCTGTTTGGATGGGACCCCCCCATGTAGTCAACATGACACATGTATGTATGGCCACAGAAACTAGGTTCCGAATGTCACTACACAGGGTTACAGCAAGCTGTTATGTCCACAGTACTCGTTGGAGAAGCTACACCTCCATAACATGTTTAGAACACTGCACACAAACACATAAAATATACGCAGTGCGCACACACACAAACATACGTGCACACATTCACAAGTCCTGTCGGCTAAATTCATACACACACACAGACAAATCACATCCCCAAATCCCTGAATTCCCTTCACCATTGGAAAAATAGAGAAGCATGATTAGATTATGAAACATTAATGACGACCCCCCCCCACCTCCCCCACCCATCCCCTATACTCACAGAGGCTTGCTGGGGACATTAGGGATCCTATTTCTCCAGATCTGCACTGGGACCCGCCACTACTTTATTATGGAGAAATTTAGACAAATACAGAGTGGTGTTTATTAAAGAATGACATGTCCCCTGGGAGCTGAGCATGTCTTCACTGCTTCACTACCCCAATAATGGAGAACTGGCTAGGACCACCTGACCACTGAGAGAAAGGGGAAAGAGAGAGAGAGAGAAAAACAGAGAGAGTGTGGGGGGGGGGGGGGGGGGTAGAGAGAGAGTGATGCAAAACAGGGGGTAAATCATTACAGACAGCTCATGACAAAGAAAAACATGTTTATTACTTTCCTTTGAGCTTTTCTGCTAATCACGCCATAATAACTTCTCAAAAAGAAGCAATTATAGAGAAAATGTAAGGTAGCCGTGCCAACAGCTGTGCTGATGATGACTGGGCCCTGTGGGTGTCCTGTGCTGTGAGAGGAAAGAGGTCGCAGTCTGCAGTATGCAGAGGAAGGAACAATGGATGGCCATGTAGGGAAACACTTACCTGGCCCTGCCTTCCCTACTGCGCCATTCACAACCAATAGAATTAGCTGCTCTTAATACTAGTCCAGTAATGCTCCATCCTATAAATGTGCAAGGTTATATTC
This sequence comes from Oncorhynchus mykiss, assembly GCF_013265735.2. NCBI lineage: Eukaryota > Metazoa > Chordata > Actinopteri > Salmoniformes > Salmonidae > Oncorhynchus > Oncorhynchus mykiss. The sequence continues at coordinate 58,160,106 of NC_048575.1, forward strand.
AAGTGCCACAAAACACCTTCATATACAGTTGAAGTCAGAAGTTAACATACACCTTAGCCAAATATATTTAAACTCAGTTTTTCACAATTCCTGACATTTAATCCTAGTAAAAGTTCCCTGTCTTAGGTCAGTTAGGATCACCACTTTACTTTAAGAATGTGAAATGTCAGAATAATAGTAGAGAGGATGATTTATTTGAGCTTTAATTTCTTTCATCACATTCCCAGTGGGTCAGAAGTTTACATACACCAAATTATTATTCGGTAACATTGCCTTTAAATTGTTTAACTTGGGTCAAATGTTTCGAGTAGCCTTCCACAAGCTTCCCACAATAAGTTGGGTGAATTTTGGCCCATTCCTTAGAGCTGGTGTAACTGAGTCAGGTTTGTAGGCCTCCTTGCTCGCACACGCTTTTTCAGTTCTGCCCACACATTTTCTATAGGATTGAGGTATGGGTCAGGGCACCCCCACAACATGATGCTGCCACCCCCGTGCTTCACGATTGGGATGGTGTTCTTCGGCTTGCAAGCCTCTCCCTTTTCCCTCTAAGCATAACAATGGTCATTGTGGCCAAACAGCTCTATTTTTGTTTCATCTGATCAGAGGACATTTCTCCAAAAAGTACGATCTTTGTCCCCATGTTCAGTTGCAAACCATAGTTTGGTTTTTTTATGGCGGTTTTAGAGCAGTGGCATCTTCCTTGCTGAGCGGCCTTTCAGGTTATGTTGATATAGGACTAATTTTACTGTGGATATAAATACTTTTGTACCTGCTTCCTCCAGCATCTTCACAAGGTCCTTTGCTGATGTTCTGGGATTGATTTGCACTTTTCGCATGTCTCTTTCCTGAGCGGTATGATGGCTGCGTGGTCCCATGGTGTTTATACTTGCGTACTATTGTTTGTACAGATGAACGTGGTACCTTCAGGCATTTGGAAATTGCTCCCAAGGATGAACCAGACTTGTGGAGGTCTACAAATGTTTTTCTGAGGTCTTGGCTGATTTCTTTTGATTTTCCCATGATGTCAAGCAAAGAGGCACTGAGTTTGAAGGTAGGCCTTGAAATACATCCACAGGTACATCTCCAATTGACTCAAATGATGTCAATTAGCCTATCAGAAGCTTCTAAAGCCATGACATCATTTTCTGGAATTTTGCAAGCTGTTTCTAAGGCACAGTCAACTTAGTGTATGTAAACTTCTGACCCACTGGAATTGTGATTCAGTGAATTATAAGTGAAATCAATTGTTGGAAAAATTACTTGTGTCATGCACAAAGTAGATGTCCTAACCGACTTACCAAAACTCTAGTATGTTAACAAGAAATTTGTGGAGTGGTTGAAAAACTAGTTTTAATGACTCCAACCTAAGTGTATGTAAACTAAATTAGAAGGCCTATACAACATAACTAAAGCAAGGTATAGTGCCTTCAGAAAGTATTCACAGAAAGTATTCACACCCACACCTTTTTCTACATTTTGTTGTGTTACAGCCAGAATTTCAAATTGATTACATTTCAATATTTTGTCACTGGCCTAAACACAATAACCATAACGTCAAAGTGGAATTATGTTTTTAGAAATGTTTACAAATTAATTAAAAATTATCATCTGAAATGTATTGAGTCAATAAGTATTCAACCACTTTGTTATGGCAAGCCCAAATAAGTTCAGGAGTAAAAATATGCTTAACAAGTCAAATAATGAGTTGCATGGACTCTGTGTGCAATAATTGTGTTTAACATGATTTTTGAATGACTACCTCATCTCTGTAACCCACATATACAAGTATCTCTAAGGTCCCTCAGTCGAGCACTGAATTTCAAACTAAATTCAACCACAAAGACCAAGGTAGTTTTCCAATGCCTCACAAAGAAGGCCACCTATTGGTAGATGGGGAAAACATTTAAATCAGACATTGAATCTCCCTTTAAGCATGGTGAAGTTATTAATTATACTTTGGATGGTGTATTAATACACCCAGTCACTACAAAGATACAAGTGTCCTTCCTAACTCTGTTGCCAGAGAGGAAGGAAACCGCTCAGGGATTTCACCATGAGCCTAAATTCGTTCAGGAATACAATTTGGTTTAACAAATCATATAATAAGTTACATGGACTCACTCTGTGTGAAATAATATGGGTTGACATGATTTTTTAATGACTAACCCTTCCTCTGTCTCCATAGATACAACATATGTAAAGTCCCTCAGTCAAATATTGAATTTCAAGCACAGATGAAACTACAAAGACCATGAAGCATGTATGAAACCACCCAGACAAATCAAAAATACAGCCGTCCTTCTGAACTGCGCTGCAGGACAGGAATGACACTGCTCAGGGATGTTACCATGAGGCCATTGGTGATTTTAAAACAGCTACAGAGTTCAATGGCTGTGATAGGAGAAAACTGAGGATGGATCAACAACATTGTAGTTACTCCACAACCTAATTGATTAAAGTGAAAACAAGGAAGCCTGTACAGAATAAACATATTCCAAAACATGCATCCTGTATGCAACAAGGCATTGAAGTAAATCCAATACAACACATCACAGAGTACCACTCTTCATATTTTCAAGCATAGTGGTGGCTGCATCATGTTATGGGTATGCTTGTAATCGTTAAGGACTGGGGAGTTTTTCAGGATAAAAATAAACGTAATGGCATAGGCAAAATCCTGCAGAAAACCTGGTTCAGTCTGGATTTCAAAAGACACTTGGGAGATTAATTCACCTTTCAGCAGGACAATAGCCTAAAACACAAGGCCAGCCTCCCGAATGGTGCAGCGGTCTAAAGCACTGCATCGCAGACCCAGGTTCGATCCCAGGCTGTGTCACAGCCGGCCGTAACCGGGAGACCCATGACGTGGCGCACAATTGACCCAGTGTCGTCCGGGTTAGGGGAGGGTTTGGCACCTGCAAGCTGACTTTGGTCGCCAGCTGGATGGTGTTTCCTCTGACACATTGGTGTGGGCTGGCTTCCGGGTTAAGTGAGAAGTGTGTCAAGAAGCAGTGCGGCTTGGCAGGGTCGTGTTTTGTAGGACGTATTGCTCTCGACCTTCGCCTCTCCCGAGTCCGTAGGGGAGTTGCAGCGATGGGACAAGACTGTAACTACCAATTGGATATCATGAAATTAGGGAGAAAAAGGGGTAAAAGAAAAAAAATAACAAAATACACAAGGCCAAATCTACGCTGGAGTTACCATTGAATGAATGTTCCTGGGTGGCTGAGTTACAGTTTTCATTAAATCTACGTGAAAATGTATGGCAAGACATGGAAATGGTTGTCTAGCAATGATCAACAACCAATTAAGACAGCGCTTGGGATGACCTGGCAAATAATGCAGTGAATAATGCATGACCTTGTAAAATGGCCGTCCTGGGAGCAACCAGAATGAAAATGCCACAAACGCTGCAGAGAGGTCCTAATTAGCACGACCTTAACCATGTCTATAACACACATTATGTTTATACATACACAGCAGCAGATATAGGGCTGTGACGGTCATGGAATTTTGGAAGATGATTATTGGTCAGTCAAATGACCGCGGGCACTATTATAATCCTTTCAATAGCAAAACATTTTATGGAAAGACACATTTTCTCCTCTCCTCCGCTCCTGACTGCATGTGATGTGCTGCTGCAAGGGAGGGACCGTTGCATAAGCATGCAAAGACTCATTTGCTACAACACCTTGCTTGTTTCAGCAAGGAACAACAAAGTCTCATCACATTGTAAAGAGTCCATGTTACCGCTGAAACAGACTAAACCGCACAAATGCCTGGCTGTATCGGTCTTCAGTCAGCTGTTCGGGCCAGAAAAAACTTAAGACGGTTATTTTATTTTCATGAGTCTTCATCCATAATCATTGGTTACACGATTATACGGTAATTGTGCCAGCCCTAATGTTACATAAATCAGTACCTCTGCCATAAAACTAATCTTAAAACCTTCACATAAAGTATGTACAATATGGTAATTGGAAATGTTCAATGTATTTGCCTGAAATGAAAAATTCACAGCCAAACATTATCTAGGCCTATTGTATAAATATAATCAGAGATATAGAAACATACAACGCACTGACAAAAACCGCATTGGCAGATAACGAACTGCACATCATCCCCATGCCTTTGTAGGAATTATTGACACCTTTTCTCCCAGCAAAATGACTCCTGTGGTCAATTGTGTCTCCAATTATTTGCCTTACGTGCCTCAGTCGAGCCCCCGACAGGTTGAATGAACTGTATATGCCATTGAGAGTAGATATGACAGTTTGATGTCCCGCCATAAATGTCTTCAATCTGATGTGCACACTGCACCAACACACAGTGAATATTAATAGCAGAGTCAAACACTGAACGCCTCCAAGCAGAGTGCAATCTGCTAACAAATACAACTGGGAACACAGGAATAGACATCAAACTTCACTTCACAGTAGGCTTGTGTCATTTGGTAAACATAATGGATCCAGTTTTGTTACGTGTTTTTAGTTTCTGTGCGCACTAAGCAGGGACATTTTCACATTTTCAAGATGAAAAGCAGCCTCTGTCTTTCACTGTGCTGAGATTCGATTGTATGGCAATATGCAAAGCAATGCTGGTGGTTATGGGGGGGGGTCTGTAGGCCAAGCCTATTGTCCACATCTGACAGAGTATGAAAATGGAGTTCAGCAGCCTGTCTGCAAAACAGAACGGTTTGCTTCCTGTCTCTGTAATAATCTATCATCTTTAAGAAGACATTTCTCTTTGATTACAAAGGGTGCAATATCTCTCTCATCATCCCACTCCTCAGCCCTTTTCACCCATCCTACATCCCTCTCTGATTGGCAGAGCAGGAAGTGGCTCTCTGTGAATGACAGGAACATGGTGTTGGGACTGTTAAAGTTCCTGTCCAGTTCTCCACAATGTCCCTGGGGGGTTAGTGGAATATAAGCCAGTTCCCCCCACCCACCCATCCCTCCCTTCTCCCCATCCACACCCTTATCGCCAGCTCTGACCTTTCACCTCCACTGGGAGACTCAGGCTCTTTATTAGTCTGCCGCAGCCAATAAAACCCTCTTTATAAAAGATAATGAAACCCACTTTCCTTTCTTCCTTGTGGTGGTAGATAAGAGAGGGGGAGACAGCTGTATCAGGTTCACTTCAGCTGTAACACAGAGCTAGGGGCCTATCAGCACACAGGGCAGAGGGTGGAGTAGCTGCTTTACCCATGCAGATCTCACTACTCTGGAGAAGACATAACAGCAGGGCACAATATGCCCACAATATGCCCAAGTGTCAGCATTAAGGAAGTTGCAGTTGTGTTCACTAGTATGCAGACTGCTCCAGTATAAAGAGTTGAGTTGCACTATAATTCTATGGATCAGTGGCAGCCTGCCTCTCCCTCCAGTCTACAGCACTGTACCTCTCAGTCATACACTACAATACATCAGTAAGGCAGTCATCCCTGATGAAAGTTTTGCAGAAACATGCTGTTTGGGTTTTTATCCAAGCCAATACAAATACACTCAAATTGTTCCTTATATCCTACTTGACCTAGAGCCTTGGCTTTTTCCATGTGTGTGTTGGATGGAGTCTGAGTGTATGTTTTGTTTGACATTAGCAATCTGGTACAGATGGATCATATTTCAGAAGTCATGATGAGTCTTTTTCAGTGGAGTGGGACCAAATGGTTGAGCATATAGGCCATAATAGAGCATGGATAAAGATGAGAAATGGCAGTGTCATTTCAAAATGAGCTATGTTTCCTCTGGGTGAGATCAACAACAACCAGAGTGGGAGCAATACAACGAGAGGCTCCACTGTTATAATAACCATTTAGCTGCAAAGTGCCCATCTTCTGCTGTGAAGGGCCAGCTCTCTGATACACATCTACTCCATTCAATTCCACTCACATTTATCTATACGGGTCTTTTTACAATGGCATTATATTCAAGGGAAACCAGTTAACCCCATATGAGCAAGCTTTGGTCGACTGTTAAGTCTTCAATGTGGTTATGATCATGCAGCCATAACAGTCATGCTTACCAGTATACTGCAGTCTAGAGTACATACAATGGCATCAAACGGAAATAAGAACATTTCCGAACCAAAGCTTTTGCATGCACAAACAGCCAAGCAACCATTGGTTGATGCAAGAATGGAGGTATATTAAAATAAGCCAGCACAGTACCATCTCAGTTTCACAATTTTATCCCCTTGTTATTGCATGCTATACATCTTCTAAGGCACTAGCACTTGAAGACAGACAAGCATGTGTTTTATTACAGCAGAGAAGAAGAGGCGAGTGTTTGTGTATAACGGCCACATTCTCTGCCTTCCTTTTGGGCCTTGCTGAGAGATATATCTGCTTATTGGAAGTAGTGAGGGCAGAGAAATTAAAAGCTCATGATTCCCCACGCTGTCTTAATTCATTATCAGTGACGAGAGGCTTGGGCACTACTTCACAAGCCTTATGCTGGCTTACGTGATGCCTTGGACTGGCTCTGTCCCTCTTTATTGACTTGGGAGGTTCAAACTACTGTCACTAGCTCTTCATAACATTTTCTCTGGTAGACTAGTGCTGTGTACTGTGGCCTCTACGTTCCAGGGATCTTCCTCACACTAATATAATTCCAACCTAAGCATTATTAACCCCCTCCATCTCTGTCAAAAATACCCTCCTTTCCCAATCTGTCCACCATGTCAATTTATTACCTTACCCTGCCAGCCTCACCACAGATGTATCTCCCTGAGTGCTGTGCATGACTACACGAGGATCTCCTCTCCTTTTATTATGCTTCAGGTTAATATCAAGGATCCCAAGGACTAAAGCGACATAAGATTTGTTATGTTCTCTATGTCAAGGTGAGGGACAGCCACTCATGCTCATTCACAAATGCAAAAACACTTATGGGGTACCAAGGGTGTATTCATGATCCGCAACATCTTAAAAAGTTTTAGTAGAATATCCACTCTAGTGGGGGGGTGGGTCGATACAGTTACATATCGCAATATATTTGAGGACAACATTATATTGATATATATATATTTTTTAATTGCTACCGTAGGTAGCGTTAGATAGCACTAGTCAGCTGTACCTTAGCCAAAACTCTGGTATTTTTCATCCTATACCTTGTTCTCCATATTATTTTTAAAATAGTGAGCCAACATGTTTTCAGCACTTTTATTTCCATGACTGATCAAAACTCATTTTATCATGCTCTCTCATCTCTCTGCAGCAAACATATAGTGAGCAATATGTTTGGAACATGAAATCGCAGTATCGAATCACAGTACATATCGTATCGGCACCTAAGTATTGTGATCCTATCGTCATGTGAGGTTCCTGGCAATTCCCAGCCCTAATCTACTTGCCTTGTTTGTTATCAGTTACAGTTACAAAAGGACTAGAGCAAATCAATAACAATCATCCCTCAGGAGAAATTCATTAAGAATTCTCCTACTAGATATTCATTTCACTAATGGGCCTCTGACTGTTTTATAATTCAACAACCAGTCTAAGTTCTGGGGGAAACACTAAGTCAGACAACTTCATACGTGTCAAATATGTGCCATATTTTGGTCGACAACATGTAGTGAACACTTTCCAGCGTTAAGATGCATGGATGGGGGTTGTGTAAAACCAGATATTTTTACGGCAAACCCCTGAGGCATGGATGAATATGTTCTGCCATAAGTGTTGCTGAGGGAGATGAGAGCTGTAGAACTGAGGATGCAAATATGCAATTATGTGAAGTACATAGATGAAATCGAATAAACATGCCCGGGCTTAGGCTAAATGGGTAATTTATTATATTTATGAGAGTCAATGAAAACTGTGGAAGTAATCAAAAGCATTCGGATATGTGATGTATTTATATTTCAATATGTGCTACTGAGCCCCTGCATGAGTGTCAACAAACTTAAAGAGGAAAAAACATGCTGGAACATTACATGGTAATATCTATGCAACACACTCATTCATATCTTATGGTGCACAGACCCTCATGAAGAGACACAAATCAATGAAATCACACATATTAGTACACAAACAAGTATTTTAACTAAGTAGTACATCTTTGTAAATATCTTAATATAGGCTAAACATTAGCATGTTCAAGTGCATGTAGAAGTATGCATGTGTACACACACAAAATGCCTTTCAAAGTGTACCACTCTGTTTATTACAGTCTACTGAAGTAGTTGTAGATGCAGTCCCCCAAAAATACACATTCACACACATACAAACACAATTGCTGGAGGGAAGGGCAGCAGACTGTTGTTTAACCAGAAGTACTAAGTGCTACAATATGGTGGTCTTTGACTCAGAGAGATTGACTCTCTACGTTTCCATGAGAGGTTAAACAACTGTCAGGTATTGCACCACAGAGAGAGAGGGCTCTACACCATGTTGCTCTTGATTTAATCAGTTGTGAATGAACCTCTGAGTCACAATACTCCACACTCCAAAAATACACTAAGGTTCCGTGTCTAAAAATTGTGACCCTGTCTATTGAAACAGGTCACTTCCGAGCTTTGTTGACAAACTTCCCAAATGGTTTCCTGTTTTCACTCCCTAGTGTGATATGATTTTCCCAGAACTATGAAGGCCTGTAGAGAAAGCCTCAGGCTTACTTCCCTCCTGGGGTTACTCGTCTAGCATGGCCTTGAGAGGTGGAAATAGGTGAGAAGAGACCTGGAGTGGATTCTGTTCTTGAGAGTTATGACTACAGGACCTCAAATTAACTTCAAATAACTGTTAATAAGAAGAGCAAAGATGTTACCTGGAACAACAGGATTATTCGACATTAAACATCAAGAATTTTGTAAAATTGTCTTATTTTCCCCTTGCCTATTTGTTTCCCAGCTCCATCCCTCTCTACCACCATCCCTTCCCCATGATCCACTACTCTCTATTCTATCCCTGTCCCTGAGCCAGTGTGTCGCATGGACTACCAGGAAATGAGCGCCAGGATTGAAATAGACCATGGTGTTGAGACAGAGCTTGGGCAGATGTCTGAATAATGGATGCCAGAAGATCAGCAGCGCCATTGTGCTGAGTGCGACTGCCTCTGTCTACCATGTCAAAGGGGGTTTGCACTAGTGAGCAGTGTAAAAGTCTGCAAGAGAACAAATTGACTGTGTCGCCTTGAGAGGTTTTAGAGGCAGCAGAACAATATTCCTTCTGCTGCAATCTGCATTCAAGAACATTCCTCGTTTGTCCGACCATCTTTCTGAAAAATGGTTAAGACATTCCATTCCACGGAGGCACGTCCGGGATTGATGATACTCCAGAGAAAACGAAGACCACAGCCTCAGACTTTGACAAAGTCTCTGCTCACAAATGCAACAGACCCAAAAGACCTAACCATGACAACCAATAACTTTAGGAGCCAAACGTTCAACCAATAAACAATGATTCATATTACTTATTAATTACATCCCAGGGATGCATCTGTGGAAGACTGTCAAGGTAATTGCATGATCGCCTGAAAACGAACTTGCCTTCGGTTGAATACTCAGATTGTATCCATAACCATGCAGAGCATTTGTCAAGCTCACACACATAAACACCACCTGCATTCCATGGTTTGTCAGCTAATATGTCTCCCTTGGCACATCCATGTTGCTGTTGCTGGTGCTTTTTTCTGCAAAACTCATTATGGGGAGAAAGAATTAGAGGCAAATATCTGGGCAAGACACAACAGTGAAGGCACTCAAACAGCTAATTATAATAACCTGACACAAGTGAGTAATTTAGCTGCCTCAAAAAGAGGCACGAGAGAAGCACTTAAGAAGAATGGATAAGGCTGGAGGCCATTACATAGAGACACATTACAACACAAAATTGAGTTTTTCAGAGCTTTGGACTTAAACACAGAGAGTTCTATATGTTTTCAACTAGAAGTGGAAAGGGGTTAGAACACAGATATCGATACAGCTCAAGAACTAGGTCAACATGAAACCTTTGTATCCTATCTGTCAACGTGCTACGGATGTGTGTATCACATTAATAAACTATTTATACAGTAATCATCTGTCATGAATCATATATGGCATAACAGTTATCCAATTACAGCTGAATTGTGAACTTAAATGCAGCTCTGGCTCAGCAAAGCAGATCTAGGTCATCCTCTAACTAAAGCCGTATTACATTCCATGTTATGGTTCCACATGAGCACAAATGACGAATTGGCCTTTTCTAGATACTTCATTGATCGCCTCAGAATGGCATAATGACCACTTATTTCTATTTCCTTTATTTATGCACCATTTAACAACCTTGTACTTTACAAACATGCACTTTGTCCAAACTGTAATGCTATTCCGAGGGAAACTGCAAAGCTCTCCTGACCTACGACAACCCTCTCTACCATAGTTGATTGGGTGTTAGAGGGGGTTTGATAACCTAAATAATCACACAAGAGTATGTTAGAGTGAACAAAGAAGATTGACAGGGACGCAGGTAACCAAAGTGGGGGAATGTTTGCAAATGAGTCTTGTCTGGGCTTCCTGAGAGAGTGACACCTGGAAGTCTGACACTCGGAAAATAAATAAGCAGCATGTTCACCCCCACCACACCATCAACCCCTCCCCATCTCCTCGCTTCCCCTCTTCTCCCTTCCCCTCCTGCTTTTTTGGGGACCGAGTGGCGCAGCGGTCTAAGGCACTATATTGCAGTGCTAGAGGCGTCACTGCATACATGGGTTCGATCCCGGGCTGTATCACAACCGGCTGTGATGGGGAGTCCCATAGGGCGGCGCACAATTGTCCCAGCGTTGTCCGGGTTAGGGGAGGGTTTGCCCGGGGTAGGCTGTCATTGTAAATAAGAATTTGTTTTTAACTGTCTTGTCTAGAGTGCTGAATAAAATAAATAAACATTAAATAAAACATTTAATAAAATGTCCTCTCCTCTACATCCCTCTTCAGAAAAAGAAACAGGGTGCATAAATCATAAGGGAAGTACTTAAAGACATTAACCATGCATCAGTAGAATGTTTCTCAGAGAGTGGGCGCAGCACTCATTGTCCTCCCCACATGAACTCAGCTTGGTTCCTCGACTGTAGATCTGACATGGTTCCTATGCCCGACGGTGAGACTGCCAGGGGAATAGAGGGAAGAGCAGTGTGTTTCTGAACTGTAGAGGAGGATGGGAGTCGAGAGACAGAAGACTATATTATTTCAGCTCTCCTGTTCATCTTGCCATGCTAATGCAGGGTATACAGTATTAAGCAGTCACATAACAATGATAGATTACTAAACATAAACTCATTAATCCCAAACCTCAGCCACTCTCAGTCCATCCCACCTATCACTATAGACCACCCTCATTTGGTTTCCATGTGCCATATATCAATTGTGCTGTGATGTTTTACAAAACATTTAAACCTTTCTAATCGTATATTATCCACAGATCGTGAGCTAAAGATGAAAACTTTCCTACGAGTATTATTATATTATTTATTGTATTACTATGGTTTTCCATATCACCCAACACTGCTATATGTAAGGCTCATTTTAAGTGCATGTTGTGATTTTTTTCACCATTCCTGTACCTGTGACCAGAAACAAGCAACAGTGGCAATACCAGAATAAATTATCTATTGATTGTGTCTTTCCGCAGCAAAATGTACAGAGCTGTGATTGTTGTATGCCCCATATATATAGCACTCTGTTGGTGGCAAGAATTTTATATAATTTAAATTGAAAACTCTAGGTGTTGAAACAAGTGTCGTTTTTTGTACCAGTTTATAAACCATGTGCCATGGAATTGAACATCGAAAATCTCATCCCATTTATTTTGCAACCTGTATGGTGCAGTTGTTAAAAATGTTGCACTCAGATGAAACTGATATATTTTTCTATTTATGCCAGTTCCTTTCAGCCAATTTGTATCTTTAATATATGGCAGGCAAACAAGTTACCTAAATTCGACCCTTTCCACTTGCCTCCTCCATTTTTGTGGTAGTGCTGCAATCAGTTGGTTGTAAGTTTGGATTGACCAGACATTCCCATATACAGTGCCTTGCGAAAGTATTCGGCCCCCTTGAACTTTGCGACCTTTTGCCACATTTCAGGCTTCAAACATAAAGATATAAAACTGTATTTTTTTGTGAAGAATCAACAACAAGTGGGACACAATCATGAAGTGGAACGACATTTATTGGATATTTCAAACTTTTTGAACAAATCAAAAACTGAAAAATTGGGCGTGCAAAATTATTCAGCCCCTTTACTTTCAGTGCAGCAAACTCTCTCCAGAAGTTCAGTGAGGATCTCTGAATGATCCAATGTTGACCTAAATGACTAATGATGATAAATACAATCCACCTGTGTGTAATCAAGTCTCCGTATAAATGCACCTGCACTGTGATAGTCTCAGAGGTCTGTTAAAAGCGCAGAGAGCATCATGAAGAACAAGGAACACACCAGGCAGGTCCGAGATACTGTTGTGAAGAAGTTTAAAGCCGGATTTGGATACAAAAAGATTTCCCAAGCTTTAAACATCCCAAGGAGCACTGTGCAAGCGATAATATTGAAATGGAAGGAGTATCAGACCACTGCAAATCTACCAAGACCTGGCCGTCCCTCTAAACTTTCAGCTCATACAAGGAGAAGACTGATCAGAGATGCAGCCAAGAGGCCCATGATCACTCTGGATGAACTGCAGAGATCTACAGCTGAGGTGGGAGACTCTGTCCATAGGACAACAATCAGTCGTATATTGCACAAATCTGGCCTTTATGGAAGAGTGGCAAGAAGAAAGCCATTTCTTAAAGATATCCATAAAAAGTGTTGTTTAAAGTTTGCCACAAGCCACCTGGGAGACACACCAAACATGTGGAAGAAGGTGCTCTGGTCAGATGAAACCAAAATTGAACTTTTTGGCAACAATGCAAAACGTTATGTTTGGCGTAAAAGCAACACAGCTGAACACACCATCCCCACTGTCAAACATGGTGGTGGCAGCATCATGGTTTGGGCCTGCTTTTCTTCAGCAGGGACAGGGAAGATGGTTAAAATTGATGGGAAGATGGATGGAGCCAAATACAGGACCATTCTGGAAGAAAACCTGATGGAGTCTGCAAAAGACCTGAGACTGGGACGGAGATTTGTCTTCCAACAAGACAATGATCCAAAACATAAAGCAAAATCTACAATGGAATGGTTCAAAAATAAACATATCCAGGTGTTAGAATGGCCAAGTCAAAGTCCAGACCTGAATCCAATCGAGAATCTGTGGAAAGAACTGAAAACTGCTGTTCACAAATGCTCTCCATCCAACCTCACTGAGCTCGAGCTGTTTTGCAAGGAGGAATGGGAAAAAATGTCAGTCTCTCGATGTGCAAAACTGATAGAGACATACCCCAAGCGACTTACAGCTGTAATCGCAGCAAAAGGTGGCGCTACAAAGTATTAACTTAAGGGGGCTGAATAATTTTGCACGCCCAATTTTTCAGTTTTTGATTTGTTCAAAAAGTTTGAAATATCCAATAAATGTCGTTCCACTTCATGATTGTGTCCCACTTGTTGTTGATTCTTCACAAAAAAATACAGTTTTATATCTTTATGTTTGAAGCCTGAAATGTGGCAAAAGGTCGCAAAGTTCAAGGGGGCCGAATATTTTCGCAAGGCACTGTATGTTCAATAACTGCATATGTGACATAACTCCTCCCTTTCTATCCATAATATCATTAATAAATATCTTACAATTTTTTTTAAATATCCATAAAGAATGTTTTTTTATGAATCAATATATTTGAGTTTAACCATTTTATTTGTTGTAATATTTGTTCTACCTTTTCTGTAGGATAAAACTGAAATTGTAACCAGCTTTGTATGGCCTGTTTAAGAAAGGGCGACATTTCAAACAAAATAAAATGTTCAATTAGTAGGAAATGAGAAGTTGTAATCTGTGTGAAGGCAAAAGGCAATTTTTGAACAAAGGATGAGCCTTTCTTAATGATCTACTGGAGATCCATTTTGGGTTTAAGTATAATTTATTTATGAGAGAAGCTTTTAGTGAGAGGTTTAAAGCTTTAATATTTAATAATTTTAGCCCACCAAACTCATATTCATTATAAAAATAGGCACGTTTAATTTTGTCTGGCTTAGCATTTAGCATTTTCTGCTCATATGATTTAAAAAATGAGTCATCTGGAGTAGGCAGTGTCATTAGTAAGTAAGTAGACTGTGATAGGACCAAAGAGTTAATCAATGTGATTTTTCCATAAATAGACAAATATTGACGTCTCCATGGTTGCAGAATTGTATCTATTCTTGCTAACTTACTATTGAAATTAATTGTGGTAAGTTAATTTACAGTTGAAGTCGGAAGTTTACATACACTTAGGTTGGAGTCATTAAAACTTGTTTTTCAACCACTACACAAATTTCTTGTTAAAACCTCTCTGCGCACGGAACCCGCTAGCGGGCTGAAATTCCACAACATACGGTGACCGCTACATAAATAGTCATATTAAACATTCATGAAAATACAAGTGTCTCACATGTATCGAAAGCCTAGAATCTTGCTAATCCAACTGCGTTGTCAGATTTAAAAAAGGATTTACTGCGAAATAATACGATGCTATTATCTGAGCCTAGAGCCCCATAAAAAAATGTTTTTTAACCAGCACAGGCGTAACATAATCACAAACTGCATTAAAATAAATCGTTTGACGATCTTTGTCTGTTTGCAATTCCAATGCTCATTGTATAATTGTTTGTATAATTTGTATAATTTGTTTGTATAAAATCCGTTTTTATAGCCTAACACAAAACATTTTGTGAACCGCTTGTGTCGTGAATTCCGTCTCATTCCATTTTCGACGACTCATTCCAGGTAAATCACCCACACAGAACGTGACTTTTCCAGTCATGTTTGGTTTCACTGCAATCAACTGGTTTGTTTGTAACACAATCAAACGTGATGGGCCATTTCGCGGGACGTATTGACTGAAAGAAACCGATTTGAAGACAACAAGTCATGACATCATTGTGCACCAATGATTTGCCCGCTGTTTTGTTGATTGACTGTCTTTTAACCCAATGACCACTGATCGTCTTGAAATCTAGCTGCGTTAGATAGCCAATGAGCTGAGCTAAACGGCAATACGCCATGTTTATGTGTTGCAAGACCAACCCATGTAGTAAGCTCCAGGGCAAAGTGAGTCATTCGCTATTGAAGTTTCATACCGGAAGAAGCTACGCATATTACTCACTGCATTGTTTGGTGAACGCGCAGATTCAGCTGTTTATATATCAATCATTATGGCGACTAAGTCAGGGAAAGCTAAATCTAAGTCTAGATATACAGATGTACACACCATTTTAGAATAAATTGATTGGGAAGGTGAGACAGAGATTGTTGTAGGACGCTTCATTTAGCGATTGTGGAGGAATATTTTTTGAACGGGAGAGGACATTGTTTTGGACTGGCAAGTTCTTATCATGCTAATGCCCTTGTTTGAAATTAATAAAATAAAATATTATTTGTGCTTTTTTTTTACATTTAGAAGCAATATATAAACATGTAATGTCATGAAATGTGAGATGCGTGTGTCTGCCGCCCCACCCCAACCCACATGAAATAGCCTATTTGAGGCTGCTGAGGAGAGGGCAGGACCACATCAATGGCCAAAGTGAAATGGAGACAGTAGATACAGCTGTTCTGTTGAAATATAATAAAGACAGTAGATCTAGCTGGTCTGTCATAATATAACAGAGACAGTAGATCTAGCTGAAATGTCATAATATAAAAGAGACAGTAGATCTAGCAGGTAATTATAATATAATAATATATTCAACCTAATATATTCAACCTTCAACCTTCAACTCTCTCTATATATCTGTTTATTATACCTGTTGATACAGGGCTCATATGTGAAACTATTTTAACTGAACATTTTCTTTTACAGTGACACTGACTCCGAATGGGAGTCTTATCCGGTGTCCTGTGCGAATTCAAGTATGCTCTCTCTAATTCTCTCTTTCTCTCTCTCGGAGGACCTGAGCCCTAGGACCATGCGTCAGGACTACCTGGCATGATGACTCCTTGCTGCCCCAGTCCACCTGGCCTTGCCGCTGTTCCAGTTTCAACTGTTATGCCTTCGGCTATGGAACCCTAAACTGTTCATGTTTACTCTTGAGGTGCTGTCCTGTTGCACCCTCTACAACCACTGTGATCTCCACCCGGCACAGCCAGAAGAGGACTGGCCACCCCTCATAGCCTGGTTCCTCTCTAGGTTTCTTCCTAGGTTTTTGCCTTTCTAGGGAGTTTTTCCTAGCCACCTGCATTGCGTGCTGTTTGGGGTTTTAGGCTGGGGCTATATAAATTGATTTGATTTGATAGAGGACTGAGGGTCTTCCAAATATTGAAAGTGTGTAAATAGTTACCCATGTTATTTTGTAAATGTATATATATATACTTTTTTTCATATATTTTTTAATCAATAATTATATATATATATATATTTTTTTTTTTTGTATTTATTTATTTTTTCTCTATTTTTTGGGGTGTGTGTGCTAGAATACCATTTTGGTATGTTATATATAGTTATTTGTTTCAAAATGTATACCTTCACCAATTTGGCAACTTGGGTACATTTGGGCTACTTGTGTGGGACACCTGGGTGACTTCATGATAAATGTCATGTAGCACACTCATTTTGGAAGTTATCATTCTGAAACTTTGCACAAGTACTGTTGCCCTCTTATATTTTTCACTGAAATTGTCCCCATCATCCTATCTGAATGTTTGTTTTATCTTGTTCATTTTAAAGATGATGTTTATCTAAACCAGATCTATTGTGTGTTATTCTCCTACATTCAATTCACATTTACACAAACTTCAGAGTGTTTTCTTTCAAATGGTACCAAGAATATGCGTATCCTTGGTTCTGTGCCTGATCTACAGGCTGTTAGATTTGGGTATGTCTTCAGGTGGAAATTGCACAAAGTAGGGGGGGAGCTGCAAGAGGTTTTAACAAACTAGAGTTTTGGCAGGTCGGTTAGGACATCTACATTGTGGATGACACAATACATTTTTCCAACAATTGTTTACAGACAGATTATTTCACTTATAATTGTCATGTTCTGACCTCTATTTCCGTTGTTTTGTATTTATTTAGTATGGTCAGGGCGTGAGTTGGGTGGGCAGTCTATGTTTGTTTTTCTATGTTTTGGGGCATTTCTATGTTTTCGGCCTAGTATGGTTCTCAATCAGAGGCAGGTGTCATTAGTTGTCTCTGATTGAGAATCATACTTAGGTAGCCTGGGTTGCACTGTTTGTTTGTGGGTGATTGTCTATGTTAGTGGCTTGTGTCAGCACAGGTCTCATTTTGTAGCTTCACGGTCGAATTTGGTTTATTGTTTTTGTTACTCTTTTGTATAGTGTTCAGTCTTTCTTTATTAAAGATTTTACAATGGACACTTACCACGCCGCATATTGGTCCTCTGATCCTTCTCGCCTCTCCTCTTCAGACGAAGGACGACCGTGACAATAATTCACTGTATCCCAATTCCAGTGGGTCAGAAGTTTACATACACTAAGTTGACTGTGCCTACAGCTTGCAAAATTCCAGAAAATTATGTCATGGCTTTAGAAGCTACCTGATAGGCTAATTTACATCATTTGAGTCAATTGGAGGTGTACCTGTGGATGTATTTCAAGGCCTACCTTCAAACTCATTGCCTCTTTGCTTGACATCATGGGAAAATCAAAAGAAATCAGCCAAGACCTCAGAAAAACATTTGTAGACCTCCACAAGTATGGTTCATCCTTGGGACTCATTTCCAAACGCCTGAAGGTACCATGTTCATATGTATAAACAATAATACCTAAGTATAAACACCATGGGACCACGCAGCTGTCATACCGCTCAGGAAGGAGACGCGTTCTGTCTCCTAGAGATGAACGTACTTTGGTGAGAAAAGTGCAAATCAATCCCAGAACAACAGCAAAGGAACTTGTGAAGATGCTGGAGGAAACAGGTACAAAAGTATCTATATCCACAGTAAAACGAGTCCTATATCGACAAAACCTGAAAGTTCTCTCAGCAAGGAAGAAGCCACTGCTATAAAACCGCCATAAAAAACCCAGACTACGGTTTGCATCTGGACATGGGGACAAAGATTGTACTTTTTGGAGAAATGAAATCATCCACTCTGGCTTCAATGAAGACAAAGGGACCCCACTTGATGCCCTGCAACGATTTCCTGCAACGATTGTCCACTATGCCGACCACGCTTACTTCACTGAAAGATGGACTGATATTTGGGACTTTTGACAAACGTGTTCAGCCAGCACAGAAGAAGCATGCTACACCCGAGGAAAGTTAATCTAATCCAACTGGCATTTGAGGGAGATCTTACAAAAAAAAATAGAAATAGATGGGCTACATTCTATTAGGTCTATAGGTTTTTTGGTAGCCTATTGGTTTTCGTTGCTGTAAATTGAACTCTATGTGATTAGTTTCACCTGTCTTTGTGCTTGTCTCCACCCCCCTCCAGGTGTCCCCCATCTTCCCCATTATCCCCAGTGTATTTATACCTGTGTTCTCTGTTTGTCTGACAGTTTGCTTTGTCCGTCAAGCCTACCAGCTATTTTCCCCTTGCTCCAGTCTTTTTCTATAGTTCCTGTTTTCCCGGTTTCGACCATTCTACCTGCCCTGACCCTGAGTCTGTTTATGGTAGGCTGGCATTGCTTAATTGATTACGTGGGTCGAATTTGTTCCACAGAAGTATATTGTACCATATCACAACGTGTTGCTGAACTCATGAGCGAGCGGTATGATTTTTCATGTTTGAAGTGTAGACAGCTGTTCATGGCTGCATCTCACTGTAGTAGGCTGTAGGCTATGTTTCGGTTATTTGGATCTCCATTCGCCTTTCGTTTAGTGCGTTTGTTTACTGTTAATGTAACTAGCCTCAATATAGATTGTCATTACTTTTACCGATTTCTGATATTTAGTTTTCTAGGCCTACTTGGTACCACTGTTTTGTTCTGTTCACATTCATTCGCATTCACAGCTGTGTCGGTATTCCAAGACAAACTGCTATTCAGTATGCATGAATAACTTGGCTACTACTTTCAGCATTTAGTTTGCATTATTTTGGTAAGACAGCTGTGTGTACGGCTGCATTGAATTCACATAGGCTGTCTGCAATAGGGTAATTGCTCTATCTAGCTTGTTGCCTATATTCATTACCAACACAGCCTAGCTGTAGGGTGCTGTCCATTGTGCTGATACAGCGCAGCAGAGAGAGGCTACAGATTTCAAAAGCACTCAATGATCTGGGAGTCTCGGCATTTGAACATTATGTTTACTGTGGTGTAGTGTGATTATATAAGCAGAATTCAATATAATTCCAATGCAAGAACCCCCCAAAATGTTTCCCCCTCGCCGATTTCAACTACCCCTTTAGTCACTTTATCCTGGCACCGGATCTGCCTGAGAGAAAGGGCCAACACGGCAAGAAAAGGGAGTATGAGAGGGATCCAGGGAGCTAGAAGGACTGGGAACAGGTTCCTTCCTGTTGTTTTCCTAAAATACTCTATGTATCACTGCCTGTAACACTGTCCCACTGTCAGAGGCAGGCCATTATGCCACAAGCACTACACTGCAATGAGCAGCATTTCTCTTGATTTCAACAGTTCTGGTCAATTAGTAGCCAACAAAAATATATTGTTTCCTGCACTGAATGCATTGTTCTCTCGTCTGTCATATTTTGTCCAATTTTGTGTAGACTTACAATGTTTCATAGCTTCTTAACCTACAGAATAGCTGTATGTGAAGGACTGAGAATGCTCTCTGAAATGAAAAGGTAAAGCCCCACCTGATATCAGTTGATTCTTGAAAAACTCTAAGCTCCTTTTTAAGTGACAGGAGATCAAGCTACTCATACGCTCTTCTCTGCCATAGGACTGAACAGATTCTCCTCAGGATGACGTCAGCTCCCTGCTCTGACTCATCCATCCCCTCTGGACAGTCCAGTCTCAGACAGCTGTGGGGTGGCTGAAAGGTCATCACACATACTACGTCAAATCACATGACATCATCTGACACAACACCCTTCCACTCTGGAAAGTGGTGAGCGTCAGAAAGCCCCCGTGGAGTCAAACACTTGTGATTTATTTCATTCATACATCAACCATGTCCAATTTTCTAATTCCCTCGCCTTTTTCAAAAGGTGATGTAACTAGTCTGGTCAGTGAAGACAAAACCAGACAGACAGGGAAGTGGCGCAGAAAAACAGGGGAAGGAGAGGTGATGAGATAGGGACTTTCAGACAGAAGGGCATGCAGAGAGACATACTGATAAAACACAAACACAGAAAACATGCAGTACTGCAGTACAGAATTGAAATAGCAGACTTAGTGTGTGGTTAGAGCTTCATCTCACCCAATATAAACATTCATATTCTGCTCAACTTTATTCTGCTCAATGTATAGAGTCCTATAGACACACATGGCCCTCCACAGCAAAGAGCAGCACTAAGCTGGTCCACTTTTTCCAGACAGATAATTCTAGGTTTGTGCCCACTAGCGCCGACCCTCTGTCGGTCCTGCTTTCTCTGACCTGTAATTACATGCCATTCATTTGATTGTTCATTAGTTCAACCCTCGCCTCGGCACAGCCAAACAGGAACCCCCTTATTAGTGGTTCATGACTCCTCTCTCTCCGTGCCGGGCTTTGGGCAGGGGTGGAAAAAAACTGTGCGTAGCGGAGGAGGAGTGGGGCGCGGTACCGAGAAATGGGGGAGGGAGGGGTGAGGCGGGGAGAGATGTTGAGCAATGGGAGTAGGAGAGGGGAGACCTTGTTTTAACTCTTTGCCCTGGCACTGCTACAGGAAATCCAGGCCTGCACTGGGGCAAAGGAGGGAAATGATGTCATGGTCTGGCTGGAACTTACAGTAGATTGAATAGTTCCCCTTTTTTTCCCACATTTACTCAACGTAAAAAAATTACAAATATAGATTTTGCCTAAGCACCAATGTTTTTTTCCCTCTACAGGAAAACATCGAGTTACTCAAACTACAACAGGATGCTCAGAACAGGTGCAGGAGGAAACAAACAAACCACTGTTCACAATCCTAGAGAAACAGACAGTCCTTCCAAATAATTCCAAAATATTCCCCAAAGCAAACGGATCCACACTGGAACTACAATAGGGCTGGCACAATTACAGTATAATCGCGTAACCGACAGCTATGGATGAATACAGTTACAAAAATAAAATAACCGTCAAATTGATGTGGAACGAACAGCTGACTCCATGTTATGGCAGAAACAAAGTGATGAAACCTTGTTGCTCCTTGCTGAAAGGAACAAACAAGTTTTCGGTTGCACATAGAAATAGAATGAATAGAACAGGTGTGGAACCTCTAACCCTGGCAACTGACTCTTCGCTAAGTCCCACCCTAGAATTTTGGGCAACCAATCACAGTGCTCCAATGGATAGTAACCGTCGTTAAGTCAAATCATAGGAAGTTGGTGGCACCTTAATTGGGGAGGACGGGCTCATGGTAATGCCTGGAGTGGAGTTCGTGGAATGTTATCAAATACGTCAAACACATGGTTTCCATGTGTTTGATGCCATTCCATTTACTCCATTCCAGCCATTATTATGAGCTGTCAGCAGACTCCACTGGCTTAAATGTACCTATGTTTGTCCTGTTCAACTGTGGTCCTTCTGCAGGTTTTTCATTAAAACTTTGATCAAATTCAACCACTGACTTTTTCCTAATTTGTGTTGCTCAACTCAGCACGAATGAGCTTATGCCAATTGAATCTCAGTTTGCGTAGTACGTCAAGGCCGCTACGTCTCCAGTTTAACAAAACAAATGGGAAAAAAAGTTGGTGGTTGTGTTCGATAAAGGTTTTTATTAAAAGTATGAATTTAAGCACCCCACCCACGGAAGGACCACAAACAAACATAGACCTGTACAGGTAAGCGTTTTTAGAATTTACGTTTTTACAAGTATCGACTGATGGTGACACAATGTTGTTGCTAGCAAATCACACGACCAGTTATCAATACTCAACTCCGTCTCGATATAAGAGAACAGGGTTGAGCGTTCCTCAGCTAGTTAGCTCTAAGTATCATTGACCCCCAAACATTGCTAAAGCTAGCTAGCCACTTCATAAAACTTGTTTTTTCCTAAATGTATGTTAGATAGCTAAGTTAGCAATGTTATGAATACAATTCCCATTTGCTGTCGACATCAGGATATGATTTGAGAGCACTAGTTTGCTCCAAAGCGGTTATAGCTTTGACTGCATTCTGACAGTGAATTCAGAGCCATTCAGTGGCTAGCTACACTACAAACATAATTTTATCAGGTTCCCGTGAAGCAATTGTAATGACAGTCCACCACAATATACTCAACAGTTTCCTAATTGGCAAAGGGTAGTCTGTGTTAAATGTCATTGTATATTAGAAACACAGTTTCAAATCATTGTGAGGGGATTTTGCCAATGGTTGAATGGGGAATTGGGCTTCCCGGGACAATGTTGTCCGAGGTTGCAACAGTACCCAAGGGAGGCGGGGTTAGTGAAGGGTAAATTTGTTCTGTAAATGGGTACACTCGCAGTGGCTGCTTGGTATTGTGATTTCATAGTTTCCATGGTAATGTAGAATGTTCACTCAAAATATTTCTTGCTATTGGAACGGTTATTATGGTTACCAAAATTCTATGACCGTCACAGCCTTGTCTACTACTATACAGACACACTAAAACCCTACCCAGTGTGTTAAGGTATGTATAACTACTGCAGCTCTCTGCCCCACAGCTACAGTACTGTGTGTGAAAATACTGGGACAGGTAACCCATGTGAGTGAAAGAAATATTTCAGTCTGGGAGAATGAAAGCGAGAAGAAAGAAGTGGGAGCTACATGTTTAATGATTATCCTGGTGACATCTAAAGTCAATTGTTTTATTCTTCACACACACTGAGATCAGATGAGTACTGGTTTAACAGACTGTCATGTCAGAAGGGCTGGATTATACCCTGCACTGGCGCTTTCTCTTTCACATGAAAAGCAGAGCGGCGTTGAGAGGGCGAGGGGTGAGGCGTTAAAATCGTTCCTTCATATTCCTTGTAGCATCAACAGGCAGTGTCATCACCCAACGGTGTTGAACAAAAACGCTGTGCCTTGTCAGGGTGACAGCATAGTGACAGTGGCTACTCCTCATACTGTAAAATTACTGATGTGCTGCTGTAATTAAAGTCCCCCGTCACAGTCCTCATAGCCCTCCACTCTGTCCCCACACACTGACCTTTACCAATGCAAACACTGGCTCATTGTCTCAGCTCACCCTATACATCTTCCACAGGGATACAGATAAATGTCTGTGTGTATGCGCACGTCCAAGTGCGCGTGCATATACAGTATGATCGGGTTTATGTATGCCAATACCATAAACCTCAACTTCAGCACAAGTACCAATCAAATGTTCTCCTTCCAACTGACAAGCTGGTGTGTTGTCATTGTGAATTCAAGCCCTTTAGGTTGGAGGAGATTGAAGACCGTCGATGGGCAGATCATACCGCATAATGATGCAGAAGATGGAGTTGGATCCCCTTGACACAGAGCACTGCCACTCTACCTCTGCTTTCCTTTGAGCATTCAGTCCTGTCTGTCAGTCATCAGTAGAGCAGACAGCCTGAGACAGGGAGTGGAGGAGTGATGCTGCAGAGGGCTGCTGTTTGTTTAACGTGTCACTGAAGCAGCAGTGTTGTCTGTGAAGGGCCAGATGGAGAGGAGTTGTGGCTGTGGGCAGCATGCCAGCTGTAAAGACACTCTGACACTCCTACAGTGCTCTAACAACAACAGTGCATGAGCAACGGGTCACAAAGTACTAACTCACAACTACAGCTGTGCGGTTTCGACCTTTTCATAGGCACACACACACACACACACACACACACACACACACAGTATTTAATCTTAAAGTGTAGATGGGGGTTCAAGAGTGTGACAGCATTCCATTTGCAAAGAATGAAGCCTGGGGAGGCAAAAATGGAGTCACACTAACACACATTCATACAAATGGTTTCTCTTTCTCACTTAAACAGAAGCACACACACACACGCATACATTTATGCCACTTGTCTACTGAATGACACTTCATTTTGTTCTATTTTCAGCCTCTTTGCATTCTGTGGGAGGGTGAAGGACAGAGGGCCTAAAGCTGTCTCAGGTCATTACGCCACATATTTTCTCTTTTCTTTCAGAGAGAAAGAAAGAAAAAGCTCTGGCGCTTTACAACAGCGGGATAAAACTGACGGGTTAGACAGGGCTTCCTCTCTGAGCAGATCGGAGTGCTGCCTGGCTATGGGCTTCCAGAAGCCGGGCTGCTCAGCGGTGCGTGCGGCGGTGGGGTGGGTGCAGCCGAGCCTGTCACAACCTGACGGGCCCATCCAGAGGTGCAGCCATGGTGAGGGATGATTGATGATAAACATGTACTCACACAGGATCTAAATGCCAGCACGCTCCTGTGATTTAATCCCCCCTCCCTCATCAAACACACAGCCTTTACGGATTGATCTTATGCCTGTGTAAACCAAACCCCCTCTCCTCTCGCTCCCTAAAGCCAATGACAAGCGTGTGAGGAGTGTGAGAAGGACTGCCATTATAATAGTCACAATCCATTTAGGTCTTCTAGACTGGTTGGCAACCGAGGTTAAGAAAAGGTGCATTACTTATTGATAACTTCATTAGGCCATGATCAGCTCTGTCATTCCACTCAAGCATATATACCAATTTGAGACCAGCTATGTTCGTAATTGATTATTACCACATGTGTAACAAATAGACCTAGGCAAGCCAGTATTTCCTGCAACTCACTGCTGAAGAATTTAAGGCTGAGTTATATATTTTTTCTTTATTTTCTTTGTCTGTACCAGACCAGAGGAACATTAACCTTGATCTTTCTTTATGCAATCATTATAGAATTAAAAATGTACCATCACTACGCAATCATCCATAACTAGACTTGTAAAGATAGGAGGGAGTCATTACACTTTTTTTCTCACCAATTGGCAAGATAACATAGAACAAATGTATTTTGTATTTAATGAATGTAATGTCTATTTCCTCATTAATTAGAGCACTATGGTGAAATTGCTACAGTTCCCATGTAGCCTGACTGAGAAGAATCTCAGAGCCTTGTACTGTACAATGGCTCTGAAGAATATGTGACAAGACTGTCTCCTAGTGGTGATCAGGCAGAGGATAAAATTCAACCACTGCTTGAGTGACTCACACCTGACCAAAAAGACTGATCCTTGACAATCAGATCTGGGACTAGACAGAAGCCGCAGTGTTGTATTGCAAGCAGAAGCTAACCAAAGCATCAGATATAACATTGTGTGTAATAGGCTAGACTGTGTGCAATAATCTGGCTCTGGATTAACCATCCCCCAATCAGAGACCACAAAGAGGTCATTGTGCTGGCCTATCAAAAAGAGAGAGGGGAGAGATTTTGGCAATGGTTTTCGAGTGCAGCTTGCAGGCCTGTTCTCTGTCTGAATAGTTATTTCACACTGTTTATTTAGATGCAGTGATGTATTGTGATTTATCTGACATCAGAGCCACCACAATGTTCCTTCGCCTCTTCCATACCATTCCCACCCTAGTCATCAACTATAACCGTGGAAATTGCTTTGACGCTGCTGGACTCTGTTCAATAAAAATCAGTACTCAGAGATTTACGGACGAGAACAATGCATCAACAAAAAAATTACCATGAGAATGTGTTGGAGAATTGATTGATACAATCAATATGATAAATCAATGTTTACTTTGTGAAACAAAAATAGACTTACCTGGATATCAATCAAATACTTCCCTTGACCTCAGTCAGGTAAGCTGTGACCTGTGACTTCAGATGAGCTGAGATGAGCATTACAAATCAATCACACACACACACACACACACACACACCCAAACAAATTAATGTACACACTTAAACACACACACACACACACACACACTAAAGACACAGCTTAAATACAGCTCTTTCTGCCTAATCATTCAGCCAAGACGCAAGTTGGGTGCTGAGAGGATTGGCACCCTACTCAGCCTCTGTGGGTGAGCAATGTGAAATCTATTGTAGGTCAAACCACATGCCCCAGACAATACCACAGATAAGACCTAGCAAATATTCTACCTTACCTTCCTCAACCTTACATTGATCAACTCCGCTTATGCACAATCAAAACGAGAAAAGCAAATTAATTATTCAGCAAGCTATTGCACATAGGTCCTAATACCAAGTGGACATCCATTCATGTAACTCAGACTTGCACTAGTCTCCCATAAATCTTCAGTTCATGTGCAAATCTTAAAACCCATAAACAGTACATGTGTAATACAAAACCATGCACTGTTCTGTTTTGGAGTGAATTTAGCTGTGTTTCTGTTCTCACATGTCCTCTTGTCCCATGTTTGAGGTTAAGATGCAGTTGGTGGTTCAGACAGACTCACCTTGGGCCACTTGGGGTTGAGTAGACGGGCCTTGACAGCGTCGTCCAGGGCAGCCTGGTAGCATCCCAGTTTGTGAAAGGCTGCTGAGCGGTTGCTGTAGAGGATGCAGTTCTGTGGGTCGGCTCGCAGGGCGTCGCCATAGAGACTCAAGGCAGCCTGGAAGTCACCGCGTTGGCACGCCTCGTTGCTCTGCTGAACTCTCTCTATGAACTCTGCATTGCTGAGGCCACATCGGCCCCCTTCTTCTTCACCCACAAGCCGTGCCGCACTGCCAACTGTCCGGGAGCCGAAGATTGAAAACTGGAGATAGAGGGCAATGAGGTGGAGAAGTTCCATAACTAGGCAGGTCAAAAGGACTGCAAAGTGAAATCATTAAATACAATTTAAAGATGGAGATGAGAGCAGAAATGTTTTCTGCTTTTACACATTCTTTGGGGTTTAATTTAAACACTAAGAGAGAGCTTGTCCTATCATTGATTCAGCAAATTTCAAAGCCATGTTGGCAGACCGGCAGAACCCCCTGACTCATGAAATAAACAAAGACAATACCTTCAGGCAGTAGTTCACAATAAAACAACTAAAGACTTAGAATTACTCCAGTAACATTGCAGATCCAAAAATACAGCTTTGTTTCTTTCAAACTATTTAGGAAGTCTTAGAAAATGACTGGTTTTGAAATGTTGTGTCAGCTGACCAGAGATGCTTTGCTACATTATTCAATGAAAAAACTCTAGATTGTCAATCTGATGGAGCCGCTTCCACAATACCTCATTCATACCACACCTCCTCCAGATTAATTCTGGGATAGGACAGAGCAGCAGTCAGCATGCCTGGTAATTACTTCCAGAGGGTGAGAGAGTGAAAGGGGAAGATAGGAGAGGAAGGATAGACGTTGGCTATGACTGAACTACATTCAACATCACACTATTGTGGAAAGTATTAGCTGAACAACAATCAACATCACACTATTGTGGAAAGTGTGGTTTTGTCATTCCTCACTTTGCATCCTTCTGCAAAATGTTAATCACGATAATTACAGCATCAGTTAGGGCAGTAAAAATGCATGAAGCTCAGATCTGGACAACCTGTACGCTAACTACCGTCCTCTGTTAAATGTCCTCCTTCTAACTGGAGTGAAAGCATGTTGTAGTAGGATAAATAATGGGATTGGGGTAAATTTAGGCTAAGTGGGAGTGTGCATACAGTAGCTGGTGCAGCCACCCACTGGTAAGAGCTGTTTATGATCTAAGAATGCACATCAACCAATGGTAAATAACAGACTGGGGCCTAGTGTGGTTTGGGGGCTGTTTTGTTGCTGTTCAGTGCATGTGTTTGTCATTGCATTTGTGTTGTGAGCTTGTGCATGCAAGCTTTTCTCTGGGTGTCTGAAGGGGGTGGAACACTGGAAGCAGAGTCAATTTTAAACACTTACCCATCATCATCTGAGACAATTTTGCCTGTTTGTTATCAAAATTAATATACTGATGATATACCATTGGCCGTCATTGTATTCTTATTAGCCACTTTCAACACAATCTAAATTTGCTAATGGATGTGTGATTGAAGGTCCCCTCTATGATCTAGACTAGGGTATGTTCTGGTCTCTGGCCCAATACATCCTGGGGTATCTGTGTAGGCACTGCACTGGACAGGAAGGGTGGAGAGTGAGGGAGAGAGTGCTGTGATAATGAGAGCCTAGACAACTAGGGGTCCCTATAGACCAGTTGGATAAAACTCCCTAACATGTCATTCCCAAAGGACTGCAGAACAGAATGAAGGAACACATATAGGCTACACTCACACTAGTGGACCACCACACAGGGGCTGTTCAGAAAGCTATTCAGATATTGAACTCATGGTGAGTAAGACGGACACCTCCACCAGAGTACCAGTGTGGTAGTTTATGCCTTCACACCAAAATGAAAACATGTCAAAAGCCAACGATAACATGATCTGCAACAAATTGAGGGCATGAAAACTGGCGGGAATATGAATCGTTAATGCATCAATCTAAAAATCAAACTGAATTTTGAGATGCTTAGCAAATTCCTTAGCCATGAAATGTTGCATGTGGTTCACCAGGACTCTGTATTTACATAGCAAAATCATTGAAATATATACATACAGTATGACTACACAGTGTTAGGCTACTGTAAATATATACATCTATTATTATTACAACTGTCTGAACTTCCGTTTTTCAAAGACTTCTAAATCAACTCACAATAACTGTGCAAAAATGTAAACACAATGTAAAAAAGTAGTCGTTTTAACAATGTTTCCATTGTAATAACTTAGTAACAATGTTTCCCTGCATTGTTTGAGTTTGAGTTTATTTTATTTTTACAGGGGACAGTGCACATTGTAGTTTCATAATGTCTCGAAATTTGATTTTCAGCATTAATAGCGTCATCCAGAATGTTGTTCGGGACCATTGTGAGCATTGACCCTGCATCCTTTTGGTTATAAACTGACTCTGTCGACTCATTTCATCTGTAGCCTAAGCATGAAAAATATTTGCAGTGACCATATTCAGTCGACAGTGCAATAGTAAATGTGATAGCTATTTGACAACTATTCACTAACAAAATGTACCAATATGGTATATCTTTGTAAGTCATGTGACTTTCTAGCAGTTTTTGTGCTCTGTACCTTTTCCTTAAAAGTTGCTTGCTTCTCCATCCTGTGTGTTTGTAGGCTACTTGTCTTCTGCAGCAGGCTTCTATGATCCCATGATAAAAGTCACTAAATACAATGCCAGTGTATTCTTCAATACGTCTTCCAATTGTTTCCGAAGGTTGTCGGGTAGTCGAGAAACTGCAAAAATATTACGTCAAAAGTATTTTTTGGAGTTCTAAAGAAACTTTTCTTAGGGATAGTGCGCCATGTTGTCAAAACTTTTTTATTTTTTTCCTTGCCTTTTCCCCTGTTGCCATAGCGGATTTCTGTGCTGCAGACGTATCTCGATACAGTTTACTGCAGTCTACCTCGTGACATCAGAGGGGCGTTAGCCTACATTTTCATTATTCCCTACACCTGTGTTTTTATTGGTTTAATGTGTGGTATTTATTATAATCCAAACAAATTGATCTTAAAATTCATATAAAGAGTCTTCAACACAGTGGAATGTCACTGCTTGCTTTTCTCCCGTGAGACCCTGATTGGAAATGCTCTCTGAGAGACAGATTATTTTCCATGGCCCCCAACGCTTGTCTTGAAGTGTGTTACATTTTTCAATATCCCCATGCATGACAGACAGCACTGGCATAGCAAACACATATGGTCAGCCACGCAGATATCATGTGAACAATAAGCATAGCGGCGGGGATTAGGGGTGCTGAGGGTGCTGCAGCACTCCCTGAAAAATCAGAATTAAGAAGAAAAAAAAATAGGAAAATGTTTTTTCTTCACAAAAATAGCCCACTGGTCCTTTACTAGTATTAGTTGACCAACATCTGTAGATCTGGCAAAAACCTTCTTTCAGTATCTCCGCTTTGGCAAAAAGGTAGTGGCATAATTAACAACAGTATCTTGCAGGATTCAATAGTTGGAATTATAAGAGTTGTTGCCCTGTCATTTCTCTGCGATTGTCATTCTAATGGAATTCAGAAAGAACAAAACCCTGTCCTCAAAAATGAACATCAAAAGGTGCAAAGTTATGGGCAAAGACACAAAACATCCACATCAAATTAAATATTTTATTGATCAAATAACATGGAAAACAACCACCTTTTTGTGCA
Source organism: Oncorhynchus mykiss (assembly GCF_013265735.2). Classification (NCBI taxonomy): domain Eukaryota; kingdom Metazoa; phylum Chordata; class Actinopteri; order Salmoniformes; family Salmonidae; genus Oncorhynchus; species Oncorhynchus mykiss. The sequence continues at coordinate 58,190,323 of NC_048575.1, forward strand.
GTATTAATTTACCATCCTTACAAACCACTTAATGTAAATGTACATTACTGTATTGTACATAGGCTGATCATCTAGGTTTGTACCCGTAGACTTTCCATCACCATGAAGAAAAACAATGCACAATACAGTAATTGAGTACTTTGAGACATCAAGTGGTTTGTGATGATGTGATGTGAGGATGTGGCTCATTTGGTAGAGCATGGCACTTGCAATGCTAGGGTTGTGGGTTCGTGGGACCAGTGTGAAAATGGTTGCACTCACTACTGTAAGTTGCTCTGAATAAGAGTATCTACTAAAATGGAAAAGGAATTAATAGAACATTTCAGTTTTCCCATAGAAATACGTAGCATTTGCAAAGTATTTCAATAAATATTCCACAAGTATTATCAGACTCAAGTTACAAATAATAGTTTAAAAAAATGTCACAGAAGTAGTGCACTGGGCCTTTACTAGTCCTGTATTAGCGGACCAAACTACTTCCCGTAGATATGGTAAAAAATCTTAAGAATTACAGGACAATAGCTTTAAAACTTGGTTTTAAACCAAGGAACCCAAGGAGCTCTCCAAATAGGTCAGGGACAAAGTTGTGGAGAAGTACAGATCAGGGTTGGGTTATGAAAAATATCTGAAACTTTGAACATCCCACGGAGCACCATTAAATCCATTATTAAAACATTTAAAGAATATGGCACCACAACAAACCTGCCAAGAGAGAGACACCCACCAAAACTCACGGACCAGGCAAAGAGGGCATTAATCAGAGAGGCAACAAATAGACCAAAGATAACCCTGAAGGAGCTGAAAAGCTCCACAGCGGAGATTGGAGTATCTGTCCATAGGACCGTTTTAAGCCGTACACTCCACAGAGCTGGGTTTCACGAAAGAGTGGCCTGAAACAAATAAGCAAATATGTTTGGTGTTCGCCAAAAGGCATATGGGGGACTCCTCAAACATATGGAAGAAGGTACTCTGGTCAGATGAGACTAAAATTGAGCTTTTTGGCAATCAAGGAAAACGCTATGTCTGGTGCAAACCAAACACCTCTCATCACTTCGAGAATACCATCCCCACAATGAAGCATGGTGGTGGCAGCATCATGCTGTGGGGATGTTTTTCATCAACAGGGACTAAGAAACTGTTCAGAATTGAAGGAATGATGGATGGTGATAAATACAGGGACATTTTGGAGGGAAGCCTGTTTCAGTCTTCCTGAGATTTGAGACTGGGAAGGAGGTTCACCTTCCAGCAGGACAATGACCGAAAGCATACTGCAAAAGCAACACTCGAGTGGTTTAATTAAGGGGAAACATTTAAATGTCTTGAAATGGCCTAGTTAAAGGCCAGACCTCAATCCAATCCAAACCTCAATTTGTGGTATGACTCCGCTGTACATCAGCGGAACACATCCAACTTGAAAGAGCTGGAGCAGTTTTGCTTTAAAGAATGGGCAAAAATCCCAGTGGCTAGATGTGCCAAGCGTATAGAGACACACCCCAAGAGACTTGCAGCTGTAATTACTGCAAAAGGTGGCTCTACAAAGTATTGACTTTAGGGGGGTGAATAGTAATGCACATTCAAGTTTTCAGTTTTTTTGTCTCATTTCTTGTTTGTTTCACAATAAAAAATATTTTGCAACTTCAAAGTGGTAGGCATGTTGTGTAAATCAAATGATACAAACTCCCCCAAAATCCATTTGAATTCCAGGTTGTAAGGCAAGAAAATAGGAAAAATGCCAATGGGGGTGAATACTTTCGCAAGCCACTGTATGTTACGAATTGCAATTTTCACAATATGTTACAAATTTGGAATATCTGTGATATTTGTTGTGGCTAATGTTAGCTATTAGGGCTAAAGTTATCTAGGCTAGGGGTTAGGGGAAGGGTTGGCTAACATGCTTAGTAGTTGTGTCACGTCCTGACCTTAGTTCCTTTTGTATGTTTCTATTTTAGGTTGGGGTGGGCATTCAGTGTTTTTGTTCTATGTTTGGTATTTCTATATGTTTGGCCTGGTATGGTTCCCAATCAGAGGCAGCTGTCAATCTTTTGTCTCTGATTGAGAACCATACTTAGGTAGCCTGTTTTCCCACTCTTGTTTGTGGGTGGTTGTTTTCTGTTTAGTGTATGTCACCTTGCAGAACTGTTTCGTTTCTTCCATTCACTTCGTTATTTTGTTTTTGTGTGTTCAGTTAATAAATTAACATGGACACGTACAACGCTGCGCATTGGGCCGATATTTCATACTTGTCGTCAGACGACGAAGAGATCCGTTACAAGTTGCTAATAGGCAAAAATTAGAAATTTGTCTGTGATGTGTTTGAGTTGCTACACTTAGGAAAAAAAGGTGCTATCTAGAACCTTAAAAGGTTATTTGGCTGTCCCCACTGGAGAATCATTTGAAGAACCATTGTTGGTTCCAGATAGAACCGTTTTGGGTTCCATGTGGAACCCTTTCCACAGAGGGTTCTATATGGAACCCAAAATGGTTCTACCTGGAACCAAAAAGAGTTTTACCTGAAACCAAAAAGGGTTATCCTATAGGTACAGCCGAATAACCCTTTTGGAAACCATTTTTTCTAAGAGTGTAGACATTTGCGTTATACACCCACCCATCCTCCCCAACCAACCTACCTCTTTCATGTTTGGCTTAAAGGTACTACATGTAACAATTCAACAACGAACCGTCTCTTGTTGTCAAATTTACATTGACTGGGGACAGCAAATCTCTTGTCAAATTGACTGGTCCGTTGTTGAATTGACAAAAATAATCAGAATCACCTTTATTTGCCAAGTACATTTACACATACCCGGAATTTGCCTTAGTGAGAAGATGCTGTCAGCAATACACAATATACGAACACATCATACAGAAAATACAATATTGGAACAGTCTGTAATACCAACATGTTTCAAGCAGACAACCACAGTCCCTGTGCCTAAGAACACTAAGGTAACCTGCCTAAATGACTATCGACTGTAGCACTCACGTCTGTAGCCATGAAGTGCTTTGAAAGGCTGGTCATGGCTCACGTCAACACCATTATCCCAGAAACCCTAGACCTACTCCAATTTGCATACCGCACCAACAGATCCACAGATGATGCAATCTCTATTGCACTCAACACTGCTTTTTCCCACCTGGACAAAAGGAACACCTATGTGAGAATGCTATTCATTGACTACAGCTCAGTGTTCAACACCATAGTGCCATCAAAGCTCATCAATAAGCTAAGGACCCTGGGACTAAACACCTCCCTCTGCAACTGGATCCTGGACATCCAGACGGGCCGCCCCCAGGTGGTAAGGGTAGGGAACAACACATCCGCCACGCTGATGCTCAATACGGGGGGCCCATCAGGGGTGCATGCTCAGTCCCCTCCTGTACCTCCTGTTCACTCATGACTGCATGGCCAGGCACGACTCCAACACCATCATCAAGTTTGCCGATGACACAACAGTGGTAGGCCTGATCACCGACAATGATGAGACAGCCTATAGGGAGGAGGTCAGAGACCTGGCCGTGTGATGCCAGGACAACATCCTCTCCCTCAACGGGATCAAGACAAAGGAGATGATTGTGGTCTACAGGAAAAGGAGGACTGAGCACGCCCCTGTCGTGACTTTGGCTATGCCGGATTAAGTGATATGACATGCTATTCTATAAAATAATTTCTCCGTAATTAATATAACCTGATTGAGCTAATCATGTAAATGTAATTAACTAGAGAGTCGGGCACCACAAAATAATATTTATAGAGCTGTTATCTTCAGAATAAACTCTTAAAGACCTAGTAATATTTTACATCAATAGCAGTCAATATTAATCGTCATCTTAATTCAGTCTCATCTGAAAGTTGTAAATTCTTAGTTATCTGCACGAACCCTGGCTAACAAGTTGAATCAGCAATACAAAATTGTGTTTAATTATTTATTTACTAAATACCTAACTAATCACACAGAATTACACATACACATATTAAAATCATAACTTGATTACACATTACATCATAAAGGAAAACGTCCCTAGCGGGCAGAACAGATATGACAGCTTGTTACACAAAAGAAAGGGGGCTGGGTTTGAGTGAAAGAGTGGGAAGACTGAGGAACAAAGGGAAGAAGCTGTGCTATCGTAAATACAGTATCTTATGCATTCTAAATTACTGCCCATTTGGAAAAGGAAAATGCAATAAATATTTACTCTGTGCTGCTGTCAGGACCCGGTTACAAACTCGGGTCTCCGGTGTGAGAAACAGTCACTTAGCAAACTGAGCCACTAATAGTCGGCAGAACCCAGAAGATGAGGCAGACACAGCAGTACTTGAGACGGTGTTTTAATAAAGTAAAAAGGAAGGTTCTTCAGGCAAAAATATAAATCCACAACGTCAAAAGTAATTCCAAGAGAAAAAGGTAATCCTCTAAGTCAAAAGGTAAATCCACAAGGTGGTAGATACAGCAGGGAAAATGCCTCAAAACATAATAAAAATTAAATAAACGAGAACAAAAACAGAGTACCACAAGAGAGTCCAACTGGAGTAACAAATGTTCACAGCATTGCTGGCGCTGGGTGCTAACATTCAAACACAGAGCAAAGAACTGAGGAAAACTAAGGGTTTAAATACATTCAAGGGAAACGAGGCACAGGTTCAAATAATAACTGGAAACAAGGGAAAACAAAAGGGTCAAAAAAGCACAATGGTGGCCAAAACTGGAACAACCCTGGCCAAATCCTGACAGCTGCGCTTTGGTAGGTTGGTGGTAGGTTGGTGGTAGATGGAAGGCCGTGTTGCCCAACCGAGTCCTTTGAAGAATGTCTCTGGTGGTCAATTGGATACGTTGTAGTAACGTTGTTGTGTGATAGACGGGATACTCTGTCTGTTCCTTCCTAACCCCCGTTTGCATCTGCTGTTGCTAACTCCACGGCTAGGAGGTACTTCTGTAGTGAATAGGAGTTCAAAGTTCATACCATTCGCAAACAAAGCTCACGCTGATGTTGGCTTCATTCTGTAGTTATTATCTGAACCAATCTGACATAGGACCGTCGTCCTCACATCTTCGGAACAGGAGGTTATATTGTCGTCAAGGGCTAAAATAGGAAGGGAGAGGAGGGCGTGTTTGAAAAGTTTTATAGCCCATGTCCCTTCACAGGGGTGGGCCACTGAATGAGCAGAGCCCTATCTTATGAAAACCCAAATCTCACATTTTAGAAGCTAAAATCACATTTCATTCCATCATGAATAATTTCATATTCAAACATTTAAATTGAACAACAATTCCATGTGAATCCGATAACTCTGATGTGTAGACTTTCCACTGTAGATTTTATGTCATCTTATCATTGATGAGAATGTCTCAGATGACAACCGAAATGACATCATATTCATTAAGTACCACCGCATGGTCGGATTACCAGAATATAGTTAATTTCCCCCCACCTTCTGATGTTCCCAGAATCTCTATGTTAACCAAGGGTTTTGCAAATGTAACCTCAGTAGGGTAGAGAGAGGAAAAAGGGGGTAAGAGGTATTTATGACTGTCATAAACCTACCCCCCAGGCCAACGTCATGACACCCCCATTCTCATCGACGGGGCTGTGATGAAACAGGTTTAGAGCTTCAACTTTCTTGGTGTCCACATCACCAACAAACTATCATGGTCCAAACACACTAAGACAGTTGTGAAGAGGGTATGACAAAGCCTATTCCCGCTCGGGAGACTGAAAAGATTTGGCATGGGTCCTCAGATCCTCAAAAGATTCTTCAGCTGGACCATTGAGAGCGTCCTGATGATTGCATCACTGCCTGGTATGGCAACTGCTCGGCCACCGACCGCAAGACTCTACAGAGGGTATTGCGTACGGCCCAGTACATCACTGGGGCCAAACTTTCTGTCATCCAGGACCTCTATATCAGACGGTGACAGAGGAAGACCCTAAAAATTGTCAAAGACTCCAGCCATGCTTGTCATTGACTGTTCTCTCTGCTACCGTGCGGCAAGCGGTACCGGAGCGCCAAGTCAAGGTCCAAAAGGCTTCTTAGCAGCCTCAAGCCATAAGACCCCTGAACAGCTAATCAAAGGGCTACCCAGACCCCTATTTTACGCTGCTACTCTCTGTTTATAATCTATGCATAGTCACTTTAACTCTACCTACATGTACATATTACCTCAATTACCTCATCTAACCAGTGCCCCCGCACATTGACTCTGTACCGGTACCCATTGCATATAGCATTGCTTGTTATTTTACTGCCGCTGTTGAATTATTTGTTACTTTTATTTTCTATTTTCTATTTTTTACTCATCTATTTTTACTTTTAAAAAATAATTTCTTAACTTCTTAAAGAATTGTTGGTTAAGGGCTTGTAGTAAGTAAGAATTTCACTGTAATCAGCACGTGTGTGACAAATAAAACTTGATTTGATTTTAAACATAAAACCCAAAACTCTGGAGTATAGGCAGATTACAGTGGGAATATATACAATTTACAAAGGGGATATATCTTTATAAGCAGCTGGAGGGATGCTGCTGTGGTGAATATGTACAGTGTTGTGTGGGGGTTCACATAGTGCAAACGCAGTATAGTGCAGATTTGTATTAGAGGTCAAGAGATTTGCTGGCCTCAGTCAATTTGACAACAAGAGCCGGACAGTATTTTGTTGACCAATAAGAAGGCTGTGGCATTACAATACAATTTTGTGTGGGCCCAATAACATAACTCCAATAACTCTCTCTAATGTCAATATGCCTTGTCTAATGCTGTCTTGGCTAGTTATTACTGTTTTATTTCAAGGAAAAGCCTTCAGTCCCGCTCAAAATGCCTTAGACAGCTCTTTCGTCCCACCCAACACACATGCGGAGACTTCACCTGGCTTAACTAGTCCCTCTAGAGACGAAAACTCTCTCAACGTCACTCAATACCTAGGTTTACCTCCACTGTAATCACATCCTACCATACCCTTCTCTGTACATTATGCCCTGAATCTATTCTACCACACCCAGAAATCTGCTCCTTTAATTCTCTGTCCCCAACGCACTAGACGACCAGTTCTTAAAGCCTTTAGCCGTACCCTTATCCAACTCCTCCTCTGTTCCTCTGGTGATTTAGAGGTTAACCCAGGCCCTGTAGCCCTCAGTTCCACTCCTATTCCCCAGGCACTCTCATTTGTCAACTTCTGTAACCGTAAAAGCCTTGGTGTCATGCATGTTAACATTAGAATCTTACTCCCTAAGTTTGTTTTACTCACTGCTTTAGCACACTCTGCCAACCCGGATGTCTTAGCCTTGTCTGAATCCTGGCTTAGGAAAACCACCAAAAACCCTGAAATCTCCATCCCTAACTATAAAATTTTCCACCAAGATAGAACTGCCAAAGGGGGCGGTGTTGCAATCTGCTGCAAAGATAGCCTGCAGAGTTCTGTCTACTATCCAGGTCTGTACCCAAACAATTCCAGCTTCTACTTCTAAAAATTCACCTTTCCAGAAACAAGTCTCTCACTGTTGCCACCAGCTGTGCCCTCGACACCATATGTGAATTGATTGTCCCCCGACCAAACGACCACCCCTCATCACTGTCAAACACTCCCTGCATGCCCAATTTTAAAAAATGAACTAGGAATAGATATAGTCCTTGGTTCACTTCAGACCTGACTGCCCTTGACCAGCACAAAAACATCCTGTGGCGTTCTGCATTAGCATCGAATAGCCCCCGTGATATGCAACTTTTCAGTGAAGTTAGGAACAAATATACACAGGCAGTTAGGAAAGCTAAGGCTAGCTTTTTCAAACAGAAATTATCATCCTGTAGCACAAACTCAAAAATGTTCTGGGACACTGTAAAGTCCATGGAGAATAAGAGCAAGTCCTCACAGCTGCTCACTGCTCTGAGGCTAGGAAACACTGTTGCCACCGATAAATCCACTACAATTGAGAATTTCAATAAGCATTTTTCTACGGCTGGCCATGCTTTCCACCTGCCTACCCCTACCCTGGTCAACTGCCCGGGAACCTCCACAGCAACCCGCCAAAGCCCCCACCATTTCTCCTTCACCCAAATCCAGATAGCTGATGTTCTGAAAGAGCTGCAAAATCTGGATCCCTACAAATCAGCCGGGCTAGACAATCTGGACCTTTCTATAATTATCTGCCAAAATTGTTGCAACCCCTATTACTAGCCTGTTCCACATCTCTTTCGTATCGTCTGAGATTCCCAAAGTTTGGAAAGCTGCCGGGGTTATCCCCCTCTTCAAAGGGGTGTCACTCTAGACCCAAACTGCCACAGACCTGTATCTATCCTGCACTGTCTTTCTAAGGTCTTCGAAAGCCAAGTTAACAAACAGATTACCGACCATTTCGAATCCCACTGTATCTTCTCCGCTATGCAATCTGGTTTCAGAGCTGGTCATGGGTGCACCTCAGCCACGCTCAAGGTCCTAAACGACATCATAACCCGCCATCGATAAGAGACATTACTGTGTAGCCGTATTCATCGACCTGGCCAAGGCTTTCGACTCTGTCAATCGCCACATTCTTATTAGCAGACTCGACAGCCTTGGTTTCTCAAATGATTGCCTCGCGTGGTTTACCAACTACTTCTCTGATTGAGTTCAGTGTGTCAAATCGGAGGGCCTGTTGTCCGGATCTCTGGCAGTCTCTATGGGTGTGCCACAGGGTTCAATACTCAGGCCGACTCTCTTCTCTGTATACATCAATGATGTCGCTCTTCTTGCTAGTGATTATCTGATCCACCTCTACGCACGCAGACGACACCATTCTGTATACTTCTGGCCCCTCTTTGGACACTGTGTAAACTAACCTCCAGATGAGCTTCAATGCCATACAACTCTCCTTCCGTGGTCTCCAACTGCTCTTAAATGCAAGTAAAACTAAATGCATGCTATTCAATCGATCGCTGCCCGCACCTGCCCGCCCGTCTAGCATCACTACTCTGGGTGGCTCTGACTTTGAATACGTGGACAACTACAAATACCTGGGTGTCTGGTTAGACTGTAAACTCTCCTTCCAGACTCACATTAAGCATCTCCAATCCAAAATTAAATCTAGAATCGGCTTCCTATATCGCAACAAAGCATCCTTCACTCATGCTGCCAAACACCCTTGTAAAACTGACCATCCTACCGATCCTCGACTTCGGCGATGTCATCTACAAAATAGCCTCCAACACTCTACTCAACAAATTGTATGCAGTCTATCACAGTGCCATCCGTTTTGTCACCAAAGCCCCATACACTATCCACCACTGCGACCTCTCGTTGGTTGGCCCTCACTTCATACTCGTCGCCAAACCCACTGGCTACAGGTTATCTACAAGTCTCTGCTAGGTAAAGCCCCGCCTTATCTCAGCTCATTGGTCACCGTAGCAGCACCCACTCGTAGCACGCGCTCCAGCAGGTACAGTGCCTTGCGAAAATATTCGGCCCCCTTGAACTTTGCGACCTTTTGCCACATTTCAGGCTTCAAACATAAAGATATAAAACTGTATTTTTTTGTGAAGAATCAACAACAAGTGGGACACAATCATGAAGTGGAACGACATTTATTGGATATTTCAAACTTTTTTAACAAATCAAAAACTGAAAAATTGGGCGTGCAAAATTATTCAGCCCCCTTAAGTTAATACTTTGTAGTGCCACCTTTTGCTGCGATTACAGCTGTAAGTCGCTTGGGGTATGTCTCTATCAGTTTTGCACATCGAGAGACTGACATTTTTTCCCATTCCTCCTTGCAAAACAGCTCGAGCTCAGTGAGGTTGGATGGAGAGCATTTGTGAACAGCAGTTATCAGTTCTTTCCACAGATTCTCGATTGGATTCAGGTCTGGACTTTGACTTGGCCATTCTAACACCTGGATATGTTTATTTTTGAACCATTCCATTGTAGATTTTGCTTTATGTTTTGGATCATTGTCTTGTTGGAAGACAAATCTCCGTCCCAGTCTCAGGTCTTTTGCAGACTCCATCAGGTTTTCTTCCAGAATGGTCCTGTATTTGGCTCCATCCATCTTCCCATCAATTTTAACCATCTTCCCTGTCCCTGCTGAAGAAAAGCAGGCCCAAACCATGATGCTGCCACCACCATGTTTGACAGTGGGGATGGTGTGTTCAGCTGTGTTGCTTTTACGCCAAACATAACGTTTTGCATTGTTGCCAAAAAGTTCAATTTTGGTTTCATCTGACCAGAGCACCTTCTTCCACATGTTTGGTGTGTCTCCCAGGTGGCTTGTGGCAAACTTTAAACAACACTTTTTATGGATATCTTTAAGAAATGGCTTTCTTCTTGCCACTCTTCCATAAAGGCCAGATTTGTGCAATATACGACTGATTGTTGTCCTATGGACAGAGTCTCCCACCTCAGCTGTAGATCTCTGCAGTTCATCCAGAGTGATCATGGGCCTCTTGGCTGCACCTCTGATCAGTCTTCTCCTTGTATGAGCTGAAAGTTTAGAGGGACGGCCAGGTCTTGGTAGATTTGCAGTGGTCTGATACTCCTTCCATTTCAATATTATCGCTTGCACAGTGCTCCTTGGGATGTTTAAAGCTTGGGAAATCTTTTTGTATCCAAATCCGGCTTTAAACTTCTTCACAACAGTATCTCGGACCTGCCTGGTGTGTTCCTTGTTCTTCATGATGCTCTCTGCGCTTTTAACGGACCTCTGAGACTATCACAGTGCAGGTGCATTTATACGGAGACTTGGTTACACACAGGTGGATTATATTTAGCATCATTAGTCATTTAGGTCAACATTGGATCATTCAGAGATCCTCACTGAACTTCTGGAGAGAGTTTGCTGCACTGAAAGTAAAGGGGCTGAATATGTTACGGTGAGTGAATGAGGACCCAAAAGCGAACTAACTTAAACAGAGCTTCTTTAATAACCAAACATAGGTAGGCTCAGATAGACCGGCAGATTCCGACAGGACAGGACAAGGTTACAGCAAACATGACGATAGTCTGGCTCAGGCATGAAACACAACAAACAAGAATCCGACAAGGACAGGAACAAAAACAGAGAGAGATATAGGGGACTAATCAGAGGGAAAAAAGGGAACAGGTGGGAGAAGGGGTGACGAGGTAGTCAAGAGGAGACAAGGAACAGCTGGGGGAAAGCGGGGGAGAAAAGGTAACCTAATACGACCAGCAGAGGGAGACAGGGTGAAAGGAAAGGACAGAAAGACACAACATGACAATACATGACAGTACCCCCCCACTCACCGAGCGCCTCCTGGCGCACTCGAGGAGGAAACCTGGCGGCAACGGAGGAAATCCTCGATCAGCGCACGGTCCAGCACGTCCCGAGAGGGAACCCAACTCCTCTCCTCAGGACCGTACCCCTCCCAATCAACGAGGTACTGGTGACCACGGCCCCGAGGACGCATGTCCAAAATCCTGCGGACCCTGTAGATGGGTGCGCCCTCGACAAGGATGGGGGGGGGGGGGGGGAAGACGAGCGGGGGCGCGAAGAACGGGCTTGATACAGGAGACATGGAAGACCGGGTGGACGCGACGAAGGTATCGCGGAAGAAGAAGTCGAACTGCGACAGGATTAATGACCCGAGAAATACGGAACGGACCAATGAACCGCGGGGTCAACTTGCGAGAAGCCGTCTTAAGGGGAAGGTTCTGAGTGGAGAGCCAAACTCTCTGACCGCGACAATATCTAGGACTCCTAGTTCTACGCTTATTAGCAGCCCTCACAGTCTGCGTCCTATAACGGCAAAGTGCAGACCTGACCCTCTTCCAGGTGCGCTCGCAACGTTGGACAAAAGCCTGAGCGGAGGGGACGCTGGACTCGGCGAACTGAGATGAGAACAGCGGAGGCTGGTACCCGAGGCTACTCTGAAAAGGAGATAGCCCGGTCGCAGACGAAGGAAGCGAGTTGTGGGCGTATTCTGCCCAGGGGAGCTGTTCTGACCAAGACGCAGGGTTGCGAAAAGAAAGACTGCGTAAGATGCGACCAATAGTCTGATTGGCCCGTTCTGCTTGACCGTTAGACTGGGGGTGAAAGCCGGAAGAGAGACTGACGGAAGCCCCAATCAAACGGCAAAACTCCCTCCAAAATTGAGACGTGAATTGCGGACCTCTGTCCGAAACGACGTCTGACGGAAGGCCATGAATTCTGAAAACATTCTCGATGATGATTTGTGCCGTCTCTTTAGCAGAAGGAAGCTTAGCAAGGGGAATGAAATGAGCCGCCTTAGAGAACCTATCGACAACCGTAAGAATAACAGTCTTCCCCGCTGACGAAGGCAGACCGGTGACAAAATCTAAGGCGATGTGAGACCACGGTCGAGAGGGAATGGGAAGCGGCCTGAGACGGCCGGCAGGAGGGGAGTTACCGGACTTAGTCTGCGCGCAGACCGAACAAGCAGCCACGAAACGACGCGTGTCATGCTCCCGGGTGGGCCACCAAAAACGCTGGCGAATGGAAGCAAGCGTTCCCCGAACGCCAGGGTGGCCGGCTAACTTGGCAGAGTGAGCCCACTGAAGAACGGCCAGACGAGTAGGAACGGGAACGAAAAGAAGGTTCCTAGGACAAGCGCGCGGCGACGGAGTGTGAGTGAGCGCTTGCTTTACCTGCCTCTCAATTCCCCAGACAGTCAACCCGACAACACGCCCCTCAGGGAGAATCCCCTCGGGGTCAGTGGAGGCTACTGAAGAACTGAAGAGACGAGATAAAGCATCAGGCTTGGTGTTCTTAGAGCCCGGACGATAAGAAATCACGAACTCGAAACGAGCGAAAAACAGCGCCCAACGCGCCTGACGCGCATTAAGTCGTTTGGCAGAACGGATGTACTCAAGGTTCCTATGGTCAGTCCAAACGACAAAAGGAACGGTCGCCCCCTCCAACCACTGTCGCCATTCGCCTAGGGCTAACCGGATGGCGAGCAGTTCGCGGTTTCCCACATCATAGTTACGTTCCGACGGCGACAGGCGATGAGAAAAATACGCGCATGGGTGGACCTTGTCGTCAGAGAGGGAGCGCTGAGAAAGAATGGCTCCCACGCCCACCTCTGACGCGTCAACCTCGACAACGAACTGTCTAGAGACGTCAGGTGTAACAAGGATAGGAGCAGATGTAAAACGATTCTTGAGGAGATCAAAAGCTCCCTGGGCGGAAACGGACCACTTAAAGCACGTCTTGACAGAAGTAAGGGCTGTGAGAGGAGCTGCCACCTGACCGAAATTACGGATGAAACGACGATAGAAGTTCGCGAAGCCGAGAAAGCGCTGCAGCTCGACGCGTGACTTAGGGGCGGGCCAATCAATGACAGCTTGGACCTTAGCGGGATCCATCTTAATGCCTTCAGCGGAAATAACAGAACCGAGAAATGTGACAGAGGAGGCATGAAAAGTGCACTTCTCAGCCTTCACAAAAAGACAATTCTCTAAAAGGCGCTGGAGGACACGTCGAACGTGCTGAACATGAATCTGGAGTGACGGTGAAAAAATCAGGATATCGTCAAGGTAAACGAAAACAAAGATGTTCAGCATGTCTCTCAGGACATCATTGACTAATGCCTGAAAGACAGCTGGAGCGTTAGCGAGGCCGAAAGGAAGAACCCGGTATTCAAAGTGCCCTAACGGAGTGTTAAACGCCGTCTTCCACTCGTCCCCCTCCCTGATGCGCACGAGATGGTAAGCGTTACGAAGGTCCAACTTAGTGAAAAACCTGGCTCCCTGCAGGATCTCGAAGGCTGAAGACATAAGAGGAAGCGGATAACGATTCTTCACTGTTATGTCATTCAGCCCTCGATAATCTATGCAGGGGCGCAGAGACCCGTCCTTCTTCTTGACAAAAAAAAACCCCGCTCCGGCGGGAGAGGAGGAGGGGACTATGGTACCGGCGTCAAGAGCTACAGACAAATAATCCTCGAGAGCCTTACGTTCGGGAGCCGACAGAGAGTATAGTCTACCCCGGGGGGGAGTGGTTCCCGGAAGGAGATCAATACTACAATCATACGACCGGTGTGGAGGAAGAGAGGTGGCCCTGGACCGACTGAACACCGTGCGCAGATCGTGATATTCCTCCGGCACCCCTGTCAAATCACCAGGCTCCTCCTGTGAAGAAGAGACAGAGGAAACAGGAGGGATAGCAGACATTAAACATTTCACATGACAAGAGACGTTCCAGGAGAGGATAGAATTACTAGACCAATTAATGGAAGGATTATGACAAACTAGCCAGGGATGGCCCAAAACAACAGGTGTAAAAGGTGAACGAAAAATTAAAAAAGAAATGGTTTCGCTATGATTACCAGAAACAGTGAGGGTTAAAGGTAGAGTCTCACGCTGAATCCTGGGGAGAGGACTACCATCCAGGGCGAACAAGGCCGTGGACTCCCTTAACTGTCTGAGAGGAATGTCATGTTCCCGAGCCCAGGTCTCGTCCATAAAACAGCCCTCCGCCCCAGAGTCTATTAAGGCACTGCAGGAAGCTGACGAACCGGTCCAGCGTAGATGGACCGACAAGGTAGTGCAGGATCTTGAAGGAGAGACAGGAGTAGTAGCGCTCACCAGTAGCCCTCCGCTTACTGATGAGCTCTGGCTTTTACTGGACATGAAGTGACAAAATGACCAGCAGAACCGCAATAGAGACAGAGGCGGTTGGTGATTCTCCGTTCCCTCTCCTTAGTCGAGATGCGGATACCTCCCAGCTGCATAGGCTCAGCTCCCGAGCCGGCAGAGGAAGATGGTAGTGATGCGGAGAGGGGGGCAACGGAGAACGCGAGCTCCTTTCCACGAGCTCGGTGACGAAGATCAACCCGTCGCTCAATGCGAATAGCGAGTTCAATCAAGGAATCCACGCTGGAAGGAACCTCCCGGGAGAGAATCTCATCCTTTACCTCTGCGCGGAGACCCTCCAGAAGACGAGCGAGCAAAGCCGGCTCGTTCCAGCCACTGGAGGCAGCAAGAGTGCGAAACTCAATAGAGTAGTCTGTTATGGATCGATTGCCTTGACATAGGGAAGACAGGGCCCTGGAAGCCTCCTCCCCAAAAACAGATCGATCAAAAACCCGTATCATCTCCTCCTTAAAGTCCTGATACTGGTTAGTACACTCAGCCCTTGCCTCCCAGATTGCCGTGCCCCACTCACGAGCCCGTCCAGTAAGGAGAGATATGACGTAGGCGACACGAGCAGTGCTCCTGGCGTAAGTGTTGGGCTGGAGAGAAAACACAATATCACACTGGGTGAGGAACGAGCGGCATTCAGTGGGCTCCCCAGAGTAACACGGCGGGTTATTGATTCTGGGCTCCGGAGATTCGAAAGCCCTGGAAGTGGCCGGTGGATCGAGGCGGAGATGGTGAACCTGTTCTGTGAGGTTGGAGACTTGGGTGGCCAGGGTCTCAACGTTATGTCGAGCAGCAGACAATTCCTGCTCGTGTCTGCCTAGCATCGCTCCCTGGATCTCGACGGCTGAGTGGAGAGGATCCGAGGTCGCTGGGTCCATTCTTGGTCGGATTCTTCTGTTACGGTGAGTGAATGAGGACCCAAAAGCGAACTAACTTAAACAGAGCTTCTTTAATAACCAAACATAGGTAGGCTCAGATAGACCGGCAGATTCCGACAGGACAGGACAAGGTTACAGCAAACATGACGATAGTCTGGCTCAGGCATGAAACACAACAAACAAGAATCCGACAAGGACAGGAACAAAAACAGAGAGAGATATAGGGGACTAATCAGAGGGAAAAAAGGGAACAGGTGGGAGAAGGGGTGACGAGGTAGTCAAGAGGAGACAAGGAACAGCTGGGGGAAAGCGGGGGAGAAAAGGTAACCTAATACGACCAGCAGAGGGAGACAGGGTGAAAGGAAAGGACAGAAAGACACAACATGACAATACATGACAGAATAATTTTGCACGCCCAATTTTTCAGTTTTTGATTTGTTCAAAAAGTTTGAAATATCCAATAAATGTCGTTCCACTTCATGATTGTGTCCCACTTGTTGTTGATTCTTCACAAAAAAATACAGTTTTATATCTTTATGTTTGAAGCCTGAAATGTGGCAAAAGGTCGCAAAGTTCAAGGGGGCCGAATACTTTCGCAAGGCACTGTATATCTCACTGGTCACCCCCAAAGCCAATTCCTCCTTTGGTCGCCTTTCCTTCCAGTTCTCTGCTGCCAATAACTGGAACGAACTGCAAAAATCACTAAAGCTGGAGACTCATATCTCCCTCACTAGCTTTAAGCACCAGCTGTCAGAGCAGCTCACAGATCACTGCACCTGTACATAGCCCATCTGTAAAAAGCCCATCTATCTACCTCATCCTCATACTGTATTTATTTATTTATCTTGCTCCTTTGCACTCCAATATCTCCACTTGCACATTCATCTTCTGCACATCTACCATTCCAGTGTTTAGTTGCTAAATTGTAATTACTTCGCCACCATGGCCTATTTACTGCCTTAACTCCCTTATCTTACCTCATTTGCGCTCACTGTATATAGACTTTTTTGTTTTCTTTTTTTCTACTGTATTATTGACTGGCAACACTGTCACCTCCGATGAATCTACGATAATCGAGAATTTCAAAGAGCATTTTTCTACGGCTGGACATGCTTTCCACCTGGCTAAACCTACCCCGGTCAACAGCTCTGCACCCTCAACATCACCTTGCCCAAGCCTCACCCATTTCTCCTTCACCCAAATCTAGATAGCTGATGTTCTGAAAGAGCTGCAAAATACCTTGACTCCTACAAATCAGCAGGTCTAGACAATCTAGACCCTCTCCTTCTAAAATTATTTGCCGCAATTGTTGCAACCCCTGTTACTAGCCTGTTCAACCTCTCTTTCGTATCATCTGAGATCCCTAAAGATTGGATCGGAACGGATGACTGGAACGAACTGCAAAAATCACTGAAGTTGGAGACTCATATCTCCCTCACTAGCTTTGAGCATCAGCTGTCAAAGCAGCTTACCTATCATTGCACCTGTACATAGCTCATCTGTAAATAGCCCACCCAACTACCTCATCCCCATATTGTTATTGATTTTTTTGCTCTTTTGCACCCCAGTATCTCTACTTGCACATTCATCTTCTGCACAAAGGTAAAATAAATAAAGGTAAAATAAAAATAAAACATAACATTCTGAGAACCATGTTCTTAGAGCTTCTTAGAGCATTCTAAGAATGTTATTTAAAAACATACATTCTGTTCTCAGCATCAACAAAACCCTCTATCCTCTATCTTGTTAAGTGTGTTCAGGTGGGTTGGCTGCGCCCACTAATTGGCGACACCTCATCTGAATGATTGCTTGTTTCCTTTGAAATGGGGTCGGCTTGACTAGACTAAAATTAACAACTTAAAATAAGTTTAAAAAACATGGCATGCTAGCTCCATCCTGGAGGTGCAGTGAACTAATTCAGTGGATGGAGAATAGAAGATCATCAGTTAGAATCTCACTGACGCTATGTCACAATGAAAAATACATGTGTTTGCATGATTGATGCCTAAGCAAAGGAATTTCAAAATAGTTCATCTAAGCTAGCAGTGTTATTAAAGATCTAATTTAAATATGTTCTCAGAACATTATTTAATTATTTAAATAACCTATCATTTCTGTTCTGACCCTGCTGGTCATCTATGAACATTTGAACATCTTGGCCAAGTCCTGTTATAATCTCCACCTGGCACAGCCAGAAGAGGACTGGCCACCCCTCATAGCTTGGTTCCTCTCTAGGTTTCTTCCTAGGTTCTGGCCTTTCTAGGGAGTTTTTCCTAGCCATCGTGCTTCTACACCTGCATTGCTTGCTGTTTGGGGTTTTAGGCTGGGTTTCTGTACAACACTTTGTGACATCAGCTGATGTAAGAAGGCCTTTATAAATACATTTGATTGATTGATTGTTCTCTGAATGTTAATAAAACCTCCTAGGACAACTTTCAGGGAACCATAGTATAACGTTCTCAGAACCTCCCTGCAACCTCAAAATGAAGGTTCCCAGAACAGGAAAGAATTTAACTTCCGTTCTCCGAACGTTTAAAAAAAACGTTACATTTTTCTTGTCAGGAAGCGTATGGCTTCATTACCCAAAACCAATGGGAAACTAAAAATGTACATTCCCATAACTTCCCAGGAACCACACGTGCTAGCTGGGTTCTGTTTTATGTAGTCTAACCCTACCAAACATGACATGTCATACTAATCTGAGTGTCACAGATTTAGGATTACTATGTAATGTCCACTCTTTGAGGCCAGGCTGCAAAATCATGCTCCTCAATGGAAATTGTGGATAGACCTTTTTTCCTTGATATACTATCCTCAATCACATTTGACAGAAAATTGATAATCATCCACTATCGACAACAATTGAAATTGTCTACAATATGCAGACATGTGCTTTTGGGCATGGTTTTGAAGACAAATGGATTTATGGATGTTGAATTTACTAACCACACACAGGAGGTAGCCCATAATAAACGTTAATTAATGGCCATTAGGCCATTATTACCATTTAAACACGCCGTTATTTGATTTTTAAAGTGGATAAAGCAGCCTGCAATGGCCACCAGAGGACGCTGCCAGCCATACAACTTGTCGACATGTTGTACAGTACATGTCTATGTCTTGAGCCTGGCCTCCCTCTCATTTTGCCATCCTGTGTTTACTGCAGTGATTAAAGTTCAAGATAAAGTTGGAATTGGGCTATGCCTATGTGATAACGAAAACCTTTAAACATTTGCCGCTGAGGAATTTACAGACAGTTAGAATTTAACATTAATAAAATATGCTTATGACCTAATATAACATTTATTAGAATAAAGCAATATTCAACCTCCCCATTGCATGATTCAGAGGGATTCAGGTTAAGCATGGCTTGTCTAACTCCGCACAACAACGCAGACCACACCTTGAGTGCACTCCACTCGGTTATCTAAAGTCTTACTCAGTTATCTAAAGTAGGCACTACAGTGCCTTGCGAAAGTATTCGCCCCCCTTGAACTTTGCGACCTTTTGCAACATTTCAAGCTTCAAACATAAAGAGAGCATCATGAAGAACAAGGAACACACCAGGCAGGTCCGAGATACTGTTGTGAAGAAGTTTAAAGCCGGATTTGGATACAAAAAGATTTCCCAAGCTTTAAACATCCCAAGGAGCACTGTGCAAGCGATAATATTGAAATGGAAGGGGTATCAGACCACTGCAAATCTACCAAGACCTGGCCGTCCCTCTAAACTTTCAGCTCATACAAGGAGAAGACTGATCAGAGATGCAGCCAAGAGGCCCATGATCACTCTGGATGAACTGCAGAGATCTACAGCTGAAGTGGGAGACTCTGTCCATAGGACAACAATCAGTCGTATATTGCACAAATCTGGCCTTTAAGGAAGAGTGGCAAGAAGAAAGCCATTTCTTAAAGATATCCATAAAAAGTGTTGTTTAAAGTTTGCCACAAGCCACCTGGGAGACACACCAAACATGTGGAAGAAGGTGCTCTGGTCAGATGAAACCAAAATTGAACTTTTTGGCAACAATGCAAAATGTTATGTTTGGCGTAAAAGCAACACAGCTGAACACACCATCCCCACTGTCAAACATGGTGGTGGCAGCATCATGGTTTGGGCCTGCTTTTCCTCAGCAGGGACAGGGAAGATGGTTAAAATTGATGGGAAGATGGATGGAGCCAAATACAGGACCATTCTGGAAGAAAACCTGATGGAGTCTGCAAAAGACCTGAGACTGGGACGGAGATTTGTCTTCCAACAAGACAATGATCCAAAACATAAAGCAAAATCTACAATGGAATGGTTCAAAAATAAACATATCCAGGTGTTAGAATGGCCAAGTCAAAGTCCAGACCTGAATCCAATCGAGAATCTGTGGAAAGAACTGAAAACTGCTGTTCACAAATGCTCTCCATCCAACCTCACTGAGCTCGAGCTGTTTTGCAAGGAGGAATGGGAAAAAATGTCAGTCTCTCGATGTGCAAAACTGATAGAAACATACCCCAAGCGATTTACAGCTGTAATCGCAGCAAAAGGTGGCGCTACAAAGTATTAACTTAAGGGGGCTGAATAATTTTGCACGCCCAATTTTTCAGTTTTTGATTTGTTAAAAAAGTTTGAAATATCCAATAAATGTCGTTCCACTTCATGATTGTGTCCCACTTGTTGTTGATTCTTCACAAAAAATACAGTTTTATATCTTTATGTTTGAAGCCTGATATGTGGGAAAAGGTCGCAAAGTTCAAGGGGGCCGAATACTTTCGCAAGGCACTGTATCTGTCCTAATATTCTCTTGAAGTAACACTTGAGAAAACATTGGGTAAACATCCTAGTTCTGATTCTGACTCAGCATTTCAGTTCACAACGTTCAGACATCTAGCTCAACTCAGACATCTATGCCAGTAAAAGCCTAGTCCTAAACATATGCAGTCAGGCCTAATCACGTGAAGGTGGACAGAAATCAGACTGAACATTACTTTTCATTAATGGTTTATGGAATTGTTTGCGCAATGTATGCTCTCGGGCTTTCCTATAAATATTGAAACTAAAATGATGCGCGGTTCGGTAGCCTACTGCGCGCACTAGGCTACACAACCATGCGGAGATCACAAGGCCTATTAGATCACTTTTTACGGTCTATTGGGATCATTACAAGGGTAGCCTATAATATACAATCAGTCAGAAACTTTTACATATTTTTTTATCAAATGTTGTCATCATGGGGACAGTATTTGACAGCATTCCAATACGTTATCTTTTTTTTCACTGAACCTCTCCAGACGCACGTGAAACGTGAGCAGCTTTTACCTAGTCTGAACTGCACATGACAAGTTTTGATTTTAGACATTGATCACGTCAGCACCAACATGTATATTTTTCCAAGGTTCATCGTGAGATACTCAAGCATTTTATGCTGAGACAGAAAGTGCTTTGCGGAAGACCACATGTGTGTGCGTAATCGTTGGATTGTGTGGTAGCTCTGTTCGTTTCCCATTATTTTGGACAATAGTATAACTTTAATTCAATGTTTTTATTTTGTTTAGAGGTCCATACATGATATAACGTTAATGATAATGGTTAGGTCTAAAATATGTAAGTGCTCTGTGATTCCAATTAGTTAAATATTGTAGGCTACAGCAATGCATTTCTTAAGTCTTTAATAGCATGATAGAGTCTATTTAACTTTGTCGTTTTGCGCTAGGCAATTTTACAGTGAGTTATACATGCGGACAGCGAGATTAGGGGTCATACAGATTATTTATTTATTTATTTTCAGCAAAAATGTATCCGAAAATACTTGGGTTTTTCAAACAATTCGGTGCCTTTTGAGAAGTGTATCTTTGTCAAAAATAACTTTTCATTTCAGCTGATTTTAACAGTCTGTCATAAAAAGCAGGTTCGACTTTAAAAAAAAAAATTTCCCACTATAGTAAGTGCCAAATAAAGTAACAGGTTTGACCAAGTGATACTAGCAAAGCAAGCAGCATGACAAGGTACAGCACAAAAAGTGAAATTGATCCCCCAAAAATTCTAGCCTGTCTATCTATGCATATTTGACCGTTCAAATTTTCACCACAAAAAAACATCAACAAAGAGTAGAACCAGCTTAACCGCTTTCACATTATGATTTGACTATTATATTTTCAATATTTCTTTTGAAAAAACATATTTTAAAAAGGATAGTTTCACCATATTAAAATTAGAGTTCAGTTCACATAACAGGGTTGACCTAAACATTAGGGATAGAAGTAAATGAATCACGCATTGAATAAATAAATATCTTCAGAAATGACTTTTTCAAAGCAGCAAAATAATAAAGGCTTTACCATGATGGTGAAAAGCTGGAGAAATGTTAGGATTAAGTGGGTTAAAATAATGTTAAACAGCACTTTAGTAAGTCTTTATTCATTTAAAAATCCAGATTGATTGAATTCTCCATGTGGTCTATATTAATGGTCTATATTAAAGGGCACCAATTTAATATAGCGGGCTTTTAAAATCAAATATTTGTGCACAATGTCGACTTAAAATATCAAAGGGACGAAAAAGGTTTATAGAACGACCCATTTGTTTTAATGCCTATACTCTCGGGATTCTCTTTCTATTCCAAGCCGGATCAGTCAGGTTTGAGTCGTCAACATGACATTTGCTGCCGCTGAGCAGAGGCCACTCGCCTCTAGATGTGTTCGGTCGAATCCGCCGCTTTTGGTAGCGCGGAGTCAAAATAGTCGCGACTCTTTTGGTAATGACAATGATATGGACCCCTGCAGCAAAGCAAGCGCAGCCAGAGGACACCGTGTAAAAATGGTATGTACACTTATCTATAGACTGACCCAGTTTTGTACTCACGTTTAAATAATTAGTTCAGTCATTTATTACACACTGTCAATAACGTAAAATGTGAATACTACTAAAGCAAGGGTCATAAAAGCAAGGGACACAAACGTGCGTTTGTGAATACAAGTAAGATGCATTTCCTTCTGTATTGGGTATTCTCCTGCTAGGGAGGGGAATGTAATTTAACGTTGTTTCCATTATCCAAATTATGACCATCATTTTAGCAATAGCCTACGTATTTTTGTAGGCCTATCTAGGCGTATTTGATAATGCATGATGTAAGTTGAGGTGCCCATTAATTAAGTTACTACAGTTTATAGCCTAAAGACCCAGCAAATATAAATAGAATGTATTATAATATGCAGGACAGTTAATACAGATTTGCTCTAACTTCCAAAGACATTATGTTTATCCTATTTTTCTTAAATGTAGCGGTGATCATATGGGTTAATCAATTTGAGTACATCACCATGCTAGCCTAAAACCAATACATTTAACAGAAATGTACAATATATTATGTTGTCTTAGACCTTATTAGGGGAATGGTGTGTGACAAAAGCTCTAAAATCCCCACGTCTCGTCTAGATAAAGTGTTGTGTGACATCAGAGGAGTGCCCACCGGTGATTGGTTGCGGAGGGAGGTCCCCGCTGCCGAGTAGGAATAAAAACATCTTCTAATTCTCATCAGTGAAAGCTCGACTGGAACTGTCTATTTCCCACTTGACCTGACTGTTGAGAAGTTTGCATTTTACCCTAAAACAGAAGTCTACTAAGGTAAAGTGAAACTTTACTTTGATTGTCTTGGTCTTAAAGCCTGCAATATATGTGCTTGTTTGGATTATTCATATTTTCTATTTATAGGGTCTGTTATTGAAGCAATTGTAAAAGCTTTAGAATAAAATTATAATATGCCTACATAATTAATTTGATGTAAGAAATATTATATTTAAGTACCTATTATAAGCACCTATTTTATTTATTGTTTTACCTGTATTTATTACAAAGTTTGTATTGTCTTAGAGTGTCAGTGTACTCCCTTGCTTGCTTCTAGGTTTTTATTGATGTTCTTTCTGTAGTGCTAATAGAGTGATATTGAACTCAACCTTTAATGTGGGGGATGTTCATTGATGTGGAGCTCTTCCTCTAATGCTTGTATCCACTGCTGATCTTTCTCTGTGAATTAACACTTAAATGTAGCCTAGTGGTTAAGAGCATTGGGCCAGTAAGCAAAAGGTTGCACATCTGTCTATGTGCTCTTGATCAAGGCACCTAACCACAACTGCTCTGGATGAGAGCGTCTGCATAATGTGGTGAATGAACACAAGAGTACAATCATGTTAAGCTCTTCCTCCACAATTATTGAAAATGTATGAATTCATGTGCTTTCACACTTGTCACACATTAATTAATCAACTTGTCTGTCCACAGCTAGAGAAATGAACAACCCACAGGAGAGAGCTCTTCACGTGGCCACCCCACTGAGGGAGAGCCTTGCCCTGACCAAAATAGCAGGCACCTCTGTCTACCTGAAACTAGAGTCATCCCAGCCCACAGGATCCTTCAAGATCAGGGGCATTGGACACCTTTGCAAGACAGTGAGTGAATCACCCATACCTATGAGTTAGGAGAGGAAAAGGATGTGGAGTGAGGGGGTGCTTGTGATAAGATGGGATGATGTTGTTGTGCTAGAATGCATGTTAGGGGCCCCAGCAAAACAACATGGGGTGTGGATGTGCAGGCGAATGGTATATAGCATGTTCCCAGTAGGACCAGTCCAGACCAGTTTGAGGAGGTCAGTCCCTGTCTGAACACTGGACATGTGACTAATTTGATTTGATTTGATATTTTCAATGTGGGGTCCCTTGAGTTCTTCTCATAAAGGGGAACAGAACTGTGAGTCATATCATGTGCTCTTTGTTGTCTTTCAGTGGGCTGAACGAGGCTGTGAGAGATTTGTCTGCTGTTCAGGTGAGTAATCACCTTGAAATCACTGCTTAAAAATCTTTGTCACAATACAAGAAGCATAACATATTATCTCAGAAATCTATATTCTTATGGGATCTTTCATTTAAGCACTCTCCGTATAGTATCCGTTTTCCTAAAGTGGACATTGTCATTGCTCCATCACAGGAGGAAATGCTGGTATGGCGGCTGCTTACTCTGCCCGTAAGCTTGGGGTACCTGCCACCATTGTCGTGCCCAGTGTCACCCCGGAACCAACAGTTGAGAGGCTGAGGGACGAAGGCGCCGATGTGGTCATTCATGGCAAGGCGTTGAATGTGAGCATCGAATATGGACAACAGCTTGTGGCCAACAACCCTGGATGGATCTTCATCTCTCCCTTTGATGACCCTCTCATCTGGTGAGTTACAGATACCATATCAATACACTTCAGCAACATCAGTGTTGCTCTATTTCCTGTGAATGTACTGATAATAATAGTCAAAGTAAGAGTGTCTTCCATGAAATAAGGAAAGCTGATAAGGGATAAGAAACATTCAACTCTATTCCAATCCAAATTAAATTTTCCGTGGCATATTTTCTTGTATACATTTATTATGCGTAGTATCCTGAGTGTTACCATGCTTTACTGAGTAAAACTTGTACATTGTTCTCTGTGCAATGATAGGATGATTGGCAGAATCTATGAGGATATCTTATCGTGCATTTTTGTGCTGCAGTTAACAAGAGGGATTGAAGATAATCTAATTCTACAAGATGACTGAACCCTCATGGCAGCCAAATGTTTCTGGTTAATTTCACAGCCAAACACTAACTATACATTTCAGCTGAATAGACTTCAATGTTATCAGCAGCATTATAGCAGAACCAGCAGCCTTTTCTTGTCTCATGAACGATTAACAACATAGCTTATTCCGAAAGATTGTTAGTGTTCCATTCCAGTCAACATAGAACAATGTATACAAAGCAGATTCTAAGGACTGCTTTGCAATGTATCATAAAATGTATTGTGAATGAAAAGTGAAAACACATTTTTTTTCAATGTGTGTGTAGGGAGGGCCATGCATCTCTGGTGAAGGAAGTGGAGTCCGAGCTGCAGGAGAAGCCTGGGGCGATGGTGTTGTCTGTTGGAGGTGGAGGCCTCATGAACGGGGTTGTCGAAGGACTGCGTCGCGCCGGCTGGGAAAATGTTCCAGTCGTAGCGATGGAGACCGTGGGGGCACACAGCCTTAATGCTGCTATAAAGGCTGGGAAGTTGATCACTCTGCCTGAGATCACAAGGTAAGAAATTGTAAGAGTCACACTCACACGAGAAACCAGGATCTTTAAAAAAAAAAATAATAATAATTAACTTTTTTTTAACCAGGTAGGCTAGTTGAGAACAAGTTCTCATTTACAACTGCGATCTGGCCAAGATGAAGCAAAGCAGTGTGACACAAACAACAACACAGAGTTACACATGGAATAAACAAGTGTACAGTCAATAACACAATAGAATAAAAGAAAGTCTATATACAGTGTGTGCAAATGGCGTGAGGAGGTAAGGCAATAAATAGGCCATAGTAGCGGAGTAATTACAATTTAGCAAATTAACACTGGAGTGATAGATGAGGAGATGATGATGTGCAAGTAGAATACTGGTGTGCAAAAGAGCAGAAAAGTAAATAAAAACAATATGGGGATGAGGTAGGTAGATTTGGTGGGCTATTTATATATCTATTTAACATTACAGCCAAAAAGTAATATGTTAGCACAAAAAAAGAAGGCAAAGCCGTATGCACAACAACAATTCTATCATTTTCATCTACACAGCATTGCCACAACATTGGGCCTGACAAGAGTATCTGCACAGACCCTGAAACTTGCTGGCGAACATACCGTTTACTCCGAGGTGGTCACAGACCAGGATGCTGTCAAAGCTGTCGAGCGCTTTGTTGGTGAGCATCACAAACAGTAGGCTAGACCTGTGTAGAGGATCATATGATTACTACTGTATACCTAAAAAAGCCCACAAGCCTCTCTGATACTGAATTCCTCTTCCTGCTCCAGACGATGAGAAGGTCCTGGTGGAGCCTGCGTGTGGCGCTGCCCTGGCAGCTGTGTACTGTGACATCATTCCCAGACTGCAGAAGGAGGGCAAGCTGAAGCAGGACCTGGGCCCTGTGGTGATCGTGGTATGTGGAGGCAACAACATCAGCATGGAACAGCTCCAGAAACTGAAGCAGCAGTTGGGCATGTCTTCCAGCTAGGCAGACAAACGGCTTTGGGTTCTGCTGATTCTTTCTCCATCACTCCATTCCCCAGATCGTTCCAGCTTTAGCTCCCCTACTTCATTGTGCACTACCAATATGTGCATCTGATTATGAGTCATGAACACCATTGGGCCAAATCATTCCAGACTGTGTGCAGTATACTCCTGAAAGGGCATGACTGGCTGAAGGATGAACTGACTTTCGATTCAGCAATAGCTTACGGTTAAGATAGAAAAGCATTGAAAGGCGTTGATAGGCATACAGTCTACTGCTCTGGCAGTAGTAGTCTTCCAATTGAATTGCCTAGATGATTATCTTCTTGGTTTAAAATGAACCAAGTAGAGTAGTATTGTTGTTTGTATTTAGCATGTTTTATGTTCATGTAAACTATACCATTGGTTGTATTTTCTTCACCCTCTTTTGTACTGTATGAGTGATATTTAAAAATAAATATAATTATACACATTTTTCCTGAATATCCTGTCTGTAAAGAGTCCTGTGTGTAGCTGGTGAGAGAGTCAGGCGCAGGACAGCAGATATGAGGAAAAAACATGTGTCACAATGCCTGGAGTGTTGGGTGTGGAATCAAATGCAGAGGGCAGAGGATACTGGGGAAACCTGACTTTATTAGGTTTCCAAAGCGAACGCCCAAAACAACAGGCAAAATCAGTCACAAAATTGGCCAACCCAACACAGGGCACAAACGGACAGGAACACAACACGCACAACCTGATTAACAGAAAACAAGCCCGCACAAAAACAGACTTAAAGAGGCTTAAATAGACTGAATCAAAAAACAAAATAAGAGACAGGTGCGACCAATAAGACCAAACAAACAGAAAAAGAAAAGGGGATCGGTGGCGGCTAGTAGACCGGCGACGACGACCGCCGAGCGCCGCCCGAACAGGCAGGGGAGCCACCTTCGGTGGGAGTCATGACAACGTGCTTTACTCAAAAAAGTCAAATGTACAAAGAAACATCTTTAGCACACACAGACGGACCGAAATAGACAATAAACAATCACTCACAAAAACTATGTGGGTTAAATAATGAACAAGTGATTGTGGGATTGACAACAGGTGTGTGAAACAAAGACAAAACAAATGGAAAATGAAAAGTGGTTCGGCAGTAGCTAGAAAGCCGGTGACGTCGACCGCCGAACGCCGCCCGAACAAGGAGAGGGACCGACTTCGGCGGAAGTCGTGGCAGTACCACACCCCCCCTGGAGCCGCGCACCGACACCAACCTCGGGGTCGACCCGGAGGAGACGGTGGAAATCCCGCAGCAACGAAGGGTCCAGAACGTCCTCCACCGGCACCCAGCATCTCTCCTCCGGACCGTACCCCTCCCACTCCACGAGGTACTGAAGGCCCCTCGCCCGACGCCTCGATTCCAGGATAGCTCGAACAGCATACGCCGGTGCCCCCTCGATGTCCAGAGGGGGCGGAGGAACCTCACATACCTCAGCTTCCTGGAGGGGACCAGCCACCACCGGCCTGAGGAGAGACACACAGAACAAAGGGTTAATATGATAATCTGGGGAAGCTGTAACCTGTAACATACCTCGTTTATTCTCCTCAGGACTATAAATGGCCCCACACACTGCGGCCCCAGCTTCCGGCAGGGCAGGCAGAGGGGCAGGTTTTGGGTCGAGAGCCAGACCCGGGAACCCCGGTGCGAACACGGGGGCCTCGCTGCAGTGGCGGTCTGCGCCCTCTTTTTGCCGCCTCACGACCTGGTGTAGGTTCACATGGGCGGCATCCCAGGTCTCCTCCGAGCGCTTAAACCACCGCAGGAGCTTAGAATCTAGCTCTGATGCAACGGTGCCAGAACCGGCTGATACCCCAGTATGCACTGGAAAGGAAAGAGGTTAGTGGAGGAGTGGCGGAGTGAGTTTTGGGCCATCTCTGGCCAGGGGATGAACGCCGCCCACTCCCCCAGCCGGACCTGGCAATATGACCGCAGAAACCTACCCATATCCTGGTTGACTCTCTCCACCTGCCCGTTACTCTCGGGGTGAAAACCTGAGGTGAGGCTGACCGAGATCCCCAGACGTTCCATGAACGCTCTCCAGACCCTGGACGTGAACTGGGGACCTCGCTCAGACTATGTCCTCAGGCACCCCGTAGTGCTGGAAGACATGAGTGAACAGGGCCTCCGCAGTCTGTATGGCTGTAGGGAGGCTGGGCAAAGGGAGGAGACGGCAGGACTTAGAAAACCGATCCACAACGACCAGGATCGTGGTGTTGCCCTGTGAGGGAGGAAGATCTGTCAGGAAGTCCACTGACAGGTGCAACCACGGCCGTTGTGAAACAGGTAGGGGTTGTAATTTCCCTCTGGGCAGGTTCCTGGGAGCCTTGCACTGGGCGCACCCTCACATCCTTGGCCAAGGTGGGCCACCAGTACTTCCCACTAAGGCAGCGCACCATCCGCCCCGATGCCAGGATGACCAGAGGAGGGTGACGTATGGGCCCAATAGATCAAAAGGTTGCGGACAGTAGGCGGAACGTACAGGCGCCCAGCTGGACACTGGGGGTGAATGATTCTGTAAAGAGTCCTGTGTGTAGCTGGTGAGAGAGTCAGGCGCAGGACAGCATATACGAGTAAAAAACGTGCTTTACTCAAAAAAGGCAAATATACAAAGAAACATATTTAGCACACACAGACGGACCGAAATATACAATAAACAATCACTCACAAAAACCATGTGGGGAACAGAGGGTTAAATAATGAACAAGTGATTGTGGGATTGACAACAGGTGTGTGAAACAAAGACAAAACAAATGGAAAATGAAAAGTGGATCGGCAATAGCTAGAAAGCCGGTGACGTTGACCGCCGAACGCCGCCCCGAACAACGAGAGGGACCGACTTCGGCAAAAGTCGTGACACTGTCTGGAGTACCATTTCTTATAATCTGTGTTATGAATTTACTATTTAGATTCTGGTGAGGCTTCTTTCTACAGTGCAAATAAATAAACTAAAACAACAAACTAAATTTAACGAAACTTAAACATCTCATATCTACAGTATTTTTTTGTATTATTGGATGAAATTCTGACCAATAGCCATAGGAGATAGGAGATATTCATGCACTCAGCATTTGAAGGCCTTTTATTTTGTATTTATTTTTACTTAACATTGATTTAACTTGGCAAGTCAGTTAAGAACAAATTCTTATTTACAATGACGGCCTAGGAACAGTGGGTTAACTGCCTGTTCAGGGGCACAACGACAGATTTTTACATGGTCAGCTCGGGGATTCAATCTAGCAACCTTTCGGTTACTGGCCCAACACTAACCACTAGGCTACCTGCCGCCTCTTCTACTGGCCTGTCCTATCAATGACCTCCTGACCACCACTGTGGAACACAAGTGGTTCTTTGGTTTACGTTATTGTACCAAAGTTTCAACATACCATGCAAGATGGACTAACCATGCCAGGTGAAATGTAATTACTGTAATTCCATTGTCTTATAAAGGAAAATTAGGTGACAACCAGTTCTGGTATGACGTAACAAAAGTGTCTCAAAAGAAGGCATGTCACGCTGTTGTTCCCAAAACTATGTTGACATGTCTATCCTAACAGTTATGATAATCAGTATTATCTTATACAGTTGAAGTCGGAAGTTTACATACACCTTAGCCAAATACATTTAACCTCAGTTTTTCACAATTCCTGACATTTAATCCTAGTTAGGTCAGTTGGGATCACCACTTCATTTTAAGATTGTGAAATGTCAGAATAATAGTAGAGAGAATTATTTATTTCAGCTTTTATTTCTTTCATCACATTCCCAGTGGGTCTGAAGTTTACATACACTCAATTAGTATTTGATAGCATTGCCTTGGGTCAAACATTTCAGGTAGCCTTCTACAAGCTTCTCACAATAAATTGGGTGAGATTTGGCCCATTCCTCCTGACAGAGCTGGTGTAACTGAGTCAGGTTGGTAGGCCTCCTTGCTCGCACACACTTTATCAGTTCTGCTGACAAATTTTCTATAGGATTGAAGTCCGGGCTTTGTGATAGGCACTCCAATACCTTTACTTTGTTGTCCTTAAGCCATTTTGCCAGAACTTTGGAAGTATGCTTGGGATCATTGCTCATTTGGAAGACCCATTTGCGACCAAGCATTAACTTCCTGACTGATGTCTTGAGATGTTGCTTCAATATATCCAGATAATTTTCCTCCTCATGATGCCATCTATTTTGAGAAGTGCACCAGTCCTTCCTGCAGCAAAGCACCTCCACAACATGATGCTGCCACCCCCGTGCTTCATGGTTGGGATGGTGTTCTTCGGCTTGCAAGCCTCCCCCCTTTTCCTCTAAACATAACGATGGTCATTATGGCCAAACAGTTCTATTTTTGTTTCATCAGACCAGAGGACATTTCTCCAAAAAGTACGATCTTTGTCCCCATGTGCAGTTGCAAACCGTAGTCTGTCTTTTTTATTGCGGTTTTGGAGCAGTGGCTTCCACCTTGCTGAGCGGCCTTTCAGGTTTTGTCGATATAGGACTTGTTTTACTGTGGATATACTGTAGATACTTTTGTACCTGTTTCCTCCAGCATCTTCACAAGGTCCTTTGCTGTTGTTCTGGGATTGATTTGCATTCGCACCAAAGTACGTTCATCTCTAGGAGACAGAACACGTCTCCTTCCTGAGCGGTATGACGGCTGCAAAGTCCCATGGTGTTTATACTTGCATACTATTGTTTGTACAGATGAACATGGTACCTTCAGGCATTTGGAAATTGCTTCTAAGGATGAACCAGACTTGTGGAGGTCTACAATGTTTTTTCTGAGGTCTTGGCTGATTTCTTTAGATTTTCCCATAATTTCAAGCAAAGAGGCAAAGATTTTGAAGGTAGGCCTTGAAATACAGCCACAGGTACACCTCCAATTGATTCATGTGATGTCAATTATCCTATCAGAAGCTTCTAAAGCCATGACATCGTTTTCTGGAATTTTCCAAGCTGCTTAAAGGCACAGTCAACTTAATGTATGCGTTGGGGCGGCAGGGTAGCCTAGTGGTTAGAGCTTTGGACTAATAACCGAAGGTTGCAAGTTCAAATCCCAGAGCTGTCGTTCTCCCCCTGAACAATTAACCCACTGTTCCTGGGCTGTCATTGAAAATAAGAATTTGTTCTTAACTGACTTGCCTAGTTAAATAATAGGTCAAATAAAATAACTTCTGATACAGTGAGTTATAAGTGAAATCGTCTGTCTTTAAACAATTGTTGGAAAAATTACTTGTGTTATGCACAAAGTAGATATCCTAAACGACTTGCCAAAACTATAGTTTTTAACAAGAAATGTGTGGAGTGGTTGAAAAATTAACTGTATGTAAACTTCCGACTTCAACTTGATCAGTCAGGATTTGGTTCAGGTGTCCCCTAAGATCCCTCAATTTACAGGGTCATAAAACCCTTACAAATGACAAGTTTGAATGGAGAATTTTCTTGATGCCCTTGATAAGATGGTGCACATAAAGGAGGGCACTTTTAGAGGTCACTGACAAATTTTAAGAACAGCGTAGTCTGCCCATTGAATAGGCTATTTGTCAAATATAAATGGTAAAAACCGTTGCCACAATGTTGATATTGAAGTACACAGATAGTTACACTTAGTGAGAAAATGCTTTGGCCTTGTTTCTCTAATCTTATCTGTGTCCCTGCCTGAGGTGAGGAGCTGTTGCAGAGGGTCCACACTGGAAGTCTTAAACATCCAATTGGCTGATCATTGAGGGCTGTGACCCAGTTCTGTTTCCTCATTGGTGTGCAGATTTTTAAAACGGAGGTGATCAGCCAACTGTGAGAGGGGAGATTATAGGTATACTGCTGACCAATATCTAAAACTGACCCTAACCAAATATTAACCAATTCTGAAATTAAATATTGGTTTGCAGGTCAGGAGTGTCCATAAAGACCCTCTGAAGACAGGCTTCCTTCCCCCTGTCAAATGACCCAAAACACCTTAAGAGTCCCGGGCACAAAATATTCTCAGAGTTCCTCACATGCAGCCCAAGATGCACGTAGTCTGGGATTGATATAGTATGCAACAGGTCACAATGTGTAGCGTACCAATGGTGGAATGGGGGTAGGTGACAGGAGAGGCACAGATCTAGCTGGAACTGGCCCGGCACTTGTTGCTCTGAAAAAGGGTCCGGTTTATAGCAGACTGGGGTGATGTAACACGTTGTTTGAGTTAGGACTAGGGCCCTTACATAAAACACACAGCAGAGGGACGGAAGTAAGGAACCAGAGCACCCAACCTTTCACAATAATCTGTGGGACCACAAGACAACCAACTTTATCTTTCAACACCCATTCAGTTTTATTGGGTCCCCAGAGAGAATTATTTATTTCAGCTGAGGTAGAATGGTTTTAAATATCCCCGCGTTAAATTCTGTCCACCAGAAACACTGCGTCATGGTCAGATTTGCTGAAGGGAGGACGAGGGAGCGCCTTATATGCTTTTCTGTGGGCAGAATAAAAGAGGTCTAGAGTTATAGCGCGCCTTTTAGCGCCCCTGCTATCTTTTAGCGCCGGAGATGTGTTGGTAAAATTGAGATTTTAAATTGGTTTAAAATCTCCTCGCATTAAATTCTTCCCACCAGAAACGCTGCCTCTGGTTGAGCTGGTTTCTTGTTTGTTTATGGCCCGATACAGTTTGTTGTTTATGAAGAGACATACCCATCCCCCTTTGGACTTGCCCGAGGCCGCTTTCGTCTGACCGTGCCGCTGCAATGATGTGTGAAGAAAATCGTCAACATTTTATCTGCTAGAATAGCATATGCCAAACACACATCTAAGCAAAGACTGGCAAATGAAGTGGATTTACGCTATGATTAAATGCTAGTGAATGTGGCTGGGGAAAAAACACTCAACGGTCAAAAAAAGTGTTATTTTTTGTCCTCAAGATAAATCATTCAAAATTGTATATAAAAAATATACACTGGATTAAATTTCAAAATAATCATTGTGTATGTATGCCTTCATGATAATAGAAGCATAATGACATAGAAGTACATTTTAGACTATTTTATTTCACTGGAAGGAGGTTATCTTATGTATAGTCTATAGTATAGTTGTTATCTTATGTATAGTCTTTTTATGTTGAATGATGCACTTTTTCTAAGAATATTGACTATTTCCTGTACGTCTTCAAAATCGTTGTCCACCCTGTTACATTGTGTTGGTAAAATTGAGGTAGAATGATTTGAAATCTCCTCACATTAAATTCTAACCACCAGAAACGCTGCCTCTGGTTGAGCTGGTTCCTTGTTTGTTTATGGCCCGATACAGTTCGTTGTTTATGAAGAGACATACCCATCCCCCTTTGGACTTGCCCAAGCACTTGGTTTGTGTTCATCATGTTTAATATAGATGATAAACGTGAACACTACAAAATACAAAACAACAAATGTGGAAAAACCGAAACAGTTCTGTCTGGTGCAAACACACGAAGACAGAAGACAACCACCCACAAAAACCCAACACAAAACAGGCTACCTAAATATGGTTCTCAATCAGAGACAATGACTAACACCTGCCTCTGATTGAGAACCATATCAGGCCAAACATAGAAACGGCAAAACTAGACACACAACATAGAATGCCCACTCAGCTCACGTCCTGACCAACACTAAAACAAAGAAAACACAAAAGAACTATGGTCAGAACGTGACAGCACTTTTCCTAAGAATATTGACTATTTTCTGTACGTCCTCAAAATCGTTGTCCACCCTGTTGCATTGTGCTTACTGGCACTAAGAAAATATATATTATAAAAATATATATTTTCTACAATGACATTACAGACAGGATATTATGCCACTTCCTTGGCGGGAAAACAATTGTGGTGAATCTGGTGAGTATGCAAAAATACAAAAGACGTTAATCGAATTTTATAATTTCAAAATATATTTGTCAAACAATGCAAATTACTTTTCATGTGGCAGCGATTATCTTAGCTTCATCACGATCACTTGGAGCATAGTTGCTAACTTTAGCTCAAAATGTCTACCCTGTTATTGTCCACCCTGTTATCCATGTACAATCCATGTACAAGGTGTGCAGAAAGGAAGAAATGGAGAGATTCAAAAAGGATACTCAGAGGCAGGGCCAAGCTGAGTGCGTTGCTGCAGTCCCAAACACCCCCGTAAACTCCTGAAAATCAGCCTGGGCCTTCAAGATTAGAATATGCTTAAGATAAGGCATTTAAGATTATTAGTTGGTAAACTAAAGAGATAGATCATTTAAAATCAGAAGTGGCAAAGGAGCGGGAAAAAAAAGGAAAAGTACAGGAAGAGGAATGCAAGGATTAGGGGAGAACAGGCATCTGTATCGCCTCGTTCAACAGTCAAAGCATTGCTGAGACCTCAGAATGTGACAGAACGTATCAAGAGGGCTCTTCTCTTTCATACATCTCTCATTAAAGATATCAAAACAAAATACAGAAACGCAAGGAACGGTGTTGGGCTTTTCAAATAAGAGAGCAAAGTTGGAAGGGGGCCTTTACTCTTTTTTGACGAGGAAGGAAAGCAGAACAGAAACAGAAATCAAAAGGAAAGTGAAGGATTTCTTTCTCCGTGATGATGTAAGTCATATAACGACCGGCCGCAAACAAACCATCACATGACTAAAGAACAGAATTGTATTTATTTTATTTTATTTATTTCACCTTTATTTAACCAGGTAGGCAAGTTGAGAACAAGTTCTCATTTACAATTGCGACCTGGCCAAGATAAAGCAAAGCAGTTCGACACATACAACGACACAGAGTTACACATGGAGTAAAACAAACATACAGTCAATAATACAGTATAAACAAGTCTATATACGATGTGAGCAAATTAGGTGAGATAAGGGAGGTAAAGGCAAAAAGGCCATGGTGGCAAAGTAGATACAATATAGCAAGTAAAACACTGGAATGGTAGATTTGCAATGGGAGAATGTGCAAAGTAGAAATAAAAATAATGGGGGTGCAAAGGAGCAAAATAAATAAATTAATTAAATACAGTAGGGAAAGAGGTAGTTGTTTGGGCTAAATTATAGGTGGGCTATGTACAGGTGCAGTACTCTGTGAGCTGCTCTGACAGTTGGTGCTTAAAGCTAGTGAGGGAGATAAGTGTTTCCAGTTTCAGAGATTTTTGTAGTTCGTTCCAGTCATTGGCAGCAGAGAACTGGAAGGAGAGGCGGCCAAAGAAATAATTGGTTTTGGGGGTGACTAGAGAGATATACCTGCTGGAGCGTGTGCTACAGGTGGGAGATGCAATGGTGACCAGCGAGCTGAGATAAGGGGGGACTTTACCTAGCAGGGTCTTGTAGATGACATGGAGCCAGTGGGTTTGGCGACGAGTATGAAGCGAGGGCCAGCCAACGAGAGCGTACAGGTCGCAATGGTGGGTAGTATATGGGGCTTTGGTGACAAAACGGATTGCACTGTGATAGACTGCATCCAATTTGTTGAGTAGGGTATTGGAGGCTATTTTGTAAATGACATCAACAAAGTCAAGGATTGGTAGGATGGTCAGTTTTACAAGGGTATGTTTGGCAGCATGAGTGAAGGATGCTTTGTTGCGAAATAGGAAGCCAATTCTAGATTTAACTTTGGATTGGAGATGTTTGATATGGGTCTGGAAGGAGAGTTTGCAGTCTAACCAGACACTTAAGTATTTGTAGTTGTCCACGTATTCTAAGTCGGAGCCGTCCAGAGTAGTAATGTTGGACAGGCGGGTAGGTAAAGGTAGCGATCGGTTGAAGAGCATGCATTTAGTTTTACTTGTATTTAAGAGCAATTGGAGGCCACGGAAGGAGAGTTGTATGGCATTGAAGCTTGCCTGGAGGGTTGTTAACACAGTGTCCAAAGAAGGGCCAGAAGTATACAGAATGGTGTCGTCTGCGTAGAGGTGGATCAGAGACTCACCAGCAGCAAGAGCGACCTCATTGATGTATACAGAGAAGAGAGTCGGTCCAAGAATTGAACCCTGTGGCACCCCCATAGAGACTGCCAGAGGTCCGGACAGCAGACCCTCCGATTTGACACACTGAACTCTATCAGAGAAGTAGTTGGTGAACCAGGCGAGGCAATCATTTGAGAAACCAAGGCTGTCGAGTCTGCCGATGAGGATGTGGTGATTGACAGAGTCGAAAGCCTTGGCCAGATCAATGAATAGGGCTGCACAGTAATGTTTCTTATCGATGGCGGTTAAGATATCATTTAGGACCTTGAGCGTGGCTGAGGTGCACCCATGACCAGCTCTGAAACCAGATTGCATAGCAGAGAAGGTATGGTGAGATTCGAAATGGTCGGTAATCTGTTTGTTGACTTGGCTTTCGAAGACCTTAGAAAGGCATGGTAGGATAGATATAGGTCTGTAGCAGTTTGGGTCAAGAGTGTCACCCCCTTTGAAGAGGGGGATGACCGCAGCTGCTTTCCAATCTTTGGGAATCTCAGACGACACGAAAGAGAGGTTGAACAGGCTAGTAATAGGGGTGGCAACAATTTTGGCAGATAATTTTAGAAAGAAAGGGTCCAGATTGTCTAGCCCGGCTGATTTGTAGGGGTCCAGATTTTGCAGCTCATTCAGAACATCAGCTGAGCAGATTTGGGAGAAGGAGAAATGGGGAAGGCTTGGGCGAGTTGTTGTGGGGGGTGCAGTGCTGTTTACCGGGGTAGGAGTAGCCAGGTGGAAAGCATGGCCAGCCGTAGAAAAATGCTTATTGAAATTCTCAATTATGGTGGATTTATCAGTGGTGACCGTGTTTCCTATCTTCAGTGCAGTGGGCAGCTGGGAGGAGGGGTTCTTATTCTCCATGGACTTTACAGTGTCCCAGAACTTTTTTGAGTTAGTGTTGCAGGAAGCAAATTTCTGCTTGAAAAAGCTAGCCTTGGCTTTTCTAACTGCCTGTGTATAATGGTTTCTAGCTTCCCTGAACAGCTGCATATCACGGGGGCTGTTCGATGCTAATGCAGAACGCCATAGGATGTTTTTTTGTTGGTTAAGGGCAGTCAGGTCTGGGGAGAACCAAGGGTTATATCTATTCCTGGTTCTACATTTCTTGAATGGGGCATGTTTATTTAAGATGGTTAGGAAGGCATTTAAAAAATATATCCATGCATCCTCTACTGACGGGATGAGATCAATATCCTTCCAGGATACCCCGGCCAGGTCGATTAGAAAGGCCTGCTCGCTGAAGTGTTTCAGGGAGCGTTTTACAGTGATGAGTGGAGGTCGTTTGACCGCTGACCCATTACGGATGCAGGCAATGAGGCAGTGATCGCTGAGATCTTGGTTGAAAACAGCAGAGGTGTATTTAGAGGGCAAGTTGGTTAGGATGATATCTATGAGGGTGCCCGTGTTTAAGGCTTTGGGGAGGTACCTGGTAGGTTCATTGATAATTTGTGTGAGGTTGAGGGCATCAAGTTTAGATTGTAGGATGGCTGGGGTGTTAAGCATGTTCCAATTTAGGTCGCCTAGCAGCACGAGCTCTGAAGATAGATGGGGGGCAATCAGTTCACATATGGTATCCAGAGCACAGCTGGGGGCAGAGGGTGGTCTATAGCAGGCGGCAACGGTGAGAGACTTGTTTTTAGAGAGGTGGATTTTTAAAAGTAGAAGTTCAAATTGTTTGGGTACAGACCTGGATAGTAGGACAGAACTCTACAGGCTATCTTTGCAGTAGATTGCAACACCGCCCCCTTTGGCAGTTCTATCTTGTCTGAAAATGTTGTAGTTTGGAATTAAAATGTCTGAATTTTTGGTGGAATGCAGAAGAGGCTTTTGACTGACACAATGACAAATCTGCATAGGAAATTCCTGTCTGAGGAACTTGGCCAGTTGTCCTATACCTCCTTCTGCCGCCTCAGAACATTTGGGGTTGTTACGCCCAATGACACTGATTGTGAAACTTGTCACTGCAAAACCCATGAGAATTTACAGTTCATGGCAAATTCTCTTCACAGCCTTGGGCTTTTGTCCACCAAAAACCTTGAGGACATGGTCAACTCAAGTATGTGTGACCCGAAATTGAAGCTATGTGCTTATGGTGAATGTAAGGATTGCTTCCTCACCACTCATCCAACTCTGAAACCTCCTGGGAATGTAGAAGTTCCTCTGACACAATGTAGACGATCCAAAAAGATGAAGAGAAGTGCTCCATGATAACCGTGAAGAGGGAGGTCACAATAACAGAAACTGAACTGGTCACCTGCCATCTGTATAACCCCTATCTTGTCACAACACAACTGATTGGCACAAATGCATTAAGAAGGAAAGAAATTCCACAAGTTTACTTTTAAGAAGGCACACCTATTAATTGAAATGCATTCCGGGTGACTACCTCATGAAGCTGGTTGAGACAATGCGAAGAGTGTGCAAAGCTGTCATCAAGGCAAAGGTTGGCTATTTGAAGAATCACAAATATAAAAAAACTTTTTGGTTACTACATGATTCCATGTGTGTTATTTCATACAATGTAGAAAATAGTAAAAATAAAGAAAAACCCTTGAATGAGTAGGTGTTCTAAAACTTTTGACCGGTAGGGTATGTGTGTGTTTTTTGTGTGAGTGTCAGTGTAGTGTGTGTATATATAGCTGTATAGTCTTGTGAGTGTGCTTAGAGTTAGTGCAAGATTGGGTCAGCCCAGATAGTCTGGGTAACCATGAACTATTTAGCAGTCTTATGGCTTGGGGGTAGAAGCTGTCTCGGAGCATGTTGGTCGGAGAGTCGATGCTCAGGTACCATTTGCCGGAAGGTAGCAGAGTGAACAGTCTATGGCTTGGGTGGCTGGAGTCTTTGGCAATTTTTCAGGCCTTCCTGATATAGAGGTCCTGGATGGCAGGGAGGTCGGCCCCAGTGATGTACTGGGCTGTCCGAACCCCCCTCTGTATCGCTTTGCGGTCGAGGGTGGTGCATTTGCCATACCAAGTGGTGATGCATCCCAGTCAAGATTCTCTCGATGGTGCAGCTGTAGAACGTTTTGAGGGTCCGAGGGCCCATGGCAAATTCTTTCAGCCTCCTGAGGGGGAAGAGGTCGTTGTCGTGCCCTCTTCATGACTGTGTGGGTGTGTGTGGACCATGTTAAGTCCTTAGTGCTGTGGACACTAACAAACTTGAAGCTCTCGAACCGCTCCACTACAGTCCCGTCGATTTTGATCGGGGCCTGTTCTCCCCTCTTTCTCCTGTAATCCACGATCAACTCCTTCGTCTTAACGACGTTGAGTGAGAGGATGTTGTCATGGCACCACACTGCCAAGTCTCTGACCTCCTCCCTGTATGCTGTCTCATTGCCTAACACCTGCCTCTGATTGAGAACCATATCAGGCCAAACATAGAAACGGGAAAACTAGACACACAACATAGAATGCCCACTCAGCTCACGTCCTGACCAACACTAAAACAAAGAAAACACAAAAGAACTATGGTCAGAACGTGACAGCACTTTTCCTAAGAATATTGACTATTTTCTGTACGTCCTCAAAATCGTTGTCCACCCTGTTACATTGTGCTTACTGGCACTAAGAAAATATATATTATAAAAATATATATTTTCTACAATGACATTACAAACAGGATATTATGCCACTTCCTTGGCGGGAAAACAATTATGGTGAATCTGGTGAGTATGCAAAAATACAAAAGACGTTAATCGAATTTCATAATTTCAAAATATATTTGTCAAACAATGCAAATTACTTTTCATGTGGCAGCCATTATCTTAGCTTCATCACGATCACTTGGAGCATAGTTGCTAACTTTAGCTCAAAATGTCTACCCTGTTATTGTCCACCCTGTTATCCATGTACACGTAACAGGGTGGACATGCACTCAACAGGTTGGACAAATGGATACCTTGCAGTAATGTGTTGCAAAATATGTGTTTTTATTCATAAATTGTAGTTACACAATTACAGTATATATAGCATGTATAGTATTTTAAGAATAAATGAATATCAATTGAATCAGGTCTTTCTGAAGGAATGGCACCTCCTCTTAGTGCAGCGACAATACAGAGAACGACGTAATGCTGACCCAGAAAGAAGGAGAGAGTATCTAGAGAAAGAGAGGGAGAAATGGAGGAAAGATAAAGAGATAGGGAAGAAGAAGGCAATAGCTGAACTCAGTGACAGAGTGCAGTGTGCAGAAAGGAAGAAATGGAGAGATTCAAAAAGGATACTCAGAGGCAGGGCCAAGCTGAGTGCGTTGCTGCAGTCCCAAACACCCCCCTAAACTCCTGAAAATCAGCCTGGGCCTTCAAGATTAGAATATGCTTAAGATAAGGCATTTAAGATTATTAGTTGGTAAACTAAAGAGATAGATCATTTAAAATCAGAAGTGGCAAAGGAGCGGAAAAAAAAGGAAAAGTACAGGAAGAGGAATGCAAGGATTAGGGGAGAACAGGCATCTGTATCGCCTCGTTCAACAGTCAAAGCATTGCTGAGACCTCAGAATGTGACATAACGTATCAAGAGGGCTCTTCGCTTTCACACATCTCTCATTAAAGATATCAAAACAAAATACAGAAATGCAAGGAAACAGAAGAACAAGGAAATCATTGCGAAAGTGACCTCTGTTAATATGTTGAAGAAGTATACACTTCAGAAGTATGCCCAGACGGTGTTGGGCTTTTCAAATAAGTGAGCAAAGTTGGAAGGGGGCCTTTACTCTTTTTTGACGAGGAAGGAAAGCAGAACAGAAACAGAAATCAAAAGGAAAGTGAAGGATTTCTTTCTCCGTGATGATGTAAGTCATATAACGACCGGCCGCAAACAAACCATCACATGACTAAAGAACAGAATGCAGAAGAGGCTTTTGACTGACACAATGACAAATCCGCATAGGAAATTCCTGTCTGAGGAACTTGGCCATTTGTCCTATACCTCCTTCTGCCGCCTCAGAACATTTGGGGTTGTTACGCCCAATGACAGTGATCGTGAAACTTGTCACTGCAAAACCCATGAGAATTTACAGTTCATGGCAAATTCTCTTCATAGTCTTGGGCTTTTGTCCACCAAAAACCTTGAGGACATGGTCAACTCAAGTATGTGTGACCCGAAATCGAAGCTATGTGCTTATGGTGAATGTAAGGATTGCTTCCTCACCACTCATCCAACTCTGAAACCTCCTGGGAATGTAGAAGTTCCTCTGACACAATGGAGACAATCCAAAAAGATGAAGAGAAGTGCTCCATGATAACCGTGAAGAGGGAGGTCACAATAACAGAAACTGAACTGGTCACCTGCCATCTGTATAACCCCTATCTTGTCACAACACAACTGATTGGCACAAATGCATTAAGAAGGAAAGAAATTCCACAAGTTTACTTTTAAGAAGGCACACCTATTAATTGAAATGCATTCCGGGTGACTACCTCATGAAGCTGGTTGAGACAATGCGAAGAGTGTGCAAAGCTGTCATCAAGGCAAAGGTTGGCTATTTGAAGAATCACAAATATAAAAAAACTTTTTGGTTACTACATGATTCCATGTGTGTTATTTCATACAATGTAGAAAATAGTAAAAATAAAGAAAAACCCTTGAATGAGTAGGTGTTCTAAAACTTTTGACCGGTAGGGTATGTGTGTGTTTTTTGTGTGAGTGTCAGTGTAGTGTGTGTATATATAGCTGTATAGTCTTGTGAGTGTGCTTAGAGTTAGTGCAAGATTGGGTCAGCCCAGATAGTCTGGGTAACCATGAACTATTTAGCAGTCTTATGGCTTGGGGGTAGAAGCTGTCTCGGAGCATGTTGGTCGGAGAGTCGATGCTCAGGTACCATTTGCCGGAAGGTAGCAGAGTGAACAGTCTATGGCTTGGGTGGCTGGAGTCTTTGGCAATTTTTCAGGCCTTCCTGATATAGAGGTCCTGGATGGCAGGGAGGTCGGCCCCAGTGATGTACTGGGCTGTCCGA
This sequence comes from Oncorhynchus mykiss, assembly GCF_013265735.2. Taxonomy (NCBI): domain Eukaryota; kingdom Metazoa; phylum Chordata; class Actinopteri; order Salmoniformes; family Salmonidae; genus Oncorhynchus; species Oncorhynchus mykiss. Next base: position 58,232,744 of record NC_048575.1, read on the forward strand.
ACCCCCCTCTGTATCGCTTTGCGGTCGAGGGTGGTGCATTTGCCATACCAAGTGGTGATGCATCCCAGTCAAGATTCTCTTGATGGTGCAGCTGTAGAACGTTTTGAGGGTCCGAGGGCCCATGGCAAATTTTTTCAGCCTCCTGAGGGGGAAGAGGTCGTTGTCGTGCCCTCTTCATGACTGTGTGGGTGTGTGTGGACCATGTTAAGTCCTTAGTGCTGTGGACACTAACAAACTTGAAGCTCTCGAACCGCTCCACTACAGTCCCGTCGATTTTGATCGGGGCCTGTTCTCCCCTCTTTCTCCTGTAATCCACGATCAACTCCTTCGTCTTAACGACGTTGAGTGAGAGGTTGTTGTCATGGCACCACACTGCCAAGTCTCTGACCTCCTCCCTGTAGGCTGTCTCATTGCCTAACACCTGCCTCTGATTGAGAACCATATCAGGCCAAACATAGAAACGGGAAAACTAGACACACAACATAGAATGCCCACTCAGCTCACGTCCTGACCAACACTAAAACAAAGAAAACACAAAAGAACTATGGTCAGAACGTGACAGCACTTTTCCTAAGAATATTGACTATTTTCTGTACGTCCTCAAAATCGTTGTCCACCCTGTTACATTGTGCTTACTGGCACTAAGAAAATATATATTATAAAAATATATATTTTCTACAATGACATTACAAACAGGATATTATGCCACTTCCTTGGCGGGAAAACAATTATGGTGAATCTGGTGAGTATGCAAAAATACAAAAGACGTTAATCGAATTTCATAATTTCAAAATATATTTGTCAAACAATGCAAATTACTTTTCATGTGGCAGCCATTATCTTAGCTTCATCACGATCACTTGGAGCATAGTTGCTAACTTTAGCTCAAAATGTCTACCCTGTTATTGTCCACCCTGTTATCCATGTACACATAACAGGGTGGACATGCACTCAACAGGTTGGACAAATGGATACCTTGCAGTAATGTGTTGCAAAATATGTGTTTTTATTCATAAATTGTAGTTACACAATTACAGTATATATAGCATGTATAGTATTTTAAGAATAAATGAATATCAATTGAATCAGGTCTTTCTGAAGGAATGGCACCTCCTCTTAGTGCAGCGAAAATACAGAGAACGACGTAATGCTGACCCAGAAAGAAGGAGAGAGTATCTAGAGAAAGAGAGGGAGAAATGGAGGAAAGATAAAGAGATAGGGAAGAAGAAGGCAATAGCTGAACTCAGTGACAGAGTGCAGTGTGCAGAAAGGAAGAAATGGAGAGATTCAAAAAGGATACTCAGAGGCAGGGCCAAGCTGAGTGCGTTGCTGCAGTCCCAAACACCCCCCTAAACTCCTGAAAATCAGCCTGGGCCTTCAAGATTAGAATATGCTTAAGATAAGGCATTTAAGATTATTAGTTGGTAAACTAAAGAGATAGATCATTTAAAATCAGAAGTGGCATAGGAGCGGAAAAAAAAGGAAAAGTACAGGAAGAGGAATGCAAGGATTAGGGGAGAACAGGCATCTGTATCGCCTCGTTCAACAGTCAAAGCATTGCTGAGACCTTAGAATGTGACATAACGTATCAAGAGGGCTCTTCTCTTTCACACATCTCTCATTAAAGATATCGAAACAAAATACAGAACTGCAAGGAAACAGAAGAACAAGCAAATCATTGCGAAAGTGACCTCTGTTAATATGTTGAAGAAGTATACACTTTAGAAGTATGCCCAGACGGTGTTGGGCTTTTCAAATAAGAGAGCAAAGTTGGAAGGGGGCCTTTACTCTTTTTTGACGAGGAAGGAAAGCAGAACAGAAACAGAAATCAAAAGGAAAGTGAAGGATTTCTTTCTCCGTGATGATGTAAGTCATATAACGACCGACCGCAAACAAACCATCACATGACTAAAGAACAAAATGCAGAAGAGGCTTTTGACTGACACAATGACAAATCTGCATAGGAAATTCCTGTCTGAGGAACTTGGCCAGTTGTCCTATACCTCCTTCTGCCGCCTCAGAACATTTGGGGTTGTTACGCCCAATGACAGTGATCGTGAAACTTGTCACTGCAAAACCCATGAGAATTTACAGTTCATGACAAATTCTCTTCACAGTCTTGGGCTTTTGTCCACCAAAAACCTTGAGGACATGGTCAACTCAAGTATGTGTGACCCGAAATCGAAGCTATGTGCTTATGGTGAATGTAAGGATTGCTTCCTCACCACTCATCCAACTCTGAAACCTCCTGGGAATGTAGAAGTTCCTCTGACACAATGGAGACGATCCAAAAAGATGAAGAGAAGTGCTCCATGATAACCGTGAAGAGGGAGGTCACAATAACAGAAACTGAACTGGTCAGTCAGTTTCAAGATAGGCTCGCCAAGTTTAGGCAACCCATCTTTAATATCAAGTGGCAATACCAGGCCTATAGGGAGCTTAGGGAGAGTCTGAAGAACAATGAATGCTTGTTGCACATTGACTTCAGCAAAAACTATTCATGCAAATACAGTCAAGAGATCCAGTCTGTGAATTTTGGAGGATCTCATCAGCAAGCCACTCTCCACACTGCTACATATCAATCACCAATTGCTTTTTGCTCCATTTCACCATCACGGAGACATGATCCACCTGCCATTTGGGCCCACCTTGATCCGGTTCTTGCTATGTTGAAGCAGAAGTACCCTGAAGTCAGTCAGCTTAATTTCTTTAGTGACGAGCCGGCTACACAATACAAGCAAAAAGGAAACTTCTACCTACTTGCCACAGAACCACATGAACAAGGCTTTCAAGAGGTTAACTGGAATTTCTTTGAGGCCAGACACAGCAAAGGGGCACCAGATGGGGGTCAAGGGGCCCTCAAGAGATCTGCAGATAGAGCAGTGCACCATGGAAAGGATATCCAAGATGCACAGGCCCTGTACACTGTCCTAAAGGGCCCCAACTCCTCTGTGGAGATGTTATTCATGTTGTTGAGGTAAGATCAGAGGTAACTCTCCTTCCTCCCCATACACACATACATACATTTTTCTTGTACAGTAGCTGGTTGAGTATTGAAATGTATAAGGTGTTTGTTACTCGTTATATCTTATAATATGCTTTCTCTTCTCACCTCAGATGCCTGTTTTAAATGCCATTAAAGGAAGGATGAAGATTCATCAGGTTATCAGTGTCTCACCAGGCCAGATAAAATACAGGGACATTACTTGTCTGTGCAAGAAGGATAGTGGCATGTTGGACTGCTCAAAGAGTCAACTCTGGGTGACCCTGCAGCGTCTAACCAGCTCCCTGCATCTCATGACAAGCATGACACCACATGGCGACCTGACACCATCAAACTTAATCACATAGGGGAGTGGTGTGTTGTCAATTATGACCATGAAGGATACCCTGGCATCATCATGGATGTAGAGGAACATAACATTAAGGTGAAATGCATCAAGTCCAAAGGAAGATATTTGTTGGTACTCAGATGGACAGATCATTTGTCTGATGCCAGAGCCCAGGCTGTTAATAGATGCTCTGTGCAGATGGAAAAATCCACCTGGAAGAATGTGGAAGAGCATTTGGGGTGAAAGGGGAGATATGGAAAGAGGGGGAGCGAGAGAGAGGGAGAGGAAGAGAGGGACAGGAATGTGTTTTAATGCTAATTCCAATGATTTTGTACCGTCAGTGTATTTTTGAGTTGTTTTTCACAACGAATATGTAACTAAATAGCAGTTCCAGTGTTGTTACTACATGTATTACTATGTAGATGTCTATTCAGGGTTAAATTCATGTTCTGTCCCGTTATAGCTGTCCACTCTGTTATACCTTGGTCCACCCTGTTTGTTACCTTGGCATCTTATTCAAATTAATTCAGTTACATTGTCAAATATCAATAATTTGTGTCATGTATTTTAGAGTAAGACACGGCCAACACCACATAATTATAAACTTGGATAAAATATAATTAATACCGGTCTCAATTTAGAAAGATAAGGTGCAAATTAGATGATGTTCTGTATAAAACCACACATCGTATACAAAATCTGTTATTTCTTTATAATTGGACCTGAACAAATGGACAGGGTTGACAAGGGGACACAAAAGCTTTATGAAAATGTAAATATGATTAAAATATTCCAATGAAAGCAATTAAAGACAGTTAAGTGTATGTCCGTAACAGGGTGGACATATCTTATGGCTGAATCACTGAAAATGTGTTTATAATTGTATAACTCTAAGTGCTGGAGCTTGACCAACATGTTTTTCTACAAGTATAATATTTCCTTTTTATAGTAAAACATTAAAGGAAAACCAATTCTGAAATAAAATGTCAAATATTGCATGGTTCAAATGGTACTGTTTTGTGATATTGACCCTCAAACAGAAAAAAATATCAAATATTGATGTGACTTGGGCGCATAGGGCAGTCCGTGTGTGTTTCCTGAGTGTGTCTCCTGACACTAACACAAGAGAAATAAGTGAACAACAAGACACTTACATCAAGAAATGTTTTATTGTGAGACAGAAATCTCAAACGCCATCTTATTCTTTACCCCTCTATAATCCATTTTAGAGATCTGTGTTATGTTTCTGATGTGCAGAGGTAAGACAGTAAAAGTTAAGTTAATGCAAACATAAATAATTGTAATAAATATCAAGTAAATGTACAGCACACATTTTCTTACCGCAACACCCCTTTGTATGTATATGTCCGTTTTAATGGTCTATTCAAATCCTCCAAAAGGAGGTAAGAACAGAAAGAGTGTCCTTGTTAGCAGCGATTTACCCTTTAAAAGAACAAAACCAAACTAATTTGGCAAGCAATCCAAACATCCATCTCAAATATTTTGTGGTAGCTCTCATTGTGTTCTTCAAGTCCCATCCAAGTCAAATAGCTGTTTAACTCACACAAGAAAACATGTTTCACCATTGAGTAGAAGAGAATGAGCGGTAGAATCCATCTGAGTTCCAAGACATTAAGGTGACATATAACTAGTCATTTCAAAATTGGTAAAAAATAAAACCAAACAAACTGGATATCCAATAAAGAATATCCTAGATATATCATTATTATAATCATGTTTTTTCCCTGGAAGAATAGCGCAGAACAAAACAAAACAAAAAAACGATTGTTGAAGTGAAGCATCAAATATAATGTAGAAGTCTATTTACATGTTGTCTTCTGTGAAGTCCTTACACAGCTAAAACGTTTTGGTTATGGGTCAAACAAAAAAGCAGCAGAACCACTGCTCATTCGTCACAGGAAATATATAAAAAGGCTAGACCCCCTGGTGAGTGGATTGTGTGTGTTTGGCGGGGGGATTCGGCGCACATTCAGTAGCACACAAGCAATGTGGGAGGGCAGCTCGGGATAACAACATCTCCCTCAAATTTCACAAAGCAACACAAGTTTCGTAACCTGAAATGCAAGTATAGCAGACCTGGCAACCCAAAAAGCCAGACTTGACAACCAGGTAGAGCTTTAGTCGGTTAGTCCAACTTCAGTGTACCTGACCTTACCCTGCTGCCACGGCTACTAGGATAGTTTCAAAACTCAAAACTGCAACCTCACGTAATAGATTAATATGACTTTTTACAAGACATATACATACCCTCTTTATAGACTTAAATAAACCATATTCACTGTATATATAGGCTGATAGTTAGTTTAGTCTTTTAGCAGTCTATCTTTACAGGCAGTAACTATATAATGTCATACAGAGTGCTTGTCAACGTTTTGACTGCAGAGAGCTGACCTGGTAAAAAAAAACAGAGTTTCCTTTTCTATGTCAATCATCAAACAATACACAAGCCTTGATTCCAGAGGAATATTTTGGAGTTTCCTTTTCACACAGACTCCCTCTCCCCTTCTTGAGGAGGAGGTGCTTGTGGTAAAGGCATGCCTTAGAAAGAGTACCCTCTGGAAGGGTGGGAGGGGGAGCAGTAAGAACTAAGCTTAGAAGACCAAGTCCTCTGAAAGAGGGATGGGGAGGAAAGTGAGGGGAAATAAGGTGGAAGAGAGAGTAACTTTCCCTATAATCAAAAAGGGTATGTGCCCTGTCATAGGTCCCTCCCACTATGTGTGTAGTGATCAGTCAGCTCACTGCCACTCCAAAACAGAGGAGATAACAACATTAGTGTCAAGGAAAGCGGGGTTGAACTCCCCTACATCAGCTCTGAAAAAAATTGTCAAAACACACTCCTGAAATGCTCAACCTGATTAGAATGTTTTTGAAATTAAGCAAAGCCAAACATAAAACAAGTAGAAAAAAAGAAAAGCTTCAGTGTCTTCTTGGAAAGCAGGTTGGCCTTCTGTTCTGTGGGTAGCTCCAGGAGAGGGTGGAAGTAAAGTTGGGCAGGAGAGGGGTTGAGAGGGTGGGGCTGTATGGGTAATAAATAGTAGGGTTGGTGTTGAAGCTGCATTTATATGGAGGTGGTGTACTCCATCCATCAGGTCCCTTTAGCCGCTGAGAGGGTCCTCACGGTAGTGGATGGAGTAGCGCAGCTTCTCCAGCATCACATCCAGGGAGCTGTACTGGGGCAGCTTCACCATAAACATACAGGTCTCCACCCGGATGTAGCGAGAGTCTGGCGAACCTGGAAACCACACAAATAGGTAAACATACTGGATGAAGAAAAATCATCTTAAAACATTAAATGTAATATTTACATTTGAGGTTTTTTTTGTAGGACACTGGCTTCTTACTTTATCTTAATGAAAAAAAAACATCAGTTGCAAAGATGTGAAGAAGTTTTGTATTGCTTATGTTTTTGCTATTGTGAACTCATGAAGTTGTACATACAACAGCCGGATCGGCTAGTCACGGTAAAACATTGATATGTTTTACTCTTGTTTCTATTCCTCTGCTCCTACTAGGATGTCATTGACATTTGGCACTAATTGCAGGTGTAAATGTTACATGTATAATATAACCTTTAAAACATTAAACATCTGCAGAAAGAGCTCTGCACTTCTACTATGTTCAAATTCTGTTCTGCTGAGAGTATTATGTGCAGTCTGGAAAGTCATTTTCCATCAATTCCATGTTCTCCATGTCAATAATGGCCCATAGTATGATTGTCATTGCCTGGAACAGAAGCAGGCTGTCTCGTTTAGGGACCCTAACCTCTAATCTATGGAAGCTACTGTACTCATCAATCTAGTTTTACTGTTCATACTGTTGTGGTTGGAGTCTAACATTGGTTACATTTTTTTGTTGCTATCTAAAATATAAAAAGTTGGGGTAAAAAGTCCTTTGAGCAGCTTTGACACTTTGGTCTACTCTAAATATTATTTGGAGTTTGATCATAAGGTCTGAGATGATCCGTTTTAAGATAACAGCTCTGCATCTTCTCCCCATATAACATCCCCTACTAATTAACACACAATACATCCAGGAAGGGTGAAAATAGAAAATCATTATTTCAAAGCCGTCCAAGTTAAGACAGTGTGAGCTAATAAGGACGATAAACACAATCCTCCCAAGAGTTTGTGCACAAACAGCACAGAGGACATCAAGCACTTAGTAACCCGTGTGGCTTTGACTCGTGTGTCTGTTGTCCCACTACAATCTCCTATGACACACACCACTGACTTTTCCAGGCACTTACCTGCTCCCCCGTCCGGAGGGGCGATCTTCATGGGGTAGGGGGGTACGTGGGCGGTGTCCGGGCCCCCGTCCTTGCAGGGGCAGGTGAAGGGGACGCGCTCCTGGTTGCAGGAAAACTTGATGAACTTGCAGAGCTCCTCCTGAGTGAAAACCTCCAGCGCCATCCAGAAGAACTCAATGTGCTGGTCGGTCTCCATCAGACCCACCTGATACATGGTGTGGGCCTACAGAGAGAGAGGTAACAGGGGTTCATGCAAAACAGGGACAATTATGGGACTCTTCTAGGCAAAGACATTCACTATTACTGCCCACCAAAAATATTATCTTCTCATTACTCTATACTATAACTCTTACTTCTTAGTGTTGGATGAGGATGGTGGAGTGATGAATGAAGGTGTGTGTGTGTCGTAGGATTTCAGAAGGGGATGTGTACAGTAGGTGTGAGTGTCCTAGGGTTTCAGAAGGGGATGTGTACAGTAGGTGTGAACAGTAGGTGTGAGAGTCCTAGGGTTTCAGAAGGGATTGTGTACAGTAGCTGTGAGTGTCCTAGGGTTTCAGAAGGGGATGTGTACAGTAGGTGTGAGAGTCCTAGGGTTTCAGAAGGGGATGTGTACAGTAGGTGTGAGTGTCCTAGGGTTTCAGAAGGGGATGTGCACAGTAGGTGTGAGTGTCCTAGGGTTTCAGAAGGGGATGTGTACAGTAGGTGTGAGTGTCCTAGGGTTTCAGAAGGGGATGTGTACAGTAGGTGTGAGTGTCCTAGGGTTTCAGAAGGGGATGTGCACAGTAGGTGTGAGTGTCCTAGGGTTTCAGAAGGGGATGTGTACAGTAGGTGTGAGTGTCCTAGGGTTTCAGAAGGGGATGTGCACAGTAGGTGTGAGTGTCCTAGGGTTTCAGAAGGGGATGTGTACAGTAGGTGTGAGTGTCCTAGGGTTTCAGAAGGGGATGTGTACAGTAGGTGTGAGTGTCCTAGGGTTTCAGAAGGGGATGTGTACAGTAAGTGTGAGGTGGCAGGGAGGGTATGGTATATGTATTAGCTACCTCGCACTCTCTGCGGGGTTGGAAGAAAGCGGATATTTTCAGGGATACAGTATTTTCAACCTAACTTCCGTTTCCCCTGAAAAACGGATGTGGGGACTCCGCTAAGGCGTTGTGACGCCTGCTACGTTAGGTTAGCTACCTTGAGAAAATCCAGGTTGATGTAGGGCAGGCCACAGGTTCGTAGCTCCACCTCCAGGGGACTGAGCATGGTGAGGAGCTGCAGGGGGATGATGGAGCCCAGGCCTGCACGCACCGCTGTCATACACTCCACATTCTGCAGCTCCCGCAGGCGCAGGCCCCGCACTGCTCGCGCATACACATCCTTATTCTGCCAGCTACAAACACACACACACAGGACAGACAGTGTAGAGGGATATAGGGGTTAAACAGAGTTAGCACATTCTGTGAAAGTCAGAAATTACTGTGCTGAAAGGACAGAATTATTTGGAGAGAAAAACTGACGGCCAAAGGGAATCGCATTAGAGAACATCAACAAAGACTCATACGAACTAAACAAGTCCCTGGGCCATAGAGACAGAATGTCACTGTACCTGACACCAAGGTTGTGCCCCCCCTGGCACAGGTCCACCTCCTCTCCAGTCATAGTGATGTAGGTGAAGGTGCAGCAGGGCTGGCTGGGGGAGTCAGGACTCTCTCCTGAGTTGTGCTGGGTCGAGATCTCTGCACACAGGGCCTCCAGATCGTCCTCGTCACTCACCTAGGTTGCAGAGGGAAAGGGTCAGGTAGAGGTCAATGGAACACTGTTCTTTGGGAACAAGGGGGGGAAGTGGTATGGTGAAACTACAGTCTGGGTTTGAACTGTAGAAAGCAGAAGTCAGTAGTGACTGTATGGAGTTTACAGTAGAAAGGGACTGGTCAATAAGCTAGCTATTGGCCGAACCATGGAACATCTGCATACAGCATCACCAGTTTTTTGATGGGTTCGTTTCTGGTCAGAGCTTTCAAAACTTCCAGGGAGTCAGGAAGTAAGTCAGTTCCTCCTTTCATTATCAAAATCACCTCAATTTCTCCAGAAACATGACCAATATGCATGTCTAAATGACTGTCTCTTACACCCTCAAACTTCTTGACGTAGTTGTATGTGAGCAGGTCGGCCTCCTGCAGGTCCTGCTCTGGGTCCAGAGGCTCACCCACCAGGCTCTTCCAGAAGGAGCCCAGCAGGTCCAGGGGCAGGGGCACATCTGCCCGGATGGCAATGCCCAACAGCTGGCCAAAGAACTGCAGCAGCTGCTCCTCCGCATAGCTGATTGGACAGGGCGTCAGAATATACTTCCCCTTTGGAACAAAACAGCACAGAAGCACCACAATCAAGTTAGAGACTCTTCTAGCCTATCAGTAATACAGTGATCACTGGCCATGTAGTGCCCAACTGGTTTGCAATCCAGACACGGTTTACACTCCTATTATAAACTGGGTGGTTCGAGCCCTGAATGCTGATTGGCTGACAGCCATGGTATATCAGACCCTATACCACGGGTATGACAACATTTATTTTTACTGCTCTAATTACGTTGGTAACCAGTTTATAATAGCAATAAGGCACCTCAGGGGTTTGTGATATATGGCCAATATACCACAGCTAAGGGCTGTATCCATTCCGGCGATGCATCGTGCCTAAGAACAGCCCTTAGCTGTGGTATATTGGCCATATACCACACCTCCTCGGGCCTTACTGCTTAAGTATATACTGTGGGGAGTAGGATTAATACATATGTGCACTACTATTGAGACATTATCATCGTTCCTGGTGTTACAATGTTGCTGCAACCAGGGAAGGCAGATGGGGGTGGGGGGGGTCACTGTACCTTGTTGCGGTTGGCTGCTGCACTGGGGCAGGGGAGCAGCAGGGAGAGGGCGGAGCTCTGGAGTTCTTTACACACCTGCCACAGGAAGTGACGAAAGGAACCACCTGGGAGAGTCACAGAAGTCAGGGGTCAACTTAGACAGTGTTTCAGTCTTATCAAACAGAGTTCATTCCTTTAGGACAAAAGTGGGAGAAGAAGGTTGATACTAACTGGTGCCGTGGACCTCCTCTCCAGTGAAGCGGATGTTGAAGGCATAGGTGGGGTCTCCTCCGCTGGCCAGCTTCACACACAGCTGGGACGAGGGCACACAGGCTAGCTGGCGTGCCGCCTGGCAGAAGTAGGTGTTCTCTGAGGAACGGATCTCTCCTGGAGGAACACACACCATCAACACTCAACGTAGAGGTCATAACGTGAATGAAGGTAAAACAGGGCTCTGGGCCTGTCCTGTGAGCTCACCTCCAACAATCTCCAGAGGGTCCAGTGTGATCTCGGGGGCAGCGTGGTCTGCAGTCCGCTGTACTGTGGCGTTCAACACCTGGTTCATCACTATCACTTTGTTATCATAGAACACCAGGCCTGCATAGAGATAGGGTGGAGGTAGAATGAGTAGGTCAGCAAGACGTTTTTAATACTGTTCATATGGCCCACCTACAGCTTAAACGATTTAACAACCAGCCAATTCCCTGACACAACACCACTCCTTAATGATCCATACTGTTGCTGTGTGCCATTGACCTGACAGAGCAGTTCTGATATGTTATTTTTGTGTGTGTGTCACCTTTGGCCCCAGAGAGCAGTGCTGCGATGCTGTTCTGGTAGGTGTGTGTTTGTCTCAGCTCCACCAGGGGTAGGAAGAAACTCTCCAGGGTGTTGTTGAGAGACTGCAGGAGAGCAAAGCGCAGACGCAGGCTCTCCACAGGCACATCTACACACACACAGGGGAAATGTGAACACAGCAACACATATACGCAAATACACATTCCCACCCACTCACTAACACACGCTTACACTCATGATTACTGATGTCCAATACCACACAAACACGTGTAATAATAGACTGTGTATGTAAACTAATGACGTGGTATGTCAGTGAGCAGGTCACATACTGAGAAGACAGGCCACGCGTGGGTCAGCAACGTCACTGGGCTCCAGGTAGGCCTCATGGGGGTGCAGCCTGGCAGGTGTGATGGCCAGGTGACCACACAGCCTGTTGATGTACTGAACCAACGCTACGTCCATCTCCAGGCTCCACCTCCTACAGGCCTTTTGGGCATGCCGCGTGTCTATACAGGTACATCTGGAAAATCAGAGGAGAGGGAATACAACAGAGTGGTTAACCACTACATATGAACAGATCCTCTTAATGCAGATGTAGGATCTTAATTTGATCACTATTGTTGCTGAGATTTCCTGCACAGCAGGAAAACGTGTAGTATATTTGATGTTTAAAAGGCTTCTGAAGTTTGTAATTTCCACTTTAAAATGTCAGACTTGATTTGCCCTAACAAAAAATGTATCAACCCTTACAAAAATGTAAATGAATTATAATCCACATTTCCTGGCTCAAATCAAGATCCTACATCTGTGTATAATATGGCTTAATCTGGCACCAGCTGGCTTTCTCTAATTACAGAGATTACATGTACTGTACAGTGCAGTATAGTGTGTGATTCAGATGATTACACGTGACATCATTTCTTAGAGTACATCATGTGTAAATGTGTGATGTGTGTTGACGTAACAATCGCAATGTGTGTTCCATGCTCCAACTGTTTACAACATGCTCCAGTCATGTGTGTTCCTTTCCACACTCGGAGTGTGAAGGCTGACTGCAGGGCCTGGAGGGGGGCGGGTCGCCAGGCTCACCTTTCAAAGTGAAGGTCGTAACCGCAGGCCAGAATGGCCCTCCACACGCTACGGATGTCCTGCTTGGCCCGGTCCACAGCAAACTTATGGAAGCCCTCCAGAGTCAAGTACTTCTCCTCTGGGACTATGTGAGAGTGGTGAGGGAGGAGACAATACATGTAGAAATACATTAACAGCCAGACTCACAGATGCATGGACTTTATGCTCTCAGTTTCCATCTAGTCATCTACATTCTAACTGGAGGGAACTGTTCCTCAGCTCCAGAGAGATATTGGCTAGACAGATGGGTAACATGAGAGGGTACAGAGTGGTCAGTACCTTCAGGCTTCTTGGCAGGAGATTTCTCTGTGTCCTTCTCATCAGGCCTGGATTTCTCAGGGGACTTGGGCTTCAGTACAGTCTTCTTCTCACTCAGTGCAGTCCTGACAGAGACATGGAAAAAGGTCAGGAACAGGGGCTAATGGAAAATGTCTGTCCAAATGAGTACTGACGAATGTCATGGCTGAAATAACAGTATACTGAACGAGGCTTGATTTGATGATTAAGCATAATAAGCAACATTTAATCACTCTCCATTTTCCTTCTGTAAGTGGATAAAGAATCCACAGAGAACAGCTTTTATTGCTATTTTTTCTTAACATGAGAATTGAATTCGTAAGACTCGCTATTTAAGTAACACATTTCAGCGTGGGAAGCATAAGAGAAGGCTCTTAGGGGGAGTGTAATTTTGAAACCCACTACTTTCCATAATTACAGGTGGGAGTGGAAACTATTTCAGAAAATGGTGTTCAGGGTGGCATTGTGTGTGTGGTGAAGGACAAAACTCACCTGACGCTGTTGAGTACAGACTTCTCCTTGCTGGGTGGTTTGGTGATGGGTCTCTTGGTGCTCACCACCTTGACTGCGTGCTGTTCCTTACCCACCTTGCTGTATTTGTTCTTGCTGGGCTTGGTGGTGCCATATTTACGCAGAATCTGTGGAACATATAGCACTGCTCAGACAAACATGGCTGCAGATGCATATAGATGAGTGTGTGTGTGTGTGTTTGTGTGTGTGTGTAAAATCATGTGGATGAGGCAGGGTCAATTAAGCATATATCTATTTTGTTGTCTTCAAACACTCATGGTGGGGGGGGGGGGTGTACCAACCTGCGTCAGTTGGTCCTCCAGCACCTTCTTAGGCGGCCGTACATTAGTGAAGAAGACGTGGAGGAGGTTTCCAGTAGTCTGGGAGTTGATCTGCTCCTTGCTCAAGTAGATGTCTGACACTTTGACAGGCTTGGCTGGTGTGAGGCTGAGCATCTGCTCTGAGTGTGCACAACTCTTGAAGATGTCCATCAGCACGTCTCGTGCACTTGGAACCAACTTGTCCCCTGGGAACATAGGAGAAAAGATTAAGACCCCTCCGGATGTAGGACTTTTATCTGTATTGATAGAGTACAGATGATTGAGCCATAAACTACTTACCTCTGAGAGACTTGTTCAGGAAGTAGTCTTCAAGGGCGGAGCTACCCTGTGTGTCAAACAGGCTTGGGTTGACGCTGGAGGCTGTGAGGATCTCCTCATTGGTCAGTTCCATCAGCTCCTCCTCACCCTCCAGGCTGGATAAGCCAATCAAGTCGCTGCTGTTGAAGAGACTAGCGCGGATCTTTTCCACTTTGGCTCGGGCGCGAACCTACATTCAGGATGTGCAAAACAGATGAAGGACATGCAAGTCTGCCTCCATCAAAGCAAAAAATATATATAAATCAACAATATCCATATATCAAGTTCTTTGTAAAAATGCACTTGTGACCCACCTCTATGACAGCATAGCCCTTGATGGGCCGGGCCAAGATGGAGTTGCTGTCCAGAGAAGTGACGGTGTACATGGAGCCCCCGTCTGACACAGAGGCTGTTTCTGCGTTGTCCAGAGGTTCCCCCAGGCTGCCAAGACTGCCCAGGCTCCCCGTGCTGCACAGGGAGATATCCAGGCTCTCCTGGCTGGACACCGTGTGGGGATCCAGGGGCACTTGCTGTGGGGAGGGTACGGTCGAGGCTGCAGCCACAGGGGTGAGAGGTGGGGCAGCCAGCAGCTCCTGGTCCACAGAGAGCTCACTGGCGGTGCGGGACACGCCCCCCTGAGAGGAGCTGCAGATGGAGGTCTGGCTGGTGGAGGCTGAGGCCGAGACACTCATGGCTGGAGTCAAGCAGCTGGAGCTGTCTGGGCTCTCGTTGCTGGGGAAGGGGCGCCCAGGCTCGGGGGCTGCTTTGCCGTCCAGGGGGGTGGACACTCCGGCTCCTGCCTTGGGCTTCTTAGGTTCTTCCTCCTGCAGGGGGATGAAGATCTCGTCCTTGAAGAGACCCCCGTGGGCATGGCAGGCTCTGCGGATGGCACTGCGCACCACAGCCTCCTCCAGGTGGGTGGGGATGCCAGAGAGCACCAGCAGACGGCTGTGAGCGGTAGGTCCAACCAGGGCCTGGCAGGCGTCCGTCACAGCATCACTTGTCACACTCAGCCCCTGGGGATCCTTGTTGGCCAGGTGACGGAGGATCATGAGCAGGGTGAGGCCACGGTGGAACCACAGCATGTCCTCAGGTTTACTACCGGCCATGTTGAGCAGGGCGCTGTCGCTCTCTGACAGACGAGCCCCACCAGCAGAACCCCTCTTCCTTGAGGCCACTGCAGCCACTGCTGCTGCCGCACGCTCCCTCTTCATCTTCACCTTCTTACGCTTGGAGAGCAGGCTGGGGCTCTGGGGGGTCTGGCCTGGGGAGGAGGAGGAGGATGAAGAGGAGTCACTGAGATTAGGGGCACTGGTGGAGGACAGGGCTCCCACTCCTGAGCACCCCATGTTGAGGGGTACGGTGACCTCAGCTATAGACAGGCACACCTCCATCAGGGCATGGAAGTAGGTGGAGAATCTGCTCTGCTCAGTCCCCAGGGCCAGGCCACCAGAGGATGAGCCCCCTGCTCCGGCCCCTGCAGTTACCCAGCCCTGGGTCTCCCGGTCATACAGCTTGCGGAGCTCTGTCTGCAGGGCCATGAGCATGGCCAGGCAGGGGTTAAGCAACAGAGCGATGGAGCTGGACAGGCCTGCAGGGCTTTTCCGCTGCTCCAGGTGGTGGATCTTACGGAAGAGCTCAGCCAGCAGATGGAAGGAGAGTTCCTTGACGCAGGGGGCCAGATCTGTGGTCCATAACAGCCCACCTAGAACGCCACAGACAGGAAGAGAGAGGGAACAGAAACTCTTAGAAAATAGTGACCAACTTGTTGTCAGCACAAAACAGGATGCGATATTAGTCCCATACAACGAGTGACTGAAGGTTATGTAAAAGATGTAGACGTTGGACACCTCATGGATCGCCATGGAGGCAGAAATTTCAAAGATTTTACGAAAGTGTAGCACCTACCCAGCAGCTCCACCACCTGCAGCAGCACAGACGAGGGCACAGTGTCCAGCTCCTCCTCAGAGTGCTCATTATTCTCCCCTAGCTTCCACGTCAGCAGCTGCTCAGCAAATGCCATAGCCAGGGGGAACTCCAGTGGCAGGGAGTGCAGCACCAGCACCACGCCAGGAGGGGGCGACACCCCTGAGAGAGAGACAGTGAAACAAACCAAGCTATTATCAATACATGTTAATCATTTGAAACAGAGAGAAACATAATTAACATATATATGCTGAACATAGTTATTACTGTAAGCCAGGACTAGGGGAGATCAAGCACTCACCCAGTTTGATGTGCACTTTGTCGGTGGGGATGATGACAGTGGGGAACTGGTTGGTAGTGGGAGGGGGGGTGAGGCCTGTGTTGGAGGGTGAAGCATCCAGAGGGTAGCACACCGCCTCCATCAGGTTGAGCTGGCCGTTCCTGCGCACCTTGTGACCAAGGCCATAAACCATAACCCGCGCCCATGGGGCTTTGTACAGGGAGGAGCTAGTGGGGAAGAGAGGAAACGTGAGAGAGGCAGAAAATGGGGGCACTGTAAGACATCTAGGATGGTCAAGGGTCATGGGTTAAACTTAGATAAAGGTAATTGGAAACAAAAAAAGTATGTTAAATTAGCTCACTCTTTGCGGCAGCCTAGTTGGCTCTCTTTGCAGGAGACGATCACGAAGGCAGCACCCGGGAAGTTGACATCCATGCTGACCTTTGACTCTGATACTGGGAAGTCCTCTGAAGTGAACTGCTCTGGTGCATTCTACATAATGGAACAAGGGAAATAAAGATGAACCATATTAAAACAAAAGATCTCCATCCCTGGGGAAATATACATTCAGACAGACTCGGGTCATTAGTTAACCCTGTGCAGACCTGTAGAAAGCAACAGATCTGCTTGGTGAGCTCCAGCAGGCTCTCCTCCCCCTGGTGCAGGGCGCGGGTGATGGCCACGGTGAGCCACTCCCGGATGGGCTGTGCGTTGCCCTGGTAAAACAGTTCTGTGGGAGAACAGCTCTGGCCCTGCAGATTGTGGAGTAGAGACTGGGCCACCAGGATGGAGCTGGAGCTGATGGTGCCATCTGCAGGACAAACAGAGAACACTCAGCACAAAGATCATGGAAAGGTTGCCTAATAAATCAGTCTGTGATACCAGCTCGGGTAACACAGTCTGAAATAAAGCACTGCAAAAATGTTGAAAGATTTCTTACAAGCCAGAATGTCGCATGCCTTAGGTGACAACAAATCGTGATAGCCACACACAGAGACCTGCGTTTTGAAGTTGGTTTAATAATATTTCCTGTGGATATTTTGTCATAAATTTCCACTGGCAGCAGGACAAAATCATTGGACAACAGGTATATATATTCAACATTCTGACTTGTAAAGGGACTGTTTGGAATTTTGGAATCTAAATGTTAGAGACGGTAGTGGATGCTTGTCCAGTCTACACTCGGATTCTTAAAAGCAGACTCCAAATCACTCCATTCATTCAATTGTACACCTAATAATCCATGTGTTATTTCAGTCTAGTCCATTTTCTAACTTCATTCTATTTAACCCATTATTTTCCGTGGATCATCATGTCATCCAGAGAGAGTCTGCTCACCAGGCAGAGGCGGAGCCAGCAGCTGATTGGACAGCAGCTGCAGGTGTTCCAAAGTGATGTCTCTAATGGCTGGGATGTGGAGGAGGCGGGTGAAGGTGTGGGGGCTCTTGGGGGCAAAGATGTTGAGTAGCGCCATGCGGCAGTAAAGCCGAGCCAGGGCACTCTCACAGCGCAGAAGCTCCCTGAAACACAGCAGGCCACGGGGGATGATTTACAGTTCATAGCAGTGTGTTATTTCAGCGTGTGTGTGTGTGTTAGTTACCTATGGATCTGGATGTTACTGCTGTCGAGATTAACAAGGCCATTGGCAGCAGTACGGCGGGATCCAACAGGGGGGCGCTCCAGCATCTCAATGGGATACCAGTACCTCACCAGCACCCCCTCACTACGCAGGTACGTCTCTACCTGTACCAGTTCATTCACCTGAAAACACAGACACACACAGTAAATAACAAGAGACAAAGCTTAACTTATTTTCGCTTTGTTTCTATGACAACTGAAGTGAAGTGTTCCACACTCACTGAGTCCACGTCCAGAACCACTCCGTGCAGGCCGAAGGTTTTCAACATTCCTCGGATGGCAAACTTGGGCAGGGCTGTTCCGCCTGTGGTGCTGTTGGTGTTGTTGCTGTCTGGACAGCGGATGACCACGGTCAAACCTGAGACGAGGAAACATACTGTATAAGTAAGGGCAAAGCCGGGTAACACTACAGCCTATATGTTCATAATGATAATGATCATTACAAAAAATTATTCAAAGAAAATAGTGCTTCAGTAATTGTTAAACCAGCTATCAGGAAAACTGTTTAATAATGTATTTACAGTGAGGGTCAAAGGTGATGAAAAGAATAACGGTTCAATAACCGAGGTCTCTGCCATGGTGGTGGGTGCAAGTGCAGGGTACCTTTGCGGACTTTATCGATGGTGAACTTGTTGGCCTCATCCTTGATGTCCTCGATGGTGGGGAGGTAGAGGTCCCGGGGGATGCCACCGTTCTCTTCATACAGGAACTCCACTGTCTGCCGGGCTATGTCAACCATGCCTGAACAACATTTCAAGCAATAAAAACACCACAAAGAACAAACGTCAAAAAGCATCCCTTCAAAAATGTCAAACAGTGGAGTCAATGGGGAGCTGCTCTTTAAACAGAGCTACAGGGTTGACCACCTCTTACCACCTGGTTTTCAGTGTCCCAAGCTGCTCTTTAAACAGAGCTACAGGGTTGACCACCTCTTACCACCTGGTTTTCAGTGTCCCAAGCTGCTCAAAGAGCAGAGGAGCAGAAACGAGAGACTGAACATAAATCCTCACCCAGCTGCAGTGCTCCCTTGATCTGGTCCAGACCGGACTTCCTCTCTGCCTCATTGCGGAAGCGACGGCGGATGGTGGGGAACACCTTGGTCTCCCAGGCCTTCACCAGCAGGGCATAGTGGTCCTCCTGGGTGGGTGAAACAGTACATTCATGCCAACAGTGAAAATCCAGGATACCAAAAAGTGATTGTGTTATTTGAAGGCTCTTCTCAGAACAATAAGCACCAGAAAGATATTCAACTCACCCTGGGAACATCGTCATCATCTTCGTCATCACTCTCGTCATCAGCGATAGGCGGGGGGTGTGCTTCAGGCCCTGAGGTGACCAGGTTCTCGTAGCTCAGCTCTACCTTGTAGAGGCACGACGAGTCACTGTTGTACTCTGTCTCGACAGGGGAGGACAAACAACAAAGCCAGTTCTTACAAACGCTACCAGCTGGGAGACATATACACAGACCAGACAGTGAGGGTGAGGGTTAGGGCTGCGGGGTGGGGTGGGGTCGACCAAACAGCAAACGCAACCAACTGGGAGACATATACACAGACCAGACAGTGAGGGTGAGGGTTAGGGCTGCAGGGCGGGGCGGGGCGGGGGTCGACCAAACAGCAAACGCAACCAACTGGGAGACATATACACAGACCAGACAGTGAGGGTGAGGGTTAGGGCTGCAGGGCGGGGCGGGGTCGACCAAACAGTAAACGCAACCAACTGGGAGACATATACACAGACCAGACAGTGAGGGTGAGGGTTAGGGCTGCGGGGCGGGGCGGGGTCGACCAAACAGCAAACGCAACCAACTGGGAGACATATACACAGACCAGACAGTGAGGGTGAGGGTTAGGGCTGCAGGGCGGGGCGGGGTCGACCAAACAGCAAACGCAACCGACTGGGAGACATATACACAGACCAGACAGTGAGGGTGAGGGTTAGGGCTGCAGGGCGGGGCGGGGCGGGGCGGGGTGGGGTCGACCAAACAGCAAACGCAACCAACTGGGAGACATATACACAGACCAGACAGTGAGGGTGAGGGTTAGGGCTGCGGGGCGGGGCGGGGCGGGGTGGGGTGGAGCGGGGCGGGGCGGGGTCGACCAAACAGCAAACGCAACCGAGGACTGAAATCACACCAGGTTAAAAGGTCCAATGCAGCTGTTTTCGATATCAAATCATTTCTGGGGAACATTTAAGTACCTTACTGTGATTGTTTTCAATTAAAATGGTAAAACATTTCTCAAGGAATAATTTTGCTAGGACTGTCTGGAAGTGGGGAGGAGAACACTGAAAAGTTGCTGTTATTGGCAGAGTGGTTTGGAACTCTTTCTTGTTGGTCTATTAACTCATTTACCGCCTAATGATGTCACTGGGAAGGCCAATACTCCCTCCCACCAAAACAGGCAGACATTTCAGACAGTCTTTTCAAACAGCTCTTACACTAAAAGGATCAACAAAATTTACACAATTTCACAGTATTATTTAACCTCAGTGTGACAATATATTTAAATACAGGAAAATCACCTTTTTGACTGCACTGGGCCTTGAAGTAAAACATCACATTTTAGGTTACGCAACCGGAAAGTAACTGAAACATGCATTTGGTGAAAGGGGAAAGTGAAAGGAACATACGTTGCTGGGCAACTGCTACCGCGGCGATCCGACAGGGAGGTCCATGGGATCCAGAGTCAGATGCCACACTAGCACCCGCATCATTGTCGCTGTCGGATGCCATGGCGAATGGGAGGGCCTCGAAGTTGGCACTGATTTCCTCTGCCAGGTCAACACAAAAGTCAGCAGCATTGCGGTGTGCTTGGCCCTCTGCGTACGCAAATGCCCGGCAACCAAAGTTGGCACGAATCTTTGTGTTCTAAACAAAATGCAAAACACACCATGATGACATACAAGCTGCATTAATTAGGCTTTATCTTGTTTAACTTGTTATCTTGTTTTACCCACCTTCTTCTGAATGTGCACCAGAGGCCACATGCCCCCTGCTACATCCTCCAGGAAGGGGCTGAGGCGGTGGCCACAGTAGGTGAAGTAGACCCGCCCTTTAGAGACCTGGCCAGGGGGTGGAGGGGTGCCCTCAGAGCGCTCCCAGCCAATGCCCGCCACATCCCCTGTAAGCAGGAAGAGAATGGTCACCATCCAAGATACAGTTCAAAATCAGATGTTTCACCAAAATGTTATAAATATGCAATACACATTGGTTCCATAAGCAAAAAAAGTCAAAAATAGGAGGTAGGTGATATTATGAAACTAGATGAGAGGATTGTTTCCCATCTCACCAGGAAGTAGGGCTACGTCCAGCCTCACACTCTTCCACTGCAGCAGACTGGAGCCATTATAGTGCACAGCCCTGCCATTACTGAAAGGGAGAAACACAGAGACAGCAATCAATCTCAGACAGGGCAGTGGGAAACCTCACAGAGATTACATATGTCAAATCCATAGGAGCATATACTTGTGAAAGAGGCAGGTGCCAACAGGGTTGGTCCATGCTCCGTCTCTCTTCTCCGCCTCTGTGGCAAAGCCAAAAGACACAATAGGGCCGCTGTCGTCTTCCGAATCTCCATAGGAGACAATCTCTATTTCCCAGTAAAAGGAAGGAGCCTACAGGAAAAAGAGTGAGAGGAATTTAAAGATTCCAAATGAGTTAACCTGCTTCATAAGCATGCAAAACTGAATTATCATTAATATAAAACCTAGCATGTGCCATTCCCAAGACATCCAGTAAGTGTAGGGGTGTCCACCTGAACAGGTACAGGTGAGGTGGCATAGATGAAGGTTCCCCTGGGCAGGCCTCCTCCAGCGCTGGGGTCGGCCAGGAAGGTGACGGAGGTAAGGCGAGATGAGAACATGCAGGCACGCACTGGAGGGAACACCCTGGTTGGACTCCATGTAATCTCCTTGGGCTAGGGAGAGATATAGACCGGAGCAGAGAGCGTTACAAGACCCCACAAACTTCAAACTGAATCCCTTCATCCCTCAAAAAATCCTAGTATGGTTTTGTGTCAGTTATTCGATCAGTAGATCAATGAGTACAGCGACACCCACCTGGCACCTGTCTGTCTGGAGGGGAGGGGGTGGCGGTCGAGCGCAGTCTCGGTACAGCATTCTCACTCGCTCACACTGTGCCTCGACCATGCCCAGACGCTCCCCTGCACAACACAGCAGAATCAATACTACGGTCATAGAGAAAATATGGCCAGTAAAAGTACAGTCATGCTGCATTGTAGAAGTTGTGTCATCATTGAGCACTATGCTACTAGGTGAGAGTGGGTGGTCACTCACCAGGATTGCACTCCTGGGCCACTAGGTTAAGCACCTCCACAGCAGCAGGACACTGCTGAATGAACTCTTCACAGAACGAGCTGTCCTCCAGGAGCTGGGCCATCACCAGACATGCCCTGGGAGCCAAACACAACAGACACATTTGAACCGTCATACTAACTAAGCAAAACAAATGTATGACATACAGGTGCAGACACACACTTGGAGGAGCAGCAAAACATCTTGACCGAGGTAATTTCCTCCTTAGTGATTTACCTGGTCCTGATTTCAGCCAGCAGGCGGACAGCGGCCATGACAGGACTAGAGCCATCTCCTGAGGCGGGGAGGGAGGTGTGGATGGACAGACTACCCTCCTGTGGCAGGAGCATGGACTGTACCGCCTGCACCACCTTCTCTGTGATAGACAGCTTGTAGAGGGGCAGCGCCTGGGAGAGAGAGGGGGAGAGGGACATTGATGAGAAGAGAACATTAAATGAGTCTACTACCATCATGCATTAAAGCCTTATGTGCACTTGCATCAATTCCAGTCGATTTACATGTGTTAGTTGTATGTGTTAGTTGCATGTATTAGTTACACATGTTAGTTACATGTGTTAGTTACACGTGTTAGTTGCACGTGTTAGTTGCATGTGTTAGTTGCATGTGTTAGTTACATGTGTAAGTTGTATGTGTTAGTTGCATGTATTAGTTACACATGTTAGTTACATGTGTTAGTTACACGTGTTAGTTGTATGTGTTATTTACATGTGTTAGTTGTATGTGTTAGTTGTATGTGTTAGTTACACATGTTAGTTACATGTGTTAGTTACACATGTTAGTTACATGTGTTAGTTACATGTGTTAGTTACACGTGTTAGTTGTATGTGTTAGTTACACTTGTTAGTTGTATGTGTTAGTTGTATGTGTTAGTTGTATGTGTTATTTACATGTGTTAGTTACATGTGTTAGTTACACGTGTTAGTTGTATGTGTTAGTTACACATGTTAGTTGTATGTGTTAGTTACACTTGTTAGTTGTATGTGTTAGTTACACTTGTTAGTTGTATGTGTTAGTTACATGTGTTAGTTGCATGTGTTAGTTACATGTGTTAGTTACATGTGTTAGTTGCATGTGTTAGTTGCATGTGTTAGTTGCATGTGTTAGTTGCATGTGTTAGTTGCATGTGTTAGTTGCATGTGTTAGTTGCATGTGTTAGTTACATGTGTTAGTTGCATGTGTTAGTTGCATGTGTTAGTTGCATGTGTTAGTTACATGTGTTAGTTACATGTGTCAGTTACACGTGTTAGTTGCACGTGTCAGTTGCACGTGTCAGTTGCACGTGTCCGTTACACGTGTCAGTTACACGTGTCAGTTACACGTGTTAGTTACACGTGTCAGTTACACGTGTCAGTTCCACGTGTCAGTTACACGTGTCAGTTCCACGTGTCAGTTACACGTGTTAGTTCCACGTGTCAGTTACACGTGTTAGTTCCACGTGTCAGTTACACGTGTTAGTTACACGTGTTATTTACACGTGTTAGTTACACGTGTTATTTACACGTGTTATTTACACGTGTTAGTTACACGTGTTATTTACACGTGTTAGTTACACGTGTTAGTTAAACGTGTTAGTTACACGTGTTAGTTGTATGTGTTAGTTACATGTGTTAGTTGTATAGGTTAGTTACATGTGTTAGTTACATGTGTTAGTTACATGTGTTAGTTACCTGTGTTAGTTACATGTGTTAGTTGTATAGGTTAGTTACACAAGTTAGTTGTATGTCTTAGTTACATGTGTTAGTTGTATAGGTTAGTTACACATGTTAGTAGTATGTGTTAGTTACACGTGTTAGTTGTATGTGTTAGTTGCACGTGTTAGTTGCATGTGTTAGTTAAACGTGTTAGTTGCACGTGTCAGTTAAACGTGTTAGTTACACGTGTCAGTTAAACGTGTTAGTTACACGTGTCAGTTACACGTGTCAGTTACATGTGTTACACGTGTTATTTACACGTGTTAGTTACACGTGTCCGTTACACGTGTCAGTTACACGTGTCCGTTACACGTGTCAGTTACACGTGTCAGTTACACGTGTCAGTTACACGTGTCAGTTACACGTGTCAGTTACACGTGTCAGTTACACGTGTCCGTTACACGTGTCCGTTACACGTGTCAGTTACACGTGTCAGTTACACGTGTCCGTTACACGTGTCAGTTACACGTGTCAGTTACACGTGTCCGTTACACGTGTCCGTTACACATGTCAGTTACACGTGTCAGTTGTATGTGTTAGTTGCACGTGTTAGTTGCACGTGTTAGTTGCACGTGTTAGTTGCACGTGTCAGTTGCACGTGTCAGTTGCACGTGTCAGTTACACGTGTCAGTTACATGTGTTAGTTACATGTGTTAGTTACATGTGTTAGTTGTATGTGTTAGTTACATGTGTTAGTTGTATAGGTTAGTTACACGAGTTAGTTGTATGTGTTAGTTGCATGTGTTAGTTACATGTGTTAGTTGTATAGGTTAGTTACACGAGTTAGTTGTATGTGTTAGTTGCATGTGTTAGTTACATGTGTTAGTTGTATAGGTTAGTTACACATGTTAGTAGTGTGTGTTAGTTACATGTGTTAGTTACAAGTGTTAGTTGTATGTGTTAGCTGTATGTGTTAGCTGTATGTGTTAGTTGCATGTGTGACTTCTCTAACCCTCCCTGTCCTTACCTCAGAGCGGGGAGTGCAGAGGCGGGAGATGGGCACCGTCAGGATGTCGGAGGCCTTGCAGGCCTTCCTGTACTCGCAGGAAGGGAACTTTACTGTGGCGAGGCCTTCCTGCTCATTGATGGACATGACCAGGCCCACACTGTCCAGCACTCCTTTACCCACCACCTGAGGAAGCAGAGGGACCATGAAGAGAAACATTCACTGATAGACTATTCACTACTATAGATCTTTCTGCCCACAGCATTATTGGCCTGGTATAGTGTTGTTGGCATGTGAATGTTGGCATGTGAATTTCAGAGACAGGTACAATTTGTATTGCTAAGTCTTCTAATGGATCTATCAACTTCTGCTCATCTCCTAACCTACCTGGACCTCTGAGCCGATCTTGATGGTCTCCTTGAAGCCTCCGAGGGCGCAGAGTGCCGCCACAGCCTGCCTGCCGATGGCCTGGAGTTTGGCCAGCTTCCTGCTGCTGCTGCTACCGTTCTCCAGGATGCTCTCAGCATACTTCCCCAGCTGTGGGATGAACATCAGTGCTCTGGACAGCACCTGGCACAGTCATCAGCAGCGTTAAATCCATGTGTTATCACTATGACCTTCATATACAGTATATTCTTAGAATTACATGGATCTAGCATTGCAAGTAGATCTTCAAATGGTTGCAGCTGCCTCCAAAACCTATGCATTCTGATGGTGCTTTACCTTCTCTGCAGTGCTGGTCCAGATCTGGGCGGTGTTGGACTCGGGAGCTGTGAGAAGGCTGTGCAGCAGGGCAATAACCTCAGCAGCCATACTGTTGGCCACATGGCCACTGATGAAGGGCCTGATTGGGTCGGACCTGAACAGTGGAGGGAGAGAAGAGACCGCTCAGAACCACTATCCCCGGTGTTATTTTATTTTATTTTTTACCTTGACACATTTTGGGGACTAAACTATTTTTCATTATTAAAAGGTTTCTTTTTTATAAAAAATACTTTGACATTTTTGGGGTGGTTATTTCGTTCCTAGGCTTTTTTCCCTTCTCTTAAATTAGTTTTTATATCATAGGCATGCAATACCATTGACAGCTGTTACAAATACGCATCCCACAATAGGGGAGTGGGAGCTAAAGGTTCATTGTCCCCAAGAACACCATTTTCAGCCCACTACCTCAGTGCGGTGGACACACAGAAGCGTACAAACAAGCAATTAACTTTACGAACTACAAAGAACATAAACATGAATTACATACAAAAAATACCACAATAAATACAACTAAACAAACAAAAGAACCAACAACTACAATTATCATACGACTGGCGATCCAGGAGCACCTTTCCTTTGTCTATGAAATCAAATCAGGCCCATCCCTCGACGACCTCACACTTTCTTTTGCAATCAAGCCTTCTAGTGTATAATAGTGTTCGACAGTTCTTTTAAAGAATCCAATACTAACATATTTGTTTTCTGAGTTTTAAAAAGGAAAAACTGAGCCAAGAGATTGTATATCGTGCTGCATCTGTCCCTTAAGTCACCCAATAGAACTGTTTGTGGAGAGACTTTTGCCCAAAAGTTAGCAACTATGGGTCATTATCAGAAGATGTGTAACAAAATCCTCTACTTCCACACCACAAAAAAGGCACAAATAAGAATCTTCAATACCCCATATTTGTAACTTTTGAAGACCAAACAAACACGCAACAAAAACAGAGGGTTGAAACCCAACCAAAAGAGCGAGGAGTACCTTGAATAAAAAACACACACACAATGATTGACACACGGGGCGAGACCTGTAATCATCTGCGCAATCCACAATTAACAATAATGGACAGCACTATGGTGAACAAAGGGCACATATATACAAATACAATCAGTGGGAATAGGGGCCAGGTGTGCGCAATGAAAGTTCCAGAGGGATCCGTGACAGTAACATAATAGAGGGATCCGTGACAGTAACATAGTAGAGGGATCCATGACAGTAACATAGTAGAGGGATCCATGACAGTAACATAGTAGAGGTATCCATGACAGTAACATAGTAGAGGGATCCATGACAGTAACATAGTAGAGGGATCCATGACAGTAACATAGTAGAGGTATCCATGACAGTAACATAGTAGAGGGATCCATGACAGTAACATAGTAGAGGGATCCATGACAGTAACATAGTAGAGGGATCCATGACAGTAACATAGTAGAGGGATCCATGACAGTAACATAGTAGAGGGATCCATGACAGTAACATAGTAGAGGGATCCGTGACAGTAACATAGTAGAGGGATCCGTGACAGTAACATAGTAGAGGGATCCATGACAGTAACATAGTAGAGGGATCCATGACAGTAACATAGTAGAGGGATCCATGACAGTAACATAGTAGAGGGATCCGTGACAGTAACATAGTAGAGGGATCCATGACAGTAACATAGTAGAGGGATCCGTGACAGTAACATAGTAGAGGGATCCGTGACAGTAACATAGTAGAGGGATCCGTGACAGTAACATAGTAGAGGGATCCGTGACAGTAACATAGTAGAGGGATCCGTGACAGTAACATAGTAGAGGGATCCATGACAGTAACATAGTAGAGGGATCCATGACAATAACATAGTAGAGGGATCCACGACAGTAACATAGTAGAGGGATCCGTGACAGTAACATAGTAGAGGGATCCATGACAGTAACATAGTAGAGGGATCCATGACAGTAACATAGTAGAGGGATCCATGACAGTAACATAGTAGAGGGATCCATGACAGTAACATAGTAGAGGGATCCATGACAGTAACATAGTAGAGGGATCCGTGACAGTAACATAGTAGAGGGATCCGTGACAGTAACATAGTAGAGGGATCCGTGACAGTAACATAGTAGAGGGATCCGTGACAGTAACATAGTAGAGGGATCCATGACAGTAACATAGTAGAGGGATCCATGACAGTAACATAGTAGAGGGATCCGTGACAGTAACATAGTAGAGGGATCCGTGACAGTAACATAGTAGAGGGATCCCATGACAGTAACATAGTAGAGGGATCCATGACAGTAACATAGTAGAGGGATCCATGACAGTAACACAGTAGAGGGATCCATGACAGTAACATAGTAGAGGGATCCATGACAGGAACATAGTAGAGGGATCCATGACAGTAACATAGTAGAGGGATCCATGACAGTAACATAGTAGAGGGATCCATGACAGTAACATAGTAGAGGGATCCATGACAGTAACATAGTAGAGGGATCCATGACAGTAACATAGTAGAGGGATCCGTGACAGTAACATAGTAGAGGGATCCATGACAGTAACATAGTAGAGGGATCCGTGACAGTAACATAGTAGAGGGATCCATGACAGTAACATAGTAGAGGGATCTGTGACAGTAACATAGTAGAGGGATCCGTGACAGTAACATAGTAGAGGGATCCGTGACAGTAACATAGTAGAGGGATCCATGACAGTAACATAGTAGAGGGATCCATGACAGTAACATAGTAGAGGGATCCACGACAGTAACATAGTAGAGGGATCCGTGACAGTAACATAGTAGAGGGATCCGTGACAGTAACATAGTAGAGGGATCCATGACAGTAACATAGTAGAGGGATCCATGACAGTAACATAGTAGAGGGATCCATGACAGTAACATAGTAGAGGTATCCATGACAGTAACATAGTAGAGGGATCTGTGACAGTAACAAAAATGTGTACAATATCTTCAATTGAAACATTCAGATAGTGGAGTCTAATGATGTTTTATAAATCAAACCAAAAACCTGCTTCTAAAGGATGGGAGTATCAAAATGATATATTTTTACACATTTTCTTTCGTTAAACATCTGAGATTTAATATGCCTACAAACAGTTTCTATTTTCTTTCCCTTAACTTTTTCTTCCATTCCGTTGGAATTTTTTATTTTATTTTTCATCTTTATTTAACCAGGAAGGTTAGTTGAGAACAAGATCTCATTTACAACTGCGACCTGGCCAAGACAAAGCAAAGCAGTGCGACAAAAACAACAACACAGAGTTACAAACAAACAAACATACAGTCAATAACACAATAGAAGAATCTACGTACAGTGTGTGCAAATGTAGAAGAGTAGGGAGGTAAGGTAATAAATAGGCCATAGAGGCGAAATAATGACAATTTAGCATTAACACTGGAGTGATAGATGTGCAGATGATGATGTGCAAGTAGAGATACTGGGCTGCAAAAGAGCAAGAGGATAAATAACAATATGTGGATGAGGTAGTTGGATGGGCTATTTACAGATTGGCTATGTACAGGTACAGTGATCGGTAAGCTGCTCAGACAGCTGATGCTTAAAGTTAGAGAGGGGATATAAGACTCTAGCTTCAGTGATTTTTGCAATTCGTTCCAGTCACTGGCAGCAGAGAACTGGAAGGAAAGATGGCCAAAGGAAGTGTTGGCTTTGGGGATGACCAGTGAAATATACAGTGCCTTGCGAAAGTATTCGGCCCCTTTGAACTTTGCGACCTTTTGCCACATTTCAGGCTTCAAACATAAAGATATAAAACTGTATTTTTTTGTGAAGAATCAACAACAAGTGGGACACAATCATTAAGTGGAACGACATTTATTGGATATTTCAAACTTTTCTAACAAATCAAAAACTGAAAAATTGGGCGTGCAAAATTATTCAGCCCCCTTAAGTTAATACTTTGTAGCGCCACCTTTTGCTGCGATTACAGCTGTAAGTCGCTTGGGGTATGTCTCTATCAGTCTTGCACATCGAGAGACTGAATTTTTTTTCCCATTCCTCCTTGCAAAACAGCTCGAGCTCAGTGAGGTTGGATGGAGAGCATTTGTGAACAGCAGTTTTCAGTTCTTTCCACAGATTCTCGATTGGATTCAGGTCTGGACTTTGACTTGGCCATTCTAACACCTGGATATGTTTATTTTTGAACCATTCCATTGTAGATTTTGCTTTATGTTTTGGATCATTGTCTTGTTGGAAGACAAATCTCCGTCCCAGTCTCAGGTCTTTTGCAGACTCCATCAGGTTTTCTTCCAGAATGGTCCTGTATTTGGCTCCATCCATCTTCCCATCAATTTTAACCATCTTCCCTGTCCCTGCTGAAGAAAAGCAGGCCCAAACCATGATGCTGCCACCACCATGTTTGACAGTGGGGATGGTGTGTTCAGCTGTGTTGCTTTTACGCCAAACATAACGTTTTGCATTGTTGCCAAAAAGTTCAATTTTGGTTTCATCTGACCAGAGCACCTTCTTCCACATGTTTGGTGTGTCTCCCAGGTGGCTTGTGGCAAACTTTAAACAACACTTTTTATGGATATCTTTAAGAAATGGCTTTCTTCTTGCCACTCTTCCATAAAGGCCAGATTTGTGCAATATACGACTGATTGTTGTCCTATGGACAGAGTCTCCCACCTCAGCTGTAGATCTCTGCAGTTCATCCAGAGTGATCATGGGCCTCTTGGCTGCATCTCTGATCAGTCTTCTCCTTGTATGAGCTGAAAGTTTAGAGGGACGGCCAGGTCTTGGTAGATTTGCAGTGGTCTGATACTCCTTCCATTTCAATATTATAACTTGCACTGTGCTCCTTGGGATGTTTAAAGCTTGGGAAATCTTTTTGTATCCAAATCCGGCTTTAAACTTCTTCACAACAGTATCTCGGACCTGCCTGGCGTGTTCCTTGTTCTTCATGATGCTCTCTGCGCTTTTAACGGACCTCTGAGACTATCACAGTGCAGGTGCATTTATACGGAGACTTGATTACACACAGGTGGATTGTATTTATCATCATTAGTCATTTAGGTCAACAGTGGATCATTCAGAGATCCTCACTGAACTTCTGGAGAGAGTTTGCTCCACTGAAATTAAAGGGGCTGAATAATTTTGCACGCCCAATTTTTCAGTTTTTGATTTGTTAAAAAAGTTTGAAATATCCAAAAAATGTCGTTCCACTTAATGATTGTGTCCCACTTGTTGTTGATTCTTCACAAAAAAATACAGTTTTATATCTTTATGTTTGAAGCCTGAAATGTGGCAAAAGGTCGCAAAGTTCAAGGGGGCCGAATACTTTTGCAAGGCACTGTACCTGCTGGAGCGTGTGCTACGGGTGGGTGTTGCTATGGTGACCAGTGAGCTGAGATAAGGTGGGGCTTTACCTAGCAAAGACTTATAGATGACCTGGAGCCAGTGGGTTTGGCGACGAATATCTAGTGAGGGCCAGCCAACGAGAGCATACAGGTCGCAGTGGTGGGTAGTATATGGGGCTTAGGTGACAAAACGGATGGTTTTTGTAAATTACATCGCCGAAGTCAAGTATCATATTCTTTTGCTGCCAGTAACTGATTTGACTTATGATTTGTACCTCCACTGAGTATACAAAACATTAGGAAAACCTTCCTAATATTGAGGTGCACCATTCTAAGTGCTAAACATTTTGCTAGAATACGGGTGTCACAGCACAATAAAGCGAGATGTCTCCAGTTGAGGTGTACAGGGCTTTTATATTGGCCATTTGCATCATGCTCCAATAGTAATGTATTCAGGCCCTCTCTTTGGGTTGTTGATAGTTCTCCCTGTTCAAATGAAAAAGCATGCAAGCAAAGGTTCTTTGATTTCTGTAAAAAATAATAATAATAATTTGCCCATTCAGAAAGAGTTCATTGCCATTAGTAGTTAATCATCAGCTGTCAACCTCTCATAACATAAGTACAAACATTATCCTAAGTGGATATTATCATAGTCTTCAGTGAAGATGACATTACAATCAAGTTCTGATAACAGGGTTGGATGCTCTGTAATATCTAGTGGGGTAATAATAAATGAAGCCCAGAGAGGAATGCAGTTATGTGACAGTTTTCTTATGTTCTACTAGTATTACTAGTGGAACAGTGTTATGATAGTTTCTAATCCACTAGTATTACTAGTGGAACAGTGTTATGATAGTTTCTAATCCACTAGTATTACTGTTATGAAAAATGCATAATCTAACGTTTGCACAGCTCGAGGCAGACTGACCTGGCCAGTTCAGAGTTCCTGTCCCGACACACAGCGGTCTGAGCGGTCTTCTTCTTGTCCCCCGTGGTGACTCCTCCAGCAGCCTCCTGTGCCAGAGCCTCCACAGGCGGGCCCACGCTCACTATCAGCCCAGACTGGGCCCACTTATTGGCCTTCCTCAGGGCGGCTGCAGCCTCCTCTGTGATTACCTCACAGCTACCACTCTGGTGGGGAGAAGGAGCAGATCAGCCAGGAATAATGGTATGATTAATGAACACGCCTTCACAAGTAAAAATGTTTCTTTCACTTAGTGACAGCCAAATGACATATGAAGCCACATTAAACAGGCCTGACCTTGGTCATGTCTCTGTCCATCTTCACCACTTTCTCCATGTTTGCTCCAGTTCCAAGGCGGAATGGACGGCCCTCTGAACTGCTGCAGGCCACCAGAAAGAAGGTGTCAGAGAAACTTTATGGATGGTTTGGCACACAAAAGGTGTCAGGAGGTATTATGATGAGTCTTACCTGAGCAGTGGCTGGAGCACCTCATGAGAGGACTGGTCCTCCCTCTTGTGGATAAAGATGGACAGTTTGCCATCCACAGCCTCGCTCTCCTCCCCCGCATCCTTATCAGACTTCAGGGTTCCTTTGGGGCTGGAGCGGCTCAGGCTGGTGTCTGGCTCTGAGGAGCTGGGGGACAGCAGGGTCTGGCAGCCTGGTGAGGGACATGGTGTTAGAAAGATCACTAACTGAGACCAGAGATCTCCTGACCAACATGTCGAGACCAAAGGCTCCTACCTGGTACTACGTAGTCAGCCAGCTTGGCCAGCAGCAGGGCAGCAATGCGCGAGGCGGGGTCGGCGGCATCAAGCTGCTCAGCATCCAGGGTGTTGATGGAGTAGCTCCAGGCGGGCAGCGCCACGTTGCCACAGTCCTCCACACTCATCAGGGGTAGGGCAGCACGGCACAGCTGCAGGATGATCAGCACCAGCTTGGGAGACGGCCGTTGGTCCAGCAGCAGGGACAGGAGCTTGGACACACAGGCTGGCTGGCTCAGGATGGCCTTCCCTATGTGGCTCCTGGAGAAGCACCAGACAGTCAGGAATAATTAGAAGACGAAGACCTAACAGTAATTTCTAAAACACAGAACACAAAATAACATTGAGCCCTCATGTTGATAGGAGTTTGTTTAAGGTGTTGTCTTGTTGTCTGGTGGTGTTTACCTGGACAGGTCGTTGAGCAGGCTGAGGACATCTTGCAGGGCGTCGTTCCCTGCTGCCTGGTTCCCACAGCACTCGGTGGCTCTGGCCAGGTGGTTGGTCAGCAGGCTGGATACCTGCCGGGCCAGACCCGAGTGCACCGCATCTGTTGAACCACCTTTAGAAAGGGGTAGAGGCATTTCTGTAGTAGCTAGAATCACCACACTGACTATTATTGTAAATAAACACTGATTATTGCATCTATTGTTGCATCTTAAAGTCTGATCATCTGTATTCAAAGGTCCTCAAAGATGAAGTCATACTTATGTTTCTGAACATAAGCTATTTTAAATCCACCCATCTTTCCTCTGGTTTCTGAATTAGTGGCCTAATTCAACTTTTGTCAAGCTTGCCTAACTTTTACCTCCAAATATTCTTCTGCATCTTGTCCTCACTTTGATAGTAGACCCTGAAGACATTGAGACCGTCTTTCAAACCTTCCTCTTCAGCTAAAGGCACGGTGCAATATCAATATATTTGAAACTGAAATGTTCTTACATGCTCTGCTTGAGTGCTGAAGTTCTCTTAATTTCTTGGAGTGAGCTACCTGCTTCACAAGTCCCCCACCCTCAAAAAACTATATTGCATACCTTCCACCTTCTCCCACTCAATGCAGCGGTTGGCCAGCACCTGGAAAGCAGCCCAGGCCATGGTGGCCACCTTCTGCTTCTTGGTTTGCTTCTCATTGGAGCTGCAGTCCCTCTGGCCACTCAGGCTGCACAGGCGGTCCATCAGATGTACCAGACCACTGCGCACCAGGCACTGCTCCTCACTCCTACAGGAACACAAGACCAGACGGGTTGGGGTTTGGAGGATGGCAATTATTGGAAGTCAGGCATTTTTGGGTGCCAGGAGAATGAGTTAAGTTGTTTGTTACAAAAGCTGTTACAAAACAGTTTTCCAAGAGTAGCATGAGAAAGATGGAGAATCATTTTCTTGCCTGGTATAGGGGATGGTGCAGAGCATGCCGATACTGTTAGCACAAGCGATGGGGTAGCGGGCACATAGTGACACTACAGACGTCATGGTCTCCCCAAAGGCCTCCTGCACCTGCTCCACCATTCCCCCACAAGTCAGCTCCTCGATCCTGCAGAGGACACACACAGATAGACATACATTTAGAAAACAACATTTTCTTTCAGAATGTTAATTGATGATAGGTTTGTGTGTGAGTGTGTCTGTATCCATCCCTTACCTGGGCCCTCCCTGCAGCACCATGGTAACAGGGCCCACCAGATGAGTGACCCCGCCCACCCTGACTGCGGCGGTGAGCAGCTCCCTCATGTGAACCAAGGCCTGCTTCCTCGTGCTGCCCCGCCTCCACCGTGTCTGAGCCGCAGACAGGAAACTGCTGCTCGACACCTGGAGGAGGAAGAATTAGGGTAAAATATGAGTAGACTCATCTTCTCTAATCATTTGGCACCAAAAACAATTTCAGTGTGTATGTGCAGTGACTTTGTGGCGGAGGGCTGGACTTACAGACTGGTCGGGCGTGGTCCCAATGAAGGCAAAGAGCTGTCCCAGCAGCACACTGTACGTTGGCTTGTCCCGGCTGTCCTCCATGGCTAGAGACTGCAGCAGTGTGAAGGAGCTACTGCGGTGACTGGTAGGGTGGTGTCGCCTCCTACAGTAGGGGAGGACAACAAAGTGGAGGGGTGAGTACACTCTCCATTCATCGTCAACTTAGTGTAGTTACACTTGTAATCCACTTTCTTGGTGTCATCAAAAACAGTTCAGTGTACAGAAAACCTTTGGCTGCTGTGTGTGAACTCCAGGTCCTGGTTGGCGATCATTTCCAGGTCGGAGGGTGCAGACATGCTGCGCAGGAAGACTGGCTGCTTCACCCCGGGGACCACCGTCTTAGTGTCTGACACAGACTTACAGGCTGCAACAACAAAAAGCCAGTATTAGTTACCTCTATTTCATCATACTACATGCAGGCAGTCAAAGTAAATCAGGGAGGGCTATAGAGGAGCAGGTGTAGGCTAGGGAAGTGTAGTAGGTTGGGGAGGTGCAGTAGCTGGGGAGGTGCAGGTTGGGGAAGTGTAGTAGGTTGGGGAGGTGTAGTAGCTGGGGAGGTGCAGGTTGGGCAAGTGTAGTAGGTTGGGGAGGTGCAATAGCTGGGGAGGTGCAGTAGCTGGGGAGGTGCAGTAGGTTGGGGAGGTGCGGTAGGTTGGGGAGGTGCAGTAGGCTGGGGAGGTGTGGTAGGTTGGGGAGGTGCGGGAGGTTGGGGAGGTGCAGTAGGTTGGAGAGGTGCAGTAGGCTGGGGAGGTGCAGTAGGTTGGGGAGGTGCAGTAGGTTGGGGAGGTGCAGTAGGTTGGGGAGGTGCAGTAGGTTGTGGAGGTTGCAGTAGGCTGGGGAAGTGTAATGTAGGAAGGTGTAAGCTTAGTTGTACCTGGCGTGCCAGCAGGCGTGGTGCTCAGGCTCCTGCAGTGAGGAGCGATGGTGACGTGGAGCAGCAGCTCTGTGCGGTTCATCAGGCTCTTCACCAGGGCTTTGGTTTTGGCCAGCGGCACACCACTCTTCAGGTGGACAGAGTTCACCTCCTGGAAGAACTTCTCCCTGTGGACAAATTCAGATGATCACAAACCAGAAGACAACATGGAGTCTTCGAAAGCAGTGTAGATGTTACCTCATCAGTCAACATCTGTATTGTCACGTCGCTCTTCTCTTACCTCAGTGTGAGGACAACGTTTTCCAAATCACTGCAGTCCAGTGGGACCTCTTTTAGTGAACACAGCAATTCTAGTTCTTTCATTTTGTTCTGGGGAAACAAAAACAAATTATGTGAGTTGAACAGTGAACAATTTTAAGAGAATCTGTGGAGAATTAGAGGTAGAGGGATGTGTACCTCAAAGAAGTGGTAGTCATGGAAGAATGGAGCATTGTTCTCCAGCTTTCCCTGCTGAGCTTCCTCCACCTCGTTCTGCCACTTCTGTTCCAGCTCTGCTACACTCTGTGGGGGGGGCAACAGACAAAGTTATACACACATACACACACTTGGAGAGGGAAAAGCTAAATTGTGCCACTTGTGTACCTGCAGCTGGCGCTCCATGGCGTTGATCTTCTTGAAAGTCTCGGCCATGATCTTACAGAGCAGGTCGTACTCCTCAGCGTGCTCCTCGCGGTACTGGAAGTTGACGAGTGACTGGAGAGCATCCACCAGCGTCAGGTGCTTTATCACACACGACACTATGACCTCCTCCATAACGTCTGGCCTGATCACCTCCCTGACACGGGAAAGTCAGAGAGAAAGGGGGAGAAAAGGATAGACAGTAATGACTGGTTAAAATATAATTAGGATGGCAGTTGTGCAAGCCTGCCGTAGATATCGTCATCCCTTCTCACTTGATGCTGGGACGGAACTGTGGTCGCCCCCTGCCGGACACCTCTCGTAGCCGGCCCATGATTCCTGGAGGCAGGCGGATACGGGGCAGGTCAAAGTAGGCCCCAGGCATGAGGCCCGGGGGAGGGATGAGGACATCAGAGGGGTAGGTGAACTCCTGGTCCTCCTCGATGGTGAGGGGTAAGGGTGAGGGGCTGGGGGTGAGGGCTGGAGAGAGGGCACCATTAGCCTCCACCTGCCATTGGCACCTGAAGGAAACACAAAGCAGAAACACAAAGCAGCCTCTGCTGTGTCACACATGTTATTTTACAAATGTATTCTTATACATTGGTTATAGCTGTGTACGACTGTGCTTCTATATTGCAGTGCATTTGTGCTATCTATAGGGTGTGCTCTGTATCATTCTCCATTTATGCTGTGTCACCTTTGGAGCAGCTTGGAGCAGAGCAGGTCATGGCAGGCGTCCTCCTCTCGGGTCACTTCAGGTCCATTGTATAGGATGCGGAGCATGGAGCAGGCTAGTACAGACAGACCCAACGCCAGGTCTGCCAGGAAGGGGAGACCCCCAGAGACATCCTCCGATGACTCCTGGAGTGGGAAAACAAGAGACAGTTCAATGTAACACTGTAACAACGTCTGGGTGTGTATGTCCAACATGGCAGCAACATGCCAGAACTCATGCGGTATTTTACAACTCCACAGCTGTGTGTACCTGGGCTCGGACAGTGCAGGAGAACCCCCACATGGCTTTGTCTGGGGTGTTGTGCTCGCGCCCACTCCTCATCTCAAAGGAGAACGTCACTGTATCCCCCTCCACCTTGACCAGGTCTTTGGGCCAACCTGTCCCTAGGACACTGCGACTGCCATAGCCCAGAGTGTTGCCTCCATACTCAGTCACCTTGCGACTGTTAGTGTTGGGCCCGGCATACATCACCAACTGGAACATCAGAGAGAAAAGATCAAGTAAATACTCTTCCTCATAGAGCTTTGCAATACTAGACATGTTATGCCATAGCTTTACCAGGGAAATATGATGTGGGGTGTAGAGGTGCAGGGATTGGTCACCTTGTCGTAGTCGTACTGTGAGGAGCAGCGGGAGTCGAAGCGCAGGTAGAGGCAGCGTGCTCCTGGAATGTGTACCGTCTCTTTGAACTTATAGTTGTCTCGCACCGGGTGGACCGTCTCCACCGTCTTCCCAGCAGCCCACGGGGCAGGGATCTTCAGGCCTGTTAGGAAGCCTGGCTCCTCCCGCTCATCTAGGATTCTAAAGCTGGAGAAGGACAGACCGTCATCGGCGACAGAGGAAGTCGTCAGGGACAGAGGAACAGTCGTCAGGGACAGATACACAAACACACTTGGAAAACCAGGCTTATGGTCCTGATAAACCTGGCCTACACAGAGGACCGTGTGTGCACTTACTTGTCATCAGCAGCAGGCATCTTTTGGCCCAGTGGCCCTCCTACCAATGGAGTGCTGTCAGTGAAGAGAGGAGACTGGGTCTTGAGCAGCAGAGCAGTCTGGGAAATGACCAGGGGAAACGCATATAAAGATATACTCATTCTCCTTCCAAATTATCATCAACCTTCATTTAACAATCACCATATGTCTACACATATTCCACCACAGAAACTAGAGATGACGGCCACAAGTTCTAAACCAGAGAAGAATATCTGCATTGAGGTGAGACTGTTTGAGTGCCCCAACCTGGCTGGTGTAGAGGACTAGCTGCACCAGTTGGGGCATGAGGGCGTCGGCGAGCGCAAGTGTCTGCAGGTTGGGGTGCATCAGAGAGGTGAGCAGAACCGGCAGCAGGTGCCCCAGCATTGTAGCCTTGGTAATCTGCTCCAAGCCCTTCAGCCTGCGGCCCAGGAGGAGAGGAAGAGGGGAGAGGGGGAGGAGGGGAGAGGAAGAGTAGGGACAAGGAGGAGAGAGGAAGAGGAGGAAAGAGAATGAGAGAGAAATGTTAGATGAGAGGTATGTAGAAGAAGAGGCAGACAGAAAGGGAACATGCAGATACACAGGCAACAGGTTGAGGGCTAGGGGTAAGCAGACAACAGGTAAAATGACAGGTAGACAGGCAACAGGTTGAGGGCTTAGGGGTAAGCAGACAACAGGTAAAATGACAGGTACACAGGCAACAGGTTGAGGGCTTAGGGGTAAGCAGACAACAGGTAAAATGACAGGTACACAGGCAACAGGTTGAGGGCTAGGGGTAAGCAGACAACAGGTAAAATGACAGGTACACAGGCAACAGGTTGAGGGCTAGGGGTAAGCAGACAACAGGTAAAATGACGGGTAGACAGGCAACAGGTAGACAGGTAAAGCAGAGAGGGGAGTGGTGATGGTCACCTGGTCTCTCGGTCGGTGATGTCACTGTTGATGAGGGCAGTGGTCACCTGCTGCAGGCTCTCCAGCACCTCGTCACACCCCACCAGGATCTTGGTGGCCAGCGACAGGATACTGGTCTGCAGCTCCTGGAAACAACACACAGAAAAGGCAATGCTTCCGTAACAGTGCCTACTTGCTTACAACAGGAAAAACAACTACATGAATTCCCAAAAAATGTACAGTCGCAGCTATACTATGTGCCTGTGGGTAAGAAAACAAACACCTATAGATAAAAGCACTAAGAAAAAAGGGCTTACTGTTGAATATGCTAAATGGGGTGGCTATGCTGTGTCATGATTGAACATTTCCTTGCTCCATTGCTGCAGCAATTGAGGCCGCTCAGAGAGAGAGAGAGAGAGGGAGAGCGAGAGAGAGAGGAAGAGAAGAGAGGGGCGGACATATGGACTCCATATGGACAGACAGCAGTAGGGGTATTTAAAGGGGGTGTTTACCTGTACCTTCATTGTTTCCCCTTGTAGGGAGTTGTCACTGTCGTCGTTGTCGTCGGGGCGGATCAGAACAGTGTTGCTAAGCAGGTGGTTCTGAATGGCCATGAGGTAGCGCAGGCTTGATGAGGCCACCTGGTAGAAGGGGAGGAGGGAAGTCAGTATGCAAGAGGTAACACACAATCTACTGCTGATTAGACAACAGACGGTCTGACCAGACAAAGCCCAGTTGATCCTCGGTGTAGTTGAGCAGTGACAGAGACACATACTGGCACAGTGGAGAGAAGCTTCTGGAAGTCTTCCCTGGTGACAGTCTGACATTTGGTGATAAGACGGCAGGATTCACGGACAACGGTCTTCAGGATGCTGTGCAGGAGTTCATCACTGAGTCTGATGGGGAAACACAGGAGAGAGATGCTCAGACTGATTCAGCTGAACAACCCTCTAATACAGAGACAGTGTCATATTGCATTATTATTAATGGGATAGAACATTTTATGGCATCAGGTTACTCAGTGAAACCCTTTAGCTCTGGTTAGGGGAGGAATTGAGAGTTATTTTTCAAGCAGGAATGCATGAAATTGCAAAGTGTTGAGCAAATCTCTGCAATAGCTGTGCTCTACCTGTAGTGGTCATCTTCGTCACTCCCAAATCGATTTTTCTGCAGCTGGTCAGCCAGGTTGGTGAGGATGACATCACGGAGCTGGGACAGACCACTGTTCCTCTCCCCTAAAGATCACACAGATACACACAGACCACATTCAGCGATTCCATTGTACCAGATACAAGCCCTATACGAAGATGATTAGAATGTGTTAAGAGTGTGCATAAAACCCAATGAGTAGGTTGCAACTATCACCTTCTGTCAGGACCAGCTTCAGCAGGTTGTTGAGTTCAGACTCCCCCTGATACAAAGTATTCAAACCCGAGCTACAGAGAGGGAGAGATAATCGAGACAGTAGATGCCAATCAATAGTTGTCTCAAAGTCCAGGTCTTTATGTGTGTCCTGTGTTTATGGTTATGGATTTGTGCTGTACTGTGTTTACCTGATAGCCAGGCACACTTCTGCCTGGATCTCTGGTCCGATCTGATCCACCGGTGCCATGAGCAGCTGCCACAGGAGCAGACCTGAACGCCGCACGCTCTCCCTGTTCTGCTCCGACTGAGGGTTGAAGAACCTGAACACCACCTGAACGGCAAACACCAATGTGTAAATATGAGTGATTTAGACGTCAGTTGGACTCCAGGTAGCATCACAGCAGCAGGCTGGATCTCCAGCTCCACCGTACCTGGAACACCACCAGGATGCAGCGGATGATGCAGCTGTCCCCATTCACCATGGCTTTCTCCATGATGTCACAGATGCTGCTGAAGTGGCGAGCATCGATGGGGTGCTGCTTGCCAAGGAGGGTGCCCAGGGGCAGGCTGCTGCTGGCTGCCAGCAGGTTGAGCTGGTGGATGCACATAGCGCCCACATGGTGAAGCAGCTGGTTGATCACCTCACCGGTGGCCACGGTCTCCTCTGCAGCAGGGAGAGAGAGGAAGGGAGGGTAGTAACTATTAACTGCCTGATCTCACGTGAATGAAGAAGCTGGTTCAGACACTATTTAGCCTATGATTCTGCAGCACATCACTTGAGGTCAGCGTCTATTGACAAACAGGATTAGGGCTGTTTTGGTTACCTTTGGGTTCTTTGATGACATTGCTGACGCCAAGCCTATGGCACATGTGATGGAAGGCCTGGTTGCCAGGGTTACACCACTGGTCCATGTAGTCACTGGAGCAGGTCCAGATCAAGTTGTTGAGGGCGTCATAGCAGGCTCCTACAGCACATAGGAAAGGGTGCAGGGGTTACAACACAAATAAGTGCTGCACTTTATACATTTCAGCT
Source organism: Oncorhynchus mykiss (assembly GCF_013265735.2). NCBI lineage: Eukaryota > Metazoa > Chordata > Actinopteri > Salmoniformes > Salmonidae > Oncorhynchus > Oncorhynchus mykiss. The sequence continues at coordinate 58,273,696 of NC_048575.1, forward strand.
CACACAGAAAAAAACGAATTCCTGAACAGGAGCTTACCTAGCCCTGCCACCTGGGCACCCCTGCCCAGAGAACTGCCCGGGGCATCAATGAGGTCTGCCCGGCTGCTGAACTGACCATCAGCTAGGTTGAACACCAGACTGGAGGAGAGGACTGATCAGAGAAAGAGAGGAAAGCAGTCAACAAACATGCCACTGACAGTAGAAAGAAAAGAGACTGAAAAACACAACAGAGATTCCCAGTGAAGATGAACATGTCTGCTCTTACTTTTCAGGGAGGACAGACCGCTGGTGCCTCCAAACAGGGAGCGTGTGGTAGAACTGCCAGACACGCCGGGCGGAGACGCCAGCATCACCAGAGAGGTCCCACACACATACATGGGCGTCTTCCTCAGAGTCTTCAGAGGGAGGCCACAGCTAGTGTTCACTGCTGTGGAAGAGGAGCAAAGACATGCTTCACAACACACAACATAACTATACAGGACTAAGGGACGTGAAGTGTGAATTGCACAATGTGATGAGGATAATGGATTCAATCATAATTTTCACTGCCTGGTTATTTCACATTTAATTGAGTGTGAAACAATGTGTACATTATATATATCTAAATAGTGTGAGTGTATTATGACTATTGAGTGTGAGTATTACCGGACTGCTCCTCCTTGACAGTGTTGGAGATGGCAGAGCCAGTGAGAGCGGCCAGCGTGGCGGAGTGGGAGGCGCGGAAGCGCGACATGCGGCTCAGCAGCAGCTCGTTTAGACACTTGGAAGACTCGCCCTCCTTCCGTGTCAGGATCACCCTCTCCTGCAGGACGTCTGCCACACACAACCCTGTCTCTGTCTGCACCGGGAGGAGGAGGAACAGAGGGGTGAGAGAGGGGAACGAGGGAAGAGCTTTGCTAAGCATTGTTGAGAGGTTAGATGAAGCATGCTCACTTACCGACAGCTGAAAGACATCCATGAAGATGGAGTGGCCTTTCTGGGTCTTCTCGTTAAGGCTGGCGGGAGACCACACCCAGTACAGGTAGGTTCCATCTGAGCACAGGTGCAGCGTGGTCACGCTGCTGCCCACAGGGAAGTGGTGGGCTGGCATTGACACGATCTGGCATGCCTGAGACGGGTAGAAAGAGCACAGTCAGTCTTTTAGTGGAGATACACTACTGTGTAATTTGGTCATCATAAGTGACGTCATGAAGCCTGTCACTAGATGCCAGCTGGCGTACCTGAAGGGTGAAGGGGTCGATGACGTGGCACAGCTGATGGGGCTTGAAATCAAAGGAGGCGGGGCGGTGGAGAAGGCAGCCGCTGCTGAACACTACCCAGCCCGCCTCAAACTCCTCATTCCGACAGTACACAAACCCCCTGCACAAACACAAAACCAGGCTCTCCATTTCCTTTGACATCTTGCTCAGAAAGTGAAATCAGAGGGGGATTTCCAGTAGGGCAGAAGAAGGGAACAGGAGGTATCCCTGTGGCAAGGGTATTTTATTGTGGCACTCTCACTTTTTGGGAGGGTAGATATTGCAGATAGATTGTGGCATCCATCAATGTAATTGTCTGCATAATTTCCAATCCCCCCCCCCATACATTTGTTTGTGTGTGTGTGTATATACACATTTACACACACATACAGTACCAGTCAAAAGTTTGGGCATATAGTGAAGACATAGTGAAGACATCAAAACTATGAAATAACACATAGTATTCATAGTAACACATAGTAACTACATGGAATCATGTAGTATCCAAAAAAAAGTGCTGAACAAATACAAATATATTTCATATTTTCGAGATTCTTCAAAGTAGCCACCCTTTGATGACAGTTATGCATTCTCTCAACCAGATTCATGAGATAGTCACCTGGAATGCATTTCAATTAACAGAGGTGCCTTGTTAAAAGTTCATTTGTGGAATTTCTCTCCTTCCTAATGCATTTGAGCCAATCAGTTGTGTTGTGACAAGATAGGGGTGGTATACAGAAGATTATTTTGGTAAACGACCAAGTCCATATTATGGAAAGGACAGCTCAAATAAGCAAAGAGAAACGACAGTCCATCATCACATGAAGGTCAGTCAATGTGGAAAATTTCAAGAACTTTTAAAGTTTCTTCAAGTGCAGTCGCAAAAACCATCAAGCGCTATGATGAAATTGGCTCTCATGACGACAGCCACAGGAAAGGAAGACCCAGAGTTAACTCTGTGCAGAGGATAAGTTTTAGATTTTTTGTTCTATCTGCCATGTCTTTGTGAGACGCAGAGTAGGTGAACGAATGATCTCCGCATGTATGATTCCCACCGTGAAGTATGGAGGAGGAGGGTGATCCTGCTTTGCTGCCTGTTATTTATTTAGAATTCAAGGCACACTAAGCCTCCCGGGTGGCGCAGTGGTTAAGGGCGCTGTACTGCAGCGCTAGCTGTGCCATCAGAGTCCCTGGGTTCGGGCCCTGGCTCTGTCGTAACCGGCCGCGACCGGGAGGTCCGTGGGGCGACGCACAATTGGCCTAGCGTCGTCCGGGTTAGGGAGGGATTGGTCGGTAGGGAACTCCTTGTCTCATCACGCACCAGCTGGTGCAGCTGGCTTCCGGGTTGGATGCGCGCTGTGTTAAGAAGCAGTACGGCTGGTTGGGTTGTGTATCGGAGGACGCATGACATTCAGCCTTCGTCTCTCCCGAGCCCGTACGGGAGTTGTAGCAATGATAGTAGCTACTACAACAATTGGATACCACGAAATTGGGGAGAAAAAGGGGTAAAATTAAAAAAATAAATACAAATAAAAAAAATTAACAAATTCAAGGCACACTTAACCAGCATGCATTCTGCAGCAATATGTCTTCCCATCTGTTTTGCACTTAGTTTGACTATCATTTGTTTTTCAACAAGACGATGACCCAAAACACACTTCCAGGCTGTGTAAGGGCAATTTGACCAAGAAGGATAGTGATGGAGTGCTGCATCAGATGACCTGGCCTCCACAATCATCTGACCTCAACCCAATTGAGATGGTTTGCGATGAGTTGGACGCAGAGTTAAGGAAAAGCAGCCAACAAGTGCTCAGCATATGTGGGTACTCCTTCAAGACTGTTGGAAAAGCATTCCAGGTAAAGCTGGTTGAGAGAATGCCAAGTGTGCAAAGCTGTCATCAAAGCAAAGTGTAGCTACTTTGAAGAATCTCAAATATAAATTATATTTTGATTTGTTTAACACTTCGTTGATTACTATATGATTCCATATGTGTTATTTCATAGTTTTGATTCCCTATTATTCAACAATGTAGAACATTTTAAAAATAAAGAAAAACCCTTGAATGAGTAGGTGTGTCCAAACTTTTGACTGGTTGTGTGTGTGTGTGTGTGTGTGTGTGTGTGTGTGTGTGTATACACACACATACACTAATGGACAACAACTCTTAGGCTTCTACTTCCAGCATATACAGTGCCTTGCGAAAGTATTCGGCCCCCTTGAACTTTGCGACCTTTTGCCACATTTCAGGCTTCAAACATAAAGATATAAAACTGTATTTTTTTTGTGAAGAATCAACAACAAGTGGGACACAATCATGAAGTGGAATGACATTTATTGGATATTTCAAACTTTTATAACAAATCAAAAACTGAAAAATTGGGCGTGCAAAATTATTCAGCCCCCTTAAGTTAATACTTTGTAGCGCCACCTTTTGCTGCGATTACAGCTGTAAGTCGCTTGGGCTATGTCTCTATCAGTTTTGCACATCGAGAGACTGACATTTTTTCCCTTTCACTTCATGATTGTGTCCCACTTGTTGTTGATTCTTCACAAAAAAATACAGTTTTATATCTTTATGTTTGAAGCCTGAAATGTGGCAAAAGGTCGCAAAGTTCAAGGGGGTCGAATACTTTCGCAAGGCACTGTACATACATTTTCCTCTCACTCTCTCTCTCTGCATTAACTATCTATCTGCATTATCATTCCATCTACATTTTCTCTCTGCGTTATCGCTCCCTCTGCATTATCACTCCCTCTGCATATGAAAGCAGGGGTGCCATGTTACCTCAGTGTCCCGTGCAAACCGGAGCCCAGCTTGCTGATTCCTCTCCCAAAGGAGTTAGTGGTGTAGAGATAGAGCCCGTCTGTGGCCAGACAGCGCCCCAGGTCTGTGTCTGCAACAGCAGGGAGGGAGGAAGAGACGGAGTGAGAAACAGCAGAAGAGGGAGAAAAACAGAAGGAGGGGTAAAAAAACAGGGAAGGAGGGGAAAGAGGGAGGACAGTATAGAGAGCACGGGACAACAACAGTGAAAGGGGTGAGGCAACAAGACGATGTCCATCCGTTTGCTTTCTCACATCTTCCCGCCAGTGTGAGGAACCATGGTGCAGGCAGCACTGCAAGAGCCCTGCAAAATGACCTCCAGCAGGCCACAAATGTGCATGTGTCTGCTCAAACGGTCAGAAACAAACTCCATGAGGGTGGTATGAGGGCCCGACGTCCACAGGTGGGGGTTGAGCTTACAGCCCAACACCGTGCAGGACGCTTGGCATTTGCCAGAGAACACCAAGATTGGCAAATTTGCCACTGGCGCCCTGTGCTCTTCACAGATGAAAGCAGGTTCACACTGAGTACATGTGACAGACGTGACAGAGTCTGGAGACTCCGTGGAGAATGTTCTGCTGCCTGCAACATCCTCCAGCATGACCGGTTTGGCAGTGGATCAGTCATGGTGTGGGGTGGCATTTCCTCCATGTGCTCGCCAGAGGTAGCCTGACTGCCATTAGGTACCGAGATGAGATCCTCAGACCCCTTGTGAGACCAAATGCTGGTGCGGTTGGCCCTGGGTTCCTCCTAATGCAAGACAATGGCTAGACCTCATGTGGCTGGAGTGTGTCAGCAGTTCCTGCAAGAGGAAGGCATTGATGCTATGGACTGGCCCGCATGTTCCCCAGACCTGAATCCAATTGAGCACATCTGGGACATCATGTCTCGCTCCATCCACCAACGCCACGTTGCACCACAGACTGTCCAGGAGTTGGCGGATGCTTTAGTCCAGGTCTGGGAGGAGATCCCTCAGGAGACCATCCTCATCAGGAGCATGCCCAGGCGTTGTAGGGAGGTCATACAGGCACGTGGAGGCCACACACACTACTGAGCCTCATTTTGACTTGTTTTAAGGACATTACATCAAAGTTGGATCAGCCTGTAGTGTGGTTTTCCACTTTAATTTTGAGTGTGACTCCAAATCCAGACCTCCATGGGTTGATACATTTGATTTCCATTGATAATTTTTGTGTGATTTTGTTGTCAGCACATTCAACTATGTATAGAAAAAAGTATTTAATAAGAATATTTCATTCATTCAGATCTAGGATGTGTTATTTTAGTGTTCCCTTTATTTTTTTGAGCAGTGTTTATGTCACAAATAAAAGCCTTGGGTGGCGAGTTGATACAATTCCAAGTCTGGAAGGTTAAAACCACTCTCAGACTTAGGAAAATGTAAAACGTTAATTTTTATTCTATGAGTTTCATTTACCTATATAAACACTTATGACCAAGAATCCTTTTTTAAAGAATGTCTTCGGTGGGATAATTGGTATTATCCAAAATAAATCAAAAAAACTTTGGGAGATATGCCCTTCTAAAAATGTTTATTCTACCTGTAAGATTTAAGGGAAAATTGTTCTATTTAAATAAATCTGTTGTTTTCATATTGTTGAATAATTGGATAAAGTTATCTTCATATATTTGTTCATATATTTGTCCCTTAATAAGCATCTTAAGTACTGTATATGCCATTTAGCAGACACTTTTATCCAAAGTGACCTACAGTCATGCATGCAGACATTTTATGTACAGAAGGGTTAATTAAGTCCCACAGCCAGCCAGTTCTAATACATTCTCTTGCTGCCATGTCTATGCCTCTCAACTGGCCTCCTATAGGGGGAGCTGTTGAGGTCCTATAGCCTTACAGAGCTCTCCAAGGTCAGCCCATCGAGTGGAGGAAACAAGTCATCCCACTCTCTTCCTCTTTCTCCCCTTAACTTCAGCTAGTCACCACCCTGCCCTATAACCAACACATGATGCCATCCTCAGCAGCCTCAGCCAATGAGACAGAATGAAATCAGCATGATGACTCCATGTCTCCCTCTCTGGCTAAATGTTGGAGTTCTAACTGGCTGCAGACAAAGGACCAAATATAAAAGATCTAAAGAGGTGAACAGATAAATCATAATAAGAGGCAGCGAGGATTTTGAGGGCCAGCAGAATCACCCCACTCCAACAAGACTTGTCAATTAAAACACAAAATAAACATGTCTAGGCTTATTCACTACCTGTATCCACAAAAAAGGAAACACACCTAACTGCACATACAGAACACTCCCATACAAATTATTCTATAATGGTACTGTGAGAAAGAATACTCTGACAGCACAAAAATGACCCATAGTTCAATAGACCGGAATATATTTTGAGCTTTCAAAAAAAGCAACCCCCCCCAAGGCCAATGGAGTTAATGTTCTCACATACACATAGGCTTTAAAAAAGCGTCAGTATAGAGACAAAGTAGAGTCGCAATTCAACGGCTCAAACAAGAGACGTATGTGGCAGGGTCTACAGTCAATCACAGATTACAAAAAGAAAATCAGTCTCGTCGCAGACATCGACGTCTTGCTCCCAGACAAATTAAACAACTTCTTTGCTCGCTTTGAGGACAATACAGTGCCACTGACACGGCCCGCTACCAAAGCCTGCGGGCTCTTCTCCGTGGCCAACGTGAGTAAAACATTTAAACGCGTTAACCCTCGCAAGACTGCAGGCCCAGACGGCATCCCTAGCCGCGTCCTCAGAGCATGCGCAGACCAGCTGGCTGGTGTGTTTACGGACATATTCAATCAATCCCTATCCCAGTCTGCTGTCCCCACATGCTTCAAGAGGGCCACCATTGTTCCTGTACCAAAGAAAGCCAAGGTAACCAAACTATCGCCCCGTTGCACTCACTTCCGTCATCATGAAGTGCTTTGAGAGACTAGTCAAGGATAATATCACCTCCACCCTACCTGATACCCTAGACCCACTCCAATTTGCTTACCACCCCAACAGGTCCACTGATGATGCAATCGCCATCACACTGTCCTATCCCATCTGGACAAGAGGAATACCTATGTAAGAATGCTGTTCATTGACAATATCTCAGCATTCAACAGCATAGTACCCTCCAAGCTCATCATTAAGCTCTCCTGTACTCCCTGTTCACCCATGAATGCGAGGCCATGCACACCTCCAACTCAATCATCAAGTTTGCAGACGACACAACAGTGGTAGGCCTTTTTACCAACAACGACGAGGCGGCCTACAGGGAGGAGGTGAGGGCCCTCGGAGTGTTGTGTCAGGAGAATAACCTCTCACTCAACGTCAACAAAACAAAAGAAATGATCGTGGACCCCGCCATCCACATCGACGGGACAGTAGTGGAGAGGTGGAAAGTTTTAAGTTCCTTCTGCGTACACATCACGGACAAACTGAAATGGTTCACCCATACAGACAGCATGGTGAAGAAGGCGGAACAGCGCCTCTTCAACCTCAGGACGCTGAAGAAATTTGTCTCGTCATCTAAAACACTCAAGCTTCTACAGATGCACAATCGAGAGCATCCTGTCGGGCTGTATCACTGCCTGGTACGGCAACTGGTCTGCACAACGCATCACCGGGGGCAAACTACCTGCCCTCCAGGACAACTACAGCACCCGATGTCACAGGAAGGCCATAAAGATCATCAAGGACAACAACCACCCGAGCCATCAAAGCTGGGACCGAGAGGCTGAAAAACAGCTTTTATCTCAAGGCCATCAGACTGTTAAAACAGCCATCACTAACATAGAGAGACAAATCCCTACATCCCTTTACATTTGTGTGTATAAATAAGGTAGTTGTTGTGAATTTGTTAGATTACTTGTTAGATATTACTGCATTGTCGGAACTAGAAGCACAAGCATTGCTACACTCGCATTAACATCTGCTAACCATGTGTATGTGACAATAAAATTTGATTTGATTACCTTTGCTCTCTGCCCCTCCATTGCTGCTGTCAGGTGTAGGCAGCATGTCCTCAAAGCCCCAGGAAACGCTGTGCTTGCCCCCGAGCAGACAGGACGGGGAGCCTGGCCCCCCCTCCAGCACTAGGAGTCTGGGTGGGACAGACAGGGAGAGAAAGAGGTCACAACCACGGCAAGACAGGGAAGGGACACAAGGGTGTCTCACCAAGCACATCCAGACATAAGGATACTAGACTCACTTGTAGAGCACATCAGCCACAGGGAGCTGGCCCAGGTCTGTCTGTTTCTGCAGCAGGTGAACAGTGTGGATAAAGGTCTTTAAAGACCCCCTGGAAACACAAAGCACGTGTGTTAAACTAGGGAAACGGAGGGAGCGAAAGTCAGTGCAGTTGAGAGGTCTTCTCAGGTAGTTCCAGTTGTGTGCACTAGAGGGAATGTTGCTCCATGCTTCAGCTGTGTCGTGTGTGTGTGTGTGTGTGTGTGTGTGTGTGTATGCTTCTAGGATAGTACAAAATGTTACTTTACAGTCATACTAAAAATGGATTACATTTTGAAAATCGTCATCTACATCCAATACCCCATAATGACAAAGCGAAAACAGGTTTTTGTGAAATGTTTGCAAATGTATTCAAATGAAAAAACAGAAATAGTTTTACATAAGTTTTCAGACCCTTTGCTTTGAGAGTCGAAATTGAGCTCAGGTGTATCCTGTTTCTATTGATCATCCTTGAGATGTTTCTACAACTTGAATTGGAGTCCACCTGTGGTAAATTCAATTGATTTGACATGATTTTGAAAGGCACACACTAGTGATGCACCGAAATGACATTTTTGTCCGATGCCGATATTTTCCTTGCCAAAAAAAATTGATACCGATAATTGATTTTTACAGTTTTAGCAGCCTTTTAAGCATTCTAGTACAGTTAAATAGTTAACATGTAACAATATTCGTCTTCCTCTGACAAGGAGTATGAAGGATCGGACCAATATGCAGCGTGGTACGTGTCCATGTTGATAATTTATTAACATTGAACACCAAAAACAAATAACAAGGAGAACGAATGAAAACGAAACAGTTCTGTCTGGTAAAGACACAGAGACAGAAACAATCACCCACAACTAAAATGGGGAAAACAGGCTACCTAAGTATGATTCTCAATCAGAGACAACAAACGACACCTGCCTCTGATTGAGAACCATACCAGGCCAAACACCTAAACACAAAATAGAAAAAAGAACATAGACTACCCACCCCAACTCACGCCCTCACCAAACTAACACAAAGACATAATAAAGGAACGAAGGTCAGAACGTGACATAACACACACATGGACGCAGCGGTCTAAGGCACTGCATCTCAGTGCAAGAGGCGTCACTACAGTCCCTGGTTCAAATCCAGGCTGCATCACATCCGGCCGTGATTGGGAGTCCCATAGGGTGGCGCACAATTTGCACAGCATCGTCAGGGCCGTCATTGTACATAAGAGTTTGTTCTTAACTGACTTACCTAGTTAAATAACGTTTTTTTATATATATATATATATCCACGCACGCACACACCAAAAAGTTATTTTGTTGGCATTTACGTACGACCCCATTATCAGTAAAACATAATCAAAACCTATTTCTTTCACTTACTTGCTGTGCTGTTCCGTTGTTCATTTGTTCAGTCGTTTCATTCTCAACCAGGATATCTATGGAATGCCGTTTGGGCCTTTGCGTGTCAAAAAAGATACATATCAAATAACACGACATAATCTGTTTCAGTAGCTACAGTTAGCTAGCTAACTATATAGCAAGGTGTCGTCACCTAAAATAACCCTCATTTATATGACAGTTCTTATTTGTTGAATGGTTGTCGGACCCATCTATGTGAAGCTAGCTACAATAAGGATTAGGCACAATAGTGGACCTTGCGGTTAGCCTTCAAAATAAAAGTATGGCATAATGCTAATATTTGTATTCATATGCATCACTGTCAATGACATACCTTTATTTTGAAGGCAAACAGCAAATTCCACTATTGTGCCTAATCCTTACTGTGGCTAGCTTCACAACACATAACCCGGTCCGGTCAAGACCCACAAGCCAGATGAAGCTAGCTGGCTGCTTATTACCTTAGCTTTGGGCAACAGGGTTAAGTAGCTGGCTAGCTATTTATTTTCATGAACTGAAGTTCAATTTCAATAACGAACAACAAGTGGCAACCTAGCTAATACTTACTCACAAGGATTCCTAAATCATGGCTAAGAATAATGACAATGACTGCAGTTTCTACTGGTCATTGTTTTTAGGCTGGTTGTATTGGTGCTAGCTAAGTACCAAGCTAAAATTAGCTACCCCAGAAGTTGCGGGCGAACAAATTATGCTTTATTACCAACGCGGTATTGTAAACGCATCATTTGTGGCCGGTGCTTGCTTGTTTGCTGACTTTTTTGTACAGCTTTGACAGGGCTACTGTATCTTTTTGGACATGCAAAGACCCTAACGGCATTCCATAGTATGTATGTCGTGAAGCTAATAGCAGTGACGCTATTACTGTGTAACTCCGGTAGGGCAACATCTGAAAAATAGCGCACTTGGTAGTGTGTATCGGTACTCGATCAGTCTGAAAAAACCAACATCACCAATAACAGAACGGTTTATTGTCAAGGGTTGTCTCGCAGAAATATTCTTACTCTTTCAAATGACTGCTCGACTGCTCGATCCACACAGCAGACATTGTGTGGGCTAGGTTAGGAATGCTGTGTTGCACATGTTGTGCAAAGTTTTATATGCCGTTATTACGTCATGTACGGTACCTTTGACATCGGTTTTTAACATAGGCATTAAACGACATCGGCCAATACCGATGTTGCCATTTTTAGCTAATAACGGCCATTTCACCGATATGTTCACCGATATATTGTGCATCCCTAGCACACACCTGTCTATATACGGTCCCACAGTTGACAGTGCATGTCAGAGCAAAAACCAAGCCGTGAGGTTGAATAGACACAAGATTATGTAGACACACAGATCTGGTCTAAGGGTACCAAAACATTTCTGCGGTAGTGAAGGTCCCCAAGAACACAGTGGCCTCCATCATTCTTAAATGGAAGTTCGGAAATGCAGAGACACTTCCTAGAGCTGGCTGCCTAGCCAAACTGAGCAATCAGGGGAGAAGGGCATTGTTCAGGGAGGTGACCAAGAACCCGATGGTCACTCTGACAGAGCTCCAGAATTCTAGAGGAAACCTGGCACCATTTTTACAGTGAAGCATAATGGTGGTAGAATCATGCTGTGGGGATGTTTTTCAGAGACTGGGAGACTAGTCAGGATCGAGGGAAAGATGAACAGAGCAAAGTACAGAGAGATCTTTGATGAAAACCCGCTCCAGAGCGCACAGGACCTCATACTAGGGCTAAGGTTCACCTTCCAACAGGACAACGACCCTAAGCACACAGCCAAGACAATGCAGGAGTTGCTTCGGAACAAGTATCTAAATTTCCTTGAGCGGCCCAGCCAGAGCCCGGACTTGAACATCTCAGGAGAGACCTGAAAATAGCTGTGCAGCGACGCTCCCAATCCAACCTGACAGAGCTTGTGAGGATCTGCGGAGAATTGTAGCGTCACACCCAAGACTCAAGGCTGTTATCGCTGCCAAAGGTGCTTCAACAAAGTACTGAATAAAGGGTCTGAATACTTATGTAGATGTGATATTTCCATGTATTTTTTGTACACATTTGCAAAAAGAAAAAAAAATGTTTTGCTTTGTCATTATGGGGTATTGTGTGTACATTGATGAGGAACAAATATATTTAATACATTTTACAATAAGGCTGTAACGTAACCAAATGTGGAAAATGTCAAGGAGTATTTGAAAGACATTGCACTGTATTTGAAAGACATTGAAGTTATCATTGTGTGTCAGAGTTTTTGTTTGTGCCTGTGAGTGTGGCTTAGGTAACTGTATTCACATGAGTCTTGCTGGTTCCCACATGTAATAAACAACAGATGATTCAGCCTGGAACCAGCATCCCCCTCCCCACCGCAGACCACTTTACACTAACACATTAACAAGACGTGGTGTGATCATAACAACATAACAACAATTCCTCACAATTCCTCACAATTCCTAACAACAATTCCTCACAATCAAAAGTCAACCGCAATATCTATCAAGAGAATTCTCTTCGAATTTAATGACAGCCGCATATATTCCCACCCAAGCAAACACATCGATGGCCCTGAACGAACTTCATTTGACTCCATGTAAAATGGAAACTACATATCCCGAGGCTGCATTCATTGTAGCTGGGGATTTTAACAAGGCTAATCTGAAAACAAGACTCCCTAAATTCTATCAGCATATCGATTGTGCAACCATGGTTGGTAAAACCCTGGATCATTGTTATTCTAACTTCCGCAACGCATATAAGGCCCTCCCCCGCCCTCCTTTTGAGAAAAGCTGACCACGACTCCATTTTGTTGCTTCCTGCCTATAGACAGAAACTAAAACAGGAAGCTCCCGCGCTCAGGTCTGTTCAACGCTGGTCTGACCAATCTGATTCCACGCTTCAAGATTGCTTTGATCACGTGGACTGGGATATGTTCCGCATTGCGTCAAACAAAAACATTGACGAATACGCTGATTCGGTGGGCGAGTTAATTAGCAAGTGCATTGGTGTCGTACCCACAGGAACAACTAAAACATTCCAAACCAGAAACTGTGGATTGATGGCAGCATTCACGCAAAACTGAAAGCGCGAACCACTGCTTTTAATCAGGGCAAGGTGACCAGAAACATGACTGAATACAAACAGTGTAGCTATTCCCTATCAAAGGCAATCAAACAAGCTAAGCGTCAGTATAGAGACAAAGTGAAGTCGCAATTCAACGGCTCAGACACAAGAGGTATGTGGCAGGGTCTACAGTCAATCACGGATTACAAAAAGAAAACCAGCCCCGTCGTGGACTAGGAAGTCTTGCTCCCAGACAGACTAAACAACTTATTTGCTCGCTTTGAGGACAATACAGTGCCACTGACACGGCTCGCTACCAAAACCTGCGGACTCTCCTTCACTGCAGCCGACGTGAGTAAAACATTTAAACGTGTTAACCCTCGCAAGACTGCAGGCCCAGACGGCATCCCCAGCCGCATCCTCAGAGCATGCATAGACCAGCTGGCTGGTGTGTTTACGGACATATTCAATCCATATCCCAGTCTGATGTTCCCACATGCTTCAAGAGGGCCACCATTGTTCCTGTTCCCAAGAAAGCTTAGGTAACTGAGCTAAACGACTACCGTAGCACTCACTTCTAACATCATGAAGTGCTTTGAGAGACTAGTCAAGGATCATATCACCTCCACCCTACCCGACACCCTAGACCCACTCCAATTTGCTTACCGCCCCAACAGGTCCACAGATGACGCAATCGCAACCACACTGCACACTGCCCTAACCCATCTGGACAAGAGGAATACCTGTGTGAGAATGCTGTTCATCGACTATAGATCAGCATTTAACAACATAGTACCCTCCAAACTCGTCATCAAGCTCGAGACCCTGGGTCTCGACCCCGCCCTGTGCAACTGGGTACTTCCTAACGGGCCGCCCCCAGGTGGTGAGGGTAGGTAACAACATCTACACCCCGCTGATCCTCAACACTGGGGCCCCACACGGGTGCATTCTGAGCCCTCTCCTGTACTCCCTGTTCACCCACGACTGCGTGGCCATGCACGCCTCCAACTCAATCATCAAGTTTGCAGACAACACTACAGTGGTAGGCTTGATTACCAACAACGATGGTACAGGGAGGAGGTGAGGGCTCTCGGAGTGTGGTGTCAGGAAAATAACCTCACACTCAACGTCAACAAAACAAAGGGGATGATCGTGGACTTCGGGAAACAGCAGAGGGAGCACCCCCCTATCCACATCGAAGGGACAGTAGTGGAGAGGGTAGTAAGTTTTAAGTTCCTCGGCGTACACATCACAGACAAACTGAATTGGTCCACCCACACACAGCCTTGTGAAGAAGGCGCAGCAGCGCATCTTCAACCACAGGAGGCTGAAGAAATTTGGCTTGTCACCAAAAGCACTCACAAACTTTTACAGACACACAATCGAGAGCATCCTGTCGGGCTGTATCACCACCTGGTACGGCAACTGCTCCGCCCATAACCGTAAGGCTCTCCAAAGGGTAGTGAGGTCTGCACAATGCATCACCGGGGGCAAACTACCTGCCCTCCAGGACACCTACACCACCCGATGTCACAGGAAGGCCATAAAGATCATCAAGGACAACAACCACCCGAGCCACAGCCTGTTCACCCCGCTATCATCCAGAAGGCGAGGTCAGTACAGGTGCATCAAAGCAGGGACCGAGACTGAAAAACAGCTTCTACCTCAAGGCCATCAGACTGTTAAACAGCCACCACTAACATTGAGTGGCTGATGCCAACATACTGACTCAACTTTAATAATGTAAAAATTGATGGAATAAATGTATCACTAACCACTTTAAATAATGCCACTTCATATAATGTTTACATACCCTACATTACTCATCTCATATGTACAGTGCCTTGCGAAAGTATTCGGCCCCCTTGAACTTTGCGACCTTTTGCCACATTTCAGGCTTCAAACATAAAGATATAAAACTGTATTTTTTTGTGAAGAATCAACAAGAATCAACAACACAATCATGAAGTGGAACGACATTTATTGGAAATTTCAAACTTTTAACAAATCAAAAACTGAAAAATTGGGCGTGCAAAATTATTCAGCCCCTTTACTTTCAGTGCAGCAAACTCTCTCCAGAAGTTCAGTGAGGAGCTCTGAATGATCCAATGTTGACCTAAATGACTAATGATGATAAATACAATCCACCTGTGTGTAATCAAGTCTCCGTATAAATGCACCTGCACTGTGATAGTCTCAGAGGTCCGTTAAAAGCGCAGAGAGCATCATGAAGAACAAGGAACACACCAGGCAGGTCCGAGATACTGTTGTGAAGAAGTTTAAAGCCGGATTGGATACAAAAAGATTTCCCAAGCTTTAAACATCCCAAGGAGCACTGTGCAAGCGATAATATTGAAATAGAAGGAGTATCAGACCACTGCAAATCTACCAAGACCTGGCCGTCCCTCTAAACTTTCAGCTCATACAAGGAGAAGACTGATCAGAGATGCAGCCAAGAGGCCCATGATCACTCTGGATGAACTGCAGAGATCTACAGCTGAGGTGGGAGACTCTGTCCATAGGACAACAATCAGTCGTATATTGCACAAATCTGGCCTTTATGGAAGAGTGGCAAGAAGAAAGCCATTTCTTAAAGATATCCATAAAAAGTGTTGTTTAAAGTTTGCCACAAGCCACCTGGGAGACACACCAAACATGTGGAAGAAGGTGCTCTGGTCAGATGAAACCAAAATTGAATAAATTTTTTTTGCAATAATGCAAAACGTTATGTTTGGCGTAAAAGCAACACAGCTGAACACACCATCCCCACTGTCAAACATGGTGGTGGCAGCATCATGGTTTGGGCCTGCTTTTCTTCAGCAGGGACAGGGAAGATGATTAAAATTGATGGGAAGATGGATGGAGCCAAATACAGGACCATTCTGGAAGAAAACCTGATGGAGCCTGCAAAAGACCTGAGACTGGGACGGAGATTTGTCTTCCAACAAGACAATGATCCAAAACATAAAGCAAAATCTACAATGGAATGGTTCAAAAATAAACATATCCAGGTGTTAGAATGGCCAAGTCAAAGTCCAGACCTGAATCCAATCGAGAATCTGTGGAAAGAACTGAAAACTGCTGTTCACAAATGCTCTCCATCCAACCTCACTGAGCTCGAGCTGTTTTGCAAGGAGGAATGGGAAAAAATGTCAGTCTCTCGATGTGCAAAACTGATAGAGACATACCCCAAGCGACTTACAGCTGTAATCGCAGCAAAAGGTGGCGCTACAAAGTATTAACTTAAGGGGGCTGAATAATTTTGCACGCCCAATTTTTCAGTTTTTGATTTGTTAAAAAAGTTTGAAATATCCAATAAATGTTGTTCCACTTCATGATTGTGTCCCACTTGTTGTTGATTCTTCACAAAAAAATACAGTTTTATATCTTTATGTTTGAAGCTTGAAATGTGGCAAAAGGTTGCAAAGTTCAAGGGGGCCGAATACTTTCGCAAGGCACTGTATATACTGTACTCTATACCACTACTGCATCTCGCCTATGCCGTCCTGTGCCATTACACATTCATATATTTTTATGTACATATTCTTCATTCCTTTACACTTGTGTGTATAAGGTAGTTGTTGTGAAATTGTTGGGTTAGATTACTCGTTGGTTAGTACTGCATTGTCGGAACTAGAAGCACAAGCATTTCGCTACACTCACATTAACATCTGCTAACCATGTGTAAATGACAAATTAAATTTGATTTGACATCATTCTCACCAGCTGGTGACATCACACTGATGAGAAACAGTTAGCCTATGCAGCGCACACACAACAAACGCAGTACAGCACGCCCATACCATCAGAGAGGGAGACAGAGAATAGCCTAGCTCTTTAACTAGCCACCACTGTTGGTGAAGACAGAGCACTAGGACTGGATGGTTCCCTGACACAATGGGCTCTCAGGCTCTACAGAGGGGACACAAAGGGGGGATGGTTCTGGTTTTGACAAGTCAAGCTCAGTTGTCGACAGCAGAAGCCGGGCCGCAGCCAGTGAAAAAAAAGGGTTCTTTCCTATGTGAAACACACAAGACCCCAGTGCAACAACCATCACTGTCAAAGCAAACACAATAACTGAAAGGCCTTTTTCAAAGAAAGAATCTTAAAGGGCACTCTATTTAGTGAACAACAGGCGCTGGCAACAACAGGCGCTGGCAACAACAAGCGCTGACAACAACAAGCGCTGGCAACAACAGGCGCTTGCTAGCTACGACAGGCGCTTGCTAGCTACGACAGGCACTGGCTAGCTACGACCATGACTAGCTAGGACTAGGGATGCACGATATATCGGTAAGCATATTGGAATCGGCCAATATTAGCTAAAAATGCCAACATCTGCATTGGCCCGACGTCTAGTTTAACGCTGATGTACAAAACCGATGTCAAAGCTGATGTGCATACCTATATAACGTAGGTAGATGACGTAATGACGCCACAAAAAATACAGAGCTACACGTGCAACACAGCCTTCCTAACCTAGCCCACAATGTCTGCTGTGTGGATTTATTTAAGTTTCAAAGGAAGATAACAAAAAGGCCATATGCAACGTTTGTGCTGCTATTATTTCCAGAGGGGAGAAAGTGAAATCTTTCAATACCACAAACCTAATTACTCATTTGAAAGTGCATCAACCCCAGACGTTCAGCGACTACTTAGAACTAAAGCAGAAAAAAAACTAAGCGCACACTTCCAACACCTAAGTTCAAGTCAAGCAGTCATTTGAAAGAGAGCATTTCAGTGAGACAACTCAAAGGTGAAATCCATTAACGCCAAGATAATGGAATTCATGGCCCTTGACAATCAACCGTTTTCTGTCATGGATGATGTTGGCTTTCGCCGACTGGTTGAGCACCTTGAGTCCCGGTACACACTACCAAGTAGGCACTATTTTTCAGATGTTGCCCTACCAGAGTTACACAGTATTGTTGAAACACACATCCATGAGCTACTTGCTATGGGCGTCACTGCTATTATCTTCACAACTGACATTTGGACCAGCGATGTCAGCCCCACGAGCATGCTGAGTCTGACAGCACAGTGGGTCGACGAGGATTTCGTACTGAGGAAAGCCGTATTGCATGCTCAAGAATGTGCTGGTTCTCACACCGCTGCTGCCATTTCAATGGAATTTGAGAACATGTTTGAAACTTGGAAACATGAACACACCTAGCGCCATTCGAACAACTGACTCGAGAAATAAGTCCATAAACTGTGTCTGTAGCAGACGTGATATCCTCTGTCATGACATTGAAACGCCTGTTCAACAAAACTGCCGACACAGACTGTGGGGTTAAAACTTGCAAAGTACTCTACTAGAGGCTGTGAACAAGCGATTCGGTGGCATTCTCTCTGAGCCTCTATACTGTGTCGCCACCATGCTTGATGCTAGGTACAAGGACTGCTACTTCGATGCAGACAAGAAACAGGGTTTACGTGAAATGTTACAGACACAGCTGGACAAGATGAAAACGGACACAGTGACAGTGGGCACCGAGGAAGAGGACCCACGACAGATGAGGCCACGGACAGACAGAGCTGAAACTTCACTTCTTGACATGTATGATGAAATCCTGGTTGAGAATGAAATGACGGAACAACAAAATAGGTTTTGATGATGTTTTACTGGTAATAGCATTTTGGTCAGTGTGTGTGTGTTGTTTCAACTATTTAACTGTACTAGAATACTTTAAAAGGTTAGCTAAAATTCTAAATATCGGTATCAGCTTTTTTGACAAGGAAAATATTGGATATCGGTATCGGCCAAAAATCTTGTATCAGTGCATCCCTAGCTAGGACACTGAATAGCTAGGACACCTACACGGGCTAGCTACAACACGGGCCAGCTATGACACAGGCTAGCTACGACATGGCTAGCTACGACACTGACAGGGGCAAGTTAGGTCACTGACAGGGGCTAGCTAGGAAACTGACAGGGGTTAGCTAGGACACTGACAGGGGCTAGCTAGGATACTGAAAGTGAAAACAGAAATGGGATGACACTATACGGCTTGCATAATCACCATCTGGGCAGTATTTTGAAGGTGAAGTAAATGAGCCAGACAGGTAAGCAGAATCAGATGATCCAGAATACTACTATATCCTCTTATGGGCTCCCGAGTGGCGCAGCAGTCTAGGCACTGCATCTCAGTGCCAGAAGCATCACTACAAACCCTGGTTTGATTCCAGGCTGTATCACAACCCGGCCTTGATTGGGAGTCCCATAGGGCAGCGCACAATTGGCCCAGCGTCGTCTGGGTTTGGCCGGGGTAGAATTTGTTCTTAACTGACTTGCCTAGTTAAATAAAATACCAAAATACATTTTAGTCACTTGTGGTGTTAAGGGTGTGGTCTCACCTGGCGCAGGCGAGGGCTACCAGGGCAGCGGCGGCATTCTCCCTCTGCCTGTGTGCATGGAACATGTATGTCGGAGCCTGTCCCTGCTGGGTCTGTGCTGTCTGCTGGACCCCCTCCTCCAGCCAGGAGCAGAGCAGCCCCTCCAGGCCGTTGAGGCAGTCTGCGGGTTCCTTGCTGAGGCTGAGGGGCTGGCAGTCACGCAGGCAAGACAGCAGCACCTCCGCCGTGACCCCACAGAGTGCTGGGTCACTGCGTGTCTGGGACTGCAGCAGGGGGAAGACCAGTAGCAGGCCCACACGGGAAGTGAAAGGCGCCTGTTCAGGCTGCTGCAGCAGGCCCTGTCGTTTTAGCAGGGCCAGGGCCTCCTCATCCCCCCCCCCGGCCCCCTCCCGGTCCTGCTGTTCCTCCAGGGCCAGCTGACGCTGGGCCCCCCACAGGCCCCGCAGCGCATTCAAACGGTACTCAAACAGGCGGGCATACGCATTGCTTTGGTTACCACAGACGGCACGGAGACGCTCAGCCAGCTCCGCAGGGTTCTTTGTTTCGAATGTGAGGATCTAGAGAGAGAGGAAGAGAGAGAGAGAGGAAGAGAGAGACAGAGAGACCGAGAGAAGGAGAAAATGTGAGGGATACATAAAATAGCAATGAAGATCTATAAACAACAGGAGAAAGTACAGATCCGTGGGGAGACGATGGGTAGAGATCTCAAAGTGATGACCACATCCAGTATAGTGCACGGACTGTAAATCACCATCTAGCTGGGATCTGGCTACCTCTTAATCCAATTTACAACAGAGCACTGCTTCAATATGAGATGTCAAATCAAATCTCATTTTTCACATGCTTTGTAAACAACAGGTGTAGACAAAGAGTGAAATGCATACTTAAAGGCCCCTCCCAACAATGCAGAGAGAAAAATATAGAACAATTACAACATAAGGAGTAAATACACAATGATTAACGATAACTTGGCTATGGTGTACCAGTAACGAGTCGATGCGCAGGGGTACAAGGTAATTGAGGTGTCTTCAGAAAGTATTACTGCCTGAATATAAAATGTAGTTATGTCACTGGCCTACATCCAACACCCCATAATGTAAAAGTGGAATTATATATGGAGCGATTTCCAGTGCCAACAGAAATTGTATTTGAATTTCATAATTTTTTATTTGTATTAGGATATTGAATTTGAATGTAATATTATTTTAATTTGTAATGCAATTCATGAATTGAACATGTATTTCAGGATTTGAAATTGAAAATTCAATTTCAATTCAATTTAATATGCATAGTAAATATTTATATATTTGGTTTCAATATGGTAGATATTGCATTCATTTTTCATGTATCAACTTTACAAACTATAATTTCGGGTTGATCCAAGTTCCATAAATTCAACTTCTCAGATGTATTCAGATTCAGTGCTCTAAATTCAGAATAAAACCCAGAGACAGCATCCTGGTACTGTGCCAGCAAGGAAAGGTAAAGGAGACCAGATAGAATCAAACGCTCTCTGTGGTAAACAGTAGATTCTATCGGTTTCTGAATTGATTTTCTTCCTATGAATTTGGCTCTAGCATTTGAACCATTTTGGATATAAGCTATTATGACCCCATTCATGATAGCAAAGACACTCTGGAACATGGACGTGATGATCTCAGGCTGAGCAGGACACGATAGAAAGTGGATATAGTTGAATGGCCCTATCATATACTTCTAAGAATAGCCTTTCCATTCTATTTAATCTTGCTCTTGTGACTGACTGGGTTCAAACCAGGTCTCCTGTATGTCACAAGCCTATTAACCCACTTAGCTAAAGACTATAGGGATAAGTTCAGGAAGTGCATGAAAAGGACAACACACTACTTGCTTAGTGAGTAGCCTACCGGTTTTTGCTAAAGAGTTCTTTAGCAAAAAACACCTAAAGGACTGACCATGAGAAACAAGATTCTCTGGTCTGATGAAACCAAGATTGAACTCTTTGGCCTGAGTGCCAAGCGTCACGTCTGGAGGAAAACTGGCACCATCCCTACGGTGAAGCACGGTGGCGGCAGCATCATGCTGTGGAGATGTTTTTCAGTGGCTAGTCAGGATCGAGGGAAAGATGAACAGAGCAAAGTACAGAGAGAATATTGATGAAAACTTGCTCCAGAGCACTCAGGGCCTCAGACTGGGGTGAAGGTTCACCTTCCAACAAAACAATGACCCTAAGGACACAGCCAAGACAACGCAGTAGTGGCTTAGGGACAAGCCTCTGAATGTCCTTGAGTGGCCCAGCCAGAGCCTGGTCTTGAACCCGATTTAACATCTCTGGAGAGACCTGAAAATAGCTGTGCAGCGTCACTCCCCATCCAACCTGACAGAGCTTGAGAGAATCTGCAGAGAAGAATTGGAGAAACTCCCCTAATACAGATGTGCCAAGCTTGTAGCGTCATACCGAAGAAGACTCGGGGCTGTAATCGCTGCCAAAGGTGCTTCAACAAAGTACTGAGTAAAGAGTCTGAATACTTATGTAAACGTGATATTTCAGGTTTTAATTTTTAACACATTTCTAAAAAGCTGTTTTTGCTTTGTCATTATGAGGTATTGGTTGTAGATTGATGAGGGGGTAAAAAACTATTTAATACATTTTAGAATAAGGCTGTAACATGACAAAATGTGTAAAAAGTCACAGGGTCTGAATACTTTTTGAATGCACTGTAGGTAGGGGTAAAGCGATAGGGCAACAGGATGGATAAACAGTAGCAGCAGTGTAATATTTGTATTTATTTAACCTTTATTTAACCAGGATAGACCCAGAGGTTAAAAACCTATTTTGCGAGGGCGACCTGGCAAGATGGAAAACTACACATAAAAGCGTGTACATAAAATCTTGCAACAACAAGAAATACACAAAAAAGACAGTGTCACAACTTACAGATACATTTATTAGAAACAACTGCAGCTATCAAAAACAGTGTCGTCGATCAGTCTTAAACAGGCAAGTACGCTAACTCCCCTAACTGTAATATCTTTGGAAGCATGTTCCAGGATGAAGGGGAATAATGGGAAAAACATTGTTTCCCCATCTCAGTTCTAGCCTTAGGAACAGACAAGGACAGCAGCGACTGAAAAGAAGACTATTGAGTGACTGATCTGGTCAGTAAGGAACAGAGGGAGTTGTCCTATCAATACTTTGTACACAAAAGTGCAAAAAGTGCACCAGTGCTTTAGACTCCTGGTGAACAGAGGGTCCATTGCATCATGGCATACAAATCACAGTGATGGGTGAGTGATCTAGCATTTGTGATAAATCTTAACGCACCATTGATACACTGTGTCCAGAGTTAATGTTCCTAAAATAGAAATCCAATTTCAACTTCAGTTTCTTGGTCAAGTTATCAATGTGCTGTTTAAATGTGTTGCTAAATTGAATATATGCGGGAGGAATAAGAGGTTAGACCCTTTAAACCCAATGATATATATTAAAGAATCAGAATACATTAGTGTGGAAATAAACTACTCCTTGTTGAATTTCTAACGCACAGTAATAATACATTACAATTCTATTCATGTTGCAGATGTTCCTACCCAGAGAAACAGTCAAATACAACATTACATACTTTTTCTAAATAAGTGGTGTGAAAAATTGAGAGATTGTGGGGTTATTTCAGAGGAGATAAAAATACCAATATTGCGCATCATCTGCACTTAGGCAGCACTTAAGCCAGGTATCTATTACAGTGTGTAGTCCAAGACGCCACTACACCATTTAGTAGGCACATTTTTTATTGACTCAATTTCAGATAGACTAACGTTCATTGGAGGCTGGGATTGTGCACCAACCTTCTCCACCTTGCTCTGCAGAAGGGCTTCTACTCCATGATGCTGGTATAAATAGCCAGAATCTAAGCACCATGGGCTGATGGGATGCTGGATGACCTGATCAATCATGAGTTTGGCAAAGTTAGCCCAAATAGAGAGGCAGGTATTAATAAACCACACTAGACCATTAGGTCACATGACATAGGGAAACATAGAGAAACAGTAGAAATCCACTTTTTCAAGCGGAAAGACGATGGCCAGAGCTGACCCATAATGTTAAGTCATCATTTTAGTCAAAGTATGATATAAACTCAGCAAAAAAAGAAACGTCCTCTCACTGTCAACTGCGTTTATTTTCAGCAAACTTAACATGTGTAAATATTTGTATGAACATAACAAGATGCAACAACTGAGACATAAACTGAACAAGTTCCACAGACATGTGACTAACAGAAATTGAATAATGTGTCCCTGAACAAAGGGGGGGTCAAAATCAAAAGTAACAGTCTGTATCTGGTGTGGCCACCAGCTGCATTAAGTACTGCAGTACATCTCCTCCTCATGGACTGCACCAGATTTGCCAGTTCCTGCTGTGAGATGTTACCCCACTCTTCCACCAAGGCACCTGCAAGTTCTCGGGAAATTCTGGGGCTATTGGCCCTAGCCCTCACACTCCGATCCAACAGGTCCCAGACGTTCTCAATGGGATTGAGATCTGGGCTCTTCACTGGCCATTGCAGAACACTGACATTCCTGTCTTGCAGGAAATCACGCACAGAATGAGCAGTATGACTGGTGGTATTGTCATGCTGGAGGGTCATTTCAGGATGAGACTGCAGGAAGGGTACCAATGAGGGAGGAGGATGTCTTCCCTGTAACGCACAGCGTTGTTATTGCCTGCAATGACAACAAGCTGTCTGATGATGCTGTGACACACAGCCCCAGACCATGATGGACCCTCCACCTCCAAATCGATCTCGCTCCAGAGTACAGGCCTCGGTGTAACGCGAATCAGACCTTCACCCCTGGTGAGACAAAACCGCGACTCGTCAATGAAGAGCACTTTTTGCCAGTCCTGTCTGGTCCAGCGACGGTGGGTTTGTGCCCATAGGCAACGTTATTGCCGGTGATGTCTGGTGAGGACCTGCCTTACAACAGGCCTACAAGCCCTCAGTCCAGCCTTTCTCAGCCTATTGCGCACAGTCTGAGCACTGATGGAGGGATTGTGCATTCCTGGTGTAACTCAGGCAGTTGTTGTTGCCATCCTGTACCTGTCCCGCAGGTGTGATGTTTGGATGTACCGATCCTGTGCAGGTGTCGTTACACGTGGTCTGCGACTGCGAGGAGGATCAGCTGTTCGTCCTGTCTCCCTGTAGCGCCGTCTTAGGCGTCTCACAGTACGGACATTGCAATTTATTGCCCTGGCCACATCTGCAGTCCTCATGCCTCCTTGCAGCATGCCTAAGGCACATTCACACAGATGAGCAGGAACCCTGGGCATCTTTCTTTAGGTGTTTTTCCAGAGTCAGTAAAAAGGCCTCTTTAGTGTCCTAAGTTTTCATAACTGTTACCTTAATTGCCTACCGTCTGTAAGCTGTTAGTGTCTTAACGACCGTTAATTGTTTATGGTTCATTGAATAAGCATGGGAAAGTGTTTAGACACTTTACAATGAAGATCTGTGAAGTTATTTGGATTTTTACAAATTATCTTTGAAAGACAGGGTCCTGAAAAAGTGCCGTTTCTTTTTTTGCTGAGTTTATTTGGGCTAACCACTTCGTGCAAATCTGTATGAAAGAGGTGTCTTTCTTGTGAAATGACATACAAATTATTTTCAGCCTACATTTCTTTTCAGGGCTGGGTTTTATTTCAATGTTCCCACCTACCAGCATGGCATTGTTTACTAATCAGAAACAGCTGCAAAGTTATTCCGCTTCATGAATGAGATGAGTCAAACAGCCGTGTGTCCACTTGGCCACCCAGGCCATGGAGCAAATAAAACAGAAAATTATCATAATCCATTGGATAATTTATACAGTTTCACTAATTTTTGGTTCAGTCTGTATTAACAATATATATATATCTCTGAACATTTTAGAAATGGTATAATTTTGCACACCTGCTCCCCGTCGCCCCAAGATGAATGGTTTTGTCCACTAAAGTTGAGTCACTACACGCTCCACTGCTTTGATTGGTGTGTTTATCCAGAGAGCGAAAAGGCACCCACGAAAGAAAATTCAAGGCTCTTATAGTTACAGTTGAAGTCAGAAATTTACATACACCTTAGCCAAATACATTTAAACTCAGTTTTTCACAATTCCTGACAACCAATCCTAGTAAAAATTCTGTGTCTTAGGTCAGTTAGGATCACCACTTTATTTTAAGAAATGTCAGAATAATAGTAGGGAGAATGATTTATTTCAGCTTTTATTTCTTTCATCACATTCCAAATGGGTCAGAAGTTTACATACACTCAATTAGTATTTGTAGCATTGTCTTTAAATTATTTAACTTGGGTGAAATGTTTTGGGAAGCCTTCCACAAGCTTCCCACAATAAATTGGGTGAATTTTGGCCCATTCCTCCTGACAGAGCTGGTGTAACTGAGTCAGGTTTGTAGGCCTCCTTGCTCATACATGCTTTTTCAGTTCTGCCCACAAATGTTATATGGGATTGAGGTCAGGGCTTTGTGATGGCCACTCTAATACCTTCATTTTGCCACAACTTTGGAAGTATGCTCGGGGTCATTGTCCATTTGGAAGACCCATTTGGGACCAAGCTTTAACTTCCTGGCTGATGTCCTGAGATGTTGCTTCAATATATCCACATAATTTTCCCTCCTCATGTTGCCATCTATTTTGTGAAGTGCACCAGTCCCTCCTGCAGCAAAGCACCCCCAACACATGATGCTGCCACCCCCGTGCTTCACAGTTGGGATGGTGTTCTACGGCTTGCAAGCATCCCCCTTTTTCCTCCAAACAAAATGGTCATTATGGCCAAACAGTTCTATTTTTGCTTCATCAGGCCAGAGGACATTTCTCCAAAAAGTACAATCTTTGTCCTCATGTGCAGTTGCAAACCGTGGTCTGGCTTTTACATGCCGGCTTTGGAGCAGTGGCTTCTTCATTGTTGAGCGGCCTTTCAGGTTATGTCGATATAGGACTCGTTTTACTGTGGATATAGATACTTTTGTACCTGTTTACTCCAGCATCTTCACACGGTACTTTGCTGATTTTCTGGGATTGATTTGCACTTTTCACAACAAAGTACATTCATCTCTAGGAGACAGAACGCGTCTCCTTCCTGAGCAGTATGACGGCTGTGTGGTCCCATGGTGTTTAACTTGTGCACTATTGTTTGTACAGATGAACGTGGTACCTTCAGGCATTTGGAAATTGCTCCCAAGAGTGAACTAGACTTGTCGGGGTCTACAAATGTTTTCTGAGGTCTTAGCTGATTTCTTTTGATTTCCCATGTCAAGCAAAGAGGCACTGAGTTTGAAGGTAGTCCTTGAAATACATCCACAGGTACACCTCCAATTGACTCAAATTATGTCAATTAGCCTATCAGAAGCTTCTAAACGCCAACACATAATTTTCTGGAATTTTCCAAGCTGTTTAAAGGCAGTCAACTTAGCGTATGTAAACTTCTGACCCATTGGAATTGTGATACAGTGAAATAATCTGTAAGCAATTGTTGGAAAAATGACTTGTGTCATGCACAAGTAGATGTCCAAACCGACTTGCCAAAACTATAGTTTGTTAAGAAGACATTTGTGGAGTGGTTGAAAAACAAGTTTTAATGACTCCAACCTAAGTGTATGTAAACTTCTGACTTCAACTGTACATGTCCTGATCAAAGTAATTTTAGCATATCATTTCACTTCCTTGTGAGAATCATGAGCATGGGCTGGCTTGGCTTTGCTGTAACCACAGCTGAAGACTGCTAGCAGCCTACTAAAATATTGCACCGTGTCCAATACAATGTGGAAAAACGTATATCAGCTAGCCTCTCTTTCAATATCACCGGCGCTTCATCTTATTCTAACTATTTCTTGACGTATTTCCAGCCGCAAATGATTAGGGATGCATATTAGGGACGCACCGATATGAAATTTGTCCGATACCGATATCCAATATTTTCCTTGCCGAAAAACCCAGTACCCGATATTAAAAGATTTTGCTTCCTTTTAAGCATTCCACTACAGTTAAATAGTTGACACACACACACACACACACACACACACAGACCAAAAAGTTATTTTGTTGGCATTTACATATGTCCCCATTACCAGTAAAACATTTTTCACTTACAGCTGTAATGTTTTGTTAAATTATTAATTCGTTTAATTCTCAACCAGGATTTCATCATACATGTCAAGAAGTGAAGTTTCAGCTCTGTCTGTCCGTGGCCTCATCTATCGTGGGCCCTCTTCCTTGGTGCGCACTGTCACTGTGTCCGTTTCCATCTTGTCCAGCTGTGTCTGTAACATTTCACGTAAACCCTGTTTCTTGTCTGCATCGAAGTCGCGGTCCTTGTACCTAGCATCAAGCATGGTGGCGACACAGTATAGAGGCTCAGAGAGAATGCCACCGAATCGCTTGTTCACAGCCTCTAGTAGAGTACTTATGCAAGTTAACCCCACGGTCTGTGTCGGCAGTTTTGTTGTAGAAAATCCTTGTCGACCCACTGTGCTGTCAGACCCACTGTGCTGTCAGCATGCTCATGGGCAGTGTCCGAAATGTACTTTTTGTCTCACCTGCCAAGTGGACTAGTAGATAAAAAAAATCCACCAACCAAACATATTCTTTACCAGCCAAAATAATAAATTGCCTTTCCGTGTCACAAATACATTCATTTCAGTACATGTTGAATACAAACTTAAATAAGCAAGAGCAAGATTTGAAACAAAATGTTAATATATTGATCAAGAGTTAATCAAATCAAGTTTATTTGTAGAGCACATTTAAAAACAACTGTAGTTGACCAAAAGTGCTGTACAGAGTGCAAAAACACCAAACATTGGGCACACAATGAAATAAACAAAACATAAAAGATACAATGAATAAGAGTACATAGAAGTGAAAACAGGGCAACAGCGATGGTAAAATACAATTATGAGAAGTACAGTGGACATAGAACTGGTGCTCTCCTGATACAAAGGGGAAACAGGGGAAGCAGGTCTACAAATCCTTTACTTTGATTAGAAATACCCTGATTAAATACAGGTAAAAAAAAAAGAGGCTTATCAGATGCTGGTTAATTGTGGCTGTGGCTAGATTTCATTTCCCAGCCTGAACACAACAGAAGAAGTCTTGAACTCAAAATTCTACTGAAGTATTTGCTATTAAATGTACTGAAGGATCAAACATAAAAGTAAATTTGAAGGTTTTGTAAACCTATCAGATGCTTAATCATTTTAATCAACTTAAACCTCAGAACTCCTCACCCTCTCTTTGCATGGTCCATGAAGTCTGGCCTCCTGCTCCTGACAGAGTCCTGGTGTCACAGCATCAATACTTTTAAAGGATCATACTCCCTGATCTCTGGAGAGGACAGCTGGACCATAAGGAGATCTGACAGTGTGTCAGACTTTAGGTTGGACCGCCAATCGGTTTTCACCTGTTTCATGGTATTAAAACCTCTTTCACATTCAGCTATGGAGGTAGGGAAGGACAGGACCAGGTCAACAAATGCCAGAAAACCAGGACAGGAATCATGATGGCTCCTGTTGACAAGGAACCAGGACATCTTCTGCAGGGACTGGGACTCTTGGTACATCAGCACCTTCAGGACGGTTCACTGGTCAGGTACCCTTTCAACATGGATGCCAGAGGTCTCCAGGACAGTTCACTGGTCAGGGATCCTTTCAACATGGATGTCAGAGGTCTCCATGACAGTCCACTGGTCAGGGATCCTTTCAACATGGATGCCAGAGGTCTCCATGACAGTCCACTGGTCAGGGATCCTTTCAACATGGATGCCAGAGGTCTCCAGGACAGTTCACTGGTCAGGGATCCTTTCAACATGGATGCCAGAGGTCTCCATGACAGTCCACTGGTCAGGGATCCTTTCAACATGGATGCCAGAGGTCTCCAGGACAGTTCACTGGTCAGGGATCCTTTCAACATGGATGCCAGAGGTCTCCAGGACAGTTCACTGGTCAGGGATCCTTTCAACATGGATGCCAGAGGTCTCCAGGACAGTTCACTGGTCAGGGATCCTTTCAACATGGATGCCAGAGGTCTCCAGGACAGTTCACTGGTCAGGGATCCTTTCAACATGGATGCCAGAGGTCTCCAGGACAGGAAGTGGTCAGGGATCCTTTCAACTTGGATGCCTGAGGTCTCCAGGACAGGAAGTGGTCCACCAGGGTTTCCAGTTCAGTGTCTCCAAAATCTAGAATAATTAAATACATTACAACAAGCATCATGCAGTTTTAATTCTCAAACTATAAAAATATGATAATGAACCTGACTGACCTGTAATACAAAACATAAAGTAACCTGCTGATGCATCTCCTGACACTGGCCAGTTGGTGAAGCTGACCAGCTTGGTGGCACACAGGACCCTCACACTGGCATCCTGGAACCTGTCAGTCATACTCTCGACTAGCCTGTCAAGCATTATGTCTTGTGACGTGACGAGGGTCTTGCTGTCACCTCTGGTCAGCAAAATTCCCTCATATCTGTGGCCTTCATCATGGGCCCTTCTCTGATGATAAAAGGCCATCCTTTCAGAATTTTCCTTTACAACACACTCTCACTCTCTCTCCCACTCTTATTAACATAATCCTTTCTCTTAAGTTAAGTATTTCTTATCGCAGTTTAAATAAACATACCTGGTTTTGTACTTCTTAATTACTGCCTGTTTTGAGCACAAGGAGCTGTGGGCTTCTGCTATGGTGATGGTGGACCTCTGCAGACAGTCAGACAGGTTGCTCAGGTGTGTTAGAGTGTCATGCAGGAAGCCACAGAAGTGGATAACAACAGCCTCTCTTGCAGTACTGTAGTATTTCCTCGCCTTGGCCTGCTGGACACCTCTGGCATTTTGGGCATCAGCAGATTGAATCTGAAATACATAAAGAACAAATAGACAATTAATTGCTATCCAAAAAAAACTATTAGATATGACACATTTTATCAGTGCATAAAGCATTGAAACATGATGTAACCGTGTTTGTTGTTTTTTACATGACATTACATATTGATGATGACTGAGTACTTAGCATAGCAATCTAGAGCCACTACCTGTTCCAGGTGCTGGACAAGCCACTGGTAACCTCGCAGGAAGTGGTCCAGTGCACGCAATAGGTGTAAACTCTTTGGCCTGCTTCTCATTTCTATATGTTGAGCCCACAGTGATTCCTTTTTTTCCCCATCCAAACTGCAAAAATGAAACATCAATTAATTCAATAATAATTAAATATACAATCATGTTATCCAATATAGCTGGCAGTTGATTGTGCAAAATTAGCCTTCTACCCTTTGTTTCCTTAAGAATCAACACGATAAGGCTAGTAAAGTCAATTGTGCCACAATGCTTTAAAATGTAACCAGCATCTGGAGACAAACATTAACATATTATGTTAGAGCCATAGGAAAGCATGGAGATCCATGTCAGCATTAGTAGGCCTATAATTTTCTGGAATTTATACACTATTTTGAGGTGAACCAAAGCTTATCAACGGCTGAGAAATAACCTACAATACTGGACCACGTCTGCTAAATAGACTTAAAAACTCGCTACAAAAAGTACTAGTCTAGCTACAAGAGTAACAACATTTTCACTTACTCACACATCCACTCCAAGTCAGTAAGTGGTCTCACCTTCTTGCCAATGGCATGTACAGTCCTAAACAGCATCTTCATCTTCGTGCTGGTCTGCTCTGACATTGCCATTAGCGCCATCACAGAGGGTGTCAAGAGGAGAGGCTCCGATTGAGGCCGGGACATAGACACGCAGGCAATGTGACACTTGCTGTGTGCATGGTCACAAATGTTCTCCAGCTTCATAATTTTAATTCTGATGACAAATTAGTTGTTTCTGCTTTTATCTTTAGCATACTGGCGACACACAGAACAACTCATCACCACAGCCCCCGCATCATACTGTAGCCAGCCTCTTGAAACTCCATCTCCAAACCTCCATTTCTCATAGAACTCTTTGTGATTCGTCCTCCTTTTCTTCGGTGGGTTTTCGTTTTAAAGGTTGGTTTACTCCAGGTAAATGTTGCCACATAACAGCTATTTAATGAACAGTAGCTAGCAGCAGACCCGTGGCAAGTGAGCGATGTCGAGTAGCCGATGTCCCGTACGGTAAACAGTGCCGTGAAACTAGAGCACTAGAGACAGTCTGTGGTAAGCTGGCAAACATAATTTCCTCCGAGCCATCATGCCAGATATTTTATTACATGGCTATTTTGGTACAAACATTCACCCTCCTGTGTGGCGGACAGCCTTCTGAGATTCTCGCCAAATGGAAAATCTACCTGCATTTGGCGGGTGTTCATTTCGAACTGTGCTCATGGGGCTGACATCGCTGGTCCAAATGTCAGTCGTAAAGCTAATAGCAGTGACGCCAATAGCAAGTAGCTCATGGATGTGCGTTTCAACAATACTGTGTAACTACGGTAGGGCAACATCTGAAAAATAGAGCCTATTTTGTAGTGTGTAAAGGGGCTCGAGGTGCTCAACCAGTCAGCAAAAGCCAACATCATCCACAACAGAGAACGGTTGATTGTCAAGGGCCATGAATTCCATTATCTTGGCGTTAATGGATTTCACCTTTGAGTTGTCTCACTGATATTCTCTCTCTCTTTCAAATGACTGCTTGACTTGAACTGGTTTGGTTTTTTTCTGCTTTTATTCTAAGTAGTCGCTGAACGTCTGGGGGTGATGCACTTTCAAATGAGTAATTAGGTTTGTGGTATTGAAAGATTTCACTTTCTCCCCTCTGGAAATAATAGCAGCACAAACATTGCATATGGCCTTTTGTTATCTTCCTTTGAAACTTCAAAATAAATCCACACAGCAGACATTGTGGGCTAGGTTAGGAAGGCTGTGTTGCACGTGTAGCGCTGTATTCTCCGTGGCGTCATTACGTTATCTACCTACGTTATATAGGTATGCACATTAGCTTTGACATCAGTTTTGCACATCGGCATTAAACTAGACATCGGGCCGATGCCGACATTTTTAGCTAATATCGTCCGATTCCGATATGCTTACCGATATATCGTGCATCCCTACAATTTATGAAAGATGCCAAAACTTAAGATAACAATAGATGGCGAAGTCAAAGACAGGCCAGTGGTTCCCATCTGTGGCGAAGTTCTCCCTAAATCAATGCTTATGACTATCCAGCTCGAAAACCAGCCATAAGCCTTGTTCACATTGGCAGTTTGAAGTAACTCAAATCCAATTTTTTTGCATATCCGATTCCGTTCTTTTTCCTGCAGTCTGAACAGCAAAAAGGGCACAAAGTATCAGATATTTCGCGCCACATTTCAAACCATCTTCGTAGGTGCTAGATAACGTTACTCTTAACAGTTTGACAAGAACATGTGTTAGCTATCTAGCTTGTTTATTGTTTACAAAACAAATGTGTGAATGCACAAGAAAGTTAAACAGCTACCTAAGCTAAGTGACTGCTGTGGTTAGCCAAAAAGAAGTCATTTTGAAAGTTGGATCATCTTATCCTTTGAGGCTTTAAAGAGTGTACTTACACTATGACTTTGAACATTCAAAGCAAATGAGAAATGTCAATGGCAGGCATTGTTGTTACCTTAGAAGTTATTTAGCAAGCTAAGTGATAGGAAGCATGAGTACCACTAAGCAGCTTACACCACAGCACACACACCCGCAGTTAATATAACAACTAGTGTAG
Organism: Oncorhynchus mykiss; assembly: GCF_013265735.2. Lineage (NCBI taxonomy): Eukaryota > Metazoa > Chordata > Actinopteri > Salmoniformes > Salmonidae > Oncorhynchus > Oncorhynchus mykiss. The sequence continues at coordinate 58,306,482 of NC_048575.1, forward strand.
CCATGTCAGCAAATGATTGCTGTCTGAACACACAAATCAAATTTGGTCACTTGTAACTTGCTGTTTGGACAGTCAGTACTCCAAAACAGATTTGAAAAACAAAACTGATTTGAGCATTAAGGATTGCAGTGTGAACAAGGCTATAGAGCGAGCTGAATAATCTTTTGAAGATGGTGTACAAAAAAATATATAAAAAGCAACCGATAACATTAGCTAGCTAGATAAGGTTAGCAAGACAGCATGCTAACCCTAGCTAGATAAGGTTAGCAATATAGCATGCTAGCTAGCCAGCCTGACAGCTATTAGTGACTGACAGCTGTTTGTTGATGTTTATCAACTCCACATGGAAATTATCACACCCAATTCATGAATAAGTAGCCTTTGTTATTCTTTGGAGGTAGAACCGAAACATGCATCTTTGGAGGTAGAACCGAAACATGCATCTCATGTGGGGGGGACCCACCTCATTATACACTGATTCGTGCAGGCCGGTTTATCTCCTTCTCACATAAGAGTGAGGTTAGTGAGAGCAGGGGGAGGGTGGACAGTGGTGACAGTACAATAACCAGACACACTGCAGATGCTCAGGTTACATTCCATCCATACTTCCACTGCAGAGAGGACAAGCAACACATACTTGTCCTGTACTGCCATTGAACCAATAGTACTGCGCTCTTCTGAGGAGTGGCATGGGCAATATGGGCTTTGCTTTGACCTCCACCCGTCAGACCCAGAGCTAATCCAGTCCCACTATGAAACAGCATAAACAAGATGTCACACTACTGCACCTGGGGCACAGGTCTATGGCTAGCTAGCACAGCTGCTCCATCGCCCCAGTCATTGCTCTATCCGTATGAAAAATAAGAACATTTTAGAAGCAGGAGGTGTACGCAGTGAAGTCTAGTCCTCTCAGGTTGATTCATTCTCCGTGTTCCTCTGTAGCATGCCATCTGTCTGTTACCATCTATCAATCTATGTCCCATTTATTTGTCTGTTTAGGTCTACCATTACTTATTTGGTTTGGTTTAATTATTTGGTTTAAAAATACGGAGCGTGCAAAAATTGTGCATCGGCCATTTCACGTGCACTAGGCTTCATTGCAAAGTTTATTTTGGTCATTACATTTACTATTAGATTAATACCTGGCTACTAGCAGTAGGTGTTATAGTTAGTGATCGAGCGAATGTGTTTTGAGTTTCCACTTCCTCAGGTGGTGAATGAGCACCAACTGAATTAGGCCTATATAATATTAATGCACATAAAGATGAAGACAAATTCATGTCTATTAAACAAACAAATCAGACCCTATTTTGACAGTAAAATAACACAAATAGCCTAATTGTCAACCTAAAATTCATGACGATCACTGGATTAAGTTGCACAACAAAATATTTTGAATCAAGCATTCATGCTTGGAAATGTTAGATGTAACAACTTATTTACTTAATACCATCTCCGCAGTCTATTACACTTCTTAAAGTATTGTGAATGACTTTATAAGATGAATGAAATTAATTATATTGTGCGACACAGCGAAACACATTTCTTGGGTGCCACCAAATCATGGGCTAGTCCCACCAACTGAAAAAGTTAGTGGCACCAGTGATACCAGGGGAAAATGTTCGTCCGGAGCCATGATGATGTCAGGGTTGACTGGACAGGGCCTTTTAACATTAGAACCACCTGGCCTTTCAGCCTTCAAGTACCCACTAGAGAACATAGCTGGGCGTTCCATTTAGCATATGCATCAGCTGCATATCAACCCGCAAGGTGTACAAACATAAGCACCAACACTTGATAAATAGTGCATATTGTAAATGATGAATTGAATGAAATATAAACATTAAAAAGGATATGTTTTATATAATTCTACAAAGTCCTAGAAAAAACATTTACCATTACAATAAAAAAAAACTATTTGATCAACTTTATTTGTAGATTTGATTAGTAATAGAGTTACAGTAATTAATGAAGTCCAGTTACAGCTTATTTTTGACAAAGTAGAAACTAAAAATATTATAATATAATAACCAGCCAGGTGCACAGGTGAAATTGTTTTCCATTTTCCTAAACAAAAGTACAAGAACAACTGTAGAGGATAAATAGCATAAAGAAATATTTTTGTTAATATATTCATGACAAGATATAAAAAGTAATTTGTTGATTGTATGGGACACTGTATTGAGTCCTTATATGCGTGCCTTTACACATACATGAATCAATCATACATGAATCTCCTCTTCATGCTTCGGGTGCACAGTCAGCACTAGAGGTCGACCGATGATGACTTTTCAACGCCGATACCGATTATTGGAGCACGAAAAAAGCCGATACTGATTAATCGGCCGATTATTTATTTATTTGTAATAATGCCAATTACAACAATAATGAATGAACACGTATTTATTTATTTTATTTTACTCCCCAATTTCGTGGTATCCAATTGTTTAGTAACTACTATCTTGTCTCATCGCTACAACTCCCATACAGGCTCGGGAGAGACGAAGGTTGAAGGTCATGCGTAATGAACACTTATTTTAACTTAATATAATACAACAATAAAATCAATTTAGCCTCAAGTAAATAATGAAACATGTTCAATTTGGTTTAAATAATGCAAAAACAAAGTGTTGGAGAAGAAAGTAAAAGTGCAATATGTGCCATGTAAGAAAGCTAACGTTTCAGTTCCTTGCTCAGAACATGAGAACATATGAAAGCGGGTGGTTCCTTTTAACACGAGTCTTCAATATTCCCAGGTAAGAAGTTTTAGGTTGTAGTTCTAGGAATTATAGGACTATTTCCCTCTATACCATTTGTATTTCATTAACCTTTGACTATTAGATGTTCTTATTGGCACTTTAGTATTGCCAGTGTAAAAGTATAGCTTCCGTCCCTCTCCTCGCTCCTCCCTGGGCTCGAACCAGCAACACAACGACAACAGCCACCATCGAAGCAGCGTTACCCATGCAGAGCAAGGGGAACAACGACTAGAAGGCTCAGAGCGAGTGACGTTTGAACCGCTATTAGCGCGCGCTAACTAGCTAGCCATTTCACTTCGGTTACACCAGCCTCATCTCGGGAGTTGATAGGCTTGAAGTCATAAACAGCGCAATGCTTGACGCACAACGAAGAGCTGCTGGCAAAACGCAAAGAAAGTGCTGTTTGAATGAATGTTTACGCGCCTGCTTCTGCCTACCACCGCTCAGTCAGATACTTAGATACTTGTATGCTCAGTCAGATTATATGTAACGCAGGACACGCTAGATAATATCTAGTAATATCATCAACCATGTGTAGTTAACTAGTGATTATGATTGATTGTTTTTTTATAAGATAGGTTTAATGCTAGCTAGCAACTTTCTTTAGCTTACTGCATTACTCCACAAGGAGTGCAACGAGAGAGAGGCATTTCACTTCGGATTCCAATCTTGCAACCTTACAGTTTACTAGTCCAACGCAATCGGCGCCCAAAAATACCGATTTCCGATTGTTATGAAAACTTGAAATCAGCCCTAATTAATCGGCCATTCCGATTAATTGGTCTACCTCTAGTCAGCATACAGCGTTGGGGCTTTGTGTGAGCAAACCCCACCAACAAAATCCCACCACTGTGTGGGGCACTGCAGTTTTCATGGGCCTTGTTTCGTGTGCACCTGCCGCAGGTGTCGCATAATCTTTCTGAAGCGGTTGCGTGGAATGCTCCACCCCATACCTATCAGACCAAAATGACTCCACATCGACGCTCTTCCACCTTGTGCCCCGCAGAACATATAAAGGTCCAATAAAATCTTTGAGTCCAGACACGTCCCACATACTGTTTCCTTTTCTGTGCGCATGAGCAACAGTTCAATCGCTGATGTGCTGCAACATCTACATGTCACATACCGTAAACTCGTCACTCCTTTCTTACCAAAACGTGCCATCCCACCCCGATTCTAGTCTCATCGTGGCAGTTGAGATCACCATCTCAGTTTGCTCTGTTCTGTTTTTTCTGCGGCGAGGTTCAGGCATCGGAGGCGAAGGATCGAAGTGAACATCAGAATCAGATGAAGACTCATCAGCAACGTCGATTTCAAGCTCAATATCCGATCCTCCATCCTACTCCAACTTATCGAAATGCTGCAGCATTTGCAATGCTGTCAGTGCGTACATTAGTTTGTTTCGGCTTGCCATTGTGAACTACACACATTGTATTTTGTACTCAGTGTCTGATTTGACTCTCAAGAGCGGAAATTATATACCATTTCCAGACTTTCATAATAAAATAATTAGACCACCCACAATTGTTCATCATCATTACACTATTGTTCTAAATTCAATCCTCATTATTCAGATAAAATTCAATCACCCTTTTCACCCTCCTCATCATTCAGTTCATTGAAGTCACATGCACCATTATCTGTTTCAATCTGATTTCTATCGCCCACTCATCCATTGAAAACAGAATAGCATATTTGTATTGTACGTTTAGTATGTTACTCTTTTTTGCTTAGTAGCCAGAGCAATGCTGCCGTGCGAGTGGTCTTGTGCTGAATGCATGGACAGCATAGAAATTCTTGAAAAAAAGTTACATTTGGAAATCTTGAATTTTGAGATATTTGATTATGGTAAGTGTCGTAGAAACTGCAGAACATGCTCTTTCTGATACTATAGAAATCAAAATGTTTTATCTGCATGTGACTGAAGGAGGATTTGATAAAGTAAGCTGTGTGTGAATACTTTCTGAAGGAAGTGTAGATTAGGTGAAAGAAAAAAATCTTTGTAATTAATTTTGAATTCAGGCTGTAACAGAATATAGAATAAGTCAAGGGGCGGCAGGTAGTCTCGTGGTTAGAGTGTTGGGCCAGTAACCGAAAGGTTGCTAGATCGAATCCCCGAGCTGACAAGGTAAAAATCTGTCGTTCTGCCCCTGAACAAGGCAGATAACCCACTCTTCCTAGGCCGCCATTGTAAATAAGAATTTGTTCTTAACTGACTTGCCAAGTTAAATAAAGGAAAAATACAAATGAATACTTTCTAAAGGCACTGTCAAGCGTGCCAATGATGAAGCATTCTGTGCTGAACAAGACCTCTTGGCTACTTACTGGCTTGAGGAGCTTTCAAGAGCGCTGAATTTACTGTTTCTGTACTGTATTTGTCCAGTTTGTGTGCCATGCCAATGTGCTTTGAATAATTTAAGTGAGAATAGGTCGGTGAGCTGATGAATACAACAATAACAGCCTGCCACCACTCAAGAGCACCCAATGTCTGGACCAGAGGGGACACGGTTCCCACAAAGGGTGGGGATTTAAAGGCCATGATAATAAGCTACCCTTGCTAGCTAGCTACGTCGTGAGTCATCATGCCTACACACTGTTATTCATATAGCAACTAACACTACATTATCTTCATATTATAGACTGTCTGCTAACTAGCCTGTTATTGTAAACAATGGTCAACGTTATGTTTCAATGTTCTCTTTAGTTAACTAGCGTAGTTATTGGTCATGCTCCTCGTCAAGCCGACGTTTGCGTCCTTAGCTAGATAACGTTACACATGGACATGACTAGCGAAACGTGTTGCTATTAATGTGACTTTATTCATATGGAATTATATAACTTGCTGCTTGGCAATCCCTACTAGTTAATGCTGAGCAAGTAGGTAGCTAGCGCTTAACAATTTATCTAGCTAAGTTAACTAACGTTAGCTGTGTTCGCTTCCTCCAAGAAAAATTTCAAAATGCAACCGTTGAGATGCAGACTAACAGTACTCACCTCCTGCTCAGTGTCCCCCTGCTCAGACAGACCGATTTCACTGGGCAGTTCAGCCAGATCCGTGACCCGAATCAGTCCATCGTGAAGGAAAATAGTCTCTTCCTTCACTGACAACCACTGGGACGAATCCACGGCCCCGGAGCCCATCTCTCTCTCCTCCGAGAAAAATGCCAGAAAGGTCGAACATTAAAACAAATCCAATCCGAAATGACAACAACACTACCCGACAGACATGCTGTCAGTCAGATGAGAAACTCAGACCTACTCCGACCCAGCTAGCTAGCTTGGTAACGCCAATCGTACTACCAAATATTTGTGGGTACCACTTTGCTGCTACGGGTGCTAGCTATCGAGGCTTGCTAGCGAACATAGGTCGGCCAGCTGATCGCACTGTGTGGGGCAGGTTCTTTCTTCCGCTACCAACTGTACCATTGAGCATATCGTACTGTCTTTACAGAGCAGTGGGCGTGACACTGTCTCTAAACCGTAATATTTAGAGCATAGTTTAGTAATTGCCTGCCTTCTCCAGCTGAACACGAAGTCTGAGCATAACCAAAACACGATAAGAATGCAGGAAAAACGGCTCCGATGGTGGTCCAACAACTGATTATTAGTAGCCGGACAGATAATGGAAACCCCACAGTTGTCGGTGAGACGCCATGTTTCTTAGGCCAACAGTTACTGTTCCCAGCATACATTGCGCTTTAGCCTACAATAAACACGTCAACAAATTGAACCACCAAAATATAATTTATTATCAATACTAAGATTGTATGTATGTATCGTCATAGTTTGTTTAATACTCATGGTTTCATTTGTACATTTTCTGATTGCGGTGACAATGTAGGTAAATTATGATAATCTGACACAATATTCAAAGCAAAAAGCCTTTAGGTATGAATTGCAGCACTGTTTACACTACACAATTCAACATTATCCACTGATGACACTCAAATTAAGAAACAATTATAAATTAATATGTGTAAAGATAGGTGGTCAATCGCCTTACTTTTAAAAGTACGAGGGCGCCACCTCCTGAGCATTTTTTAAGGCTCTTGGCTGAAAGATAGTGCACCTTTACAACATTAGGGAAATTTGTAATCTGAGATAACGAAAAACAGAGATTGGTTATATTTAAGTATTTTAATCGAGAAGTACATAGACTTAATATAAATATATTAAATGAAAACCATTTGTCAGGGGTCTTCTCACAAGTCACAACTCTAGTTTTCATTTAGTTATTATCCAGTTATTATCATTATTTACAGTTGAGATCAAATGTTTAGGGTTTGGATCTGGATGGTATTTCGAGCAGCAACTCAAGTCCGTTTTGCATAAGGCTTGCAAAACGTACAGGTTGATGTTAGACAGATGTATTGCATACTGTATACACGATACAAAATTATTCCCATTCTGGTAACTGGTAATGGTGCTGATGTTTGGGAGACATCAGCCTAGGTTTTTTTGGGGCTCAATGATCCTTAGACATAGTCTCTAGAGGCGAACAGGAGTCCCTCTTTTTGTATCTTTACTTGTGCCCTGAGCATTGTCTTCCTCTTGCCTCCATGTTTTAAAATACATGAATTAGTCCCACCCACAAAAAAAATATGTTTTTCTTTTATTTTTATAAAATAAAATATTATATGTTAACACTAGATCCCACAAGCACTGTTTCAACTGTGTACAGTATACTGCTATAGCCTATTTATTATTGTTATCACATTGACACAAGGTAGGACAGTGACACATTGCGTGTAACAATTAGCAATATCAGCTTTGTGAAGAGATCACATTAAAAAGTCTAAGGGGCAGTTGTGGCTCTTTGCAAATATATCACATGTTTTAATTGAGCCAACCTTTTCCCCAAAGACAGTCTTTTAAACTTCACACATCGAGGCAGAATAGAGACACAAAGTCCTGCAGGACGGATAGAAGAATCTTGGTCCTCTCCAAGTATCTGATCTGACCAGCCAGCAATGTGGTGGAGGAAGCGGAGAGAAATGGAGGGACAGAGGAGATTGATGATCCAAGTAGACAGTCAGTGGATAAGAATTAAGAGATGTTAAGAGAAATACGCAAACAATTTCAGAAAGGAAACACACAGTTTGTGTGTATATATACGTGTGTGTGTATGCATGCGTGTGTGTGTCAGAGATGTGATCATGCATGAAGTAATTATCTAATCCATTTAAAGGAAGGTAACTGCAAGTTAGAGCAGATCTTCTTAATTGACCACAGTGAAAGAGATCAATATAGAGCCACAAATGTGCCAGCTTGCAAGATTATGCTGTATGTACCGGTATACGGCTACTGTCTCACCTGCGGGTGCAATCACAATGGTACAGTCTTTGATTCCATGTTGTGAAGATCATCTCTCTTCTCCAGAGGGGGAATGTTGTATTTACATTCATCCAAATGCTTGAGGGTCCCACAAAGATGCAGGCTATCTGTAACAGAGAATAAACAGAACATGCTGTAGCTACATGAGTCATGATGATATAACTGATAAATTACACAATTACGACCTTTCCCTTCAATCGGATCCATACTGCTTTATATCTATATAGACAAAGCCACATCGTTTGTTATCCTCCATGGCTGAATTTTTACTGAGGCAGTTTGTATTATACTTCACAACACAAAACCACTGTTTGTGACCAGGTGGTTTTCTTGGTTATAATATTGTCCATGCTATGGACCCTAACTATTCAAAACTACTTTCTTTACAGCTTTTTTCTATTTCGTAACCTCAGAGCACACAGACATGTCATTTGGGCGATGCCACTGAAATGTAACAAAAAAATATTTCAGGCTTTAGCAACTCTGTTCCCTCACAGACCGAATGACACACACATGCAATCCATGTAGTCTTCTTCTTCTTCTTCTTCATCATCTTCTTCTATGATATCATGGCTGTCCGCAAACAATCGTTTAGGTGCATGCCGCCACCTACTGTGCTGGAATGTACGATCAATCATGATCTGCCCAATTCTGTACTACCATGAATAAAAATAATTTTAATCCCTACTAACTTCTACCAAACACTCTCACTCCCCCCAAAACCCCTCCCCAACCCCCCTAAACTTGATCTATATCATACTGAAACACTCCACCCTTGGGATTGTTCAGTATGACAACAACGATTTCAACAGCAACATCTGTTACCCCGAATATCTATTTTGCAGTCTCCACAATAATCTTCAACCTGGCATTTCTGCTTTCCACAACCCAAGTCGTATTGATAACCTTACCAATAAAAGCTATGAAGTCAACTTTATTCATTATCAAAGTGACCTTTGACACCGCACATTCATGAGCACAAGATTTCTGAACAGGCCTCCAAACCATGCCAGGACCAGCAGAAACACTAGACCTTTATTTCCTTTGTTTTGTCATTATTTAGTATGGTCAGGGCATGAGTTGGGGTGGGCAGTCTATGTTTGTTTTTCTATGATTTGGGTATTTCTATGGTTCGGCCTAGTATGGTTCTCAATCAGAGGCAGGTGTCATTAGTTGTCTCTGATTGAGAATCATACTTAGGTAGCCTGGGTTTCACTGTGTGTTTGTGGGTGATTGTTCCTGTCTCTGTGTTTGTACCAGATAGGGCTGTTTTGGTTTTTCACATTTCTTGTTTTGTTAGTCTGTTCATGTGTAGTCTTTATTAAAGAACCATGAATATAAACCACACTGCATTTTGGTCCGCCACTCCTTCAAGTCAAGAAAACCGTTACAAAATCACCCACCACAACAGGACCAAGCGGCGTGGTAACAGGCAACAGCAACAGCGGCGCAAAGAGGAATGGATATGGGACGATGTATTGGACGGCAAGGGTTGCTACACATGGGAGGAGATCCTGGCGGGAAAGGATCGCCTTCCATGGGAACAGGTGGAGGCAGCCGGAGAGAGGAGCCGGCGATATGAGGGAACACGGCTGGCAAGTAAGCCCGAGAGGCAGCCCCAAAAATTTATTGGGGGGGGGGCACACAGGAACTATGGCAAAGCCAGGTAGGAGACCTGAGCCAACTTCCTGTGCTTACCGGGGGGCGAGATAGACCGGGCAGGCACCGTGTTATGCTGTGAAGCGCACGGTGTCCCCAGTGCGGGTGCATAGCCCGGTGCGGTACATTCCAGCTCCGCGTATCAGCCGGGCTAGAGTGGGCATCGAGCCAAGTGCCATGAAGCCGGCTCTACGCATCTGGTCTCCAGTGCGTCTCCTTGGGCCGGCTTACATGGCACCAGCCTTGCGCACGGTGTCACCGGTTCGCCTGCATAGCCCAGTGCGGGCTATTCCACCTCGCCACACTGGCAGGGCGACCGGGACCATTCAACCGGGTACGGTTGGGCAGGCTCGGTGCTCAAGAGCTCCAGTGCGTCTGCACGGTCCGGTCTATCCGGTACCACCTCCACGCACCAGCCCTCCGGTGGCAGCCCCCCGCACCAGGCTGTCTCTCCGTCTCATCCTTACAGATGCTCCCGCCTGTCCAGCGCTGCCAGAGCCTTCCCCTCCAGCGTTGCCGGAGCCGCCCGTCTGCCAGGGGCCGCCAGTGCTGCCAGTCTGCCAGGGGCCGCCAGTGCCGCCAAGGGTTGCCATGGTTAGAAAGCCACGGAGGCGGACAATAAGGCGGACTAAGACGATGGTGAAGTGGGGTCCGCGTCCCGCGCCAGAGCCGCCACCGCGGACAGACGCCCACCCAGACCCTCCCCTATAGGTAAAGGTTTTGCGTCCGGAGTCCGCACCTTTGGGGGGGGGGGGGGGGGGGCTACTGTCACGTTCTGACCTTTATTTCCTTTGTTTTGTCATTATTTAGTATGGTCAGGGCGTGAGTTGGGGTGGGCAGTCTATGTTTGTTTTTCTATGATTTGGGTATTTCTATGGTTCGGCCTAGTATGGTTCTCAATCAGAGGCAGTTGTCATTAGTTGTCTCTGATTGAGAATCATACTTTTTGTATTTTTTTATTTATTTTTATTTTACCCCCTTTTTCTCCCCAATTTCCCTCCACCTCCAAATCTATCCCGCTCCAGAGTACAGGTCTCGGTGTAACACTCATTCCTCCGACGATAAACCCGAATCCAACCATCACCCCAAAACCACGACTCGTCAGTGAAGAGCACTTTTGTGCCCATAGGCAAGAAGAGCACAGTTTGTGCCCATAGGCGACATTGTTGCCGGTGATGTCTGGTGAGGACCTGCCTTACAACAGGCCTACAAGCCCTCAGTCCAGCCTCTCTCAGCCTATTATGGACAGTCTGAGCACTGATGGAGGGATTGTGCGTTCCTGGTATAACTCAAGGTGTTGTTGTTGCCATCCTGTACCGCAGGTGTGATGTTTGGATGTACCGATCTTGTGCAGGTGTTGTTACACATGGTCTGCCACTACGAGGACGATCAGCTGTCCGTCCTGTCTGCCTGTAGCACCGTCTTAGGCGTCTCACAGTACGGACATTGCAATTTATTGCCCTGGCCACATCTGCAGTCCTCATGCCTCCTTGCAGCATGCCTAAGGCACATTCACGCAGATGAGCGGGGACCTTGGGCATTTTTCTTTTGGTGTTTTTCAGAGTCAGTAGAAAAGCCTCTTTAGTGTCCTAAGTTTTCATAACTGTGACCTTAATTGCCTGCCATCTGTAAGCTGTTAGTGTCTTAACAATCATTCCACAGGTGCATGTTCATTAATTGTTTATGGTTCATTGAACAAGCATGGTAAACAGTGTTCAAACCCATTACAATGAAGATCTGTGAAGTTATTTGGATTTTTACAAATTATCTTTGAAAGACAGAGTCCTGAAAAAGGGACGTTTCTTTTTTTGCTGAGTTTCTAGGTCACAAGGCTGCTCATTATGGCGTACACCTGTCACCATCGTTTACAAGCACCTGTGCGTCATCAGACTCCCCTGGACTCCATCACTTCCCTGATTACCTCCCGTATACATGTCACTCCCTTTGGTTCCTTCCCCAGGTGTTATTGTTTCTGTTTCATGTTTGTGTTTCTTGTTTTGTATTATGTTGTGTTCATTTATTAAAACAATCACTCCCTGAACTTGCTTCCCAAATCTCAGCGCACATCATTACAGCTGACGAGTAGTAGTGTAAAAAATTGGGAAGACTCTGCCCGCCTGCAGGCTTAGGTCTCTCTAGATATACCTTTCTCATTCGTGGATTTGACTTACTCCAAATGAAGTTGGAAATGTAGCTGTCCAGTTGTTTGAACATCGACTTTGGCAGAAAAATGGGAATCATTTGGAATAAGTACAAAAACCTAGGCAGTACAGTCATCTTAACAGAATTAATGCGACCTGCTAATGAAATGGGAAGAGACGACCACCTTATGAAATCCTGCTTAGTGCGATCCAGGAATGTTTTGAAGTTATGTTTAAACAGAGCCTTAAATGAGCGTATGACCTTTATCCCCAAATAAGTAAAGACCTGATGCTCCACCTTAAATGGGAAATTAGCAAACCCAATACCTTCTGCTAACTGATTAATGGGGAGCACATATTTTGTTAGGTTGCAATGTAAGTGCTTTAATATGTTTGGACCCCAGGAAGAGTAGCTGCTGCCATGGCAAGGGGATAAACAGCAACCCTGCCTGTCCCCCTGTGGAGAGGGAAGTAGCTGGAGGTAACATTGTTGGTGTGAACAGAAGCCACCGGGAACAAGTACAAAATCTTCATCCAGGAAAGGAATGACGGGCCAAACCCAAATCTCTCTAGTACTGTAAATATATATTCCCACTCAACCCGGTCGGAAGCCTTCTCAGCATCAGATGACGACCTCTGGTCGAGTTGAGTGGGCAGAATAAAAAACATTAAATAGCCGGTGCATATTATTGAGAGACTGCCTACCTGAGAGAAATCCGGTTTGGTCAGAGTTAATTATATTACTCATCACTGTCTCTAAGTGGCGCTATAGGCCCTTAGTGAGAATTTCATAATCGCAACACAAAAGGCTTATAGGGTGGTATGAGCCACAGTCTAGGGGATTCTTGTCCTTTTTAAGCAAAACCGAAATAGTCACCTGGGTAGGTCTATGGGGCAGTTTCTGAGAAGAATGGATTTAATTGTACATTGAGCTGAGGATAGGGGATAGTTTAGAGGAGAATGCTTTATAAAATTCAATAGGGAAGTCGTCAGGCCCAGGATGCATGGACTGGATTGCCAGAGTTGCGTCATCACTTCAAATCAAAGTTTATTTGTCACGTGCGCCGAATACAACAGGTAGACCTTACAGTGAAATACTTACTTACAGACTCTAACCAATAGTGCAAAAAAGGTGTTAGGTGAACAATAGGTAAGTAAAGAAATAAAATAACAGTAAAAAAACAGGCTATATACAGTAGTGAGGCTATAAAAGTAGCGAGGCTACATACAGACACCGGTTAGTCAGGCTGATTGAGGTAGTATGTACATGTAGATATGGTTAAAGTGACTATGCATATACAGTGCCTTGCGAAAGTATTCGGCCTCCTTGAACTTTGCGACCTTTTGCCACATTTCAGGCTTCAAACATAAAGATATAAAACTGTATTTTTTTGTGAAGAATCAACAACAAGTGGGACACATTCATGAAGTGGAACGACATTTATTGGATATTTCAAACTTTTTTAACAAATCAAAAACAGAAAAATTGGGCGTGCAAAATTATTCAGCCCCCTTAAGTTAATACTTTGTAGCGCCACCTTTTGCTGCGATTACAGCTGTAAGTCGCTTGGGGTATGTCTCTATCAGTTTTGCACATCGAGAGACTGACATTTTTTTCCCATCCCTCCTTGCAAAACAGCTCGAGCTCAGTGAGGTTGGATGGAGTGCATTTGTGAACAGCAGTTTTCAGTTCTTTCCACAGATTCTCGATTGGATTCAGGTCTGGACTTTGACTTGGCCATTCTAACACCTGGATATGTTTATTTTTGAACCATTCCATTGTAGATTTTGCTTTATGTTTTGGATCATTGTCTTGTTGGAAGACAAATCTCCGTCCCAGTCTCAGGTCTTTTGCAGACTCCATCAGGTTTTCTTCCAGAATGGTCCTGTATTTGGCTCCATCCATCTTCCCATCAATTTTAACCATCTTCCCTGTCCCTGCTGAAGAAAAGCAGGCCCAAACCATGATGCTGCCACCACCATGTTTGACAGTGGGGATGGTGTGTTCAGCTGTGTTGCTTTTACGCCAAACATAACGTTTTGCATTGTTGCCAAAAAGTTCAATTTTGGTTTCATCTGACCAGAGCACCTTCTTCCACATGTTTGGTGTGTCTCCCAGGTGGCTTGTGGCAAACTTTAAACAACACTTTTTATGGATATCTTTAAGAAATGGCTTTCTTCTTGCCACTCTTCCATAAAGGCCAGATTTGTGCAATATACGACTGATTGTTGTCCTATGGACAGAGTCTCCCACCTCAGCTGTAGATCTCTGCAGTTCATCCAGAGTGATCATGGGCTTCTTGGCTGCATCTCTGATCAGTCTTCTCCTTGTATGAGCTGAAAGTTTAGAGGCCAGGTCTTGGTAGATTTGCAGTGGTCTGATACTCCTTCCATTTCAATATTATCGCTTGCACAGTGCTCCTTGGGATGTTTAAAGCTTGGGAAATCGTTTTGTATCCAAATCCGGCTTTAAACTTCTTCACAACAGTATCTCGGACCTGCCTGGTGTGTTCCTTGTTCTTCATGATGCTCTCTGCGCTTTTGACGGACCTCTGAGACTATCACAGTGCAGGTGCATTTATACGGAGAATTGATTACACACAGGTGGATTGTATTTATCATCATTAGTCATTTAGGTCAACATTGGATCATTCAGAGATCCTCACTGAACTTCTGGAGAGAATTTGCTGCACTGAAAGTAAAGGGGCTGAATAATTTTGCACGCCCAATTTTTCAGTTTTTGATTTGTTAAAAAAGTTTGAAATATCCAATAAATGTCGTTCCACTTCATGATTGTGTCCCACTTGTTGTTGATTCTTCACAAAAAAATACAGTTTTATATCTTTATGTTTGAAGCCTGAAATGTGGCAAAAGGTCGCAAAGTTCAAGGGGGCCGAATACTTTCGCAAGGCACTGTATGATGAACAGAGAGTAGCAGTAGTGTAAAAGAGGGGTTGGCGGGTGGTGGGTGGCAGGACACAATGCAGATAGCCCGGATAGCCAATGTGCGGGTGCACTGGTTGGTCGGCCCAATTAAGGTAGTACGTACATGAATGTATAGTTAAAGTGACTATGCACATATGATAAACAGAGAGTAGCAGCAGTGTAAAAAGAGGGGTTGGGGGGGCACACAATGCAAACAGTCTGGGTAGCAATTTGATTACCTGTTCAGGAGTCTTATGGCTTGGGGGTAAAAATTGTTGCGAAGCCTTTTTGTCCTAGACTCGGCACTCCGGTACCACTTGCCCTACGGTAGTAGAGAGAAAAGTCTATGACTAGGGTGGCTGGGGTTTTGACCATTTTTAGGGCCTTCCTCTGACACCGCCTGGTGTAAAGATCCTGGATGGCAGGCAGCTTAGCCCCAGTGATGTACTGGGCCGCACGCACCACCCTCTGTAGTGCCTTGCGGTCAGAGGCCGAGCAATTGCTGTACCAGGCAGTGATGCAATCAGTGCTTTTGATGTTGCAGCTGTAGAACCTTTTGAGGATCTCAGGACCCATGCCAAATCTTTTTAGTTTCCTGAGGGGGAATAGGTTTTGTCCTGCCCTCTTCACAACTGTCTTGGTGTGTTTGGACCATGACAGTTTGTTGTTGATGTGGACACTGAGGAACTTGAAGCTCTCAACCTGCTCCACTACAGCCCTGTCGATGAGAATGGGGGCGTACTCGGTCCTCCTTTTCCTGTAGTCCCCAATCATCTCCTTTGTCTTGGTTACGTTGAGGGATAGGTTGTTATTCTGGCACCACACAGCCAGGTCTCTGACCTCCCTATAGGCTGTCTCACAGCCTTGTGTATGTTGACCTGGTTAAAGGTCTTACTCACGTCGGCTATAGGAGAGCGTGATCACACAGTCGTCCAGAACAGCTGATGCTCTCATGCATGCCTCAGTGTTGCTTGCCTCGAAGCGAGCATAGAAGTGATTTAGCTCGTCTGGTCTGCTCATGTCACTGGGCAGCTCGCAGCTGTGCTTTCCTTTGTAGTCTGTAAAAGTTTGCAAGCCCTGCCACATAAGATGAGCGTCGGAGCCGGTGTAGTATGATTCAATCTTAGCCCTGTATTGACGCTTTACCTGTTTGATGGTTCATCGCAGGGCATAGTAGAATTTCTTGAAAGCTTCCGGGTTAGAATCCCGCACCTTGAAAGCTGCAGCTCTACCCTTTAGCTCAGTGCGAATGTTGCCAGTAATCCATGGCTTCTGGATGGGGTATGCACTGTGGGGACGACGTCCTCGATGCACTTATTGATAAAGCCAGTGACTGATGTGGTGTACTCCTCAATGCCATCGGAAGAATCCCGGAACATGTTCCAGTCTGTGATAGCAAAACAGTCCTGTAGTTTAGCATCTGCTTCATCTGACCACTTTTTTATAGACCAAGTCACTGGTGCTTCCTGCTTTAATTTTTGCTTGTAAGCAGGAATCATGAAGATATAGTTGTGGTCGGATCTACCAAATGGAGGGCGAGGGAGAGCTTTGTACGCATCTCTGTGTGTGGAGTAAAAGTGGTCTAGAGTTATTTTCACTCTGGTTGCACATTTAACATGTTGATAGAAATTTGGTAGAACTGATTTAGGTTTCCCTGCATTAAAGTCTCCGGCCACCAGAAGCGCTGCCTCTGGGTGAGTGGTTTCCTGTTTGCTTATTTCCTTATACAGCTGACTGAGTGCGGTCTTAGTGCCAGCATCTGTCTGTGGTGGTAAATAAACAGCCACAAAAAGTATAGCTGAAAAATCTCTAGGCAAGTAGTGTGGGCTGCAATTTATCACAATATACTCTACTTCAGGCGAGCAAAATCTAGAGACTTCCTCAGATTTCGTGCACCAGCTGTTGTTTACAAATATGCACAGACCCCCTTCGTCTTCGTCTTGTGCTGTTCTATCTTGCCGATGCAGCGTATATCCCGCTAGCTGAATATCCATGTCGTCATTCAGCCACGATACCGTGAAACATAGGATATTACAGTTTTTGATGTCCCGTTGGTAGGATATTCGTGATCGTACCTCGTCTAGTTTATTGTCCAGTGATTGCACGTTGGCGAGTAGTATTGACGGTAACGGCAGCTTTCCCACTCGCCTTTTCTAGGTCCTGACCAGGCATCCGGCTCTTTGTCCTTTGTACCTGCGTCGCTTCCTCTTGCAAATAACGGGGATGTCGGTCCTGTCGGGTGTTTGGAGAATGTCTTGTGCATCTTCTTTGTTGTAGAAAAAATCTTTGTCTAATCTGAGGTGAATGATCGCTGTCCTGATATCCAGAACCTCTTTTTTGCCGTAAGATACGGTTGCAGAAACATTATATGCAAAATAAGTTACAAATAATGCAACAAAAAAAAACACATAATAGCACAATTGGTTGGGCGCCCATGAAACTGCTGCCATTTTACTTATTGAGGCATCCATGTAAGTTTGTTCATCTGAATTGAGACATGGGATGTCCAGATTGTCTATAAATGCATGCTTACAAGATGTGTAAGGAAGAGCCTCTGACAAGTAAAGAGCAGAGTAGAATTGCTTAAATAGAATTTTGATTTATTTGGGATTGGCATAATTTAAATCAGCTGCAACACAGATTCCAGGTAAGGTGCTGCTAGCAGAGGAATATCGAAGCTGGTGAGAACTTTTTCTGTTGTTACCTTTTCTCTGTGTTCATGAGATGTCTGCCTCGACTTATACAGAAACTTCTCCGTTTGTTTAGTGGAAAGATTGTCAAATTCCAATTGGTGTAGCAGTCTCTCTTTGCAGAGTTCAGGAGTCAGAGAAGAGGCATATCTGTTCTCCACATCTAGAATGAGTTGAGATGGCTCTGATAAGGGTTTAGTGTGCTGTTTATTGTCATATGCTGTGTATGAAATAATCTGGCCCCTTGAGACATGAGACATGGCCCCTGACATGAGACAGGTCAGGGGCACTACAGGATAGTAGTTGTAGGTCAAGTCGCCACGCGCGTTGTGACGCAGTACTGTCCGGAAAGCTTATATCTAGCTGGACAGGGCAATGGTCTGAAATAACGATACTGTGATATTGGCTATTAGTTACAAAAGGAAGAATCATATTGTCCAGCAGGAAAAATAAAATCCTAGAGTATGAGAGGTGGACTGGAGAAAATAAATGAGTACAGTTTAGCAGTGGGATTGATCCTCCTCCATGGATCAGAAAAATTATAGGATTCTAGAAATGAGCTGATTACTGCACCTGATTTTGAAATTATATTGTTGGGCTTCAGTCTGGATCTGTCTAGACTTGGATGTAATACACAATTGAAATCTTCGCCCAGTATCAAATGATGAGAGTTAAGGTCGGCAAGTGTTGCAATGGGGTCTGAGAAAAATTGAGCGTCATCCCAATTAGGACCATAGATCTTAGCCAGAACAACCTGTCTGCGAAACAATTTTCCCATCACTGTAATATATCTGCCATTTGTATCTGAAATGACTTTGGAGGAGACAAACTGGGTGCCTTTTCTGATAAGGATGGCTTCCCCTCTGGCCTTAGCACCAAAGTTGGTGTGAAATATTTGGTCTACCCATCCTCTCTTTAGTTTATTATGGTCGCTGGACCAGAGATTTGTCTCTTGGAGAAAAACAATGTCTGGACTTAAAGACTTAAGATGAGCATACACTCGGTTCCAGCTGATAAAGCAGCTGATAAAGCAAGTGGAGCCTAGAGTATTTTTTTTTATTTTTTTTTTTATTTAACCTTTATTTAACCAGGCAAGTCAGTTAAGAACAAATTCTTATTTTCAATGACGGCCTGGGAACAGTGGGTTAACTGCCTGTTCAGGGGCAGAACGACAGATTTGTACCTTGTCAGCTCGGGGGTTTGAACTCACAACCTTCCGGTTACTAGTCCAACACTCTAACCACTAGGCTACCCTGCCGCCCCGTCGTGCTTCAAGAGGGCCACCATTGTTCCTGTTCCCAAAAAAGCTAAGGTAACTGAGCTAAACGACTATCGCCCTGTAACACTCACTTCTGTCATCATGAAGTGCTTTGAGAAATTAGTCAAGGATCATATCACCTCCACCCTACCTGATACCCTAGACCCACTCCAATTTCCTTACCGCCCCAATAGGTCCACAGACGACGCAATTGCAATCACACTGCCCTATCTCATCTGGACAAGAGGAATGCCTATGAAAGAAAGATGTTCATCGACTACAGCTCAGAACTTAACACCATAGTACCCTCCAAGCTCATCCTTAAGCTCGATGCCCTTGGTCTTGACCCCACCCTGTGCAACTGGGTCCTAGACTTTCTGACGGGACGCCCCCCGGAAGTGACGGTAGGAAACAACATCTCCACCCTGCTGATCTTCAACACTGGGGCCCCACAAGGGTGCGTTCTCAGCCCTCTCCTGTACTCCCTGTTCACCCATGACTGCGTGGCCATGCACACCTCCAACTCAATCATCAAGTTTGCATACGACACTACAGTGGTAGGCTTGATTACCAACAATGACGAGACGGCCTACAGGGAGGAGGTGAGGGCCCTCGAGTGTGGTGTCAGGAAAATAACCCCACACTCAATGTCAACAAAACAAAGGAGATTATCGTGGATTTCAGGAAACAACAGAAGGAGCACCCCCCTATCCATATCGACGGGACAGTAGTGGAGAAGGTGGAATGTTTTAAGTTCCTCAGCATATACATCATGGACAAACTGAAATGGTCCACCCACACAGACTGCGAGGTGAAGAAGGCGCAACAGCACCTCTTCAACCTCAGGAGGCTGAAGAAATTTGGCTTGTCACCGAAAACACTGACAAACCTTTACAAATGCACAATCGAGAGTATCCTGTCGGGCTGTATCACAGCCTGGTACAGCAACTGCTCCGCCCACGACCGTGAGGCTCTCCAGAGGGTGATGCGGTCTGCACAACACATCACCGGGGGCAAACTTCCTGCCCTCCAGAACACCTACATCACCCGATGTCACAGGAAGGCCAAAAAGATCATCAAGGACAACAACCACCCGAGCCACTGCCTGTTCACCCCGCTATCATCCAGAAGGTGAGGTCAGTACAGGTGCATCAAATCTGGGACCGAGAGACTGAAAAACAGCTTCTATCTCAAGGCCATCAGACAGTTAAACAGCCATCTGTCACGTTCTGACCTCTATTTCTGTTGTTTTGTATTTATTTAGTATGGTCAGGGCGTGAGTTGGGTGGGCAGTCTATGTTTGTTTTTCTATGTTTTGGGGCATTTCTATGTTTTCGGCCTAGTATGGTTCTCAATCAGAGGCAGGTGTCATTAGTTGTCTCTGATTGAGAATCATACTTAGGTAGCCTGGGTTTCACTGTGTGTTTGTGGGTGATTGTTCCTGTCACTGTGTTTGTTGTCACAGGATAGGCTGTATAGGTTTTCACGTTCCGTTTGTTGTTTTGTAGATTTGAGTTATTTCATGTATCGTTCAGTTTTCCATTAAAGAACATGAATAACCACCACGCTGCTTTTTGGTCCGCTTCTCCTCCTACAGACGAACGTCCTTACAGAATCACCCACCACAACAGGACCAAGCAGCGTGTCAACAGGCAGGAGCAGCAGGAGAAGCAACAGCGGCAGCAGGAGATACGTAGTAAGGAATTCTGGACATGGGAGGAAATCCTCGACGGGAGAGGACCCTGGGCTAAGCCAGGAGAATATTGCCGCCCCAAGGCCGAGCTGGAGGCAGCAAAAGCAGAGAGGCGGCATTCTGAGAAGCAAGCACGGCGGCGCGGACGGAAGCCCGAGAGTCAGCCCCAAAAATTTATTGGGGGGGGGCACAGGGGGAGTGTGGCAGAGTCAGGAGTCAGACCTGAGCCAACTCCCCCCGTTTATCGTGAGGAGCCAAGGAGGAGCTCAGAACCAGAGCTGGTGTTGGAGGTGAGCGAAGCAGAGACTGTGAAGGAGTTAATGGGGAAATTGGAGGAGAGTGATATGAGGGACTTGCTGGTTTGGTGCATGAGGCACGACATTCGCCCGACGGAGCGTGTCAGGGATTTAATGGCACCGGGGTCAGCTCTCCATACGCATCCTGAGGTACGAGCGAGGGGTCTGGTGAAGACTGTGCCAGCCTCACGCACCAGGCCTCCTGTGCATCTCCCTAGCCTTGCACGTCCTGTGCCATCTCAGCACTACAGTGCTCCTAGCAGTGCTAACTGTGGCGGGCGTGGTGCTGGTCAGGCACCGTGTTATGCAGTTGTGCGCACGGTGTCCCCAGTACGCGTGCTTAGCCCGGTGCGCTACATCCCAGCTCCCCACATCTGCCGGGCTAGGGTGAAGATCCAGCCAGGGCGGTTGGTGCCAGCCCTGCTCTCAAGATCTCCAGTACGCCTTCACGGTCCGGTCTATCCGTCACCACCTCCACGCACCAGCCCTCCGGTGGCAGCCCCCCGTACCAGGCTGTCTCTCCGGCCCATCCTTACAGGGGCTCCCTCCTCTCCAGCGCTGCCGGAGCCTCCCGCCTGTCCGGCGCCGCTGCCGGCGCCTCTGCCGGAGCCTCCCGCCTGTCCGGCGCCTCTGCCGGAGCCTCCCGCCTGTCCGGCGCCTCTGCCGGAGCCTCCCGCCTGTCCGGCGCCTCTGCCGGAGCCTCCCGCCTGTCCGGCGCCTCTGCCGGAGCCTCCCGCCTGTCCGGCGCCGCTGCCGGAGCCTCCCGCCTGTCCGGCGCCGCTGCCGGAGCCTCCGGCCTGTCCGGCGCCGCTGCCGGAGTCTCCCGCCTCTCCGGCGCTACCAGGGCCTTCCTTTTCTCCAGCGTTGCCGGAGCTTCCCGTCTGCCCAGCGCCAGCTGAGCTTCCCGTCTGCCCAGCGCCAGCTGAGCTTCCCGTCTGCCCAGCGCCAGCTGAGCTTCCCGTCTGCCCAGCGCCAGCTGAGCTTCCCGTCTGCCCAGCGCCAGCTGAGCTTCCCGTCTGCCCAGCGCCAGCTGAGCTTCCCGTCTGCCCAGCGCCAGCTGAGCCTCCCGTCTGCCCAGCGCCGCCAACGCCGCCCGTCTGCCCAGCGCCGCCAGCGCCGCCCGTCTGCCCAGCGCCGCCAGCGCCGCCCGTCTGCCCAGCGCCGCCAGTGCCGCCCGTCTGCCCAGCGCCGCCAGTGCCGCCCGTCTGCCAGGAGCCGCCAGTGCCGCCCGTCTGCCAGGAGCCGCCAGTGCCGCCCGTCAGCCAGGGGCCGCCAGTGCCGCCCGTCAGCCAGGGGCCGCCAGTGCCGCCAGTCAGCCAGGGGCCGCCAGTGCCGCCAGTCAGCCAGGGGCCGCCAGTGCCGCCAGTCAGCCAGGGGCCGCCAGTGCCGCCAGTCAGCCAGGGGCCGCCAGTGCCGCCAGTCAGCCAGGGGCCGCCAGTGCCGCCAGTAAGCCAGGGGCCGCCAGTAAGCCAGGGGCCGCCAGTGCCGCCAGTCAGCCAGGGGCCGCAAGTAAGCCAGGGGCCGCCAGTGCCGTCAGTCAGCCAGGGGCCGCCCGAGCAGCTGCCCCTCTGTCCAGAGCAGCTGTCGCCCCTCTGTCCCAAGCTGCTGCCGCCCCTCTGTCCCGAGCTGCTATCGCCCCTCTGTCCCGAGCAGCTGCCCCTCTGTCCCGAGCAGTTGTCCCTCTGTCCCGAGCAGCTGCTTCACCTCTGTCCCGAGCTGCCCCTCTGTCCCGAGCAGCCCCTCTGTCCAGTGGGGTCATTGAGAGGGGTGGCCATGGTGAGTAAGCCAGGGAGGCGGACAATAAGGCGGACTAAGACAATGGTGAAGTGGGGTCCGCATCCCGCGCCAGAGCCGCCACCGCGGACAGACGCCCACCCAGACCCTCCCCTATAGGTCAAGGTTTTGCGGCCGGAGTCCGCACCTTTGGGGGGGGGGTACTGTCACGTTCTGACCTCTATTTCTGTTTTGTATTTATTTAGTATGGTCAGGGCGTGAGTTGGGTGGGCAGTCTGTTTGTTTTTCTATGTTTTGGGGCATTTCTATGTTTTCGGCCTAGTATGGTTCTCAATCAGAGGCAGGTGTCATTAGTTGTCTCTGATTGAGAATCATACTTAGGTAGCCTGGGTTTCACTGTGTGTTTGTGGGTGATTGTTCCTGTCACTGTGTTTGTTGTCACAGGATAGGCTGTATAGGTTTTCACGTTCCGTTTGTTGTTTTGTAGATTTGAGTTATTTCATGTATCGTTCAGTTTTCCATTAAAGAACATGAATAACCACCACGCTGCTTTTTGGTCCGCTTCTCCTCCTACAGACGAACGTCGTTACACCATCACTAACATTGAGTGGCTGCTGCCAACATACAGACTCAAATCTCTAGCCACTTTAATAATTCATAATTGGATGTAATAAATATATTTACTTATTCTTATTCATCCCTTTACACTTGTGTGTATAAGGTAGTTGTTGTGAAATGGTTAGATTACTTGTCAGATATTACTGCACTGTCGGAACTAGAAGCACAAGCATTTCGCTACACTCGCATTAACATCTGCTAACCATGACCAATAAAATTTGATGTAGGTGTGCAATGATGTATTCTTTGGCAGGACCCTGGTAGGGTCCATGAATGTGTTCTGCTCGCCGGAGGGCGTAGTGATCTTCAGCACTGCTGGGTAGAGAATGCAATACTTGGTGTTCAGACAGCAATGTAGGAGCCCCCTCACCTCTTTGAAGACTGACCTCTTCTTCTTGACTGCCGCTGTGTAGTCCAGGAAAATGTGAATCTTCTGGCTGTTGTAGGTGATGGGAGCCTTACGGAGAGCACCCTCCTCCTCCTGAAGGTAATGGAATTTGCCTGCACAGAAGAATGGGCAGCTACCCGTTCTTCGGTGCGGACTGTAAGCTTCTGTGCGCATGGTCAAGGGTGGGGGCGTAATCAAGGCTTAGAATTTCCTGTAGCAGTTTAGCTATGAACAGGGTAGGCTACATGGATGGAATCCCTCTCTCACACCGAAAATTCAACCCTTCTCCCAGTGCTGCCTGTTCTCAAGGTCCTCCACCTTGGAAGTAAGTTTGACGACATCTGATGATAGCCGGTTGACTTGCTCTTCCAGTGTCACCACTTTGTCAGAGTAAGTATTTGCGCCGCCTTCCAGGCTATTCAGATGTATGTCCTGTTTCACCAAGTCTTCTTTAACGAAGTCGATCTTTGTGTTGACCTCAGTGGTGACAGTGGCTATTTGTGTGGATAGGTTAGTGGATAGTGGCTCCACCTTAGCCAGCACCATCTGTTCAGACTTAACGATAGCCATCATTACCTTGGCTAGGTCGGGGGGATCAGAGTCCGTGTCAGTGTCCGGTGAGCCCTAGGCTTTTGTGTCTCATGGCCGTTGTTGTTTCGACATTTTATGATGAAAAGGACAAAAATGTGAATTGAGTTTGATTCCTAATTAAATGTTACAAAGGTAACACAGTTGGTCAAGTATTAATAATAAATTGTTCACCCTGGACAGGAGCACCAAGAAAACGGTCACCAGCTACCCCTTATTTTTTGGCACTAAACAGTCTCCATATATACTTCCATTATTTTAACTGGTAAAGGTGGACCTTCAGACAAGTCTTGTGAGGCCTGTGGGTGAGCAAAACAGCCGACATGTACAGTGCCTTGCGAAAGTATTCGGCCCCCTTGAACTTTGCGACCTTTTGCCTCATTTCAGGCTTCAAACATAAAGATATAAAACTGTATTTTTTTGTGAAGAATCAACAACAAGTGGGACACAATCATGAAGTGGAACGACATTTATTGGATATTTCAAACTTTTTGAACAAATCAAAAACTGAAAAATTGGGCGTGCAAAATTATTCAGCCCCTTTACTTTCAGTGCAGCAAACTCTCTCCAGAAGTTCAGTGAGGATCTCTGAATGATCCAATGTTGACCTAAATGACTAATGATGATAAATACAATCCACCTGTGTGTAATCAATTCTCCGTATAAATGCACCTGCACTGTGATAGTCTCAGAGGTCCGTTAAAAGCGCAGAGAGCATCACGAAGAACAAGGAACACACCAGGCAGGTCCGAGATACTGTTGTGAAGAAGTTTAAAGCCAGATTTGGATACAAAAATATTTCCCAAGCTTTAAACATCCCAAGGAGCACTGTGCAAGCGATAATATGGAGATGAGACCACTGCAAATCTACCAAGACCTGGCCGTCCCTCTAAACTTTCAGCTCATACAAGGAGAAGACTGATCAGAGATGCAGCCAAGAGGCCCATGATCACTCTGGATGAACTGCAGAGATCTACAGCTGAGGTGGGAGACTCTGTCCATAGGACAACAATCAGTCGTATATTGCACAAATCTGGCCTTTATGGAAGAGTGGCAAGAAGAAAGCAATTTCTTAAAGATATCCATAAAAAGTGTCGTTTAAAGTTTGCCACAAGCCACCTGGGAGACACACCAAACATGTGGAAGAAGGTGCTCTGGTCAGATGAAACCAAAATTGAACTTTTTGGCAACAATGCAAAACGTTATGTTTGGCGTAAAAGCAACACAGCTCATCACCCTGAACACACCATCCCCACTGTCAAACATGGTGGTGGCAGCATCATGGTTTGGGCCTGCTTTTCTTCAGCAGGGACAGGGAAGATGGTTAAAATTGATGGGAAGATGGATGGAGCCAAATACAGGACCATTCTGGAAGAAAACCTGATGGAGTCTGCAAAAGACCTGAGACTGGGACGGAGATTTGTCTTCCAACAAGACAATGATCCAAAACATAAAGCAACATCTACAATGGAATGGTTCAAAAATAAACATATCCAGGTGTTAGAATGGCCAAGTCAAAGTCCACACCTGAATCCAATCGAGAATTTGTGGAAAGAACTGAAAACTGCTGTTCACAAATGCTCTCCATCCAACCTCACTGAGCTCGAGCTGTTTTGCAAGGAGGAATGGGAATAAATTTCAGTCTCTCGATGTGCAAAACTGATAGAGGCATACCCCAAGCGACTTACAGCTGTAATTGCAGCAAAAGGTAGCGCTACAAAGTATTAACTTAAGGGGGCTGAATAATTTTGCACGCCCAATTTTTCAGTTTTTGATTTGTTAAAAAAGTTTGAAATATCCAAGAAATGTCGTTCCACTTCATGATTGTGTCCCACTTGTTGTTGATTCTTCACAAAAAAAATACAGTTTTATATCTTTATGTTTGAAGCCTGAAATGTGGCAAAAGGTCGCAAAGTTCAAGAGGGCCGAATACTTTCGCAAGGCACTGTAAGTGTTCGTGATGTCTCATGTTCTGACAAACACTGCTCTAGCGCTGTCACCTTTCACCGCAGATGCGGAAGCGCGAGACAGGCGTATGCGGTGGATTGAGACGCATCCAATTCTGAGACCACCGGACAGCTGATGAAACTGTGGGTTTGCACAACCGAATAATTTCTGCACAAACTGTCTCAGGGAAGTCTCAGGGAAGCTCATCTGTGTGCCCATCATCCTCACCAAGGTCTTGACCTGACTGCAGTTCGGCTTCCTAACTGACTTCAGTTTGTCCGTTTCAGTCAGCTGACAAACACTGCTCTAGCTCTGTCACCTTTTACAGCAGATGCGGAAACGTGATGTAGGCGGTTGCGGTGGATTGATCCAATGCAAAAACAACAACAGATATCTCTATCTTAAACAGACATATATATATAGGGATTTTTGTATTATGCTAATTTGATTTTCACGGTGGAGCGGACATCACCCTTAGGGGATGCTGCAGCACCCTCAGCACCCATACTTCCTGTGGCTATGCATGGGGGTTATATCATTTTCCATAAAAATGGAAGACAGGTCTCAGACAATTTTGTTATATTCTGTACGTAAATCCGAGACACTAGTATGATGTTACATTTCATATGGTATGTATTAATTTGTGGATGTCAATCACCCATTTCGTATATGATATGTTACGAATTACAATTCCTTTTATATGTTATGAATTTGCGAAACCTACTATATGTTACGAATTCTAGCTAAATGGCTAACGATAGCTTAAGGTTAGGGTTAGGGGATGGGTTAGCTAAAAGGGTTCAAGTTAGGGTTAGGGTTAGCTAACATGCTAAGTAGTTGCAAGTAGCTAAAAAGTCATAACTAGTTGAAAAGTTGCTAAAATGCTAAAGTTATCTGGGATGAGCTTTGAAATCACAAACTTTGGGCTGCTAGACATTTGCGCTGTACAACCCACCCCCGACCAACCACCCTACTTTAGTTTTTGCCTTAAGTAACCATCTGTCTTATGTATCCATACCAAACATAACATATCATACTAATGTCCGTGTGTCGGATTTATATTTACTATGTTACGTCTAGTCTATGAGACCAGGCTGAATGCACATGTAACAAATCTGATACAGCAGCCTTGTCGACTTGCTTCATACTGTAGTTTAGAATGAAGTCAATAAACAAGAGTTAGGGGTAGAAGAAGTCACCACTGGATGGAGAAATCAGAGAAGCCTACAGATGTGAGGTGATCGGTGATATATTAAAATTACACACCCTCCTCACTTTATGATTAAATAAGAGAAATGTAAATAGTAGCCTATACAGTTGACTCCAATTGTCATCAAGAGGTTGTAGCCTAAAACTTAGTATCCTACATCATCTTCAAGGAATGGAACATTTAAATTCAACCTGTCCCTACCTGCATAGGCTACCATACAATAAATTAGACCTACTATATTTGTAATCAACAGACTTTATTTCCATGGGATCTAAAAGTTTCCTTTGATATTTTAATTGCAGTCTTGATGTTAAATTATTGTATTGATTTTAATGTCAGAGGCAAGTGCCAGAATCATTGTGATCGCAGTGACACAACACTGAAAAAAACTTGCCTTCAAATTACAAGTATGCTTTTAATCTTTCCAAACACTCAAGAGGTATTATTTGGGGTGTGAAAGTCATATGGGGAATCAATACCGTTTATAGGCTACATTAAAAATACTTTTACTATGAGTGCATTTTTTAAGCGGAATATGTAACTTACATTTTTGTTTTTATTTATAGGTATGTATTCAAATACTGTATATTGTATAATACATACCCATTATCCCCACTAATGGCACCACATCAAGTAAATAAGTTTGCATCAGAGGCTGGTGAGGAGAGCTATAGGAGACAGGCTCATTGCAATGGCTGGAATGGAATTAATGGAACGGAGTCAAACATATGGTTCCCATATGTTTGATGATTTCGGTACCGCTCCATTAATTCCATTTGAGCCCATCCTCCTATAGCTCCTCCCACCAGCCGCCTCTGGTTTGCATGTAACAACGTAATTACTCGGATTCCAAATCCTTGTCTTCACATGGTAAAAAGTAGGGTAAACAATTTGAGACCTGATGCAAAAGAAAAATTGACAAGCAAGTAGCATCAACACCACAAAGAAACACAACCTACTTATTATCACACCACAAAGACCATAGACAGTACACAAGATAATGATCTCAAGTTTGTCCATTTCAGATAGCTTTTATTGATCTGTGTAAACCTAACTCCTTGTAAAATCTTTACATGCAAATTCATTTGCAAACATACATAGATATTTAAATGTATTTTCTCTCCAGTGCATGCACTACTTATTTACAGTTACATAAATAAAACCAACAAATCATTTCATTAAATACTGTAGGCAGAAAAAAATAGATAACAGTTGTGTCCTCTTTATGTTTAGAGATACTTACTATCTAGAAGAGAAAATAGAAACTAATGAAGGTTAAAGACCACTGAACTGGTTCCAGAACAGAACAGGTAGGCTACAGTAGTACTGTAGAACCAGTGAAAATCAAGTGCATACGCAACAAAATAATGTTGAAATTGTGGCCACTGGTGGACAACAAGACAACACAGTTCAGACAGGCTCTCATTACTGCGTGAGCCCCTGGTTTTACCCATCAAAGGAGGAGACAGAGCACTTGGTGAAAAGGCATCACTCTATGGATGAGATTAATCTCCATTAATATTCTGCCTTCAGGAACTAGTCGGTGAGATCCATTTGTTAATGTGCCCACTGAGTGTTATCTGAGCTCTGGGTACAGGGTCCTAGCTGTGGTCTCATCCCTGTCACATTACCAAGCTGAGGATGCTCCGAAGAGAGGCTAAAGTAGCCTGTCACATCAACTCATTTATAATCCATTGGAAACCAAATGATAACAGCAATAGTCCTAATACTCATGCAGCATATATTAATGTATGTTGCGGTGGCCTCAGTGTTTTAAAAAAGCATTTGGAACAATGTTAAGGGTTAGAGACGTAAACCATCAAATTACAATAGAATTTGTATCTTAAAAAGTCTATGTATATATCGTGAACCACAAGACGTCTCATGCATAGGGGTTTTTGAGAAACTTGCAAACAGCTGTATAAATTGAGGTCATTCCATTGTATAAGGTGTGCTTTGCTTGAATTGCGGTAATTGGTCAACAGCCACACGCCAAAGCTTTGAGTGATTGGTGCAGCAGAAAAGGATGGGGCAGGAAGGGAGGGGCCCAGTGTGGGTAAAAGGGGTGGGGGTGTGTGACTGCTCCAGGCACAGAAAACACGGGTCACGAGCACAGTGCATGCAAGTTAAGCAGCACATTCTCTTACGACAGCTTTACATTGTCTTATTTAGTATGTCTAAGGTGGAGCAGGCTTTAAGTGTCAGTGAAAAATCTGATAATGTGCATTCAATGTAAAAATTGTCAGTCAGTAGACAACCTCTGTAAGCTGTCATTGTAAACCATGTGCAATAGGGAAGTACACACCTGTCATAGTAGACATCTCATTACTAGCCAGGGAAATAATATGTTTTCCTGTCTCCTCTCTCCCTTCACAAAGACCTGAACCAGATGGTCAACTTTTCAGAGCAAACATTCTCATTAAAAAAATATAAAAAAATCGAACTACCTCTATAAACCAACCTGGTCTCAGAGCATTTTGTATTTTCTTTACGTAAATCCGAGACACTCCATTCAGTATGATATGGTACGTGTTGTATGGTATATATTCATTTGTGGTTTTCCATCTCCCATTTCAAATGATATGTTAAAGATTACAACTCTTATTATATGTTACGAATTTGCAAAATGCATAATATATTATGAATTTGCAAAACGTATGATATGTTAAACATTCTAGCTAGGTGGCTAGGTGGATAACGTTAGCTAGCTGGCTAACGTTAGCTAGGCTAGGGGTTAAGGTTAAGGTTAAGTGTAGGAGTTAGGTTAAAGGGTTAAGGTTAGGGTTAACTAAAAGGGTTAAGGTTAGGGGAAGGGTTAGCTAGCATGCTAAGTAGTTGCAAAATAGCTAAAAAGTACTAAGTAGTAGAAAAGTTGCTAATTAGCTAAAATGTAAAAGTTGTCATTGATGAGATTCAAATTCGCAACCTTTGGGTTGCTAGGCATTTGCAGTATACGCTGACCCACCCCACTCTACCTTAAGTAACCATCTGTCTTATGTAACCATACCAAACGTAACATATCATGCTAATTTGAGTTTCCTGGATTTACATGTACAATGTTAAGTCTAGTCAATGAGACCAGGGTGCTATAAACAGGACTCAAATAAGGACTAAAAGTGAACACTTGACAGAAATTGATTACATTTTGTTCTACCAGGAGTGCAATCATTCAAAATCTTAAAAAATAAAAAAATAAATATGAGTTACTTAAATTGCCTATTAATTTTAGTATGTAATACGTTAAAAAACAAAGAAATATACTCTCCAAACTAAATGTCATTGAATTGATTTGTGAATCATGCCCTTTTTCATAGTCCAGAATATGTTTATCCTCAATTTCAGAAGATCAGCAGCATGTGAAACATCTTCGTGAGAATGCCATAATATTAATTAGATATCATTAAATAAACAGCTGTGTGTCCTCAGAGTGTTTTCATGTGGTTTTGCGTTCTCATACAAGTGGTAATAATACCGTATGGTGTCATTTTACCAGAAATGAAGGATTACAACCTGCCAGTCTAATGAACTTCATAGTTCATTGGGTGCTGCAGATGTTATCCCACATAGAATGCCATAACATATTGCTTTGTCGTCTTTTGTGCTAGTGCATTTCAAATGGATTTTTATTTAGTTTGGGATGTGTCACATTCAATAACACCTTCAACAGGCATGATAGTCTCAATGCAACTGTATACTGCAATGTCAAACATTAACGTCATTTTTTGCCTTAAATTGTTGCTTTTGAAGGATGATTTTAAAGTATACCATGTTTTGCCTCTTGGGGAGTCCACTTGGTAGATACGTCTCAGTAAAGGGGGAGAAATAGGAGAAGGGAATATCACACCTGGGAAACAGGGCAGGATGGAAAGGGTGCATGTGGTGGGTTGGGTTGAGGGCATGAAAGAATGACGACAGCCAGACAGGAAGACTACCGGTAAGTACAATAATACTAAAACTAAAATGAAGGTTCTTGGGGAGGTGTGGAGGGAGGTTAGACAGGGTAATGTGAGAGAGGAGAGGGGGCTGAGTGTAGAGGGAGAGGACTTAACTCATGCAAGGTGGGGGTTAGTTGCTGTTGACAGGATTCTCATTCAACAGGGTGTGCCAGCGCTCTATCTTCTTGTCCTTGTTCTTCAGGCACTCATACCAGTGCTTCAGCTGCTCCCCTTTGGCTGTGATGCCCAACTGACACCCACCTACAGCAGACCAGCAGATAGGGAGGGGAGGGTGAGAGGACTGGCACAACATGGAACAATTCAACGAGGTCTAGTAGATCTCGAAAGCACCTCCTATGGATCTTACCGATGTAATCGTTGGATTTCCCAATGTCGTAGTCCCACACTGAGATGTCCAGGGTCTTCTTAGCCAGGTCGCTGTGCTTGATGTCATAGCTAAATTCCTGTAACACAACAAGTGAGAAGTCATCCCCCTCACGATCTCCAATAAATGGAATTTAAATCAGTACACAAATCAATATATTGAGGTATTGACAGACATTTAATATTAAAAGCACAAACAAAGTACTGCTGTCAGATGGTTACTTCTGTCTTGTATTATTATTGCAAGACACCAACAGGGAACTGACCTCGTTGTACTCTGGGTTCAGGGTTTTCTTCTTGATATTTGTTTTGTTCTTGGCCTTCTTCCCCATATCAGGTTTCAGGCATCTAAACACATCACATACAAGACAAACATATTTTGATGTTGTCATCCTGCATTTGGGGATAGGAAGTAAATTGCAAAACCGATGTATTCTACTGTGCAAATGAATAACTTTGACATAATTCAATTTGTTTTGATATTTCAGAGAAAAGTGAATACTTCATCATGTAAACACTGGAAAAGTGTTAGAGAAGAACGTGTGTTTGTAATCACTCCTGATAGCAATCACAGTGAAACAGACACGGACATTTCGACGAATGGGTCAGAGTATCCATTGGCGTCCATGGAGGCCAGGTGAACGCAGCGCACCACACCCACAAGCAGGCGGTTCTGCTGGGTGCTGTACATGAGGGAGATAAGGATACGACCACGCTCCTCCACATCTCCACCATCCTTTCCACCCTGGAGAGAGCGGGGGTGAGATTGGGAGGTTAGAGAGAAAGAGAAAACAGGGAGCGAAAGATGGGTAAGAGAGAATGGAAGAGTGTCATTTTATATCATATCATGAAGACATGATTTGTATGAGGACACGTAGCGGTAGTCCACATGCCCACGCATGCTGGTCATACACCAATACCTCATCCTCATAGAGCGAAATGCCTCGAGCCCCTCCAGCTGTTGCGGTCTTCTTTGTCTGTGGAAGGATATGGATATGGGTGGTCCAATCAGACATTGAAACAAATGGGACTCTTACTGTATATTTAATGTGAGAAGCAGGATGATATACTACTTACCGGGACTACTCTCTCTAGACACACGTTGAAGTTTTTCTTCTGGTTGATCTTCAGTTTCTTCAGTGCAACGCGAGTTTCTCCGATAAACTCATTATGTCCAAACTTGTCCTCATCACAGACAGAGATCCTGCATCAACCAATACAAGACATCAATAATATTGGATCATAACATCCAAAGTAAAACAATTCAGCCCTTAGATAAAACCATGTCAACAAATGGAGACAACAAGACAGGAATGTGGTTTAGTGTTGTCTTTATGTTTAGTGAACCCTGTGTTTTGTTTCTCTGCTTTCAGTATCCACCTGAGAGTCTTGCGCTGCATGTCCTCATCTGTGAGTCCGTGGTAGACCAGGGTCTCGTTCCATGCTGGGTTACGGGTGTTTCTCAGGGTTTTGGTGCGTAACTTGGTGGACTGCAGCACATGAGAGTAGATACAAGAGATCAAGATGAGGAACTTGACTTCAGCACTTATATCTGAGGCTGGATTGAGGCAATGGAGCTTCATATGTAGTACAATGGATAATCCTTATGCCACAAGGTGGCAGGCTTGAGCTAATGGCGTGTATCATAGCATCACAGACATAATAATTTTTCTGAATCATGACACATGCCATAATAAATACACAAGCATATGTTAACCCCCTGGTAGAAAATAAGGGAGGTGAATTCCATCACCTTACTGGCCCCTGGCAGCAGATGCAGCTTGACATATGGATCAGCCAGTCCATTGGAGTCCATGGGCTTCAGTCCCTGAGGGGAAGACAAGACAACACATACTCTTTATGTCACCAGACAGGACAGAAGGGACAAGGAGTCCCTGTAAATGTTATCTACTGCGGCAGCATCTTTTAAACACAGGCCACTTCAGTGTAATTGTCTCAGGGTGAGTAAATAAGTGCAATAGGTGGTACCTTGGCTTTAAGGATGCTGCAGTGGAGACTGTTGTTCTCCTGCTCATAAAGCAAGCTGAACTCCAGCGCGCCAAGAGTGGCTGAAAAACATCCAGGGCAGTCATTAGATCAGATAACAGACAGGGTGTCTACTTTGACTGCACTGGAACACAGACACTAGCAGTACATCTAAGACAAAAGGCACTGAGTTGTAAAGAGAGTCTAGACTAGGAAAGATTCTCAAAGTATCAGAAAACATTGAGACTGCCGGCAGTAAGAGACATGAGCTTCACGCCAGAGGGCAGACAAAAGAACAGAAGATCAAGCAGTGAACTGATAAAGGAGGGAGAAATGCATAATCCAACAGTGAATCTGCAGCCTAAATGGTCTGTAAACATGCATCCGTCCACATATTAATAGAAAATTCCATTAAATAGCAGCAAAATATTATTGTAATATCAAGGAAACTAAAAATCGCAAAGGAACACATTCGGGAAAATAATGTTCTAGTTAAAAAGACAGAAATACCCCAATTCATAACAGAATATGAAAAATGTAAATAAAAATAGATTGATAAGAGTAAAAAGTACTGGACATTCAGCTACAGAGCAGTTGAATGGGAGTCTATACATAGATGTGAATGGAGGACAAAACTGAGATGATACTGATAATCAATAGGTTTAAATCTATCATCCCTTCATCTAAAACAGTAAACCCCCAACAGCTCCAAACCACCACATTGTAATGGTTGGAAGGCTAGCTTTTAAAACCTGCAACTCCAGTAGTCCAGTGCACTGAAATCTCTCTAACTCCTACCAGCCCTTACACATCCCGAGCTAATACAATTTCAAATGGCTGGAAAACATTAAGAGTACAGACAGACAACTGAAAATGCACAAATGTAATTTGTATGATATAATGCCATCTCCAGTAACTACAGTGCCTTGATACAGCCACCACCATGCTTGTAAATATGAAGAGTGGTATTCAGTGATGTGTTGTGTTGGATTTGCCCCAAACATAATGCTTTGTATTAAGGACATCAAGTTAATTTCATTGCCACATTTTTTGCAGTTTTACTTTAGAGCCTTATTGCAAACAAGATGCATGTTTTGGAATATTAGGTTAGTATTGTGGAATAACTACAATGTTGTTGATCCATCCTCAGTTTTCCTGTCACAGCCATTAAACTTTGTAACCGTTTTAAAGTCACCATTGGCCTCATAGTGAAATCTCTGATTGGTTTCCTTCCTCTTCGGCAACTGAGTTAGGAAGGACGCCTTCATCTTTGTAGTGACTGGGTGTATTGATACACCATCCAAAGTGTAATTAATATCGTCACCATGCTCAAAGGGATATTCAATGTCTGCTTTTTTATTTTTTATCCATCTACCAAGGTGCCCTTCTATGCGAGGCATTGGAAAACCTCCCTGGTCTTTGTGGTTGAATCTGTGTTTGAAATTCACTGCTCAACTGAGAGACCTTACATATAATTGTATGAGTGGGGTACAGAGAATAGGTAGTCATTCAAAAATCATGTTAGACACTATTATTGCAGACAGAGTCCATGGTACTTATTATATGACTTGTTAAGTACCTTTTTACTTCTGAACTTATTTAGGCTTGCCATAACAATGGGGTTAAATACTTATTGAGTCAAGACATTTCAGCTCTTCCTTTTTTTAAATATATTGTTTTATTTAAAAAATAAACTGACATTGTTGGGTATTGCGTAGGCCAATGACACAAAATCTCAATGTAATCCATTTTAAATTCAGGCTGTAACACATCAAAATGTAAAAAGCCAAGGGGTGTGAATACTTCTGAAGGCACTGTAGATGCAAACAAATGATGTACTACTACCAACCCTTTATACCACTGAGCATACAGAACTAGGACATCTCTGAGTAACTGATCCTGCACAACAGGACCTGACTGTCCTAGCACTGCCCACTCCATAGATAACTACAACCAATGAAGCCTCCGCTATTTCTGCCATTTCTGCTGTAACATTTGGGAACTAATCAAACACAAGGGCAATATAGATCCCGTCAGAGCTCTCGTATCACAAATACTGGGTTCTGTGCTAAATTCCCAGACCTCAAAGTAAATTAAAGCCCCATCCCCCAGGGAGAGAGGAAAGGCTATTCACCGCTAGAGGGATGGAACATGACGTACGACTGGCATGACACGATTCCCATCACTCAAGGGAGACATTTAAAAAAATGGTTCCATTACAGTTTCTCATTACAGACTCACTATTGACTCGTTTTACATCCTCTTACACTTTACTTCCAAGATATTGATTCACATGCTTGGATAACATATGGTGGGTATCGTATATCATCTCCAATCGAGCTCCATGAATTCTACTAGAAGGATACACGTTGGCTGCTAGTATTATTAGATGATTCATATGCTTAGAATGCTACAAAGACCATCGACTCAAAAGAGTAAGAGATCAAACATGGAGATGTTACAACAGACTGGATAAAAGTGTCTGCTGAATGACTATGTAAACAAATAGAAATGCAAAGAGCAGAGTCTTTATATGTTGACTTAAAACAGCCTGGAATACGTGGAGAGAGATCGCTGAAGCAACAGACACAGAGCCCATGTTGTAGAGGTCTAAGTTGGAAGGACAAGATGGTCACTTACTGGCCTCATCTGAGTCACAGCTGTTTGCATCCTCCTCCTCCTCAGGCGGGGGTGGTTGTTGTCGAGCAGGAGGGGGGTTGTAGGTGGCAGGCTGTCTCTTCTCCTCCCGCATTGCAGGAGTCACTCTATCCTCCGCTGGAGTAGTGATAGTGGAGTAGCCACCTCCCTCCATCTCCAGTGGAGCTACAAGCACATACAAGGTAATGATTTGTTTTTTATGCGTTGGTCACTCATAATTCCATCCTCTATGAATGAAAAGTGTGTTTCAGTATCAAGGTCTGGTCTGGTGATGTGAGTCCAGCTTTTTCCCTACCCTGCTTGACTGATGCTGCTGGAGGGGGCCTGGAGCTCTGGACTGTAACAGCCTTCTGCAGCACCACTGGGCTGTTCTGGGCACCTCCCTCAGTGTAGCCAGGACTAGCCCCACCAGCGGCAATGCGAACCTCTGTCGGCTTATGGGCCACAGGTGGTTTGCCAGCACGCCCCTGTGATTCTGGTCCTGCAACACACATGCACACATGAACAAGCGTGCACACATATAGGCACACACACACACACGTCAATGTATCACTGAGACTACGCTGCAGTGGAATCCATAATTCTCCCTAGTCTCTGTGAATCCTTTTGATGTTGCAGTTTTTCCAATGCACAGGCATTGACCTACATACAGTACAACAAGCAGTGGCAGGCAACCTTGATCACATCATGAAGCCTGGCTTTTTACTCTACCTTTCCCCCTTACTATCTTTTATGAGGATATCTCACTACAATGGCAATGACACTGCTGCAAGTGGGAGCAGATTGCCAGGGCACCCTGGAGGTGCCAGGCTTGCCCCAGCATGTACTTCCCACTACCTAACTGAAACCACCCACTCCTGGATCTGGCTGTCTGGGAGGAGGTAGCAGTGCCCATTCTGTAAAACAGATCTGGGCTTTCATGGTAAGGATGAGAAATGAATAACAGAAATAAATGTTTGGAGGGACTGGAAGCCAGTGGGAGTTCACAACATCTGATGATGTTTGTCTGATGAAACTGGAGAGATGGTGCTTTGAGAGAGTGGCTATAGGGCAAGTATGGTACTCTAATGTACAGTACTGGGTCGAGGATTGGGTTTGGATGGTAGCATGATTAGGTTCTGTTGAAGTAATACTGGTGTTGACTGAATGACTCACCTGCTCCCTGCTGGCCATAACTAGGAGCGTGACTCTCCTCTGGACTTGGGAGATAGGCAGCACAGGACACTGAGTCTTTCTCACCCCTACAAACTCTTACTTCTGCTTGGTCTTCTGTAATGTTTCGTATCCGACTTCAGCACGGGAGGCTGCTGAGGGGAGGATGACTCATAATAATGGCTGAAGAGGAGTAAATGGAATGGTTTTTCATTCCATTCCATTTATTCCATTGCAGCCATTACTATGAGCCCCTCCTCCCCAATTAAGGTGCCACCAGCCGCCTGTGGTACATGTTCAAGAATTAGGACCTCTCCTGTGTGTACATTGCCCACTGGGATACGTTGCCAACAAAAGACAAAATAGGTCTGCTAAATTTAGAAATCTGAAATCAGTCTTCATCTTCGCTAAAGAACATTGTAGATACAATTCAGGCTTTCCGTTGCTTTCTTTTTCAAGTCGTTTTAGAATGTAATATTGAGTTCAGGGCAACATAATTCCCATTTAGCTATAATTAGTTCGCTGAATCTGTTTCATTCTGCCGGCTAGTTAATGAAAACAGACCAAGCCTGTATCTACTTTGCCACTCTCACAAGCCAAGAAAGCAATCAACCTGAAACAACTCCCACAGCTCTGTCTGGCCTGGTTACCTCTGGCCTGTGCCTGTGGCAGATCACCAGCAGCCCTGGGGTCAGAGGCTGCTGGCTCCTGGGGTTCTGAGGCCCGCTGGGCGCTTGACTCTCTGGACTTGGAGATGGGCATGGGCGAGGGCAGGAACTGCTTGGGGAAGCCTTTAAAGAACCAGGCACCAGATCGCTTCCACACCTAAGAGATGATGAAGAATCTTTTATCTTTCAGATCCCCAATAGCTGATGCCATGACAACAGCTAGTCTCATGGGGTCCAAAAAGAATGGCCTGCGTCATACAAGCTTTAACACTGACACCTACAATCTTAGAAAAAAGGTGCTATCTAGAACCTAAAAGGGTTCTTCGGCTGTCCCCATAGCAAGAGCCCTATTTTGTTCCAGGTAGAACCATTTTTTGTTCCAGGTAGAACCCTTTTGAGTTCCATGTAGAACCCTTTACACAGAGAGTTCTACATGGAACCCAAAAGAGTTCTATCTGGAACCAAAAAGGGTTCTACTTGGAACCAAAAATGGTTCTCCTATGGGGACAGCTGAAGAACCCTTTTGGATGCCTTTTTTTGTAAGAGAGTACACTCACTGTTAATCTCCCTGATCCCTTGTCTCGCTTGAAGTGAATCGTCACTTTGTATTTTTCACCCACCATGTCTTTTAATTCACTATGACACTATGTAACATCACGCTATGACATATCCCTGTCATATCCCTGTCACCATGTGTTTCACAGAAACACTCACCTCTCGCTGTTCGCTGCAGATCTTGCAGAGCCACACAGAGCACGGCCGGCTCCCACTCTGCACTCCACACTTGGTGCACATGTGCTACATTAGAGGAGACACAGGTTCACAAAGAGGTCACAATGTCATAAATTACCGTACCATTTCATTGCTCAGGCTCTATTGTGGCCTAACATGGTCCGTAATAGCCTATCAGAGCAAAAGCTTTAGTGCCTTTGCCTTCTAGGGATGGGCCAAAAACCAATCTTTCCAACCCCCGTGCTGCACATACCTTTTTGCAGTCCTCACACACCACTGAGCTGACCCCTGGCACACCCAGCTGCTCCCCACACAGCAGACAGCGGTTCACCCCGTCCCCACACACCGTCTTCTTCATGTCATCTAGACGGTTCACCAGGCGCCTGCAGCAGTTGGGACAACTCTCATTACAGCCAATTACTAGTAGTACATAAAGTTCAGTTGGATAAATGTGGTAATGATAGTCCAACTGATTGAATAATGTTGTCTGTAATTCTATCATCTTGTGCAGCATTTTTGCAGAGCTGAAAATGTAACAACACTGAGGTATGCAATGCAATGGAGCTCCAATCTATTAGCTCAGAATGTCTCTTCAGTTCTCACCCAATTCTCTCCTGCTCCATGGCCTCCATCTTCTCAGCG
Source organism: Oncorhynchus mykiss (assembly GCF_013265735.2). Classification (NCBI taxonomy): domain Eukaryota; kingdom Metazoa; phylum Chordata; class Actinopteri; order Salmoniformes; family Salmonidae; genus Oncorhynchus; species Oncorhynchus mykiss. The sequence continues at coordinate 58,345,879 of NC_048575.1, forward strand.
CGGGCAATCACACCGTTAATGATCTCCTTCTCCTCGTCAGTCAGGTCCGGAGCGCCGGGACCAGGCCTGACCTGGTTAGTCCAGTTACCCCTGACAACCACACAGGAAAACTGTCTGGGGCTGAGGCATGCATGGTTTGCTAGTCCAGGTCAAACCCTCAGACATACAGTGTGAAATCAAATGTACATGCAAAATAACGCTCAAACAGAAGAGTGGACAAATAGACAGCGATATGCAATAGACAAAGACACAGCGGTATGCAATAGACAAAGAGACAGCGGTATGCAATAGACAAAGAGACAGCGGTATGCAATAGACAAAGAGACAGCGGTATGCAATAGACAAATAGACAGCGGTATGCAATAGACAAAGAGACAGCGGTATGCAATAGACAAAGAGACAGGACGTAATACAAATAATACCATAATGGCATAATGCACATTTGCACATTGTACCAACACCCCGTCATTGTGTCCGAAACATATGTGAACATACAATCATTCACGAGTGAATCTACACTTACCTATTAACATACCGTACATACACAAACACACACTATAATAGTAGATTGGAGCAGTGCAGAGGGGGGAAGATAAGAGAGATGGAGTGAGAGCTTTTCTACTTACTGTTCCTTATCACTGAGTCCCAGCCAGGGCAGAGATGAGAATAAAACAGACAGGAGAGGAAAACATTTATTATTTCCTGGGAAGGCATGGAAGGGTTAACTGCACCATGAAGGGTTAACTGCACCATGCAGCAGGCAGCTGTGCCCGGCGATTCCCGCAGGGTGCTTAGTGTACCCAGTGTTCCTGCTGTTCTGCCACCAGTTCTTACTTGGCATGCATGCTCCTCTGCCTGTCGTTGGGTACCCAGCGGTCCGAGCTACCGCCCATCACTGCGTCCGTCATGGCTGCTGCACTATAGCCCTCTGCAGGTGGACACACACAGAGATGAGACACACACAGTTAAATGATAAATGCTACATACAAGAACTTCTTATACTGAAAAAATATATAAACTTTATGAGATGAAATAAAAGATCCCAGAAATGTTTGTTTTGTTTACATTTAGTTTACATCCCTGTTAGTGAGCAATTCTCCCTTGCCAAAATAATCCATCCACCTGACAGGTGAGGCATATCAAGAAGCTGAATAAACAGCATGATAATTACACAGGTACACCTTGTGCTGGGCACAATAAAAGAGCACTCTAAAATGTGCAGTTTTGTCACAACACAATGCCACAGATGACTCAAGTTTTGAGGGACCGTACAATTGGCTTGCTGACTGCAGGAATGACCACCAGAGCTGTTGCCAGATAATTTAATGTTCATTTTTCTACCATAAGCCGCCCCCAACGTCATTTTAGAGAATTTGGCAGTACGTCCAACCAGCCTGTTCAGTGTTGTAACCGACTTCAGTGGCCAAATGCTCACCTTCGATGGCCACTGGCACGCTGAAGAAGTGTGCTCTTCACAGATAAATCCCGGTTTCAACTGTACCGGGAAGATGGCAGACAGCGTGTATAGCGTTGTGTGGGTGAGCGGTTTGCTGATGTCAACGTTGTGAACAGAGTGCCCCATGGTGGCGGTGGGTTTATGGTATGGGCAGGCATAAGCTACAGACAACGAACACAATTGCATTTTATCGATGGCAATTTAAGAGATACCGTAACGAGATCCTGAGGCCCATTGTCGTGGCATTCATACGCTGCCATCCCCTCATGTTTCACCATGATAATGGACGACCCCGTGTTGCAAGGAGCTGTACACAATTCCTGGAATCTGAACATTTCCCTGTTCTTCCAAGGCCTGCATACTCAACAGACATGTCACCCATTGAGCATGTTTGGGATGCTCTGGATCGACGTGTACGACAGCGTGTTCCAGTTCCTGCCAATATCCAGAAACTTTGCACAGCTATTGAAGAGGAGTGGGACAACATTCTACAGGCTACAATCAACAGCCTGATCAACTCTATGCGAAGGAGATGTGTTGCACTGCATGAGACAAATGATGGTCACACCAAATGTTGACTGGTTTTCTGATCCACACCCCTACCTTTTTTTAAAGGTACTGTATCTGTGACCAACAGAGCCATAGCTGTATTTACAGTCATGTGAAATCCATAGATTAGGGCCTAATTTATTTATTTAAATGGATTGATTTCCTTATATGAAATGTAACTCAAAATTGTTGCATGTTGCGTTTATATTTTTGTTCAGTGTAGCTACAGAGACTCATTGCCCTAAATCACTTAGGCTGTATTTTAAGATGTGCAATAACGTTCTGTGATATCTTCATTGGAAACAACATGAACAATTCTCCTCTTGTCACACATGAAATTAATATGGGTCACACATTGTTAAGATTATTACGCTGAATTGTTTAATCAAAGTTATCTTCTCATCTTTACCACAACTCAAATCAACCCATGAAATCCATGCAGGAAAGAATAACTAACTGTCAATTGACACAATTTATTGACGGTCACATTTAATCTCCCCTGCTTATGCAGCACCGACTTCAGCACTAATATTGCTGCACTCTCATCAGCAGGCAGAACCCTCTGTCTGCTCCAAGTGTGTGGGCCAGGATTGCAATGGCCTTGAATTGGCTTGTCACCACACACACTTACTCTAATTGATGTAAGAGTCTGATACTGATACAGTACATTACGATACCAACAAGGGCTATGAATAGCAATCATATCAGCCGTGATCTGTGTAAACTCTTATGGTAACAATCGATAAACCATGTCTCCCAATGTCTAGCCAATTCTTACAGTACAATCCATGTTTATGTGCCACAGTGATGCAACCACAGCAAAGTGACAAAAAGATACCTGCAGAAATCAATAGGAGTTTAGTGAACTGAATGTACCTGTACGCACCGGGTGTGTGTAGGTGCACGTTCACGAGACTCAAAACTCCTAAGGGCCACCACCAGGCAGAACGAGGAGCGACACCCAACCAGCAACAAGGCGGGTCCTCGGGGAATGAGCAGGGTGGGGAGGGTCAACAATCCTCTTTCCACAGCAGCCTGTCTCCGTTTTAGAGGCTCCTCCTTCCAAGGCTGACGATAGCAGGGAACTGAGATGTGATGTGGCGTGATTGAAGAGAGCGAGGGTGAGACAGAAAAAGAGAGAGAATAAAGAAAGTGTAAGGAAGGAGGAAAAATAAAAATCATTCAATCTAATTTGTCTTTAGTTTGCTCTGATTACTCCACAGAACTCCAGATGAGCACTGCAGAACATAGCTAGAAGTGAGAGAGAGAGAGAGAGAGAGAGAGAGAGAGAGAGAGAGAGAGAGAGAGAGAGAGAGAGAGAGAGAGAGAGAGTGAGAGAGAGACAGAGAGAGTGAGAGAGAGAGGTGCGGGGTGATGCTGATCTGCAGTATTAACTCCTGTAGGCTAAACACTCCAACTTATTCTGATACTGCTTGTTCATTGAAATCACCAGCAGAATGCACAACCATTTCCATGTGGGAGGATGCCTTATTGTATTAGCCTGGAACCTGTCACACTATGCAAATGTAGACTACAGTAAGTGCACCCGGCATTCATTCATTATTTCCCACTGTCCAGCTCGCGAAGGGAACAACATAAATGTATAACACTGTATACACCCCATAGGCTGAGTCTCACAACTATGATTCTCCTTTACTGCACACAAAATGAATCATCCTCTTTTGTTCAGGATGGTTATCCTGGGGAGGCAGATAGAGAGAGAGGAGAGGAGGGGGAGCAGAGGTGGAGAGATACTCAGACATACACTACACAGACACTGGACGAGCAGCTCTCACCCAGACAAAGCTTTGTATCGCTGCAGATAGACACTGTTGCGTCACTGGGGTGAGTGTGCAAGAGAAAACGCCTCAGCTGAAGTAGGTTTCCTGTCAGTGTTGGCTGCACGGAGCTCATTAGCAGAGACCTTCAGGGGACTGATTCAGAGAAAGGACACGACATGCTGGTCAACAGCCTTCAACAGCCTTCAACAGCTTTCCCTTTCTGTCTCAATAAGTATGATGCAGGGTTGGCACTTAGTCTGAATCATCTTTACTATGACCCTCATTCAGTGTTGGAGAGTCAACCAGCTCACCATTCCTTCATCTCATTCAGTGTTGGAGAGTCAACCAGCTCACCATTCCTTCATCTCATTCAGTGTTGGAGAGTCGACCAGCTCGTCATTCATTCATCTCATTCAGTGTTGGAGAGTCAACCAGCTCGTCATTCATTCATCTCATTCAGTGTTGGAGAGTCAACCAGCTCGCCATTCATTCATCTCATTCAGTGTTGGAGAGTCAACCAGCTTGCCATTTATTCATCTCATTCAGTGTTGGAGAGTCAACCAGCTCGTCATTCATTCATCTCATTCAGTGTTGGAGAGTCAACCAGCTTGTCATTCATTCATCTCATTCAGTGTTAGAGAGTCAACCAGCTCGCCATTCATTCATCTCATTCAGTGTTAGTCAACCAGCTTGCCATTTATTAATCTCATTTAGTGTTGGAGAGTCAACCAGCTCGTCATTCATTCATCTCATTCAGTGTTGGAGAGTCAACCAGCTTGTCATTCATTCATCTCATTCAGTGTTAGTCAACCAGCTCGCCATTCATTCATCTCATTCAAGTGAGTCAGTCAGGCTGTGTATTGTGCCTTGAGAAGAAGCTGGCATTTTCTCCTGCATTTTTCCAAATGACAGGGGTCTGAGAGCCAGCACTGTGCACTGCACAGCACAGCGGTGCCCGGGGACAGGAGAAACAACCATGCAGAACCATGTGAAGCTGTGCCAGAAAAGAATAATGGAAGACAGAGGGTGAGATGGGGGAGGAGAAAGAGAGGCGGAGACACGGAGGAAACCTGAGCACCAACATCGTTGTCTCCTTCGTCATTAACATCACGCATCCCCTCATACAGGGGTGGAAGGGACCCATTTAGAAACCTGTGACTCAAAATGACTAACAGGATAGTCCATAGGCCTACTAGTGTGTGTCATTTAGGAGCCCAGCCTCACGTCCCCTCCAACCCAACTTGTTCGCAGGGGAGAGATAAAACGTGTTTCCAGCAATGTTCCAATGGTGTTCCTGAACTACTTGAATGTACAGCTGTAAAACAAAGGGAAAAAAGATTTCAAACACTACTAGGTATAGAATGACTAGCTTGCTCCCTCCCATTGTAGTATGAATTGGACACTGACTATAAAACTTGCTTTGATCTTTAAAAACTGGGGAGGGTGAGACATGAGAGGCTTTTTGAGATACATCATACAGTAAGTACCCTTACTGAAGCTCTGACTGCAATGGACACACCGCTCTGCCAAGACACTCTCTCTCTCTCTCTCTCTCTCTCATAACAGGGAGCTGACTACCTTGCATCTTTTTATTACAGCACACAGCACAATATCAAGACCATTATGACCACAATCACTTCCTTTCATTTCCAAATGGCACTGGGTTATGTCCCACCTTCATATCATTTTTAATGGAGATACACCATTACAGGAGTCCTTCTGCACTGAATTTCCAGTGTAAGAATTCCTCTGCCCTGCTCTGAGACAAGAGAGAAATGCCTTAAGTGGGTTAATGAGACTCTGAGATCAATGCAAACTCCCACGATTGGTTTTAGTTTAATTAATCATTCATCGGGGTAGTGTTCCTATTGTGACTCACAGAATTGAAAGTTATTTAGGGGTGGAGCTTGAAAAAGCCTGTGTCCGGCTTCAGGGCACTGCTGCTACAGCCGCCAGCCACCACCCACCTACCTACATGGCTTGCCATTGGCTGTTGTTGACTCCCTGTGACAAAAAAGGGCTGTACTGCTGAGCTCCACAGCCAATCCCTTTTGAGAGGTATTGATGGCAAGTTGATGCATTAATCACTCTTCTGTTCAAGGGGCTTTGTGTCATCATTCCACCAAGAATCACACTATAACCATAAGTGAATTTACATTACACACACAATAGATATTGATGTGAGAAGCACAAAAGCACACTTTCCCACATGAAATATTACATTTCTGCCATTAAGTTGCTATATGCTAAGAAAGGACCACCATGCTCTCAGAATCTTCAGTAAGTCTACCACAGAACCAGCTGCTGAAGGGCTTGTGCCTCTGCTCTGCCTCTGTCTGTCAACCACACCCTCCTTATGCTGAGCTGAGCTGGCCTTTTAGCCATAAAAACCTGGAAATAATGTTAGCAGAGGACTAACAAAAGCCATTAGGAAAAAAACACACTGATTGGTTGGCACAGGATGTTGCCCTGTAAAGACCACTTGTGTGTAGCAGTGCTGACAAGTCCCCCAAGCCCACCCCTTATTAAACCTTTTTCCCACTATCAAACCGAACCATACCATTCTGCATGTTACAGTGGACAGGGTAGGAATGTTTTATTGGGGTGGTTACAGAAATATTCTTGCTGGTTTCAGCACAGTGGGACTGATTGAGGACTCAACCAGCCAATTCTCTACATTAAAAAAAAGCACAAGCTACTGACCGTTGGCAGTATTAAGCGCAGCTGCAGAGATGCTTGGTAGTGGGGTCCTGGACCAGAGCCTTTGGCATCACTGATCTGTGTGGGTAGGTGGGAGGTAGTCAGGACTCCTGGGGTGTGCACCGATGGGCCTCCAGGGTGGCGCAGTGGTCTAAGGCACTGCATCGCAGCGCTAGCGCCACCAGAGACTCTGGGTTCGCGCCCAGGCTCTGTCGCAGCCGGCCGTGACCGGGAGGTCCATGGGGAGACGCACAATTGGCCTAGCGTCGTCCGGGTTAGGGAGGGTTTGTCTCATCGCGCACCAGCGACTCCTGTGGTGGGCTGGGTGCCATGCACGCTAACCAAGGTCGACAGGGTAAAATTTTAAAAATATATATATACAGTGCCTTGCGAAAGTATTCGGCCCCCTTGAACTTTGCAACCTTTTGCCACATTTCAGGCTTCAAACATAAAGATATAAAACTGTATTTTTTTGTGAAGAACAAATCAAATCATGAAGTGGAACGACATTTATTGAAATATTTCAAACTTTTTGAACAAATCAAAAACTGAAAAATTGGGCGTGCAAAATTATTCAGCCCCTTTACTTTCAGTGCAGCAAACTCTCTCCAGAAGTTCAGTGAGGATCTCTGAATGATCCAATGTTGACCTAAATGACTAATGATGATAAATACAATCCACCTGTGTGTAATCAAGTCTCCGTATAAATGCACCTGCACTGTGATAGTCTCAGAGGTCCGTTAAAAGCGCAGAGAGCATCATGAAGAACAAGGAACACACCAGGCAGGTCCGAGATACTGTTGTGAAGAAGTTTAAAGCCGGATTTGGATACAAAAAGATTTCCCAAGCTTTAAACATCCCAAGGAGCACTGTGCAAGCGATAATATTGAAATGGAAGGAGTATCAGACCACTGCAAATCTACCAAGACCTGGCCGTCCCTCTAAACTTTCAGCTCATACAAGGAGAAGACTGATCAAAGATGCAGCCAAGAGGCCCATGATCACTCTGGATGAACTGCAGAGATCTACAGCTGAGGTGGGAGACTCTGTCCATAGGACAACAATCAGTCGTATACTGCACAAATCTGGTCTTTATGGAAGAGTGGCAAGAAGAAAGCCATTTCTTAAAGATATCCATAAAAAATGTTGTTTAAAGTTTGCCACAAGCCACCTGGGAGACACACCAAACATGTGGAAGAAGGTGCTCTGGTCAGATGAAACCAAAATTGAACTTTTTGGCAACAATGCAAAACGTTATGTTTGGCGTAAAAGCAACACAGCTGAACACACCATCCCCACTGTCAAACATGGTGGTGGCAGCATCATGGTTTGGGCCTGCTTTTCTTCAGCAGGGACAGGGAAGATGGTTAAAATTGATGGGAAGATGGATGGAGCCAAATACAGGACCATTCTGGAAGAAAACCTGATGGAGTCTGCAAAAGACCTGAGACTGGGACGGAGATTTGTCTTCCAACAAGACAATGATCCAAAACATAAAGCAAAAAACTACAATGGAATGGTTCAAAAATAAACATATCCAGGTGTTAGAATGGCCAAGTCAAAGTCCAGACCTGAATCCAATCGAGAATCTGTGGAAAGAACTGAAAACTGCTGTTCACAAATACTCTCCATCCAACCTCACTGAGCTCGAGCTGTTTTGAAAGGAGGAATGGGAAAAAATGTCAGTCTCTCGATGTGCAAAACTGATAGAGACATACGCCAAGCGACTTACAGCTGTAATCGCAGCAAAAGGTGGCGCTACAAAGTATTAACTTAAGGGGGCTGAATAATTTTGCACGCCCAATTTTTCAGTTTTTGATTTGTTAAAAAAGTTTGAAATATCCAATAAATGTCGTTCCACTTCATGATTGTGTCCCACTTGTTGATTCTTCACAAAAAAATACAGTTTTATATCTTTATGTTTGAAGCCTGAAATGTGGCAAAAGGTTGCAAAGTTCAAGGGGGCCGAATACTTTCGCAAGGCACTGTATATTAAAAAAAGAGAGTGGAAGAAGCCCAGAGAGTCCTTGTCTTGTTTGCCCTCACACAATTTTACCCCCTTTTCTCCTATGCCCTCACACACAAATGCTCCGTTCATGGAAATGAACATTTCCATTTCAGAATATGAAAGTTTCTGGCGAAAAACATAATTATATTTCAGTGATAAGAAGCACTGAAGCATCCAACGGGCAATGGGCTGATGCAGCCAATCTTTAAAAAGCTATCTTTACAGAAGTGTTTGTATATCAGTCATGGTATTTCCTTGAAAGGTACTCTGAAATAACCTTTTTCCTACTCTTCAACAAAGCAGTGGTTTCTGTTTGGGAAGCTTTTCTTTGGGCTTTCTTAACTATCAGATTATCAATGAAACAATTTCATATAACAACATGTGGAACGAACATGCCTCTCCGACATGTAGAACAACTCTATTTGTGGAATTTTTATCTTCAGTGTTTGGCAACTGAATGTGGTTATACCTACATCCATTACTTGATGCTGAAATTACATTTTGAATATTTTTATGAGGTTTGATGAATGATTTACATGGTCAGAGTCACTCTCCCATGCTCATACTCACTTTGGCTCATTCATCCTCTAACTTGCACTCCCTACGTTATCCTTAAATCTAATCAACTTTCTCATTATAACCCATGAAACGCCGCATTCCAAAATTGTATCTTTGTCATTGGGATCAAAGAGTGCTTCTGGCGTTAATGTGTTCTGGGGAAATGGGCAGGGGACTGGGGAGGCCATTGGTTTGAATGAAAGGCCCATTCTCCGTCAGCCCAGCAGGAGAGGGGGGTGAGATGGGGAGATAGCAACCCTGAGGCCTACATATGGACAGAACTGTAAAGCACTGCACCAAGTAACCCTCTACTGCAGGACAAAAACTTTGCTCAGCATTTCTTAATTATTTACAACTCCCACCCCATCCTCCACTGCTCCTCACTCCAGTGAAGTGGGTTCTCTTTCTCCTTTTTAAGGCCTTAGTGTGCACTTTAGTTATTCATTACTTTATCTGCAAGACATTGTGTGTCTGAACACGTACAGTGGGCTCTGGGGGGAAAGGAAGAAGGAGAAAAAATGATGCGATAAAGGAGAGCTTGGCAGGAAGGAGGGATGGGAGGGAGGACAGGAAAGGGGCTTCTTTTGGGAGCCTGTTGGTATGCCAGTTGATGAGAGATGTGGCTGTGGTTTAGCGGAGGGGAGGGGCTCTTCCAGGTCTAGGACATACAGTACATGTCACATATGGTGCTCTTCGACCGTACCACCAGTGTTACACTAGTGTACTGTATACACCCAAATGTTATAATAGGGAAATAGTGTTTCCATAGTTAGGGCTGACACTGAGACTTGTGAAGAGAGTCATTGTAAATAATTTGTTCTGAACTGACTTGCCTAGTTAAATAAAGATTCAATTAAATAAATGAAAATAAAAGGAGCAGAATCAACAACCTCTGCATAATCAAAACAGTTGCTTTGTGAGAAGCTGTTAAAGTTCACAGTTAGCCATTTTTATGTAAATGTCATCAGAAAAATACAAGAGGCCTGGCTTTGGCTCCAAGTGAGAGCATATCCGCCGGAGCCATGGCCCAGTGAGACACGGCTGCCAACCTGCGTAGATGGAAAGTTTGAGCCTTTTGGGTAAAGCACTGGGGTAAATCCTGTATATGGAAATGTGCCATACAGTATTAGCCCTGTTTTCAGTCATATGAACGGGTCAGCAGGGACCATCTGTGTGGCCATCTGTGAGGAACAAAGAGGCAGCTTCACCTCTCTTCGGATGGGAGAGGATGGCCCTCCCTAGGTCTCACAGCCACCACCACTTCCACTAGGGAGGCATATTTCCAAATTCAGCCCCTTTGGGTAAAAAACAGGAAAGACCCTCCTGTGACCAACAAGCACTTGCGCTGTCGCTACCCTGCAGACATGGCAATTTCATCCAAATAAAGCCAATGAGAGAGGGGACTGGAGAGGGTTGGCACACAAACACATACAAATGATAAGTACACACTCACACACATACTGTACAAACAACACTTCACACATAAATAGGATGCAATTGTACCTATGGTATCTTAGCATGATGAAAACAAATACAAATCTACAGCCATCTTCAGCAAAAATATATTCAATTCCAACATTATATGTTGCATGTGTAGGCCAATTTAAATTGAGTCATTGAACAATTGCAATCTTGACTTTGGTAACCTGAAAATGCAAACATTATGCAGACACCATTCATCATAAAGGCAGCATCCACCTGATTATATTTCAGGATGGGCTCCTCGTCCCTCATGTGCTCTCAGCTCATAGTCTGGTGACTCATCCTTGCCGTACCCCAGAAGTGAGAAGAGGGACGTGGAGATTAAACTAGAGTTGCGAGTCATTTTCCACTCATTTCCTCACTACCTCTCTCCATCTCAGGAAGACAAGCATAATCAGATGTGCATGGGGCATTACATTAAACCACGCATCTTCCAATGTCAAAATCTCATGGCTTATATTGTTACTCACAAGCCTTGAAATATGGCTATTAAACTAGACATGTTTGTACGTGGCCTAAGTGGAGGAGGGAAATAGAATCGCATCCCTTTCTGTCTTTATTGTCTCTCTGAGGATAATGGCAATGCCTCTGGTGGGCCCCCGGCTGTTCTGCTGGAAATCAGCCATGAGGAGCTGGCACACTTCAGCTGCTGGCTATCTGACACTCCCTCTGGCCCCGCCAGAAAACTAGCAGGTACCATGTCCCTGAGTGTTTTTCAACAGATCCCTGTTTGCAAACAAAGAGCCCCCTCGCACCCACAGGTCTCTCTTGAAAAAAGGATTTTCATCTCAAGGAGACTAACCTAGTTAAATGTTTATTTGATTTTATTTAACCTTTATTTAACTAGCAAAGTCAGTTTAACCTTAATCAACAAATAAAGTTTAAATACATTTTAAAAACATACACCGAAAGATGATCTAGAATTCAGCTATTCAGATAGGAGTCAGGTGTATAGGTTAAAGTTTAAGTGGCTTGTTTGTAATGAAAGTTGCTCAGTTGGCCTCAATTCTGACCCTGAGGCATTCCTCTTGATGTGACATGTTGTGTCCTGACTCCTGACATTCATGTTCAACCTGTTTAAGTACAGCTTAAGTTGCAGTGATGTGACAAGACAGGGAGATATGTTACGATCTGACTGTGTTGCATGTACTCACTCCTCAGCTTCCTCCCATCAGACAGCCTCAACCGTACAGCAGGATGATGAATACATCAATTGTGCACTGAAGCAGAGTGTATTGACAAACTGGTAGGGATTGCGATCTGCTTCAATTATCAATTCCAAAAACAGATTCCACATGCAAAGATTGATTATTTATTTATATGGATTTGGAAATTTTGGGTGAGGTTGTCAGTCAGCTTTTCTTTAACATTTAATGACCTGTGATAGGACACGCTTTGATTAAAAAAGGTAGTTTCAGCAGTTTGATTACAAGGGAAACCCCTTGGTGACAGATTTGATGATAAGCTTAGGCAGTACCACTCAACACTCACTCCCTCTCTACAATTACCCCATTAGGAAAGGCTTTTGATGAGCCAACTGTCTTAATGACCTGCCACTTGGTGATGTAGTGGGATCAGCAGTGGTCCTCTCCATCGCCACAGCTTAGGTTGGTCTGTCTATTCTGCTAAAGGGTTGCCAGTGGCAACATAAGAGGGCCTGTTATCCTCCGTTAATTTTAGAACAATCTTATCTATTGGACTGAGTCTGCAGTTGATTCTCTCTATTGGGGTGTGAGCCACTTGTCAAAGATTCAACCCTCATCAAAGCCAGGCTATAGATATGGCCAGTTCTGATTCTAAACCTCTCTTTTGGGTGGACTGTGGAGTTATTGTTTCATCAATGGCCCTTCTCTTCATCACCACAGTAGCTTTCGGAGAGCTGTGATAACAAGTGTCCAGGGGAACCCACTCTGTCAATCGATCCTGATCCCACGCCTTGATGATCCTTAGAGGAGTACAAAGAAAAACATCTCACTCCCTTTGGACATGGAGACACAACACACACATAACCAGTCATATAGCTATCCAATCAACAAACTGTGTACAGCAGTCATGTACGTAAAAAAAATACACAAATTCATGCTCAGAAATCAAATACAATATGATACAGTTCAGGCTTTTATCTTTCCCCAAATATGGATTTCCGAGGAACATGAAGAAGAGGAACAGAACTACCTTTACCATCTGTGACCATGGTAACAGGGAGATCAGAAGAAGAAAGTCGGATTGATAAAATACTGTGTGTGTGTGTGTGTGTGTGTGTGTGTGTGTGTGTGTGTGTGTGTGTGTGTGTGTGTGTGTGTGTGTGTGTGTGTGTGTGTGTGTGTGTGTGTGTGTGTGTGTGTGCGTGTGTGTTTTGTGTGTGTGGGGGGGGGGGGGATACGTGTGTGCATGAGTGTACGTGTGCGTGCGTCACGTTAAATCTAAATTCAGAGGAAAAATAAATAGGGGTACAAAACACATGGCTAATTACTAATGACTAGTGTGCTTGGAAAAACTCTGAGCCTCAATTTCAATCCTTAATAATGCCTCCAGCCTGATGGCCTTCCTTCAGTCCTAGAAGTAGAATCGAACAAGAACCAGTCCCCTAAGAAAGCATGGTCTAAGGAAACAAACCCAAAGATACTGGAATATGGGTACATCTGCCTTCCAGCCTTAAATTATGTAGTTCGCTTGCAGAGCACTTATCTGTCTCTTTCCAATCTTTTTTCTACCTCTTTCATGACCACCTCTCTCTCTCTCTCTGTCTCTCTCTCTCTCTCTCTGAGAGAAGAAGCCACTACTCCAAAACCGCCATAAAAAAGCCAGACTACAGTTTGCAACTGCACATGGGGACAAAGATCGTACTTTTTGGAGAAATGTTCTCTAGTCTGATGAAACAAAAGTTGTGGCAAAATGGCTTAAGGACAACAAAGTCAGGGTATTGGAGTGGCCATCACAAAGCCCTGACCTCAATCCCATAGAAAATTTGTAGGCAGAACTGAAAAGGTGTGTGTGAGCAAGGAGGCCTACAAACCTGACTCAGTTACACCAGCTCTGTCAGGAGGAATGGGCCAAAATTCACCCAACTTATTGTGGGAAGCTTGTGGAAAGCTACCTGAAAAATTTGTCCCAAGAGAAACTATTTAAAGTCAATGCTACCAAATACTAATTGAGTGTATGTAAACTTCTGACCCACTGGGAATGTGATGAAAGAAATAAAAGCTGAAATAAATCATTCTCCCTACTATTATTCTGACATTTCACATTCTTAAAATAAAGTGGTGATCCTAACTGACCTAAAGACAGGGCATTTTTAAAAGGATTAAATGACAGGATTTGTGAAAAACTGAGTTTAAATGTATTTGACTAAGGTGTATGTAAACTTCCGACTTCAACTGTAGAAGGGATTGATGGGACGTGTAGGGATAGGACGGTAATATGGTGTGGTGTTTTTAATGCCCATAAAGAAATCTGGGGAAGTACGCATTAAGATAACAATAGTAGTATAGTCGAAGAATTTATGATTAGTGTGTTCAACTGTATATATACTGTATATACCAAACATTAGGAACACCTTCCTAATATGGAGTGCTACCCCGTTGCCCTCAGAACAGCCTCAATTAGTTGGGGTATGTACTCTACAAGGTGTCGAAAGCATTACACAGGGATGCTGGCCCATGTTGACTCCAATGCTTCCCTCAATTGTGTTAAGTTTGCCGAATGTAATTTGGGTGGTGACCATTCTTGACACACACAGGAAACTGTTGAGCTTGAAAAACCCAGCAGCGTTGCAGTTCTTGACACAAACCCGTGCGCCTGGCACCTACTACCATACCCCGTTCAAAGGCACTTAAATATTTTGTCTTGCCCATTCACGCTCTGAATGGCACACATACACCTCCATGTCTCAATTGTCTCAAGGCTTAAAAATCCTTCTTTAATTTGTCTCCTCCCCTTCATCTACACTGATTGAAGTGGATTTAACAGGTGACATCAATAAGGGATCACTTATATTCACATGGTCAGTCTGTCATGGAAAGAGCAGGTGTTCCTAATGTTTTGTACACTCAGTGTATACTGTATATGGTGTGAAGCTCATCTTTTCCTCCCCCTCTCACTCCCCCTGTCTCTTGACACACATGGTCACATTTTTCCTCCTCTCTCGCCATTCCATTCTCTTTCTCTACAGCAGCTGATGTACATAGATAGCATGGTAGAGAGAGAAGCAGAGAGAGAGAAAGAGAACGAGAGCGTGCAAGGGTGTTGACCAATCGCTACAGTAGTTGCTCATGGGAGAGGAGGCAACTGCAGATATCGGAAGCCGTTCATTCAGTCTTATCTCCCCTCCCCCATGTAATCGCCATGCTTCAGGACTATGGCGACAGTTTGAGATGGTCATTTCAGGGTTTCTCAGTATAGTCAGTGTTTCGCCTAGATTTTCACTAGATTAGGCTTCCCTGAGTAAATGGACCACAGGACCAGTCCATGCTTGGTTTTAACCTCAACAATAAAACAATGGCACAACCATCAGGAAAACATAAGCCTTATGGTTGTGACATTGTTCTATTGGTCAGGGGATGTTTGGTATGTGATGTCTCAATCTCCTCTTCAGGGCATATTGAGAACAGGGGTGGGGGGCCAGGGGTATCTGAACCATAGCCATGTTGAGGTTAAAACCAAAACCAACCATAGACTGGTCCTGTGGTCCATTATTCAGGCAAATCAAATCTAGGGGATAATCGAGGCGAAACACTGACTATACCGAGAGAACCTGAAATGATGATAGTACTCCCAATACCACCATCCCCAACTCTTGTCATAGACTTGAAGCAATCATTTAGAATCAATCTGCCTGAGTCAGGTCTGGAGTGGAGGCACATCAAGCACGGATGTGTTTCTCTCAAATCCTGCAGCAACGCCCAGGGATGAGATGAGAGGAAGCTTACTGCAACCACAGCATCTCCCAAATGACTTACCAGGGCTCTTGTCCCACATCACAACTGCAACAAGGAATCATCCAGACCTGAGAGAATGAATTGAAGTCTGCCACCAATCTCATTGTAAAGAGGCACATAGGCACATGGGTGTGTAGAGACGTTGGTGGAGTAATGGAGACTGCATGAAGCTTTGCCATAATCAGTGGTTATTAATGGACCACATTATTCATGAATTAAATGGATAATAAATTCAAGTATGTCAAAGAATCATGAGCCTATACCAATTAATCAGCATACATATGACGCTGTATTTTACAACAGACAGACTGTAGCCTAATATCAGTTTTATAGAAGCATTGGTTTATGCTAAACATAAAATGACGTCAGTAAAGCTTGCACCTTACTGTTTAGTCGGCTGTATGGCACAGTATACATACTATTGGTATTTAAGTAATTTCACTCATCCAAAGCTTTTGTTAGAGCTGAAAACAATATGCTATCTATTTACTTGGTTTCATCTTCACGTTCATAAGGTAGATAAAAACTATGTTCCATTGGGTCATTTTACAGAAATAGCATCATATTGCATACCATAGGTCTATGTAATAATTATATAATTTTCGAATTCAAATAAATGTTCATTGAGATCATTCAGATAAACTGAAGCGCAGCGAGCGCTCCATCAATGTTTCATGACAGAATCAGCTAGTTCCCATATGTGTGCACTATGTTCCTTTATTCATGCAACTGCAGTTGTGGAAAAAATATTGAATAAAAGCACACTGAAATGCAATACGTGAAATACAGCCTAATGCTCACAATAGATGCAGACCGTTAGAAAACCGTAGCAAGCCTACCTGAGATTCCAGCCCTCTCTCGAAGGAAGATGTCAGGGTATGACGCGGACCCATTTTATACTGTAGGCTACTTGGAATCAACAGAAAAACCGTTCATTGCGCATGCAACGCCTGTCACGAGCAATATTTTTGCGAAGAGGGGTGCTTCGTTTTCAATTCTTTATAACACCGTCGCTAAGGGGCTGATCTCCACACAATGCGCCCTGCGTGGGCTCTCTCCTCTGTGGTAAGCTCTTGGTACTCTGGGAAGAAGACCCCTGCATCCAAGTAGCCTCCATTGATGCTCAAGTGGACTCTTGCCTGGTTCTACTTTAGATTTGTCTTGGTTTCTTGGTTCTACATTTTTCTTGCAACTTACAATTTAATTGAATGGCTACACTAGCTGCATGAAAGTAGACAAAACACTTTCAGTAAAAACTTTCCAATAGCCTAGCCTTTTAACATTGAACCTTATTTTAATGGATTTGATTGGATTGGATGCTCAATCCGCCTCCTGGTCGGGGTAACATTATGAAGTTTCTGCCCCCCATGAAAAGGTCACATTCTATGTCTGTGTTTTATAGGCTTCATCAAACTTGCCCTGGTCATCTACAAAACGTGTTGCCAGAGGCATATCGTTAATACTATTGCCACACGTTGTCCTCGATTTTTTGTCTTTAATTTATTTATTCATTTTAAATGGACCGCCCATCTCTAAATGCCTTTCTCGGCATCTGACTTCACAGTTCCGGGATAACTGGGGTGTTCATTGTGGAGATATAGCGCCATCTTTTGGACAGAATATTTATTATAGCTCAAAGAAGTTCGCTGTTGGGTCACATGATGCACACCCGCTGGCAGTCACCTGATACTCCCTACTGTCAGAGTAAAAATGTCTGCGCACTTATCCAATGGAAGAGTAAATTTAAACATTTTGAGGGAAGCAGCGCGGAAGGAGCTCCGTGAGTTTTTGGACAAATGTGCAGGAAGCAAGGTAAAACGCCTGGATTAAAGCGTTTAAAAATTACAAACCCTTTTATCTTGTTTTAATCCGAAATGTCTGTTCAACACTAGCTAGCATTCTAGGCTATCATCCACATAAACACTAATTGGGTTGTTGTGGTACATAGTCATCCACATAGTAGCTAAATAGATGCAGTTGATTTAAGTTTAAACTTTAGAACTCGTAGTATTTATGTGTCTAAAATGTATTGTTGTTGACTGTCCTTAGGCTATTGTGTGGGATGAATACCTGACTGGACCCTTTGGATTGATAGCACAATATTCCTTGCTGAAGGTAAGACTGACTCAAATGTGTACTTCAGTGTGTAGACTTTTTTATAAGCGAGTCTGACAGAATGGCTACAATGAATTGTTGTGTTTTCAAAGGCGCACATTACAGCAATAGCAATATGTCAAGCTGGTTGTTGACAGATCTGTCTTCTTTATATCTTCCAGGAACATGAGGTGGAGAAGATGTTCACCCTCAAAGGGGGGCGTCTTCCTGCTGCTGA
The DNA here is from genome assembly GCF_013265735.2 of Oncorhynchus mykiss. Taxonomy (NCBI): domain Eukaryota; kingdom Metazoa; phylum Chordata; class Actinopteri; order Salmoniformes; family Salmonidae; genus Oncorhynchus; species Oncorhynchus mykiss. The sequence continues at coordinate 58,363,682 of NC_048575.1, forward strand.
TGTGAAAAATATAATCTTCTTTGTTCGTCCCAGACTGGAACTGATGGATATTATAGCTGAGAATGTCATCAGGTCAGCATCCCAGGGGGAGGTGAGGGAGTAGCACAAACTGGGGTCTCTACAGAATGTGTCCATCAGTATGCGGTCGTTGGTGGTTAACAGGGTTGACTTCTTGGCGTTCATGTGTATTGTGATGAATATGAGGGATCAGGTTAAGAAAAAGTCTGCACGCATAGATGTGGTGGTATGCGCAGCCAAAGATTTCCTGGGAATTACAGAAGCAAACTATTTAGTATGGTTTTTGCAATCCATCAATTTACCGCTAGAAGCTTAATCGCTAATGGGCAGGAGTTTAAAAAGTTTGTAGATGACATGGAGGTAGTACCAGATGTAGTGTGTATACAAGAGGCATGGCTCAAACCTCAACTGGAGTTTGTGAATCCGGGACTCAGTTTGGTATAGTGTGATAGAGTGGAGGTGTCAAGGAGGGGTTGTGCTATGTTCGTTAAAGAGGGGATGACATACAGAGTATTGGAGATAGAAATATGTAGGAAAATAAGTAACAATTGTAATAGCTAATTTCTATAACCCTGCAAAGCTCTTATGCTAGCACAGTTGAAGTCGGAAGTTTATATACACTTAGGTTGGAGTCATTAAACTCGTTTTTCAAACCCTCCACAAATTTCTTGTTAACAATCTATAGTTTTGGCAAGTCGGTTAGGACATCTACTTTGTGGATGACACAAGTAATTTTTCCAACAATTGTTTACAGACAGATTATTTCACTTATAATTTACTGTATCACAATTCCAGTGGGTCAGAAGTCTACATACACTGAGTTGACTGTGCCTTTAAACAGCTTGGAAAATCCCGAAAATTATGTCATAGGCTAATTGACATCATTTGAGTCAATTGGAGGTGTACCTGTGGATGTATTTCAAGGCCTACCTTCAAACTCAGTGCCTCTTTGCTTGACATGGGAAAATCAAAAGAAATCAGCCAAGATCTCAGAAAAAAATGGTAGACCTCCACAAGTCTGGTTCATCCTTGGGAGCAATTTCCAAATGCCTGAAGGTACCACGTTCATCTGTACAAACAATAGTACACAAGTATAAACACCATGGGACCACCCAGCCTTCATACCGCTAAGGAAGGAGACGCGTTCTGTCTCCTAGAGATGAACGTACTTTGGTGCGAAAAGTGCAAATCAATCCCAAAACAACAGCTAAGGACCTTGTGAAGATGCTGGAGGAAACAGGTACAAAAGTATCTATAGCCACAGTAAAACGAGTCCTATATCGACATAACCTGAAAGGCTGCTCAGCAGGAAAGAAGCCACTTCTCCAAAACCGCCATAAAAAAAGCTAGACTATGGTTTGAAACTGCACATGGAGACAAAGATTGTACTTTCTGGAGAAATGTCCTCTGGTCTGATGAAAAAAAAATTGAACTGTTTGGCCATAATGACCATTGTTATGTTTGGAGGAAAATGGGGGAGGCTTGCAAGCCAAAGTACACCATCCCAACAGCGAAGCACGGGGGTGGCAGCATCATGTTGTGTGGGTGCTTTGCTGCAGGAGGGACTGGTGCACTTCACAAAATAGATGGCATCATGAGGTGGGAAAATTGTGGATATATTGAAGCAACATCTCAGGACATCACTCAGGAAGTTAAAGCTTGGTCACAAATGGGTCTTCCAAATGGACAATAACCCCAAGCATAGTTCCCAAGTTGTGGCAAAATGGCTTAAGGACAACAAATTGAAGGTATTGGAGTGGCCATCACAAAGCCTTGACCTCAATCCTATTGAGAATTTGTGGGCAGAACAGAAAAAGCATGTGCGAGCAAGGATACCTACAAACCTGACTTACACCAGCTCTGTCAGGAGGAATGGGCCAAAATTAACCCAACTTATTGTGGAAGGCTACCCGACATGTTTGACCCAAGTTAAACAATTTAAAGGCAATGCTACACTCAATTAGTATTTGGTATGTAAACTTCTGACCCACTGGGAATGTGATGAAAGAAATAAAAGCTGAAATAAATAATTCTCTCTACTATTATTCTGACATTTCACATTCTTAAAATAAAGTGGTGATCCTAACTGACCTAAAGATATTAGTAATTGTGAAAAACTGAGTTTTTAAATGTATTTGGCTAAGGAGTATGTAAACTCCCGACTTCAAGTGTAGAAGGGATTGATAGGACGTGTAGGGATAGGAAGGTAATATGGTGTGGTATTTTTAATGCCCATAAAGAAATATGGGGAAGTACGCATTAAGATAACAATGGGAGTATAGTCGAAGAATTTATGATTAGTGTGTGTTAATGATGGAAGGGGAATGAGAATCAATGTGGCGAGGAGTACAGAGTCATCCTTAGACTAGACATTGGTATGTGTGGCAGGGAGGTGTAAATGGTAAGTGATGAGAGAAACCACAGTAGTGAGTGATCATTTTCCAATTTCGACTTAAGGTCAATATGGGTGTGTGTGTGCGGAGTAGAGGAAATAACATGAGGTGGTGCTTTGAGAAAGCTAACTGGAAGATGTTCAAATACCTGTGTGAGCGGGCAGGACAAAAGTTATCAATGAAGGGGTCTGTGGATGAGTGCAATGGATGAGTGCGATGAGGCAGTAACGTCTGTAATTATATCAGCTGCAAATGAGACCGTTCAGGGGAGGAAGACGGAGGGTGGTGCCATGGTGGGCAGATGAGGGCTCAAAGGTGGTGCAGGAAATGGATATAGCTCTACGGAAGGAATAGATTGACAGGAAGGAATCTCATGGAGAATCAAAGGAAGAGTGCGACGGCCAGAAGAACAATTTAAGACAGCGAAAAGGGAGGCATGGCGGGAATTTTGCTCCACTATTGGTAGAGTGACCCCAAAAAATATGATGGGGAAGGGTAAAAATGCTGCAATTCCAGTGTTGGTAGAAGGAAACGTCACAGCTGTGTCAAGGAAAGAAAAGGCAAATGTCATAGGTCTTGCATTTGCAGTGGTTCATAGATGTGAGCACCTGTGTGATGAGCGTAAGAGGGAGGGAAGCTAAAGGAGCATAGAGATGTTTTAAAGAAAAAAGGCGAGTCAGGAGAAGCTATGGATGCAGAGTTTTCTATGTTTGGGATGACAATGGCGTTGGAGGGCTGCGGGCGGACTGCTCCTGGAGAAGATAGGATGTGTTATGTGATGTTTCAGCATGCACCGGACAGTGTGTTGGAAGCAGTGTTAGGGTTGTTTAATAAGATGTGTAGGACTGCAGTGATACCTGCTGGGTGGAGACGTGCGGTGTTGTTGCCGTTCGTAAAACTATGTAAAGATCCCGGCAGTTATAGGCCTATCGTGCTGACATCCAACATATGTAAGTTGATGGGAAAAGATGATAGTGAGTAGGATGATGTATTTCTTGGAAGTTAGGGGTTTGATGAGTGTAGCACAGAGTAGAGGTTCAGGAGAGGGAGGTCTGCCATGGATGCCCTGGTGACATTTAGTACAGAGATAGCTAAGGCCCTGACAATAAGAGGTGATGCGTGTTGTGTATTTTGACATTGAGAAAGCTTACGATACCATGTGGAGGGAAGGGTTGTTGATCAAGTTGAGTGCATTGGGGGACGTCTGTATAACTGGATCATGGACTTCCTGTTCGTTCGAGTTATACGGGTGAGGTTGGGGTCAGAATTGTCAATGTGGTTTGAAGTGGACAATGGTACTCCTCAGGGAAGTGTGGTTAGTCTGGTGTTGTTCACCCTGATGATAGATGACAAAACACTGGAATGGTAGATGTGCAGAAGATGAATGTGCAAGTAGAGATACTGGGGTGCAAAGCAGCAAGATAAATAAATAAATACAGTATGGGGATGAGGTAGTTGGATGGGCTGTTTACAGATGGGCTATGTACAGGTGCAGTGATCTGTGAGCTGCTCTGACAGCTGGTGCTTAAAGCTAGTGAGGGAGATATGACTCTCCAGCTTCAGTGATTTTTGCAGTTCGTACCAGTCATTGGCAGCAGAGAACTGGAATAAAAGGTGGCCAAAGCAGGAATTGGCTTTGGGGGTGACCAGTGAGATATACCTGCTGGAGCGCGAGCTACGAATGGGTGCTGCTATGGTGACCAGTGAGCTGAGATAAGACGGGGCTTTACCTAGCAGAGACTTGTAGATGACCTGGAGCCAGTGGGTTTGGCGACGAGTATGAAGCGAGGGCCAGCCAACGAGGGCGTACAGGTCGCAGTTGTGGGTAGTATATGGGGCTTTGGTGACAAAACGGGTGGCACTGTGATAGACTGCATCCAATTTGTTGAGTAGAGTGTTGGAGGCTATTTTATAAATGACATCATCGAGGATCGGTAGGATAGTCAGTTTAACAAGGGTATGTTTGGCAGCATGAGTGAAGGATGCTTTGTTGTGAAATAGGAAGCCCATTCTAGATTTAATTTTGCTTAATGTGAGTCTGGAAGGAGAGTTTACAGTCTAACCAGACACCTAGGTATTTGTAGTTATCCACATATTCTAAGTCGGAGCCGTACAGAGTAGTGATGCTGGACGGGCGGGCAGGTACAGGCAGTGATCAGTTGAAGAGCATGCATTTAGATGTGGGACAGGGAGTGAGTGCATGGCCTGGTATGCTGATGATGGGGGAACAGAGGTGGGAATGTAAAATTTGTGATGAGGAAGATGCAAGAAGGTGTGGAAGATTGGTCTCTTAACATGGGGGTTTAGGATGTCTGTGGCCAAGTCCTGCTTTATGGTGTTTTCTAGGAAGAAGGTTAAAGATGTTAGGCTGCAAATATACAGATATAAGTAGGGCGTCAGAGTTTAATTATTTAGTTATGTGGTTTAGTGAGAGGCTTACTTAGAAGAGACATATTGGGCATATTGAAATTAAGTGTAGGAAGGTGCTGAACCTCATGAGGGCAGTGGCAGGATGTGTTTGGGGGTTGGATGGACAAACACTGTTGTATACAGTACCAATCAAAAGTTTGGACACACCTACTCATTCAATGGTTTTTATTTTTTACTAATTTTTACTAACCCTAACCCTAACCCTACATTGTAGAATACTAGTGAAGACATCAAAACTATGAAATAACACATATGGAATCATGTAGCAACCAAAAAAGTGTTAAACAAATACAAATATATTTTAAATTTTAGATTCTTCAAAGTAGCCACCATTTGCCTTGATGACAGCATTGCACACTCTTGGCATTCTCTCAACCAACGTCACCTGGAATACTTTTCCAACAGTCTTGAGTGAGTTCCCACATATGCTGAGCACTTGTTGGCTGCTTTTCCTTCACTCTGTGGTCCAACTCAACCCAAACCATCTCAATTGGGTTGAGTGTGGATGATTGTGGAAGCCAGGTCATCTGATGCAGCACTCCATCACTGCTTCTTGGTCAAATAGCCCTTACACAGCCTGGAGGTGTGTTAGGTCATTGTCCAGTTGAAAAACAAATGATAGTCCCACTAAGCACAAACCAGATGGGATGGTATATTTCACTGCAGAATGCTTTGGTAGCCATGCTGGTTAAGTGTGCCTTGAATTCTAAATAAATCACAGACAGTGTAACCAGCAAAGCACTCCCACACATCACACCACCTCCTCCATACTTCACGGTGGTAACCACACATGCAGAGATCATCCGTTCACCTACTCTGCGTCTCACAAAGACATGGCGGTTGGAACCAAAAATCTCCCATTTGGACTCATCAGACCAAAGGTCAGATTTCCACCGGTCTAATGACCATTGCTCATGTTCCTTGGCCAAAGCAAATCTCTTCTTCTTATTTGTGTCCTTTAGTAGTGGTTTATTTGCAGCAATTCGACTATGAAGGCCTGATTCACGCAGTCTCCTCTGAATAGTTGATGTTGAGATGTGTTTTGACTGGTACTGTAGATAGGGATAGATTGTGTGAAAGGGTTAGGGAGGCTAGACCGGGTTGGGAAATGGGTGGTGTATTGGGGGGAGGGAAGTGGTGTCTAGGGCGCTATTTCACTTTCTTGAAGGAACAGGACTAATGAAGAGGATTTAATGTAGATAAGCCGTAACTGGCCTCACACTCCAGTACAGTAGGTGGCGGTGTTGGATGTGATCCGCCAAACCAATCCCAAAGAAGGACAAGAAGAAAAAGGTCAACATCACATTATCTCACTCTTTCTAATAGACGTATTTGGGTATTTTTGAAGCCTTTGTTCATGTTTATTCGGGCCTGCATACTACACAACGAGGATGAGGAAGTGATTTTCTGTTTCTCAAAAACATGACATTTTACGTCAAAAATAGAGATTTGGTTGTAAAAAAATATAAAAATAAAAATAAATCATAATTTAATACCATCTTTGATTTGGGTAAGTGGGGGATAGCGGTAAGGTGAATGTGGTCTAGCTGGTAGGTCGCCAGGACTGCAGTACATTGAACTGCATTGCCCCCTAGCGTTCCAACGTGGCGTCATTTTCTGATGTAATTTTATTTATTTATTTAAACCATAAGAACATTTTTACATTTGTCACATGCCTATGTTAAACACCGTCCTTGTTTTTGGAGTAATGCTGCAGCCAGTATTGCATGTGGGTGTGGATGGGTTTTGCTTTCCCCCTTATAGTGCATCTCTTGTATTCAATGTGTTTTCTTGCAGTGAGGATAAGATGCATTCCCCACGTGACTTCCACATCCTGTTTGTGCCCCGGCGGAGCATGCTCTGTGAGCAGCGGCTGAAGGAGCAGGGGGTCCTGGGCTCGTTCATCAACATAGATGAGTACATCCTAGACCTCATCCCTTATGATGGAGACTTGCTCTCCATGGAGTCTGAGGGGGCCTTCAGGGTAGGTTAGGACAGGGACATGCACAAAGACACTACACATGTCCCAGTGTATGTATAGGCCCAGTAAGGCTCAGGTACAAAGCTATCATTTGTATTGTAATGGGGTAATAACCCGTGTGCCCTGGCTCTTTTAGGAATGCTATCTAGAAAGTGACCAGACAAGTCTTTACCACACCGCCAAGGGCCTTATGACCCTCCAGGCTCTGTATGGGACCATCCCCCAGATATTTGGGAAAGGGGAGTGTGCACGGGTGAGTATTGGGAACGACTTGGGACTTCATTAGGTTTAGAATTCCATATTGGAGCCAGTGTTGGTATTAGTTATTTGGGAAAGTAATATATTATATTTTACTCGTTACATTTAACAAAAGTAAAGCGTTACTCTACAATATTCATTTGTGTGGAAAGTAATGTGATATATTACTTTGCATTACTTTCATGAAAACTCTGTTTGACTATCGGAGGGAGCAAGGCGAGCCGCACGCGCTCTACCAAAGATAGGCTACTTAGTAAAGGTTTCCAGACACTCTACCAAAGATAATCTACACGTGTGCATGCTCATGGGTGGAGTCAGAGCAACGCGCACCTTCTGTAACATGATACCCTCGCTGGTCCATGTGTTTTTAGACTCCCTAATAGTAACATACACAAGGGTGTGATAGCATAGATTTTCTTGTTGTCTTCCATTTGTCATTAAAGCAAAGACGATTCACGTGTGAAACTTCATCACCACAGTTAACTAATTTCAATGAAAACCAACTGCATATTTGTGAGCTACATGTAATGAAAGTTTAGGTTTGTTATAAATTACCTCATTTTGTGACTACCAGTTGGCTATAAGCTACTCCAATAGCAGCTTGCTAGCTAGCTAAAAAGACAGCAAGCTAGCCTTTTAGCTTCCTATATCTCCACCATGTGAAATAATCAGATTTATAATGAAAGAATATGCCCTGTCAAGTATTCTTATACCTGCTAGTGTAACCTACATTATCCCAGTTTAATATGCTGCTTGAATATATTACTTCCCATATCAGCTAAAAATAGAATGCCATCATTTCTGCTCATGGAGAAAAATGAAGGACAGGGCTTGGGGCTGTTTTTAGGTAGTCAATCAGGTAGTTATTACTTCTTAACAAAATACATTTGTGGGGGATTCTAATAAGGCTACAATGTTGATTGGTTTATTGTTTGAAGAGTCACTGAGATTATATTTGGTTATCAATGCAAAATAGACCACTTATTTAATGCCAAGCTAAACTAAGACCGTAATCTTGAAGTTGAAGGGATTTTGAAGTTGATTAGCTTCCCACATCGCCATGTGAAATAATCAGATGTATAATGAAATATACCCTGACAAATATTCTTATACTTGCCGGTACCTACAACATTATCCTAATTTGATATGCTGCTTCAATGTATTAACTCTCATATCAGCTAAAAATAGAATGTCATGACTTTTAGTCATGGAGAAAAACAAGCTATCTGTTTTTGCGTTTCAAAATATCCTAGAATAATGACTTCTAAACAAAAACATTTTTGAGGGATTCTATTAAGGCTACAATGTTGTTGGTTTACTGTTTGAACAGTCACTGATATTTGATTTTCAATGCAAAATAGGCTGCTTATTTAATGCCAAGCTAAACCAAGATAGTAAAGTGATTTTGAAGTTGATTATTTCACATGGCGATGTGGGAAGCTAATCAGATTTATAAATAAATAATATACCCTGGCAAATGTTTGTGCTTGCCGATGTAACCTACAATGTTATCCCAGTTAATATGCTGCCTGAATGTACAGTACAGTTCATATACACCTTAGCCAAATACATTTAAACTCAGTTTTTCACAATTCCTGACATTTAATCCTAGTAAAAGTTCCCTGTCTTAAGTCAGTTAGGATCACCACTTTATTTTAAGAATGTGAAATGTCAGAATAATAGTAGGGAGAATAATTTATTTCAGCTTTTATTTCTTTCATCACATTCCCAGTGGGTCAGAAGTTTACATACACTCAATTAGTATTTGGTAGCATTGACTTTAAATTGTTTAACTTGGGTCAAACGTTTCGGGTAGCCTTCCACAAGCTTCAACAATAAGTTGGGTGAATTTTGGCCCATTCCTCCTGACAGAGCTGGTGTAACGGAGTCAGGTTTGTAGGCCTCCTTGCTTGCACACGCTTTTTCAGTTCTGCCCACAAATGTTCTATAGGGTTGAGGTCAGGGCTTTGTGATGGCCACTCCAATACCTTGACTTTGTTGTCCTTAAGCCATTTTGCCACAACTTTGGAAATATGCTTGGGGTCATTGTCCATTTGGAAGACCCATTTGTGACCAAGCTTTGACTTCCTGAGTGATGTCTTGAGATGTTTCTTCAATATATCCACATCATTTTCCGTCCTCATGATGCCATCTATTTTGTGAAGTGCACCAGTCCCTCCTGCACTAAAGTACCCCCACAACATGATGCTGCCACCCCCGTGCTTCACGGTTGGGATGGTATTCTTAGACTTGCAAACCTCCCCCATTTTCCTTCAAACATAACGATGATCATTATGGCCAAACAGTTCTATTTTTGTTTCATCACACCAGAGGACATTTCTCCAAAAATTACAATCTTTGTCCCCATCTGCAGTTGCAAACCGTAGTCTGGCTTTTTATGGCGATTTTGGAGGAGTGGCTTCTTCCTTGCTGAGCGGCCTTTCAGGTTATGTCGATATAGGACTCGTTTTACTGTGGATATAGATACTTTTGTACCTATTTTCTCCAGCATCTTCACAAGGTCCTTTGCTGTTGTTCTGGGACTGATTTGCACTTTTCGCAAATCTGTACAGATTTCCTATCTTTTCATTCAAAATCTTTCTCTTAAGCCACAGGTTCTGGTTATAGACCACACATACCCATAGAGATGTATAGAGGGTTTACACTTGTCACTATATGGGAAAGCCCACTATGGGCTTTGCTATCACAGAAGCAATTGATGGCAAATATCAGAGATGTGCCCTCTATGTTTCTATGGCCAGCAGCTGTGATGACATTTCTCCAAGCAGCCTTTCTCGACTTGCTCGAGAACTAAATGAGGAAACAAGTCGAGATCGGATCATGAAAGCACGTGCCCGGTAGAGATATGATTCTGAAAGTAGCGCACGTGTTGTTTGACAAAGTAACTGTAATAATATTACCCAATTTGAAAAAGTAACGTGCTACTTTACTCTGTTACTCATAAAAGTAATCTGATTATGAAGAGTGTAAATTAATGCTTTAATTGTGTTAGAAATTAAACCCTGATTTCTTCTCCATGTGCAGCATGTAGCTAATATGATGCTTAGGATGAAGAGGGAGTTTGCTGGCAGTCAGACTCAGATCCTGCCTGTGTTTGACTCACTGCTGCTGCTGGACCGTAACATAGACCTGCTTACCCCTCTGGCCACACAGCTCACCTATGAGGGCCTCATTGACGAAGTTTATGGAATCACCAACGGTGAGGATGGGCCTCTGTTAATGCACTAAAACACAATGCAAGCTAAATACAGACATATTTAATCACATTGATTGACATAAAGACATCTTGAGGGATCTCTGTTGATTTGTGTATGGGGTTTTGGACCTGTGTGTGCTTGTTTATCTATTCTGTGCTCATGCGTCTGCAAACAGGTTATGCGAAGTTGCCTCCGGAGAAGTTTGCTGCCCAAAAGAAGCAGGGTGAGGTGGGTAAAGACCTGCCCACGGAGCCCAAGAAGATGCAACTCAACTCAGCGGAGGAGCTGTATGCTGAGATACGGGACAAAAACTTCAACGCCATAGGTGCTGCACTGAGCAAGAAGGCCAAGATCATCTCTGCTGCCTTTGAGGTTGGCTTCATCCAAGCACACAGACAGACACTCCTTGTTAACACTCCTGTCTAATTTGATCCAAATCACTTTGTTAATGTTATAAATGTCACTTCACAAACTGGGGATTACAATCTCAGATCAATCCTAATGTCAGACCGCTCAATTACATTAGCTACCGTTTTCTCTTATCATATCAATTTGTGTTCTTATTGATTACCTTCTATGTGCCAGGTAGACTTTTCAGGAGGTGGTTTTCCAATGGCAAAAAGTAAAGCCAACTGACAATTAGTATTATCGATCAAGACATTAAACACACTTTTTACGATAAAGGAGTGGCAGATCAAAGCAACTGTGTTTAGTTCATGTGTAATCTCCCACTGATGATTTGTTATGCATCCCCTACAGACCTACACTTTTGGCATCATAACTGTCACTGGATGCTTTGCATGTGATAATTAGACTGAAGTCCCACACCTGTGGGTGTTTCAGTTTATGTATTTTTACATTTCTGTATTGCCCAGACCTGTTCCCAATCAAAGTTCATTTTCTCTAGTTTGATGAATGAGCATATCAGTGAGAGCATCCGCTGTTCTCTAGGCAACAAACCATTTCTTACTACTGTTATGCCTACATGGCAGCATTCCATACTGTATGTTTAATCTGAAATCATTTCCACATATTTACATTGAGTTTAGTGTCTGTTTAATGTGTAATTGAGAAGTAGATTTTTTGTAATTTCCTAGGGGATTTTAGTAATCCCTCAACCGGCTCTCACATTTCACATCTGTACATAACACTACACAGTCTCTTTTTTCCAGTGTTAATGTTAGTTTGTTGATTTTTGTCTCGCAGGAGCGACATAATGCCAAAACAGTTGGCGAGATAAAGCAGTTTGTGTCCCAGCTGCCCCACATGCAGGCAGCACGGAGCTCGCTGGCCAATCACACCTCCATAGCTGAACTCATTAAGGACATCACCAGTGAGAAGAACAGCCTTTACTCCTTCTCCTTTCATGTCCAACTAACAACTCTCCATTCCTCATCCCTTCCTTCTGTCTTAATCTGTCTTTCTTCCTGCCCTCCACCCTAAAAAACTGATACAATCTGATCTTGGTGACATTTAATGTAGTTGACTTGGTCAAATGTGTGGCATATCGTTTAGAGAAAGACTACTGTTGATACTTGTTGACAGAGGTAAATGGATATTCTCTCTTTCTCTCTCACTCTGATTCAGCCTCAGAGGCCTTCTTTGATAACCTGACAGTGGAGCAGGAGTTTATGACTGGAGTTGACACAGACAAGGTACACAAGGTTTTCAATGCTTTGTAGATTGTAGTGTGGATGAGGTTGGCTCTGATAATATTTGAAGCTTTCCTCACTATAAACAGAATGTTTTTCTTGGTCCCTGTGTGTATGTGTGTGCTCATGTCTAGGCTTGCTGACCCCTTGTTCCCATTGTCCAGGTTAACACATATATTGAGGACTCTATTGCCCAGAAGGATCCTCTGATTAAAATCTTACGGCTGGTCTGTATGCAGTCAGTCTGCAACAATGGCCTCAAGCAGAAGATATTGGACTACTACAAGAGAGAGATCCTGCAGGTGCATTTTTTGCTGATTACATTACAATAAGTCAGTGTTTTAATACTAGTGATGGTCATTTGAAGATGTGATGAGAGCTACTGTGGCAACATGATTGACCTGTGCTGTTTTCACTAGACCTATGGATATGAACACATGCTTACCCTCAACAACCTGGAGAAGACAGGTCTTCTGAAGCCCCAGACAAGCACCAGGAATAACTACCCCACCATCAGGAAGACACTCAAACTTTGGATGGAGGATGCCAACGAACAGGTGAATGAATCTCATGTAGTCTGGGAGGGGGAGGGTAACACTTACACCTGTGTAATAACACTGTTATTATTGAGGTGACAATTTGGTCATTGCTTTGTATTTGCACAATAATGGAGTTGGGTTGTTTTTGTTAAGCAAGTTGAGAAAAAACGCTCAAAGCATTAACCAAATGTAACAACCTTACCAAAACTCACGTGCATACTTTTTTTCTCCAACTGTGAGAGTGGGATTTGTATGTACTCAAACTTTGGATGGAGGATGCCAACGAACAGGTGAATGAATCTCATGTAGTCTGGGAGGGGGAGGGTAACACTTACACCTGTGTAATAACACTGTTATTATTGAGGTGACAATTTGGTCATTGCTTTGTATTTGCACAATAATGGAGTTGGGTTGTTTTTGTTAAGCAAGTTGAGAAAAAACGCTCAAAGCATTAACCAAATGTAACAACCTTACCAAAACTCACGTGCATACTTTTTTTCTCCAACTGTGAGAGTGGGATTTGTATGTAGTATTGTCTGTACTGATACCCAGCTTGTGTATGTGTCATCTTCCTCCAGAACCCCAATGACATCTCCTATGTGTACAGTGGTTATGCTCCTCTCAGCATCCGTCTGACCCAGGTGTTGGCCAGGCCCGGCTGGCGCAGCATCGAGGAAGTTCTGAAGATGCTCCCTGGTCCACACTTTGAGGAGAGACAACAGCTGCCTGCTGGTCTCCATAAGAAACGTAAGGACAGCAGGAGACCAAGGCAGCAGGTTTCTCTCTTGCACAACAAGCTGAGCTATTGAAAGGCTGGGTGAATGATGACCTGTGTGGTAATCTGCTGGCTGTAGATAAGAGCTGGCTTTGTCCCTGCCGTGCCAAATGTCTTCGAGCAGCAGTTGATTTATTGTAGACAGTGAACAAAACTGTACATTACCGTTAAGTGTGGGTCTGTTTGGGTGATTGTTTGTGTACATGTATTTGTGTAGGAAAGAGGAGAGGCAAAGGCACCGTTGACCTTTCAGAGACCAGGGAGTTGAATATCCTCATCTTAAGCGTTATAACTGTGCGTTGCTGACTACAGGGTCAGTTTAGACATCTCATTGACAAGAGGATAATTAATTTGATGAGATGCCTTTTATTTACACCATGCAATGTGTTAATTAGAACTGTGAGTTTGGGTATTAGACAGTTGACTTGTTTTTACATGTCTGCCATATCTTTGTTCTAGAAAGGTGATAATGGAAGACTGACAATAGACGAGCCTGTTGTAGCAGGAAGAGGGCGGAGTTTGTTTGAGAGAATAGTGTGTGGGTGGGGACATGGGTGGATGGGGGTTGACTCGAGGCGCTGTCTCTTACTTTCTTTGTGTGTTTACATGTTTAATATCAGTTTGAGGTTAAAGTAACCTCACTTCAAAACAAACAATCGGCTAAGTAATAATATTAATAATTTGGTGGGTGCTTATATTTGTGTGTGTGAAATTTTTAAAAAGTGCATATCCCAACTCCCCTTGAGTCCCCCTTGGAGAGTGGTGCACCCTGTGAACTTCACCCTGTTTGACTGTTTTCTCTCCCCACTCTGTCCCACAGGCCAGCAGGGGGAGAACAGGACCACCCTGGTGTTCTTTCTGGGAGGGGTGACTTACGCAGAAGTTGCTGCCCTGCGCTTCCTGTCTCAGATGGAGGATGGTGGCACAGAGTACATCATTGCCACTACCAAGCTCATCAATGGTACCAGCTGGATCAAGTCTCTGATGGACCGCCCGGAGGCCCCCTGAGCCTGCTGCCCGCTCCCTCTGGGAACAGATGCACAACAGACACATCAAACAGTCAGAACAAAAGACCTTGCCGCTTCTTTTTAATGTCCATATTCCAGCGCCCTGCAGGTGTGTCTGATTGATCTCAGCAACTGTCAGTGTGAGGTGACCAGGAGTCAGCTCCTCGATTCTCCCTGTCCTTTGCCTGCAACTCTAACAGCTTGCTAAATGCACATCTCCATTGCCACCTGCTTTGGTCATTGTATGGAGCTGAGAAGATATCATCTTACTTGTGGCATGATGGAAGGTTTTAAGATCATTGTAAAAAAATATATATATACTGTATTAACATAAAGGCTGAAAGGTAGATGCTTGTATTATTTTTGTGATTTCAACCTATATTTTGTGTTGTACAGTATAGGGGTTTTCTCTCTGCTTGCCATTATTTGTGGGAAAAGTAGTCCTGTAAATAAAATGTGTAATTGACTGCTGATTACTGCTTTTATAACCAGAGTCAATGTCAGGTCTCTAAAAAAAACTGGCCATTTTAACATTTGGCCTTATACTCTACAATGTGGCTAAATGTTTTTCTGGTTTAGAAAACAAAACTAAAAAGTCTGATGTAAAGTTGTACTGCACCTCCATTACACTCCCTATTCCACCTTCGACATGTAGGCTCTAAAAGCCTTGATAACAGTGAATTAGGCCACATGCATTGTTACTTAATGAGTTGTTTATCCTGTAGAAGAAAATAAAGATGGTACCAAAGGATGCAGTCAGGGAGGAGTGGCGTGGAGAGGAAAGGTTGAGAACCCAGTCAGCCGTCAGCAGTCCTGCTATCTCGAGAAGCAATTAGCCCAGTAACAGGCCTACCTATCAGCCGATAATGGCCCTCTGCTGTCTGGAGATCTTACCCCATAAGGGCCCCTGATTTGACAGCGCTGGACGCTGATTGAATTAGGAGGCTATTTGCTCCATGTTCCGGTAGAGGATACGTGCGTTGGAGTTTGGTTTGATCTCCGGTTTGATCGATGGCTTGTCCGTGCCCTGCGCTGTGGACAGCTGGGTCTTGTACTCAGTGGGGGACGGGTATTGACAGCAGTCGGAGATTTTAGTGAACCAACAGTGAGGAACTCACTATATCACATCTCATGAAGATATATTAATGTGACATTGCATTCCTTTTGGTATATTAAATGCTAACAATTACACATGTAATAATATTTTTTTTTATAAAGAGTGGGAAATTAAATGAGCGGTTCTTGCAAGCACCAGAGGATTTTCAGAGCCTATTATTGTCTATTTGGCAAGGTTTCGCTTCGGAGAAGCGGGTGTAGGACGTGGCTTAATTTTCCATTAGGAAAACCCCATGGGTCTCAGGACTCTTGTAATCAATGTAATTGTTGCTGGCCCCTCCTTTGCCATTAGGACTTGTGGCAACGGACATCACCTTGTATTCCTGGCAGCACATTGAAACCCGTGTACAGAGAGTATATTCAACAAAATAATTTTAAAAGAGATTGAAAATCCTTCATATAAACCGACAAGGTAAGTAACCAATTTAAGCAGTTTATAAATATTGAAACGTTGTAACGTTATAGGCCCTATGCCCAGTGAGTAGGTTACGTATCCACCATGCGCTTAAGAGCTTTCAGATACTCGAAAAATAGCATGAAATCATATAACATCAACAGTAACAGTAGGCTATAGTTAAACCATTTTAATAATTTTTACTGCAGGTTATCAAAGCGAAAGATATCTTTGGAGTTGCGAAAGTGGGGCATGGCCGTTTTTGTGCAACTAATGTGAAATATCTCGTCTGGAAAAATATATTTTATTGATACTATTTTGTTATAGGCTATTACATTATTTAGCTTGAAGGTACACAAGGTACATGTCAACATGTATATGATAGATATATGTAAGGGAATTTACTTCCTTTACATACTTTAAAGTAAATACATTTGAACATAATTTCTGTCGATAAAGTTGCTTACCTGTCTGAGTGTGTGGACCAGCACTTCAATGTTTACAAACAACAGCTTCTTCCTAATCTCGTTATTGGTTCTAGTTCTCGGGTGTTGAAGCTAAATATAAAAATATTTCTTATCTCTACAAATAATTATTAGGGCTTTTGATAAAGTGACAGCTATATTAGGCATTTCTAATTCTTATGTCTTCAAATATCAATAGGTATATTTCAATAGTTTAATTACCAAATACGATTTACAGACTAGCCTAGATATGCTTGTAATTGTGTCAGAAGTAAATGTTTGACCATTTGCTTAGCGCGAGATCAATGCCAAAAGCATTTGGAGCAATTGACATTAATTATTCATAAACTACAATTATAGGTCGCAATGCCTTTAACTAATGCACTCTTCAGCTGTAAATATATGTTGCTGATATACAGTGCATTCGGAAAGTATTCAGACCCCTTGGCTTTTTCCACATTTTGTTATGTTACAGCAGTATTCTAAAATGGATTAAATTAAATAAAAATCCTCATCAATCTAAAGGATGGTCTGATGGTCTCATTCTCTCATTCTCTGGTCTGATGAAACCAAAATGGAACTCTTTGGCCTGAATGCCAAGCGTCAAGTATGGAGGAAACCTGGCACCATCCCTACGGTGAAACATGGTGGTGGCAGCATCATGCTGTGGGTATGTTTTTCAGCAACAGGGACTGGGAGACTAGTCAGAATCGAGGGAAAGATGAACGGAGCAAAGTACAGAGAGATCTTTGATGAAAACCTGCTCCAGAGCGCTCAGGACCTCAGACTGGGGCGAAGGTTCACCTTTCAACAGAACAACGACCCGAAGCACACAGCCAAGACAACGCAGAAGTGGCTTCGGGACAAGTCTCTGAATGTCCTTGAGTGGCCCAGCCAGAGCCTGGGCCGAACATCTCTGGAGAGACCTGAAAATAGCTGTGCAGCGACACTCCCCATCCAACCTGACAGAGCTTGAGAGGATCTAGAGAGAAGAATAGGAGAAACTCCCCAAATATAGGTGTGCCAAGCTTGTAGCGTCATAACCAAGAAGACTCAAGGCTGTAATCGCTGCCAAAGGTGCTTCAACAAAGTACTGAGTAAAGGGTCTGAATACTTATGTAAATGTGATATTTCAATTTTTTTTGTATACCGCTAAACAAAATCTAAAAACCTGTTTTTGCTTTGTCAGTATGGGGTATTGTGTGTAGATTGATGAGGAGGGGGAAACAATTTAATACATTTTATAATAAGGCTGTAACGTATCAATATGTGGATTAAGTCAAGGGGTCTGAATACTTTCCGAACGCACTGTAGGCTCTACTGTATATATACTCAATTGGGGGGGACAAATTAAAATCCTTCATCTTTTCAGGGCCTGTGATTGCAGAGCAGACAGATCCTGCAAACGACATCACTCATTGGGAGATGGAATACCGTTACGAGATGGAGCCCTTGTCTATCCGATTTCTTCGGACCTTCAAAGAACTTCTGAAATTTGTTCTCTTCAGTTACACAGTTCTGTTAGGTGCTTTGCTCTTAGCAGGCTGGACAACATATTTCATGGTTGCAAAATAAAAAGGGGAACTTTATGAGTTGCTTTATTGGGCTATAGAATGGCTATTATAAAATAATGTGTGTACTTTTGTTGTTGAAATAGCCACACTGTACAGTGAATGTGTCCAACATGACCTGGGACAAATATGTTACCAAATAATAAAGCTATAACGGCATGTTCCCAGATTGTAGCAGAACGTATGTTGTGTGATATTGTGTAGAACAGTTGTTTATCTATTATTTTTCTGTTATTTTAGTTTCCCCTGTAGAATGAAGAAAGTCCCCATCACAGTTAATCATTGCACTGGTCCTTTTTAGCTTTGGTCATGATCATGTTGTAAGCTTATTTCTTGGCCATGTTTCTAAGAGGATGGATTTATGTGCAAATTCAAAGTACTCAACATTAAACATTCTAAATAGATGCACAGTGTTGGAATCGTATCTATGGATGGAAGTCATTTGCAAAGTGCTCTCCAAGTGAATCAGATGCGGGGCCACAAATGTCCCTGAATCCTGACCCAAAGGACTACAAATTAGGCCTATGTAGTGACTGGGAAATAAGTCTGTATAAAGCCATTTATGGCCCAGAAAAAGGGCAATTAGGTTATTTGAAAACATATAGGTCCATTATAAATTTCTACATGCATACTTGAATCTAGTTTTAGAAGTTCAAGAGTGGCCTGGAGTGTCTGTTTATTTTTACTTAAATCTCCCCCGGGCTGGATTGAATGGGCTTGGGACATAAATTGCCCACCCATGAACTACACCACCTTTGCTGGATTGGGTCTATAAACATACAATTTTAAAGTTTAGGGAAAGGGGAATGGGATTAAGAACAATACCAAAAGAATTCCATGGTGGGCTTCATGCAGCGCAGCCACAGACCCACATCAGGGTGCTTGTAGTTGGATGAATGTTTTAACAGCACACAGACATGAAACTGAAACAGAAACAATGACCCCTGGGGAAGGAACCAAAGGGAATGACAAATATAGGGAAGGTAATCAGGGAAGTGATCCAGGTGTCCAGGTGAGTCTGATGATGCGCAGATGTTCGTAACGATGGTGACAGGTGTGCGCCATAACGAGCAGCCTGGTGACCTAGAGGCCGGAGAGGGAGCACACGTGACAACAGTGGTGATTTTAGCATGTAAATCTTGGTGGGGCAACAAACAAAAAAATGTTTGATGCATGCCAGCAAAGCCACTACACAACACTAAACAATACATTAATTGCACTATACCACTGTTACACCTAGCTATCAGCAGCCTTGTCTGGCATCGAAACAGTTCATTCAGCCTCATTTAAAGGAAGCGAAGGTAACCTGCCTAAATGATTACCACCCCGTAGCACTCATGTCGGAAGTCATGAAGTGCTTTGAAAGGCTGGTCATAGCTCACAACAGCATCCTCCTAGATACCCTAGACCCACTCCAATTCGTATACCGCCCCAACAGATCCACAGATGGCGCAATCTCAATCGCACTCCACACTGCCCTTTCCCACCTGGACAAAATGATCACCTATGTGAGAATGCTGTTCATTGACTACAGCTCAGTGTTCATCACCATAGTGCCCACGAAGCTCATCACTGAGCTAAGGACCCTGGGTCTAAACACCTCCCTCTGCAACTGGATCCTGGACTTCCTGACGGGCCGCCCCCAGGTGGTAAGGGTAGGCAACAACACATCTGCCATGCTGATCCTCAACCCTGGGGCCCCTCAGGGGTGTGTACTTAGTCCCCTTCTATACTCTCTGTTCACCCACGACTGTGTGGTCAAACATGTCTCCAACACCATCATTAAGTTTGCTGACGACATAACAGTGGTAAGCCTGATCACCGACAACGATGAGACAGCCTATAGGGAGGAGGTTAGAGAACTGTCAGTGTGGTGCCAGGACAACATCCTCTCCCTCAATGTGATCAAGACAAAGGAGATTATTGTGGACTACAGGAATAGGTGGGCCTAACAGGCCCCCATTCTCATCGACGGGCTGTAGTGAAGCTGGTCGAGAGCTTCAAGTTCCTTGGTGTCCACATCACAAATGACTATCATGGTCCAAACACACCAAGACAGTCGTGAAGAGGGCATGACAAAACCTTTTCCCCCTCAGGAGACTGAAAAGATTTGGCATGGGTCCTCAGATCCTCAAAAGGTTTTACAGCTGCACCATCGAGAGCCTCCTGACGGGTTGCATCACTGCCTGGTATGGCAACTGCTCGGCCTCCTACCGCAAGGCACTACAGAGGGTAGTGCGTACGGTCCAGTACATCACCAGAGCCAAGCTTCCTGCCATCCGGGACCTCTTTACTAGGCACTGTCAGAGGAAGGGCCTAAGAATAGTCAAAGACTCATTGTTATCTCTGCTACCGCACGGCAAGCGGTACCGGAGCTCCAAGTCTATGTCCAAGAGGCTCCTAAATAGCTTCTATCCCCAAGCCATAAGACTCCTGAACAGCTAATCAAATTGCTACCCAGACTATGACAGAATTCAGAACATGGGCCGTTCTTACAGTGTTTCTCCCTGTACACCAAGTCAGAACCATAGGATTAATAAAGGGGGCTTATAAGCAGACAATGAAAGCTCTTACAATATTCGATGATTACATTTCTCAAAAAAGTTATAGGCTACATGTGCACCACCAAGTCAGGACAGTAGGCAAAATTAAGGGGTGAAAATATACCAAATGATGAGGGTGAGGCACATGGGCTACAAAAAGCTTACTACACAACATACACTTAGTATTAGCTACAGTATACATATCTACCTGGCAGTGGAGACCCGTCATTCAGGGCAGGTGAATGGACCAAATTATTAGTGTGAGGCAGATGGGCATTTTAGCTATAGCAGCACTCAAGGGGCTTGAATTGTCAAGCTCTACCCTTAGACTTGGCGGTGACGTAGTGTCCCCATGAGTGACAGAACACTGAGCCAATCACGGCGCAACGCTCTGTATTTTCTGCTGGCTTGCCCCACCACCAGAGAAAGCACTGAGCTAGGCTGAAACACCTGCATTTTGGAGCTGCCTTACTCAAGAAAACAAAAATGAGACCATGTTTGTAAACGGTTTTATTAACTCAATGATATATACTTACTTTTGTTTACATTGTTTGCAAACTGATATGTGACACGTATTAATGCCAAAATAACATGCAAAACAGGCAAGTCCCCCCCAAAAATACAACAAATATATAATAAGAGCCCCACCTGCACTGAATGACGGGTCGCCACTGACTCATTAGTCCAAAACAGTTGCATTACTAAAACGAGTTTCTATTGGCCAAATTCAGGTAGGTCCCTCCCCATTTCGTTCTGTTTGCTTCCGTTTAATAAACGTTTTGCAACCGAATCACCCTAATGAATACACCCAGGTCTTGGACCAGGGGCCTGAGGTCAATTTGAGTGGGCACAATCGATTGCCTTTTTGAACCTCGACGCGGCTCGTTTTCCCGTCTTTACGTGGCAGCATTTGCGAGGAAGTTGCGTCCCCCTTCTCCTACTGGCTCCTCCTCCGCAAGTCGGCGGCTGAGCGTTTTGTTCGCTAATCTATTTTTCACATAGCTAAACAGTAGAGAAAAACAACAGTAATCATGTTTACTCTCTCGGAGTGTATGGTCATTTTATCTATGTTATCCGCCACAGCGTCAGGTTACTTCGTAAGCATCGACGCTCATGCAGAAGAGTGTTTCTTTGAACGAGTCAACTCTGGTACCAAGATGGGCCTCATGTTTGAGGTGGCCGAAGGAGGTTTCCTAGACATCGATGTGGAGGTAAAGTCTGAGTTGTGAAAGGTGCCCTCTTTCTTAATCTTATTGTGGGGAAAGCCCCCCTTCGTTAGCTAGCTTTGGCAAATCATGGGCCTAACTAGCTAAACATTAACAATGTAGGTAAGTAGCTAGCTAACGTCGTTCTCCTAGATAGCTATGCTTCCAAACGTCCCTCTCATTGTGCCATATGGCTAGCGAGCAAGCTTTATACCTAGCTACGTTCGTTAGCTCAACTCTCTTGGTTGACTGACAGTGCGAGATTATCATCTAAGAAAAAATATCAGGAGCCAAGGGATGATTTCATGTTAGGGCTATTGATCATATCTGAGTTTGTACTGATGGTGGTGTTGTGGAGCATTCATTGTATATCTAATGCTGTTTAGTCAAAACATGGGTAACTAGCCACCTTATGCCTAATGTTTAATAGATTGTCAATGACTATGTAGGTATTTTTCATTTGCAGATCACAGGTCCAGATGGGAAGCAGATTTACAAAGGAGACCGAGAATCCAGTGGGAAGTACTCGGTGGCTGCCCATATGGATGGCACATACAAATTTTGCTTCAGCAATAAGATGTCCACCATGACACCCAAGATCGTCATGTTCACCATTGACATTGGAGAGGCCCCCAAGGGAGACGGCATGGAGACAGAAGGTAAACTGGGGTGAAGAGGCAGCAATGGGCATCAGGGTTCAATGCTGAACTTTTTTACAAGGAGCAAGTGTGCACCTAATAAAAATATTTCAGGTAATAAAGCAAGAATGTTTATTTTTTTTAGGCACACTGGTGCTCCTAAATTAAAATTCCAGATTGCACAGCAAAATATTTAGGCACACATTCAAGTAAAATGGTTGCACTGTAGAGCTCTGGTCACACTGACTGATGTTGCGAATATAATCTCACCATATATTTGTAGGTTCTCTGGAAGACTCTTTCCTTCATATTCCTTCTTCCTTCATATTCATCCTTTTCTCATTCTGCTCTCCACCCTCCATCAGGTGGTGGAGACACCTGGGACGGTAGGTTAACACTATTGCATGAGGTCAGAGATGGTCGTTCTTCAATGCCCTTGGAGAAAATTGACTCTTCTCTGTGGTGTTGCTTACCCCAAGTACTGAATTACAAAATTACGAGTGAATTTAAATAGTACCATTTTCATAGTTGGTGTTATTAATTGCCTGGGTTGTGCTGTTTTCTTTTGCTTTATGGACACTCACTTGCTGCCTGGCAATGACTTGAGATGGATTTAGGAATTTATGCCCCCCTCAGCTTCTGCCATATGGGCATTCAGGAAACAAATTGGGTCAATTACTTTTGCCCTCAGTTTTTCAAAAGTGTTGGTTGGTCAGTTTCAATTATACATCTTGTATCAAATCAGTACACTTGTGTCCAGTCAATGCAGCAGTTTGCACAGCACTACCAGCTCAAATGGTGCCTTTAGTTTTATGTTAATCCAAGTTTGCTGTGTTACAGCAGATGTTATTTAATGTTAGACCCACTAAAAACAGCTTGAATGACTTCAATGTATCTGACAACATATTTGTAAGGTTCATGTAAATATATTACGTTTTTGCACAATGGGTACACCCAAGCTTTGGTAGAGATATGGAGACCAGTTTACTGGACAAACATTTCCTGCACAACCTTTTGTGTATGTCATTATATCACTTTGAACAGCATCTACAATAAACCTAACCTTGATGTGAGTTGTACCTGATTTACTTGGATGTGCCTGTACTTGTTGGGGTTTCTTTAACTCTGCAAAATGTTGTATACTGTACTAGTTAATTTTCCATTCTTGTTCACAGCCCACCAGAACAAGCTGGAAGAGATGATTAATGAGCTAGCAGTTGCCATGACCGCAGTAAAACACGAGCAGGAATACATGGAGGTCCGAGAGAGGATACACAGAGCGAGTAAGACCACTTCTGTGCTGCTACTTCAATAACAACCATGTATAATGTGCTATTTCCATAGAAAATGAATAACATATGGACCTAACATCTTATCTCAAAATGCATAGCATTTGTCAAGAACACCCAATTTTGACAGCTTAGTGAAAACACTTCAGTGGCAGTAGTGGTTTAATGTACTGTCCTGTGTTTTCCTCCCCTCCAGTTAATGACAACACAAACAGCCGAGTGGTGCTTTGGTCCTTCTTTGAAGCTCTTGTGCTGGTAGCCATGACCCTTGGACAGATCTACTACCTGAAGAGATTTTTCGAAGTGCGGAGAGTTGTGTAAAACATTTTATTTTTCCCCAAAAGTATTTACCATTCACTTGAGCTATTAGCCACACCATACTTCAAAATTGGAAATCAAACATCTGAAAATACTTTGTCCAATCTCCTGTTTTTCTGTTCGTGTACTTCAGGCCATGGTACATATGCATGTTTTTCCACTTGCGGAAAACTGTCTTCGCATTGACTCCTCAGACTTTGACATCAATAGCACTGAAGAGGGTATTATTAATTTTTGATCAAGGAAGGTTTGAGTATTTGCACATTCAAAGCCACCGCCCCAAAATGCTGGATGTCATTTTCTCATCTTATAGTTGTGGATAGAATGAGTAGGTGGTGGAAATATTTTTGCTTTTACATAGTCGTACCATCATCCAGAGCGACAGTGAGTGCATACATTTTTTATACTGGTCCGCCATGGGAATCAAACCCGCAACCCTGCTGTTGCAAGCGCCATGCTCTACCAACTGAGCCACACTGGACACATTCCAAGCCCAGTGTTGTATTTGATCTGTTATTCTTTCTAAATGTGTTCGTTAGACAACTGTTCAGCTTTTTTTTTAACACTTCCTGTGCCAATCAGTCACAGTATGCACATTTTAATGGTAAAAATACAAAGTAATGGCATATACTTTGTAGTAATGATTCTACCTTTTGGGGCAAGGGCAGTACAAAAAGCCTTGGTATGGGATCTGAGTTGTTGCCAGTTTTAAGTAGTCACTTGAGCATTTCTATTTATCAAATGAGGACAATTTCCTACAGACTTAGTTTATTGGTATTTGTTCAAGGGATGTTTTATTTTGGGTACAGAGGGTGAATAACTCATCTGAGCCAACACACCTGAGAGAGCTCAGACAAACTATGGATGACCCAAGTCCTGTTCATAATAAAAAGTCTCCTTTTCCTTTTGAGATTTTGATTACTTCTAATTTGCAATAAGTTACACACAGTACGCCGCTATTATTGCTGGTTTTTAAAGTCTGGTATGGGTCAGAAGAACCTTTCAAACTCCAGTAAAACAAGTAGGGGGTAAATAGTCACAACAGAAGTGTTTAAGGCAGATTCCCTGGGGGATTGACATATTTAATGGTGACTTGTTGAAATGGATGCACTTGACGGGGTTGTGTCAGTATTCTAGTGGTGGTTTACAAGTACAGCTTAATAAGTTCATCACTGACTGCTGAAGGAGTGAGGACCCCCAGGTCTGTGAAAATAAGTGTAATCAGCGATGGTGGTGTGTAGTCAATCATGGGGTGTTCTTCTGCTAGGTCTTCCACTGCCTTTAGTGTGTCTGCTTTATACTGAGAGAGCAAAGTGAGACCACTAGTTAGGACATCAAATAACTACAGAAATATCACTGGCCAATTGATCATATCTTGGTGCTATTACCTTAAATCGTTCTGGGACATCTTGCTGATTTAGAGGGTAGAGTCGGACGAATTTGAAGCTTTCTGCCACAACGTAGAAAGGCTTGTTGTGAGCCTTGGAGCACACAGCCAGTTGATAGGTGCCAATCTGTCATGTGAATTGCATGCAGAATAAAGGGTAATGTCATCCAAGGACATCAACATAAGACTGTCTGAATGGTGTGTTACCCAATTCATAATATACCTTGTTGATAATACCACCACTTTCCACCACTCCCTCTGCACCCACAATCACCAGGTCCACCTTTTCCATGATATACCTTTTAACAAAAAACAGTACTGTAATAAAATACAGATTTCATTGACTGCTTTGTTAATTTAGGCTACCTGTACAAATCCAAAAGGTGGGTATAGGTAAAACAGGGTATTTACAGTACCTTCAGAAAGGATTCATACCCCTTGATTTATTCCACATTGTGTTACAGCCTGAATTCAAAATAGATTCTCACCCATTCCCTCACACAATGACAAAGTCAAAACATGTCTTTAGAAATGTCTGCAAATGTATTGAATATGAAACAGAAATATTTCATACTGAAAAATATTAATGCAACAATTTCAAAGATTATACTGATTTACAATTCATAGAAGGAAATCAGTCATTTGAAATAAATAAATTAGGCCTTAATCTATGGATTTCAGATATGCTGGGCAGTGGTGCAGCCATGGGCGTGGGCCCACCCACTGGGGAGCCAGGCCCAGCCAATTAGTTTTCCCCCCCCACAAAAGGGCTTTTATTACAGAAATACTCCTCAGCGCTTTTGTTCAGTGTACATAAGCAATGTTCCCTCACTTTTTTCAGCACTGAGCAAATTTCAGGTCTGCTGAGCGCAAACTTTAACTTTGAAAATGTTTTGCAACTTCCAGCACGCGTTTACTGTGAACACTGAGGCTGAACCTGCTTTAAGTTACAGTTAAGTCGCCAAGTAGGCTACTGTGGCTATTTGATCATAATGTAGGCCTACCATCAAACACAATGGAGAAAATGCATTCCATAACAATTTAACATGGAAATAGCTGTTCCATCATTCAGCTTACAGTAGCAGCCAATGTTGGCCTACATTCCATGATAAAAAAACAAGGAAGTGACTGAAAAGTTGATGCAAGAAACCATTTTACAAAATAAAATGCATTATTATTCCCCTACCATTAGAGAATCAGACAAATTATGCTACCCTCTGCCTATTGGCTACTTAGCTTATTCAAGCATGTCTCAAAAACACAAAACTGTCCATTTGACTTTATTTTTTACCTGACTAGCTTTTCAAAGATGTCTAGAGATGTACATGTTTTGTGCTCTTGTAGGAAGCAATCACTACCCTATTGCTGACTACAAATGATCTATAACTGGGCTAATAACTCACTATCTAGCAAAGGATATGAACAAAAGGTGCACACATTCAAAACAAGTGCATCTACAACCGCTTATGCTGTAAACAGTCCAGTTCAAAGTAAATGGCACAGATCCATACATGGCAATGGTATTTTTGCATATAGGCCTAGTGCAGCTCTGATTGGTTATGCCGCACCGGTCTGTGTATATAGTACGGGCTGAGTCGTGCATGTCAATGCAATAGAATCCTATTCCGATGCATTCTGCCTACAACAAAATCTCTTGCATAGTTAGTTTTGTTTCAGTATGTTGCATTGAAAGTGGCTAATTGTGTCGATTCGATCCCAATTGCCACAGTAAAGGGAAACATTGAGAGTTAACTAACAAGGTAAAAAGTTAAGTTCAATCTCGTGCTTCTCTCCATGGGCTGATATTTCTTCTGCAGGGCTGTCCCAGGGTGGAGCTGCGCAGCAGTCTCGGGGTCTACTGCGTTAGATGGTACATAAATATTCACACCTGAGTCAATACTTTGTAGATGCATATTTTGCAGCGATTACAGCTTCGCGTCATCTTGGGTATGTCTATCAGCTTTGCACATCTGGATTTGGGCATTTTCTCAAGCTCTGTTAAGTTAGATAGTGAGTGGTCCCATTGACAAGTCTTTTTACACATTGTCAATGGGATTCAAGTCTGCGCTTTGGCTGGGCCACTCAAGGACTTTCACATTCTTGTTCTGAAGCCATTCCAGCGTTGCTTTGGCTGTAAGCATGGGATCATTGTTCTGTCAGAGGTCGTTTATACGCTGATGCAGGTTCTCATCAAGGAAGTATTTGGCTCCATTCATTTTTCCCTCTATCCTTACCAGTCTCTGCCGCTGAAAAGCATCCACATAGCATGTTGCTGCCGCCACAATGCTTCACGGTAGGGATGCTGTTAACCAGGCACAGCTTATCACCAATCTTTCTCCAGACGTAGCGCTTCTGCATTCAGGCCAAAAAAATAATATTTTTAGTCTCATCACACCACAGAATCACTTGCCTTATGATCTCAGTCTTTCACATGCCTTTTTGTAAACTCCAGGCATGCTATCACGTGCCTTTTTCTCAGGAGTGGCTTCCGCCTGGCCACTCTCCAATAAAGCCCAGATTGGTAAAGTACTGTAGAGACTTGTCCTTCTGGCAGGTTCTCTGATCTCAGCCAAGGACTCTGTAGTTCTGTCAGAGTAGTCATTGGGTTCTTGGTCACCTCCCTGACCAAGGTCCTTCTTACCCGGTTTGGTCGGACGGCCAGCTCTGGGTAGTTCCATATTTTTTTTTACATTTCCAAATTATGGAGACCACTGTGTTCTTGGAAACCTTTAACACTATATACATTTTAATACCCTTCCCCAGATAGAATTGTGATGAGGCATATATCTTGGAGATCTACGGACAGTTCCTTGGACTTCATGGTCTAGTTTCTGCTTTGACATGCACTGTCAACTGTGGGATATTATATAGACAGATGTGTTTCTCTCTAAAACATATCCAAATAATTGAATTGGCCACAGGTGTATTCCAATCAAGTTGTAGTGACATTACAAGGATGATCAAAGGCAATTGGATACACCCAAGCTCAATTTGGAGTGTGAATATTTATGTAAATTAGATATGTATTTACATTTTCAATCAATTTAGCAAACATTTCTAAAAACATGTTTTCACTATCATTATCGGGTATTGTGTAGATGGGCGAGAAACTATTTCAATGTAATTAATTTTGAATTCAGGCTGTAACAACAAAATGTGGAATAAGTCAAGGGGTATGACTTCTTTCTAAAGGCACTGTATGGTTTTTCTTAGAAACATGGTGTGATTGAGCTGGGCTTTCATTTCATGTATCAACTGAAATGGTTTAGATATTTACCCCACTGCAGCATCAAGAACCACTGTGACCGGAATGTTTAGATTCTGTAATTTGTCAGCCATTTGTCGTCTGGAAAGAGAAAATAGTCTTGTGAATAGTCTTTCAAGTTCCTCTTTAGGGCTTGCTTACTTAGTTTGACAGACATATGCATGTGTTTGTGTTGACCACACACCCTGCAGAGTCTGGTTGTGACTCAGTGACATAGACAGTGAAGCGTTTCTTGTCAGCTGCTGCACTCTCCAGTACCTTAAGAACCACCCGGGAGGAGGAGTGTGTCAGTATTTTCTGTGAATGACAATAGAGAACAGTGTTTGTTAGAGGCAGAATCACCATGAGTGTCCCAGTGGAGCGGGTTTTGGAATAATCATTAAAATAAAAAAATTCAACAGAAATACTTACAGCACCATCCTTGATAAAGGTATGGCAGAGTTTTGCTACTTTACTCCTGGAAAGGGAGATTTTCTTAAGAAAGAGCTCTCCTCTCTCTACCATCACTTTCTTGCATTGAGAGAGATCCTGTTTGGGGGACAAAGAAAACACTTAATATTTCTGAAAATGGCATCTTAAATCATGATGGTATGCTGGACAACTCAAGCTACTCTCACGTATTGAATACATGTTATATCACTTTAAAGTGGGCTCGGAGTGTTTAAGAGTAGCCTTGGCATTACAGTGAGGAGGATAGGGGAGGGCCCTCTCTCTACTCACAGGGTGCTCCAGTGATGTGAGGCTGATGAAACGGAGGAACAGTTCGCCACCAGACGAGACAGCCACAGAGGAGTCAGCCTCCTCCAGACGCCTGATGGTCTGGGTCAGGTTCTCTCTCAAGCCCAGGATGGTCTCACCTGCTCAGGGACATAAAGCATAAGCCAATCAATACCACAACTTGTCTGTTTGCTAATAATTTGTAAATCGAGTGCCAACTTTTTCAGCAGTGATGAAAATATTTTGATTTCAGTAATAATCAGACAAAAAGCCTTCTGATTCACTAGATATCAGTATAACAAGTGGAGAGTAGAAAAGTAAAAAATAAAATAACAATATTCTGACTTTGGTCTCTTTTGAGGAACTCCAGGAGAGTGCGGATAGCTGCCACAGCAGAGGGAACCTCTGGGTCCTGTCTCACTTGTGTCCTGAAGTACTCCACCAGCTCTGAAAGGAAATGGCAAGTCAAAGTCAAATGGAAACACATTATACTTGATTACACTCTCACTAAAAACCTTATCCTTTATTTAGCGTTGTATGGATAGTGTTGTGCATGCATGGAAACAACCCCCATGAAAGCAACTATAAGATCATGCAGAAATATATGGCCATATGGGACTAGCATGTCTACTCATCAAGTTCATCAATGAGACTTCAACTCACCATCTTTGTCCATTCTGTCAAACAAGTCGACACCTCAACAAAAGCAGGAAGCAGGCCAGATGACACCTTTGAACAGATTAAACTTCCTAGGCAGCTACCTAGTAAATACCAGAAGGATTATTGTTGACAAATAACGTAGCTACGCTAGCTAACTACCATGTGACGTTACCTTGCTCGAGCTGATGAAACAGCACGTTTTTCCTCCTGACGCGAATGACGCTATTTCAAGAGTTGCTTCTTATGTTTTGGACTGAGAACAGACAGTCCTTGATTTGTGTAAAATAAAATATTTGTATTCGCTAATTCTGTCACTCTTACAGCTACATATTTTTAGGTAAACGTTTGCTAATTTTTGGCATGGTGTAGCTAATGTCGCAATTTGATGACGTATAACTCAGTTATCGTTGGTCAAATTCGTTTCACATGGCCCGGAGTGTTGTCATTTTAGACCATTCCATTGGTGATTAAGATAAATCCATTCACCAGGTGCACCTGGCAATGCAACATTGTATTGTTATTTTTTGTGCAGGGCTTTAATTTTGGCACGCTAGAATGTAATTTAACTAGCTAGCTGTTTGTGTTAGGGGTGGCTTCGGGAATGTGGAGAGATTAAATTTAATAAAGCATAATTTCAAACAATAATTCAGATGTTTAAACATTGGGAGTGTACCATTTATCTAGTGAAAACAATTGCTTACAATCTTGCATTGAATGAGTTTTATGAAGGAATTAAATGACTACTATAGCTGGCTAGCTATAATTTAGCTAGCTAACGTTACCTAGCAATCAGTAACGTTGGTCTACTACAGTTTATCACTGATATCACATGAATGCATGATGAATAGGTATAACAGTTCATTATTGTCATAACAACAATAGCCACCTGTTTTGTCTGTTAAGCTAACTTCTGTGGTTTTCTGCAGAGGATGAAGTCAGTCTTCTGGTCATTGTTGTGGATACAAATCTCATATGGTGGGGCCAGCAAGCTAATAGAGAACCCCAGATATTTAACTAGTAATCATTCTCTGTGCAAATATCTACAGAGCTAGCCTCCACTTCAAAGAGCCAGTTAGACTGAAATTTGCTTGATTGTCTTTCTCCTTCCCTTAGTGCACCCTGTCCAAGTGTCTGGATGCTGTCTGCCTTGGCCAGGTCGATGAATACGGCTGCACAGTAATGTCTCTTATCGATGGCGGTTATGATGTCATTTAGAACCTTGAGCGTGGCTAAGGTGCACCCAGCTCTGAAACCAGATTGCATAGCGGAGAAGGTATGGTGGGATTCGAAATGGTCAGTAATCTGTAATTTATGTCCAGGATGGGGTCCATGTGAGCCCATATGGCTGCTGGATCATGCCTTCTGCTGGGTGAGATGGTGCAGAAGGAGATGGGGGGCTCCTCTGCCACACCGAGGACACCAGTGTGGAACGTTACTTGCTTGTGTGACACCCCCCCCGAACTGACTGGTTCTCTGAAGCATACTTGTAAGTGTAGATAGAGTCTGTAGAGTCTTTGCTTTTCAGCAGCACCTCATTTCGCCATATCTATCAAAAGGAAAGCCATATTATGTGATTACAATATTGAAACAGTAATAAAGTCTGCTCCCTCCGCGCAGTCTGCTCCCTCCCTGCAGCTGCTGCCGGTGTGCACCAACGATACAGTGCCTTCGGAAAGTATTCAGACCCCTTGACTTTTTCCACATTTTGTCTCAGCCTTATTCAAAAATTGATTAAATAAATACAAATCCTCAGCAATCTACACACAATACCCCATAATGACAAAGTTAAAACAGTTTTTTAAAACCTTTTTGCAAATTTAACCTTTTTGGGATAGGGGGCAACATTTTCACTTTTGGATGAATAGCGTGCCCAGACTGAACTGCCTCCTACTCTTTCCCAGATGCTAATATATGCACATTATTATTAGTATTGGATAGAAAACACTCTGAAGTTTCTAAAACTGTTTGAATGTTGTCTGTGAGTATAACATAATTCATATGGCAGGCAAAAACCTGAGAAGAAATCCAAACAGAAAGTGAGAAATCGATTTTCAAAACAGTGCCTATTGAAATCCCAGTAAGAAATGAATGAGGATGCACTTCCTAGCGTTTCCACTAGATGTCACCGTCTTTAGAAACTGGTTTGAGGATTCTACTATAAAGGAGGGACTCATAATAGCTCTTTGAGTGAGTGGTCTGGCAGAGAGCCTCGGTCTCCCGACAGAGTTTGCTCTCGTTCCAATGCTTTTCTTCAGACAATGAATGACATTCTCCGGTTGGAACCTTATTGATGATATTTATGTTAAAAACATCCTAAAGATTGATTGCATACATAATTTTACTTGTTTCTACGGACTGTAACGAAACTTTTCGAGTTTTTGTCTGGAGGAAGTGCTCGCGCCTCATGAAGATGGATTACTGGGCTGAACACGCTAACAAGTGGCTAAATGATGGAACAAATCAGTCATTTATTGTCGAACTGGGACTCCTGGGAGTGCCTTCTGATGAAGATCATCAAAGGTAAGGGAATATTTATAGTGTTTTTTCTAGGTTCTGTTTACGCTAAAATGGCGGATATTCCTCTGGCTGTTTTGGGTTCTGAGCACCGTTCTCAGATTATGCTTTTTTCGTAAAGTTTTTTTAAAATCTGACACAGCGGTTGAATAGAGGATAAGTCTATCTTTAATTCTGTGAATAAAACTTGCATCTTTTATCAATGTTTATTATGAGTATTTCTGCAAAATCGCCAGATGTTTTGGAATCAAAACATTACTGCATGTAACGCTCCAATGTAAACTGAGATTTTTGGATATAAATATGCACATTATCGAACAAAACATACATGTATTGTATAACATGATGTCTTATGAGTGTCATCTAATGAAGATCATCAAAGATTAGTGATTAATTTGATCTATATTTCTGCTTTTTGTGACTCCTATCTTTGGCTGGAAAATGCTGTGTGTGTTTTTGTGACTTGACTCTGACCTAACATAATCATATGTTGTGCTTTAGCTGTAAAGCATTTTTGAAATCGGACACGATGGGTAGATTAATTAACAAGATGTTTATCTTTCATTTGCTGTATTGGATTTGTTAATGTGTGAAAGTTACATATTTCAAAAATTTCGCCTTTTCAGCGGAATGTTGTCAAGGGGTTCCGCCTGCCCTAGATTAAGGAGAGAAAAAAAAACGTATTTACATAAGTATTCACATCCTTTGCTATGAGACTCCATATTTAACTCAGATGCATCCTGTTTCCATTGATCATCCTTGAGATGTTTCTACAACTTGATTGGCGTCCACCTGTGGTAAATTCAATTGATTGGGCATGATTTGGAAAGACACTCAAATCAAGATTTAATGTTAATGCGAATGTAGTGAAATGCTTGTGCTTCTAGTTCCGACAGTGCAATAATATCTAACAATTCCTCAACAACTACCTAATACACACAAATCTAAAGGTATATGGATGAGCGATGGCCGAGCGGCATAGGCAATGTGCAGTAGATGGTATAAAATCAGTATATACATTATATCACAAAAGTGAGTACACCCCTCACATTTTTGTAAATATTTGAGTATATCTTTTCATGTGACAACACTGAAGAAATGACACTTTGCTACAATGTAAAGTAGTGAGTGTACAGCTTGTATAACAGTGTAAATTTGCTGTACCCTCAAAATAACTCAACACACAGCCATTAATGTCTAAACCGCTGGCAACAAAAGTGAGTACACCCCTAAGTGAAAATGTCCAAATTGGGCCCAATTAGCCATTTTCCCTCCTCTGTGTCATGTGACTCGTTAGTGTTACAAGGTCTCAGGTGTGAATGGGGAGCAGGTGTGTTAAATTTGGTGTTGTCGCTCTCACAATCCCTCATACTGACTGGTCACTGGAAGTTCAACATGGCACCTCATGGCAAAGAACTCTCTGAGGATCTGAAACAAATAATTGTTGCTCTACATAAAGATGGCCTGGGCTATAAGAAGATTGCCAAGACCCTGAAACTAAGCTGCAGCACGGTGGCCAAGACCATACAGCGGTTTAACTGGACAGGTTCCACTCAGAACAGGCCTCGCCATGGTCGACCAAAGAAGTTGAGGGCACGTGCTCAGCTTCATATCCAGAGGTTGTCTTTGGGAAATAGACGTATGAGTGCTGCCAGCTTTGCTGCAGAGGTTGAAGGGGTGGGGGGTCAGCCCGTCAGTGCTCAGACCATACGCCGTACACTGCATCAAATTGGTCTGCATGGATGTCGTCCCAGAAGGAAGCCTCTTCTAAAGATGATGCACAAGAAAGCCCGCAAACAGTTTGCTGAAGACAAGCAGACTAAGGACATGGATTACTGGAACCATGTCCTGTGGTCTGATGAGACCAAGATAAACGTATTTGGTTCAGATGGTGTCAAGCGTGTGTGGTGGCAACCAGGTGAGGAGTACAAAGACAAGTGTGTCTTGCCTACAGTCAAGCATGGTGGTGGGAGTGTCATGGTCTGGGGCTGCATGAGTGCTACCGGCACTGGGAGCTACAGTTCATTGAGGGAACCATGAATGCCAACATGTACTGTGACATACTGAAGCAGAGCATGATCCCCTCCCTTCGGAGACTGGGCCGCAGGGCAGTTTTGCATCATGATAACGACCCCAAACACACCTCCAAGACGACCACTGCCTTGCTAAAGAAGCTGAGGGTAAAGGTGATGGACTGGTCAAGCATGTCTCCAGACCTAAACCCTATTGAGCATCTGTGGGGCATCCTCAAACGGATGGAGGAGTGCAAGGTCTCTAACATCCACCATGATGTCGTCATGGAGGAGTGGAAGAGGACTCCAGTGGCAACCTGTGAAGCTCTGGTGAACTCCATGCCCAAGAGGGTTAAGGCAGTGCTGGAAAATGATGGTGGCCACAAAATATTGACACTTTGGGCCCAATTTGGACATTTTCACTTAGGGGTGTACTCACTTTTGTTGCCAGCGGTTTAGACATTAATGGCTGTGTGTTGAGTTATTTTGAGGGGACAGCAAATTTACACTGTTATACAAGCTGTACACTCACTACTTTACATTGTAGCAAAGTGTCATTTCTTCAGTGTTGTCACATGAAAAGATATACTCAAATATTTACAAAAATGTGAGGGGTGTACTCACTTTTGTGATATACTGTACATGTGATATGAGTAATGTAAGATATGTAAACATTGTTAGTGGCATTATTTAAAGTGGCATTGTTTAAAGTGACTGGTGATCTATTTATTAAAGTGTCCAGTGATTGGGTCTCAATGTAGGCAGCAGCCTCTCTGAGTTAGTGATTGCTGTTTAGCAGTCTGATGGCCTTGCGATAGATGCTGTTTTTCAATCTCTCGGTCCCAGCTTTGATGCACCTGTACTGACCTTGCCTTCTGGATGATAGCGGTGTGAACAGGCAGTGGCTCGGGTGGTTGTCGTCCTTCCTGTGACATTGGGTGCTGTAGGTGTCATGGAGGGCAGGAAGTTTGCCCCGGTGATATGTTGTGCAGACAGCACCATCCTCTGGAGAGCCTTGCGGTTGAGGGAGATGCAGTTGCCGTACCAGGCTGTTATACAGCCCGACAGGATGCTCTCGATTGTGCATCTGTAAAAGTTTGTGAGGGTTTTAGGTGACAAGCCTGAGGTTGAAGAGGCACTGTTGCACCTTCTTCACCACACTGTCTGTATGGGTGGACCATTTCAGTTTGTCTGTGATGTGTACGCCCAGGAACTTTCCACCTTCGCCACTGCTGTCCCTTCGATGTGGATAGGAGGGTGCTCCCTCTGCTGTTTCCTGAAGTCCACGATCATCTCCTTTTGTTTTGTTGACGTTGAGTGAGGTTGTTTTCCTGGCACCACACTCCAAGTGCCCTCACCTCCTCCCTGTAGGCTGTCTCGTCATTGTTGGTGATCAGGCCCACTACTGCAAACTTAATGATAGAGTTGGAGGAGTGCATGGCCACGCAGTTGTGGGTGAACAGGGAGTACAGGAGAGGGCTGAGCACACACCCTTGTGGGGCCCCAGTGTTGAGGGTCAGCGAAGTGGAGATGTTGTTTCCTACCTTCACCACTTCGGGGCGGCCCCTCAGAAAGTCCAGGACCCAGTTGTGCAGGGCGGGGTTGAGACCCAGGGCCTCCAGCTTGATGATGAGCTTGGAGGGTACTATGGTGTTGAATGCTGAGCTGTAGTCAATGAACAGCATTTTTACATAGGTATTATTTTTGTCCAGATGGGATAGGCCAGTGTGCAGTGTGATGGCGATTGCATCATCTGTGGACCTGTTGGGACGGTATGCAAACTGAAGTGGGTCTAGGGTGGCCGGTAAGGTGGCGGTGATAAGATCTTTGACTAGCCTCTCAAATCACTTAATGATGACAGAAGTGAGTATTACGGGGCGGTAGTCATGTAGTTCAGTTACCTTTGCCTTCTTGGGTACAGGAACAATGGTATCCATCTTAATGCATGTGGGGACAACAGACTGGGATAGGGAGCGTTTGAATATGTCCGTAAACACACCAGCCAGCTGGTCTGCGTATGCTCTGAGGACGCGGCTAGGGATGCCGTCTGGGCCAGCAGCCTTGCGAAGGTTAACAAGTTTAAATGTTTTACTCAAGTCAGACACAGAGGAGAGGGGGGGACGCAGTCTTTGTTAGCGAGCTGGGACGGTGGCACTGTATTATCCTCAAGCGGGCAAAGGTGTTTAGTTTGTCTGGAAGCATGATGTCGGTGTCTGTGACGTGGCTGTTTTTGCAGTCCGTGATTTCCTGTAGACCCTGCCACATGCAGTGGGGCAAAAAAAGTATTTAGTCAGCCACCAATTGTGCAAGTTCTCCCACTTAAAAAGATGAGAGGCCTGTAATTTTCATCATAGGTACACTTCAACTATGACAGACAAAATGAGAGAAAAAATCCAGAAAATCACATTGTAGGATTTTTAATGAATTTATTTGCAAATTATGGTGGAAAATAGGTATTTGGTCAATAACAAAAGTTTCTCAATACTTTGTTACGTTTTCTGTAAGTCTTCACAAGGTTTTCACACACTGTTGCTGGTATTTTGGCCCATTCCTCCATGCAGATCTCCTCTAGAGAAGTGATGTTTTGGGACTGTTGCTGTTCCATGGTTTCCATGCGTTTGATACCATTTACTCCATTCCAGCCATTATTATGAGACTTCCTCCCCTCAGCAGCCTCCTGTGGAAGATAGGCAGAAACTGCATTTCCCAATCGAAATCCCATATTACACTTGTAGGCGATGTCATGGTGAGGTTGGCTAGCTAAGCTCATACGCAGAAACATTTAATTGTGCCGAACTGCTGGGCGTCAAATTAAAGGCACTCCCTTTGATAAATAAAGTTGTTTTTGACAAATGAAAACGTGTCGGTTTGTCACTTTCACGAGAGGTTGGAGTAATAAAATGTTCAACTACTTAAAGCTGCAATATGTAGCTGAGTTATAGATCTATCATTCTTATTGAAAGCATGTCAATGAATCGGTAGAGTTATTCTATGTACACTATTTCTATGCTTCCCATTAAGTTTTGTTTTTGTATTTTACTTTCAGTTTTCTATACCAGCTGAAAATACTATATTTTTGGTTATGTAAAAAATATTTCACAGCGGTTTAGATGGTACAATGATTCTCTACAGTCTACACTATACTTGCTTGTTTGACACACAAACTGAAATAAGGCAAACTATTAGACCAGGAAATGGGGGTGCGATTTCTGCATAGTGCACCTTTAAGAAAATGGGGTGTCTTCCAGCAGTAAGCCTAAAAATGCCAACTGTAGACAAAAGGTGGAGAGTGAAGTTGAGGTAGGTGCAACTGCGACAGCCAAAAGTCAGACAGTAGTGGTTTTCCAACAGCAAGGTTCAGATCAACATGGCAGTGTCAACACAGCTGCTACTGTTTATAAAAGTATTTCTGTATAAATGTCGAAATCAACTTTTCTATACCCCCATATCACACACTCACGAACTGAAAACATAACTTGTGTGTACAATGAATTGGTTGGAAATGAGGTCTCAAATATACATTTTACTTGTATCCCCTGTAGCTTTAGAATTGCAGAAAAGTTGGTACCTGTTTCAGTCATTTCTTTGACCATGTTCGCGTGGGTCAAACAAAAACACCCTAATGATTGTTTGTCAAATAGTGCTTCCCACAATGCAGTTGATGGCTGCATGGTGCAGTTGGTGAGAAGCAACTTGAAGGCGATCTCATCAAAAACTGCATGACCTGATCACATGATTTGTGTAAAGTTAATGCAGTAGACATTTAGTCGCAAGTCAGACAATGTTTGAAAGACGTTGGTCAACTCTTGACAAAAGTGATCCGCTGGAAAGCGCCCAATATCACAGCACTGGCCAACCATGGTTGACCAACATGGCTGACCTTTATCCCATCATAAGAAGGTTCATGTACATTCTACTATTCTAATTCTATGGGGTCATCAGGCAGGCAGCTGATGACACGTCATCACGTCACGTCGGTCAACCAAGTGATCCTGCCAAGGTAAGTATTTTTCTTGCTAGCTATCAAAAGGTGTTAGCTATAGTTACTAAAATCGAAGAATATCAACAATTTGGGTTTTGGTTATGCGTCATTAAAATGTTTGCATGATATATAAGTAGCTAATTTCTCTAGTCTTTTGGAGCCTTCTCGTACTAGCTAGTTAACGTTAGCACAACAAATTAGCTACCAGCTGTGAGCTCACCATGTAATTTCTTGGTTAGCTTTCTCTCAGTCTGTATTTAATATATTATATGACTAGGTTTTGAATTTGGGCTATGTTAACCTTAAACTTTATAGCTGGAGTAGTGGTAACGTTAGGACAACTGCTGAAGTGCGACACATTATTGTATCTTACCAGGAATATGACTACTTTGCTGAACAATAATTTGTAAGTAAGTAAGTAAGGAATATGTTTTATTTTACTGTCAGAAAAGACGTCTGAATCAGTTAGTTGGTTTTAAAAACGCGTGTTTTTACATATTTCAACTGTATTAGGTTGAACAAAAACAGTCTTCGGGAAGCCAGAAGTTAAATGCAATTCAATTTCAACGTAACGTTACTGTGCCTGTGGACAGTACGGTTGGTCATTTTGACGAAGGGAATTTGAGAAAAAATATCGACACTGGAAGTTGAAATGCAATTGTATTTAACTTCTGGATTCCTGCGGTCTGTTTCTGTGCAAAACAATACAATTGAAAGTAACGCTAATGTATGTAAGTACACCTGCGTTGCTAAAAGTAGCTAAGAACCAGTGGCTGTGCTCGATTAAATGGCATCATGTTAGATATTTTATCTATCACTTACTGGTAATCTTTATTGTGAAAAAGGTTGATCTAGCTACTTGATCCTCGTTATATTACTCAGGGTTTCGATTGGATATAACTAACGTTACAACAATTTAGGATGTTCCACAAACAGAATTACAACTGGACAGTTAATTGGAGGACCACATTTTTAAGGGGGGGGGGTTGACTCCAACTGCAACTATGCTATGTAACAAATACATTTATTTCCACTACTGCCTTTGTATTTACATTCTTTCTTTATGTATGTGTGTCTGAGTTGTTCAAAACAGTTAAACAATTGTCTTTGCTATGTCACCAGGTGGGAGTAAAAGAGTGCTGAAGTATGGCGGCGGAGCAGCAAAGAGGGATCCGAGTCACTCAAGCAGAGCTTCTCTGCAAGGATGCATGCGGTTATTATGGCAACCCTGCATGGCAGGGCTTTTGCTCCAAGTGCTGGCGAGAACGAACCCGTAAAGCAGAGGCGGACAGGCAGGAGACTGGGTAATGGTTTTGTTGTCGTTCATAAATATTGACAAGACAAGTCCACCAGAGACTTATCAGGTCTTTTGATCTGGGAAATATTAAAATGTTTCCTTTGTTGTTCCCTGCTGTCAGGCCCCACAATGATGCAGGTTCTCCCCTCACCTTTTCTAAATTTGAGGAGAAGAAGAATATGGAGAAGGGTCGCAAAGTGAATACGATGAGGAGGCTCTTCTGGGGTGGACCGTCCCCTCCTAAACGCCCAGGTGATTCCCTCTGCACTTCCTCTGTTCAGTCATTGAAAACGGTTATAATGTAATTTCCACAACTGTATGAGTATTTTAATGTGCATTTTTTGCGGTCTATAATCTGAAGTGATACAAAGCAAAAACATGTTTAGCTAACACCGTAATAGCGGTCTTATGAGAACCCTTATGCTCTTTCAGAGTCTTCAGAGGGCCAGGTGGCTACATTAAAAGCCTATCAGAGCATTGAGCCAGGGGATTTTACCAGCTTCCTGAAGCTGCT
Source organism: Oncorhynchus mykiss (assembly GCF_013265735.2). Lineage (NCBI taxonomy): Eukaryota > Metazoa > Chordata > Actinopteri > Salmoniformes > Salmonidae > Oncorhynchus > Oncorhynchus mykiss. The sequence goes on from NC_048575.1 coordinate 58,403,839, forward strand.
GAGGAACCCATCCTCTCAACGTCTGCAGTCCCGTTGCACTGCTTTCCTCAACACCATGGAGGCTTACCACGTAATGTGCTTCCTTCCTCTTTATCCACCACTCTTATCTCTGCAATTACTTTTCTCTTCCAACTTCTGTTTTTACGGCCCTCTCAACTGCCTTTTCTAATTGTCAGGTTCAGGTTCCTTTCCATTGCCTGCTTCTTGTGCTGCTTTTCTTTTACCTTGATATTTGAAGTTTGAATAATGCCTCTCTTATTTCATGTATTTATTATATTTTCTTTCCTGCTGCAGGGCCTGCCAGTGCAGAAGCAATCTGACCTTGTTCAAGACTTTTACCAGAACATCGCTGTGCATTTCAGTAGTGAGTAATGAGGCCATTTTGATGTTTCTGAGCTGCTGTGTGGGTTCCCATTTGATGTTAATTATTGTGGGCCTATGTTTGTTCACTTAACATATAGACAAGAATTTTGTTCATCCTTGAATATCAGTCTCATTACACAACATATTGCACTGAACACTCTATCCTATTCCCCAACTTCACATACTTGTTCACTGTGTCTGCTGTATTGATAGGTCTTTCAGAGATTCAGGTCTCTCAGATGATGGAGCACATGGAGAAGCTGATCATGACGCGTCTGCACAAGTGGGTGTTCTGCCATGACAGCTGTGACGATGAAGTGAAAGACTTGGCACTCCAGAGGAGGATACGGTCAGACTGCCATGCATAACCTTGTCTAACATTATTACCAAACCCATTCCCCGTACCATAGGTCTCGGTGATGCTAGATAGACTATATTAGCAATGTTAATGACTAGCATTGTGATTAAACTTAGTTCAACATTGTTTTTAATTTGAATTGAACTTCGACAGGTCCTTAAACTGGGTCACCCCCCACATGCTGAGGGTGCCTTTCCCTGACGAGAGTGCTGAGGTTGTCAGTGATCCCTTTCTGCCTGCTATAACAGGTGACTTATTTTAAAGGAAGACCGTGTTCCTTTATTTGGCTAAAAGATGACACCAGCAGCACTGAAATCTCATTATGAAGAAAGCCAAATGACTAAATTAGTTTGACTAAAACATTTCCAGACCTTTTCAAATTCCACCTGTGTACTAACTGTTACACTCACAATCCCCAGCCATAATCGAGATGGATGCCAAGCGCGCGCCACAGGACAAGCTTACATGCGTATGTAAGTGCAGTCAGAATGTCTTCCAGGCTCTCTCCACTTCCAACAGTGAGCCAGCAAATGCTGACGACTACCTGTCTGGCCTGATTTACGTAGTTCTAAAGGCCAACCCACCCCGGCTTCACTCCAACATGCAGTATGTGATCCGCTTCGGCCTCCCTCACAGCCTGATGGCAGGAGAGAGTGGCTACTACTTCACCAATTTGGTGAGCTAATATGTACATGCGTACGGTACATTAGTTGATTGTAAATAGTCTTGAATGACTTGTGCTGAGATTACTACAGTCTGTTTTTGGTAATGTTATCGTTTTTTTTTTATGTAGTGTTGTGCAGTGGCCTTCATTGAGAAGCTGGATGGGCCAGCACTCAACCTAAGCCCAGTGGAGTTTGAGGGCTACATGCAGGGTCGCCGTGCTCCCTCAAAGAGGGGCAGTGAGAGGCAAAAGATGGCCAGGGAGACGCAAGACCAACTAGAGGACCTGAAGGGTCGACAAGAGAAGGTGGACCAAGGAATAAATGCCCTCAAAGAGCAGCTACAGCATTGGGTACAGTCTGTCAAGGCACAGATAGATGAGGTAACATCCCAGTCTGCTCTGACACAAGAAGAAATTAAAGCCCAGTCAGGGTTTTTGCAAAGCCGTTCTGTCTCTACTCTAACACAGGCAGATGATGTCAAAGACCAGTCATTGTTGTTGCTAGATGGTCAAGAGTCCAACAACAACACTTGTCTAACAGAGTGTTAGCCATATTAAGACTGGGGTACAGTGGGAAACCTTTTTACCCTGGTTCTTCATGCTTGTGTGAGCTTTGTGGGGTAAATATTAGTGAGTTGCAGGTGATCGGCTAAAATAAGTATATGTAGGACTATAGGAAGTAGCTTAATTGATAACAGGAGGTACCAAATAAGGGCATACTTTTTTGGTTCGGTGGGATCCTCAAAGAGAAACAGACCTCAACATTCCTTGATGCCAACTTTGCACACCAAAAGCACAACCTGATGACAAATGCCGATCTTGAAACCATTGTTAACACACGCAATTATTTTTGCTATTTGGTTTAACGGGTCACAAAGTGCTGTCATCTGTTTACATTCTTGACCTTGTTTAACGTTTCTAAGGTTCTTTTATTTGTTTGTACGTTACTCTCTTATCTACAAGAAATGTGCTCTTATATGCTGTCAGAGAAAAGCTATGTCTTGCACCCTGAAGTTTAAATATCAGGACAGTTGGACAATTATTTTTGTAATTTAGCACTTACTTGGGTAGTGAGCAGACTTACTATTGATTGCTGCTATCATATTTCTTAGATTACTCAATTAAGATAAACCCAAGTGCCTTTGCAAAAACTAGTAATGAAGATTGTGAATAAAATGTGAAACCTGTTATTGTAGAACCCTGTAAAGTAGAGGTGGCTCAGTCAAAGTAGAATACTTTATTTGAATGTTTGTGATTATGGATTACGTCTTACTTTCCAATATTAGACTGTTGAAGGTACAGTTACAATCCCTTGCATATACCTGTTCTTGTTTAAAAGCTGATTCTATTCCATGTAATCATTCTACTCATTAATAGCACTAACTTTTGTGAAGAACCTTGTTTACATGTTTTAAATAAAGTTTCTGAAGATCATGAAGAAATATTGTTAGTGAATGTACAGCAGAACCTCTAATTAATTCAAGAAAAAAACATAAGGAAAGTCGACTTTATTTTTGTTCTGTATCCATTGAAATATTTTGCTTTAACCAAGAAGCAGATTTTCTTGTAAGTACGTTTTGATGTTTTATAGGCAATTTAGCTCTGCACTCTGTCTCGCATTGAAAACAGTATTACTATTTTTTTTTACGACGGTTTGCAACACATAGAAACCGGAAATAGTCACTGCACCTAAGAAGTTTTACTTCGCGCTTTCTGGGACGTATTTGCTGTTCGCCGACTCGTAGTTGTAGTTCTTTCCGGACCAGAGGATCATAAAGATGACTGAGGAAAACAATGGAAATTCGACAATGGAAGCGGTCCAAAGTCTTATAAAAAAGAAAGACAACATGGAAGAACAAATTAAAGCTTACTACGACGTTTTGGAAGATGTAAGTTGGTACGTTTACATTGTGGACCAGCTATCGTTAGCGAGCTCAAACTAGGTTATTTTTTCCAATATGTTGTATGTCAGTCTGCTTTTATTCAGTCTGTCTTATCAACAGTCAGTGGTGGAAAAAAGTACCCAATTGTACTTGAGTAAAAGTATAGATACCCTAATGGAAAATTACTCAAGTAAACGTCACCCAGTGAAATACTACTTGAGTAAAAGTCAAAGTATTTCGTTTGAAATATACTTAAGTATCAAAAGTAAATGTAATTGGCAAAATATACTTCAGAATCAAAAGTATAAATTATTTCAAATTCGTTATATTAAGCAAAGCAGGCAGCACCATTGAATTGTTTTTATAATGTATGGATAGCCAGGGGCACACTCCAACGCCCAGACATAATTGATAAAATATATATTTGTGATCAGAGGCAAAAGGGATGACCATGTGTTATCTTGGTAAGTGTGTGAATTGGACCATTTTCCTGTCCTGCTAAGGATTCAAAATGTAACAAGTACTATTGGGTGTCTGGTAAAATTTAGGGAGTAAGAAGTACATACTTTTCTTGAGGAATGTAGTGAAGTAAAAGTTGTCAAAAATATAAATGGTAAAGTACAGATACCACAAAAAAACTACTTAAGTACTTTACACCACTGTCAGCAGTAGTGGGGAAAAGTACTAAGTTGTCATACTCAAGTAAAGATACTTTATGAGAAAATGGCTCAAGTGAAAGTCACGCAGTAAAATACTAGTAAAAGTATCTGGTTTTAAATGTAGGTACAGCAGTGGAAAAATGACTCAATTGTCATACTTGACAAAGTAAAGTAATTACTTATATTAAGCAAACCAGACCACATGGTATTGTTTTTAAAATTGACGGTCAGCTAGGAGCACACTCCAACATTCGGACATCATTTCCAAACACAGTATTTTTGCTTAATGAGTCCGCCAGATCAGAGCCAGTAGGATGATATTGGTAGGTGTGTGAATTGAACCATATTGCTCTCCTGCCTGGGCATTAAAATTTAACGAGTACTTTTTGGTGTCAGTGAAAATGTATGGGAAAAAATGGTACATATTTTCTTTAGAAAGGTAGTGGAGTAAAAGTTGTCAAAAATATCATTTGTGAAATACATACAGTGGGGCAAAAAAGTATTTAGTCAGCCACCAATTGTGCAAGTTCTCCCACTTAAAAAGATGAGAGGCCTGTAATTTTCATCATAGGTACACTTCAACTATGACAGACAAAATTAGAGAAAAAATCCAGAAAATCACATTGTAGGATTTTTAATGAATTTATTTGCAAATTATGGTGGAAAATAAGTATTTGGTCACCTACAAACAAGCAAGATTTCTGGCTCTCACAGACCTGTAACTTCTTTAAGTGGCTCCTCTGTACTCCACTCGTTACCTGTATTAATGGCACCTGTTTGAACTTGTTATCAGTATAAAAGACACCTGTCCACAACCTCAAACAGTCACAATCCAAACTCCACTATGGCCAAGACCAAAGAGCTGTCAAAGGACACCAGAAAGAAAATTGTATACCTGCACCAGGCTGGGAAGACTGAATCTGCAATAGGTAAGCAGCTTGGTTTGAAGAAATCAACTGTGGGAGCAATTATTAGGAAATGGAAGACATACAAGACCACTGATAATCTCCCTCGATCTGGGGCTCCACGCAAGATCTCACCCCGTGGAGTCAAAATGATCACAAGAATGGTGAGCAAAAATCCCAGAACCACACGGGGGGACCTAGTGAATGACCTGCAGAGAGCTGGGACCAAAGTAACAAAGCCTACCATCAGTAACACACTACGCCGCCAGGGACTCAAATCCTGCAGTGCCAGACGTGTCCCCCTGCTTAAGCCAGTACATGTCCAGGCCCGTCTGAAGTTTGCTAGAGAGCATTTGGATGATCCAGAAGAAGATTGGGAGAATGTCAGATGAAACCAAAATATAACTTTTTGGTAAAAACTCAACTCGTCGTGTTTGGAGGACAAAGAATGCTGAGTTGCATCCAAAGAACACCATACCTACTGTGAAGCATGGGTGTGGAAACATCATGCTTTGGGGCTGTTTTTCTGCAAAGGGACCAGGACGACTGATCCGTGTAAAGGAAAGAATGAATGGGGCCATGTATCGTGAGATTTTGAGTGAAAACCTCCTTCCATCAGCAAGGGCATTGAAGATGAAACGTGGCTGGGTCTTTCAGCATGACAATGATCCCAAACACACACCCCAGGCAACGAAGGAGTAGCTTCGTAAGAAGCATTTCAAGGTCCTGGAGTGGCCTAGCCAGTCTCCAGATCTCAACCCCATAGAAAATCTTTGGAGGGAGTTGAAAGTCCGTGTTGCCCAGCAACAGTCCCAAAACATCACTGCTCTAGAGGAGATCTGCATGGAGGAATGGGCCAAAATACCAGCAACAGTGTGTGAAAACCTTGTGAAGACTTACAGAAAACGTAACAAAGTATTGAGATAAACGTTTGTTATTGACCAAATACTTATTTTCCACCATAATTTGCAAATAAATTCATTAAAAATCCTACAGTGTGGTTTTCTGGATTTTTTTCCCATCATTTTGTCTGTCATAGTTGAAGTGTACCTATGATGAAAATTACAGGCCTCATCTTTTTAAGTGGGAGAACTTGCACAATTGGTGGCTGACTAAATACTTTTTTGCCCCACTGTATACCGAAAACATGACTTAAGTAGTACATCAAAGTATTTTTGCTTAGTTACTTTACATCACTGCTTATGTAACGTTAGAAACAACGTGCATGCGTGTTGTGGGGTTATAATATTTTTGCTGCTATGTTGTTGTCTTAGGTCTCTCTTTATGTAGTGTTGTGGTGTCTTGTCGTGATGTGTGTTTTGTCCTATATTTAGATTTTAATTTTAATCCCAGCCCCTGTCCCCGTAGGAGGCCTTTTGGTAGGCTGTGATTGTAAATAGAAATGTGTTCTTAACTGATGTGCCAAATTAAGTCAAGGTTAAAAAACATCTATTCTGCAAGAAATATGTTTTCCCTTCATTTATAATTTGTGTCTTCCCTTTTAGCAAGGCGTTGGAATGGAAGGTCCTCTAGTTGATGCAGAGGGCTTCCCTCGCGCAGATGTTAATGTGTACCAGATCAGAACAGCAAGGCACGGTATTTCTTGTAAGAGAGCTTGGAGCACTGCTGTTCAATATAAAATGTTTTGACTGACACATTACTTGACAACAGTTAGACAACCAATTTACAGTGATGCAGTACGTTGCTTCTGCCATGTGTAAAGGGTTCCCTTGCTCACATGCTACTGCCTACTGGATTTTCTCTGCTTACTATGACAACCCTGTCAACGTGGCAGGTCTACAGAATGATCACAAAGCCATCATGGTGGAAATTGAGGAGGCCCTGCACAGGCTGCATGCTCGAGAGAAGGCAAAGCGGGACCAGGACCAGGCAGAGTCCATGGAGCAGGAGGTCACCCTGCCCTCTCCCTTCGCCCGTGTGGATGCTGTCTCACAAGGCTCCCCTGCCTGTCAGGCTGTGAGTGTTTACAGTTCCTAGATTGACCTAAAACATAAATAGTTTTTTTTTACAACACTGGCATGGGTATTTACTTAGTGTTTGTTTGGGGTATTTAAGGGTGGTTTTGTTTTCAGTTGTGAGAAATGTATGTTTCTTCCCCATAGGGCCTGAGAGTTAATGATGAAATCATAGCGTTTGGATCCGTCAACACAAGGACCTTCCAGAACCTGCAGAATATTGCCTTGGTGGTTCAGCATAGTGAAGGGGTATGTTAGTCTGATCAGAATAATGTTGTTATAACCACTTTTATTTTATTGTTCATATGCCAAATGACCTCATCATTATCATGATAATTTCACGTATCATGATGAAAGCAATGAAATGCAGTCTGTAACAGTGATAACTTACCAGGCATGACATGTTGTCTTTCCATTTTCTCCATAGAAACCATTAAGCGTTACAGTGATTCGAAATGGCCAGAAAACACAAATGGGCCTTACCCCACAGCAGTGGTCAGGGAGAGGTTTACTGGGGTGAGTTTCCTACCTATTGAGCTGGATGTTAGACTGATTTCTATTTTATCTAATTTTACTGTAGTTCACATTTGATAGCATGGATGTTAAAATACATGCCATGCCAAGATGCATATATATCTAAGAGAGATTGACTATTGACGGCTTATTATTTTTTTCCCCAACAGATGCAACATTGTGCCCATCCAAAAATTATAAGAACAATGTGACCAGCAGGATCAGGATCATAAAGATCTTCGGGTCAACCTTACCACTAGCTCTGCTTTGGTATGCCACTGGGTGGCTGTGAGTTAATTACATGTTTGAGCCCATAGATTAGAAGACTGCCAATTTCAACTGATTTAATGTTAATTTCATGTTCTAATAAAAGTATTGTTTAAGGTTATTTTCTGTGTGAGTTTACATTTGCTTTCATTGTGAAAATGGTTTTCTTCAGATGACATTCCCCTTTGCCAAACTCTTCACCTGAAGAAACATGTTACAACAAATTAATTGCCAAAATATGAAAAAAGTGAGAAGCCCAGACATCTGTTTGGCACGTGTTTGCTCTGGCCACTCCATTCTCTGTACAGCAAGCGTATCCAGGCAACAAGATGCTTTCATACAAGACAGTGCTGTAGGTTCATGCGTTTCTGAAGTGAGTATTTTGCTGATCAACTACAACTGTCGATTAAATATTTAGCTAAAACAGGGCATTTATAGTTTACATTGTTTATTCGTCTTATTTCTTCGTCGTGAAACAACTTGCTGAACCCCTTTAAAGAAACAGTCCACTTGCTAATAGCCTGCTAGTTAGTTTACGCTAGCTAGCTAGCCAATTTATTATTGAACACTGTCATACCATGCTAACGTTAGTAGAAGTAGGAACCTAAGTAGGTTTCAAATTAGACTTGCAGAAAATAGCTATTAAACAAAGCTAGATTGTGGGCGTAATACATTTAGATATGTTTCATCAACAAACTGACAACTAAGCACATTGTGCTCCAATCGTTTTTTTTGTTGCTAGCTACTGCCCTCATGGTACCCATTCATTTCAAATTGCATTTGTCTATTCTCTGAAAATACACCAGGCCTGTGATGAGTTGAGTCATGTCAGGTGTTGGAACCGAGAGCAATGACCCCTTGCCTAGCCCTCCAGAGGAGCAGCAGGCCACAACTGGCCTCGACAAGGGTGAAGAGGATCTGCTTCAGAGAAAAGAGGAGGATAGTAAAGGGGAGGGTGAAATGAGTGACTGTGTCAGTGGACAGAATGGGGAACCCAAGACAGATGATCAGAGTCCAACTGTCTCTCAAGTCTGCACAGCCACTAAAATGACACTGTTACCCAAGTCCCCTCATGTAAAAACCCATGCACTGGTAAATTAAATTAGCTTTTTATCATACCATTTTTTATTCAATTATATATATCTAAGAAAAAAAGCACAATATCTGAAAAATGTAATGTGTTTGTTGACAGACACTGGAGTGGGCCTTTGGGATGAACAGGGCTCTTCCTGTCTTCAGCCTTCAGGACCAGGATCAACTGGTGATCCTGTATGGTGGCACCAATGTAGCCGTCATGTACGACCAAACATCAAATTCACAACATGTCCTTCAGGTAAGGCCCAGCAGTTGCCTAAATGTACTCACAAAGGTCAGAAGTAGGCAAAAGCCTGTGGGTATAGGGAGTGAGTGCTATGTCTATGCTGTTAGGAATGCCAGTGTTCAATGGCAAAGGTAAAGCCAATAATAACTGTTCAAGGCAAATAGTAATGACATAAACTTGAAGGTCACCTTCCACAGGGTCACAGCAGCCCCATTTCGTGTTTGTGTGTGAGTGAGGACAGGCGCTGGCTGGTGACAGCAGACCGAGGACAGGAAAGTCTGGTGATCATTTGGGACTCCTTTTCAGGGTAGAACTATATTCTAACAGTACATTTATATTTTTGCTGTATCTGTTTCAATTTGTTATTCTGAAACAGTGGTTGTTTGGCTTATGTTTCAGGATTCCTGTGCGGACATTATTTGACAGTCACCCTGAGGGCGGTGTTGCAGCTTTGGCACTGTCAAAGGACTCCAAATACCTGGTAACAGTTGGAGCTGGAGATGTTCAGGTAAGCTCAGTGTTGGGGAAGCTACAATGGAAATATAGTTTACCAAACTACCAATTACTTCACACTGGAAGAAGTTGAGCTACACAAACGCTACCCTAAAGAAAAATATAGTTTACTTAACTAACATTACTTTTAAAAAGTAGTTCACTACATCCAAACTACTCTGTGAAAAAGTATCATATCTAAATCTAAAACCTCTTTAAAATAGCATGCCTGCCAAAGTTAGTATTTATTTTTAGTAATACCAATTACCTCACCGAAGACATTCCTTAACAACGTACACTCAGTCATAACAGACTTTATATGGGCAAATACATGTCATAGAATAAAAAGTTAGGTTTTACATTTTCCTAAGTCTGAGAGTGGTTTTAACCTTCCAGACTTGGAATTGTATCAACTCGCCACCCAAGGCTTTTATTTGTGACATATAGTTAAATGTACTAAAGAGCAACAATGGGTACATATTGAAGATCCACATGCTCATCCCCAGAATCTTTTCATGTGTCTATTGTCAAAGGATAAAGCTAAAAACATTAACAACTTCATAGTTAAGAACACTATAAAAGTATGGAAGAAAACAAAATGGATTCTACAAAATACAATATCCCACCCTAAAACACACCTTTATGGAACAGTCCTTGGATAGCTTTTCAGAATTAATCGATGAATTGGGCTACATGGAAAACTAAAGTCATAGAAACTGTCAATGACTTGGTAACAGGAAATACATGTATTTCCATGACAGAATTAAAAATACATTTTGGACTGACCAATGTAGATAGTATTAGATACACACAACTTAAAAGTTACATATCACAAAATGTCGATTTGAAATATTTTGGACATCAGAACAACCTTCAGGGAATCTTATTTGAGTCAGAAAAGGATGTTCATGTGATAGGGAATATATACCAGACCTTTGCAGATTGCATATCCAACTAACAATCTCTTAGAAAACAATATAAACTTGTCACGTCCTGACCTTAGTTCCTTTTCTATGTCTCTATTTTAGTTTGGTCAGGGCGTGAGTTGGGGTGGGCATTCTATGTTTTGTTCTGTGTGTTATATGTCTAGGTGTTTGACCTGGTATGGTTCCCAATCGGAGGCAGCTGTCAATCGTTGTCTCTGATTGAGAACCATACTTAGGCAGCCTGTTTTCCCACTATGGGGTGTAGGTAGTTGTTTTCTGTTTTGTGTTTCTGCACCTGACAGGAATGTTTTGTTTTCGTTCATTCTCTTTGTTATTTTGTTTTGTGTTCAGTTTAAATAAAATAACATGAACACTTACCACGCTGCGCATTGGTCCGATCCGTCATACTCCTCGTCAGAAGAGGAAGAAAACCGTTACAAAACTACTGGAACCAAGTTATAAAAAGAGATGATGTTGACACAGGATGGAGGGAAAGTTGGAGCATAACTAATGAAATTACAGTTAACAAAAATTTATGCATAATCCACTACAAACTAATGTATAGAATGTATTATATAAGAGACAAAATTCACAAATTCTACAGCACAAGGGCAGTCATGTCTCAAGTGTAAAACTAATAATGACTCAATAATCCATGCTTTTTGGGAACGCTATAAAGTCCAGAAGTTGTAGGCGGAGCTAGAAATTGGGCTGTCAGAAGTATTACGATGTAAACTTACTTTTAATCCATCTGTCTGCGTATTTCCAGACATGGCATGTGGGGGTGTAGTTAGATAGAATAATGTGTAATTCAGCTGAACCAGCCGAGCTGCTCTTTTTTTTTTTTTAAGGCCCATGTTAAAGTTAAGGGGAAACATAAATTGTGAAATATACCAGTGGTTTTTTGAATGTTTGGATGAGTGTGTCTTCCAATTTGTAATGTTTAGGTTAGAGGCCGACCGATTCATCGGCATGGCCGATTAATTAGGGCCCGATTTCAAGTTTTCATAACATTCAGTAATCTGCATTTTTGGATGACGATTATGGCCGATTACATTGCAATCAAACTTAACATAATCACTAGTTAACTACACATGGTTGATGATATTACTAATTTAACTAGCTTTTCCAGCATTGCATATAATCAATGCAGTGCCTTTATCAACGAATCACAGCACATCAATGCTGTGCCTTTATAATTTATCATCGAATCACAGCCTACTTTGCCAAACGGGTGATGATTTAACAAAAGCGCATTTGCGAAAAAAGCACAATCGTTGCACCAATGTACCTAACCATAAACATCAATGCCTTTCTTAAAATCAATACACAAGTATATATTTTTTTAAACCTGCATATTTAGTTAAAATAAATTTGTTAGCAGGCAATATTAACTAGGGAAATGGTGTCACTTCTCTTGCGTTCAGTGCAAGCAGAGTCAGGGTATATGCAGCAGCTTGTGCCGCCTGGCTCGTTGCGAATTAAAATTAATTTATGTTAGCAGGCAATATTAACTGGGGAAATTGTGTCACTTCTCTTGCGTTCAGTGCAAGCAGAGTCAGGGTACATGCAGCAGTTTGTGCCACCTGGCTCATTGCGAACTGTGTGAAGACCATTTCTTCGTAACAAAGACCTAATTAATTTGCCAGAATTTTACATAATTATGACTTAACATTGAAGGTTGTGCAATGTAACAGCAATATTTAGACGTAGGGTTTCCACCCGTTTTATAAAATAGGTAACGGTTCCATATTTAACAAATTAATGTTTTGTTTTTCGAAATTATAGTTTATGGATTTGACTATATTAATGACCTAATGCTCGCATTTCTGTGTGTTTATTATATTATAATTAAGTCAATGATTTGATATTTGATAGAGCAGTCTGACTGAGCGGTGGTGGGCAGCAGCAGGCTCGTAAGCATTCATTCAAACAGCCCTTTCCTGCGTTTTCCAGCAGCTCATCGCAATACTTGAAGCACAGCGCTGTTTATGACTTCAAGCCTATCAACTCCCGAGATTAGGCTGGCAATACTATAGTGCCTATAAGAACATCCAATAGTCAAAGGTATATGAAATACAAATGGTATGTAGAGAAATAGTCCTATAATTATTATAATAACTACAACCTAAACCTTCTTAACTGGGAATATTGAAGACTCATGTTAAAAGGAACCACCAGCTTTCATACGTTCTCATGTTCTGAGCAAAGAACTTAAACGTTAGCTTTTTTACATGGCACATATTTCACTTTTACTTTCTTCTCCAACACTGTGTTTTTGCATTATTTCAACCAAATTGAACATGTTTCATAATTTATTTGAGACTAAATTGATTTTATTTATGTATTATATTAAGTTAAAATAAAAGTGTTCATTCAGTATTGTTGTAATTGTCATTATTACAAATATATATATAAAACTTGTCCAATTTAATCGGTATCGGCTTTTTTTGGTCCACCAATAATCGGTATCAGCATTGAAAAATCCTAATCGGTCGACCTCTAGTTTAGGTGTATGTTGTTAATTGAACTTAAACACACAAACAGTGGACAGGACTTTCTGATCTGTTCACAGCGAGTTTGTATATGGGACTGGACAAATGAGACAGAGGATCCATTGTGTGTAACTGACCTCAACCCGGAGTATGGTTTTCAGGTAAGCTTTTATGGTCTCACTATATTTAAGATAGTGTATATAATTGAATACATTCATATGATAATATCTGCAATAATGTATGACTTTACAACATGTTCTGATTTAAATTCCTTTTCAGAATCATATCATTTTTAATCCCAACGACATTACTCAGCTGCTCAGCAACAGTGAGAGCCAAGTCTTATTTTACACCAGGGCAAGTACCACAGTTTTATTTTGCTCTGGGTTTAACACTGCTACAGTTATTAGCTAGCGTTACAGTATATGATTGTCAGTTATATCTTTCAGGACAAACAGCACCTTGATTATATTGCCCCAGAGCTCTTGGACAAGGTAAGGACCTGTTTAGTTGTTTATAGAACCTGTAATCATGTCATTGTAATAATTGTGTAATAATCTCACCTTTCACTCTGGTGGTTTTACCATCTTTTCAAAGACTTTCAACAAGGTTGTGGGCATGCTGAGCCAGTCTGTGTTCCACTGGAGGGGGCTTCAGGCCCTCTCGGCCACCTCCGTAGGCAACTTGGTGCTGTGGGACATGGTTAGGGCCTCCTCTACCTCAAGACACCTTGTTAGGAGAGCCATCAAGCTCATCCCCCTCCAGAAGGATGGCATTACCGTGCTCACTCTGACTGACAGGTGAACATGCAACATTCAAGGTTTCAAACAATGCTGAAACAGGAGCTTTATCTTTCTGCTCGGAGTTCAACTCCCTTACCACTATTGAAGTATTGTTATTTGTATTGCAGCCTGGTATGTGTAGCTGTTGTTCTCTAACTGTTGCTCTCCTTGTATATCCCCATGGTCTTTGATTCCTTAGCTTCATTGTGACTGGTGACACTCTGGGCCATGTGAAATTCTATGATGAGAACTTCAAGCTCATCAGCTGGTACAGTGAATTCAACCTGGACCCAATCACATCAATCTCCTTTTCCAAGGAAGTTCCACCCAACAGAAGCCAGGGTTATCTGGAGGACTGCACTCTGGAAGCCAAGATGTTTGTTATCCGGTGAGAATCAGTGTGATGCCAGTTTGTGCCCCAGTGTATGTGTAACGTATTTGCTTTGTTCTCCTTCCCCCTCTAAACCCCCCTCTCGTCTGTAGGAACTTTGTCCTGTCTACAGTCAACTCGACGGTGGTACATGTGAATGCACAGGGTGGTGTACTGCAGACGTTGCTGCGTGAGCATTGCGAGGCACTGCATGCTGTGGCCTGTCACCCCCAGCAACCAGTTGTTGCCATGGGTAGCCACAGCGGCATCCTGAAGGTGTGGGACTATGAGCGCAAGGTGTCCATCTGCAGCAGGGTCTTTGAGAAGGAGAGGCATATTCAGTGCATCACCTATGACCCCCAAGGTGACCCAGCAGAGGCTTTTTTTGTCTGTTTAATTTCCTATACAGTAAAACTATATTCATAGGTAGAAAGATCTCACTTTTTCTCAAATTCAATTTGTGGTGTATGGATAACTCCCCTTAGAACATATTATCTGTCTGTGTGTGAGTTGGCTCAGCTTTGACCAGGCTATCTTGTGTGTGTGAACAGTGGCGTAAAAATACTTTAAAGTACTACTTAAGTATTTTTGGGGGGTATCTGCACTTTACTATTTTTACTTTTACTCCACTGCATTCCTAAAGAAAATAATGTACTTTTTACTCCATACATTTTCTCTGACACCCAAAAAAGTACTAGTTACATTTCGAGGGCACAACAGAACATTTTTCCAATTCACACAATTATCAAGAGAACATCCCTGGTCATCCCTACTGCCTCTTATATGGCGGATTCACTAAACACAAATGCTTCATTTGTAAATTATTTCTGAGTGTTGGAGTGTGCCCCTGGCTATCCGTAAAATAATAAAACAAGAAAACACGTTCAGTCTGGTTTGCTTAATACAAGGAATGTGAAATGATTTATATTTTTACATTTACTTTTGATACTTAAGTATATTTTAAACCAAATACTTGTAGACTTTTACTCAAGTAGTGTTTTACTGGGTGACTTTCACTTTTACATGAGTCATTTTCTATTAAGGTATCTTTTTCCACCACTGTGTGAATAGGATTTTATTTGGCGGTTGGCTTTGCCAGTGGATCTGTCCATGTACTGGATGCTTGCACATTGCTGAGTGAGGCAGAGGAGCGCTTCAACTTCAGCCAAGACTGCATCACTCACATTACTTTCTCTTCAGACTCCCTCTACCTGGCCACAGCGGTGAGCAGACACACTATGTGGTTCTGGCTTTGGGATAGGGAAAGTAACAGGTTTGAGCCCACTACCTTGAAGCCTTATAATCAAACTGAAGTTGCATTTTCCCCTCCTGTTTTGTTGCTACTGTCAGGATGCTGGAAGAGCGGTGATGGTGTTCTGCTTGTACACCGGTAAGAGCATGCAGCGCTGGAAATACCTGGGGAGACACCACTCCCACTATAAGCCCATCAGGGATCTCCTATTTGGGGTGTACCTGGACAGCACCCAACCCAGACTACTCTCCCTGGGCATGGACCGCAGGCTTGTGAGTCCCAATCGCTCACACTTATTATAGGAGTACTCTGGTTTACTTACATGCCATGTTTCTTCACATGTTGAACCACTAGACATGCTGACTCACTTTGGATAACTTTGCCTTGGTGTGGTGATTGCCCAGGTAGAGTATGACCTGCAGAACAGCAAAGTCAAGGATGAGCTGCTGATCCTGAGCTCTGAGCGCATTGAGCAGAGCGCTGTGCCCACCTGTATGGCCTGGTACCCACCCCTCACCACAGAGGACTTCCTGCTCACCGCCTCGGACCTTTACAAAATGAAGCTTTTCAATAGCACCACCAAAATGTGCAGGTCAGCGGCCAAATAACATGATTAGTATTCTTATTTTTGGCCATCTCTGTGTCATTGGGGTGTAGTATAAAGGCCACAAATGAATACTTCTGGTTTCTCTTGCAGAAAGACACTCCTTGGTCCCACATACGGGTCTCCAGTTGAAAAGATGGCCATGCTTCCATTTTCTAAGGACCATGACCCTAGTGCTCATTACATGGCATACATCACAAAAGACAAGGTAAGTGTTGATTCACTCCCAATCATATCAAACCACCTTCTCCTAAGTCAGATCAAATATGTCTTAATTTAAGGGCCAGACTTGTGTGTATTTGTTGCCTAATGAAGAGATACTGGTTTCAGTGTAACTTGTCATTGTTATTTTTCAAGGTAGGTGTCCAGATTCTGCCCATTGATGGGAACCCCCACAAGTCCTCTGCTCTGATCTGCCACCCAACAGGGGTGTCTGCTATGGCCTGCTCCTATGACAGTCGATATGTCTTCACTGCTGGGGGGTCTGACTGCACAGTCCTCTCATGGGAGATTAGTTTAAAGTGAGTAGACCCTTCACTGAATAGACCCTTGAGTTGTCCTGTTGAACTGAATCGTTATTTCTTGTTGTGTGTTTAGTGCATTAGAGGCTGCTGCATCCCTGGGTGGAAAAGAGCTGATCCCCTTCTACAGCCTCCTGGATGGAGGGCGAGACGGGGAACTCTTTAGAGTAGGTTAAAGTAATATATTTATCATGTAACCATCAATATTCATAACTGTATAGTGGGTACATCAGTTGTTATGGCTGTACAATACTTGTTTGTTCTGACACTTACATTTTTCTCTTTAGGAAATGGAGGACTTTTTCTATTACTGTCAGCTGCGTAACCAAGGTATTGACTCCATGGAGATGCGACAGGTGTCCACCCGAATCCCCCTAGCAGAGGTCCCCTTTGTCATGAGGGCTCTGGGCTTCTTCCCCACTGAGCAAGAGGTACAAAGTCCTCAATGAGGACTAATGTGATGACTAGGCTAATTTGGAAACAATTGATCAATCTATGTCTTTGATCATTTTCTGTTTTCTTACCTGTTTTTCAGTGATAATAACATCTTCAGTTCTAACAATGAGTTAAGTTCAATATAAAAGGAGTAATGTTTGTTGATCATGACTCTATCCAGCTGGAGGACATGCAGAACGAAGTCAAGTTCAGCAGGTATGCTGAGTCTGGGAGATATGTGACCAACATAGACCTGGAGGAATTCATTAAGCTCTACGTCAACCACCGGCCAGCATTTGGCATCTCTAGGAAGGAACTGCTTCACACCTTCCAGGTCCTGGGTGACTCCTATGTGATGGGAGAGCCTGTGGTGAACAAGATCGAGCTGCTGGAACTCCTCCAGGACAGAGGTGTGCTAGTGTAGTTGCCAGTAAATCTGCATCTTCTTAGTCCCCACACATTTCTGGTTGCTGTGTCTATAATTCTATGCAGGGTACTGTCAGTATTTACAATTTGCAAGCGTTATGTACTTATGTTCCTTTGTTCTGTGTCAGTGATGGGATTTCATTCTAATAACACGTCAACCCTGTTTTTGCCTCAGGGGAACACATGACTGAAAATGAGCTGGCAGAATGTTTCACCACACTGGTAGGACTAAATCCAGAAGGGGGGGGACCTGATCTGGGAGCTTTTGAATGTGATGGTATGTATCACCATGTTCAGTTTAAAGTAGTATCTAAAAATCTCAAAATGAGACTGAAATTACACGGTTTTGATAGTCTACCATTAAAACTGTGTGTGTGTGTTGGACAGATGCAGAAGATGTGTTGGAGAGTGAGATCCCAGAGGTGATTTCCATGGAAACATTTGCAAGTGATATCCTGGGATTCCCCATTTATATTAAAGAGATTCTTCACTCCTCCCAAGAGGGAATGTTGTCCCCCTCAGGATCAGAAGTTGTATAGGAATTACATGTACTGCATGTGAGAGTGTGGGGCTCATTCTATAAAAGACTCATGGGAAGATTGTAGTTCATGAAGCACCCACAAACATGATTGACAGCCGTTTCCTTATGGGTGTAGTTTGATATGACCTTTTATTGGATATAAATTGCTAATAAAGATCAATTGAAAACATCAGATGTTATATATTAAAAATGTATAAACATTTAATTGCAAATGTATTTAATTTATTCATCCACTATAATTGTTTACCTTATTGTGTCAAGTAAAAAAAGTCGAATTAATTCATCAATAGCCTATGCATTAACTAACTTTCTGGGAGACTTTCAAAATAAATGCCAAAAAACTCGTCTGAAATAGCGCAACTTCTCTCCTGACTGTCAACAAAAACACCCAAAAAGTGTGCGTGCAAGCCATTGAGCAATAAAAGAACGGTAGAAGCGCTTTGCGCTGTTCACGGCGCAGGCGCGTTACTTCCTCCTGGAGCTCTCTTCAGTGTGTTTGCGTTGTGTCTAAACTGCCGGCGAGTTTAACAAAATATTTTACCAATAGCAGCTATGTCGGGCAGGTCGGTCCGCGCCGAGACACGGAGTAGGGCGAAAGATGACATCAAGCGGGTTATGGCTGCTGTTGAGAAAGTACGAAATTGGTAAGAGGTTCCTTATCTAAGAGAGCAGCAATGCTAGTGGGGGGAGGAGAGACCAGGAGAAGAAAGAACGAAATACACACTAAATCAAATTTGGTTCGGATGCTACCTCGGCTCAGGTGTACTGCACCCTCTCGCCTTGATCTGGGAGGAGGTCGCCGCTTAAAACACTTATAATGTAGGAATATTACATCTAATCATACAAAAATGTGGGTTGAACCTAGAAGCCATTTCGTTGCAGTTAGATGAAGCCTTTGCTGTTCGAGCATTCTGTAATGACCTAGAAGCCTGGTAGATTACTGCTTTCTCACCGCTCGAATGGTATCAATATTAATTTCAGAGCCGTAGTTCGACGACAGCGGTATAGTGAGAATAGTTTATGTTCGCGGGGTTTTAAATTTAGCGCTTGGAGAGGTTCGTTCTTTTGTGTCCTCCAAATAGAGGGAGCGCGTGCGGTGGGTATACGAACTGTGCAAAGCCCGAATTGCTTTACAATTTTATTTTGGATGACTAATAATAGGCCCCTATAGTTCAATTAAGTTGAAATTTATAGAGTTTACTGTCATGTGGATTTGCTTGCAAGTAGCCTAAATGTATAATCACCACTAAATTTAGCCGAAATAAGTGATTTGAGGCTATTATAGGCAGTCATTGGGTCTAGAAAGAAGTAACAACAAATTCCTAAACCTCAAATGAACTTGCCAAAGTAAATGTATCATGACATTTTCTATTGGGAATTTAAATTTAAATTGATAGTTAACTAAAATATTGGGTTTAGTTGACATTTCAAATTGAATACATAAATTGCAAACAAGTGTTATTAATTCCTTGTGTAACTAATGCAGGGAGAAGAAATGGGTAACTGTCGGTGACACATCCTTGCGAATCTACAAGTGGGTGCCTGTGACCGAACCCAAGTCAAATGATGTAAGTCATCCACGGGGGGGGGGGGGGGGGGGGGGGGGGTTTGGGGGCACCACATTTGCTTAATAGTATTTGCAGATCCTAGTAGCATGATCAACAACATGTGCTTCCTTTCCTCATGTCTTTTCCAATTCCTAATTACATAAACTGGTCCACAATGATCTATTTATTTAGATAAAGTACATCATTATGCAATTCTTAATAAATCTGTAATAAATAGCGCCACTTCAGCATTGTATGTGCTATCTTGCAGAAGAGCAAAAACAAGAAGAAAGCCAACAACGACAAGTATGGGTCGGAGATCACAACACCAGAAAACAGCTCCTCTCCCGGAATGATGGATATGCATGGTAAGCTAAAAAAGGGCTAAATACTTAAAAAATGATGTTCTTTGGTTCATTAATAATTGTAAATTCATCTGTCACTTTCTGTATCTCTCAGATGATAACAGTAACCAGAGCTCCATTGCTGACTGCTCTCCCATGAAGCAGGAGAACAGCAACAGTGCCAGCCCTGCCCAAGAGGCCATGGCAACTTCCCAGAGTGACAGCATTGAGGCCAAGAGTGACCAGAGTCAGTCCCCTGGCAAAGAGCAGCTGAAGAGCACAGACAGCAAGAGTGGTCAGTATATATGCTACCTAGCACAGAAATGGAGAGCGCTGCCTTAGTTTAAACTAAACCATACCATATACATACTGCAACTTGTCCTCGTTAGCCCTGCTCTTGTTCTTACCTCAAGGTATTTTCTAAGAGTAGTGCCAACTTGTCGAAAAATATGGTTTAACTTGACAGGCAGACTGCTTTCACCCAGCCCTCATAAGCCCGGAATTGCACTGCTGTCTCAAGGTCAAAGGGGTACATGTTATGGCTTGTAGTGATGAGGTTCATAAAGAACATTAGGTGAACAAAATGTTCTTCAGTCTTCACCAATGTCATTGGCAGCATTAGCAACATTTCTAAGAATTAACCCATCACCATACAGAGAATGGCTTTGAAAACATTGAGTAAGTTTGTTTAAATATTTCATCTAAAGATTCATATTGACAAACCATAATCAATGATGGGGTTATAGAATATATAATTAAATGCTAAACATGGAAGTAATGTTAAAATAAATAAATAAAGAGGGCATCTGCGGAGAGATTTGTTCAAGTCTGAGCATGTACTCTGAGCAACAAGAGTTTGTCAAATACACTATATATACAAAAGTATGTGGACACCCCTTCAAATTAGTGGATTTGGCTATTTCAGCCACATCGGTTTCTGACAGGTGTATAAAATTGAGCACACAGCCATGCAATCTCCATAGATTAATATTGGCAGTAGAATGGCCTTACTGAAGAGCTTGGTGACTTTCAACATAGCATCGTCATAGGATAGCCACCTTTCTAACAAGTCAGTTTGTCAAATTTCTGCCCTGATAGAGCTGCCCTGGTCAACTGTAAGTGCTATTATTGTGAAGTGGAAACGTTTAGGAGCAACAACGGCTCAGCCGCGATGTGGTAGGCCAATCACGCTCACAGTACGTGACTGCAGAATACTGAAGCACTTAAAAATAGTCTGTCCTCGGTTGCAACACTCACTACTGAGTTCCAAACTGCCTCTGGAAGCACCGTCAGCACAATAACTGTTCGTCGGGACCTTAATGAAATGGGTTCCCATGGCCGAGCAGCCACACACAAGCCTAAGATCACCATGCGCAATGCCAAGCATCGGCTGGAGTGGTGTAAAGCTCGCCGCCATTGGACTCTGACGCAGTGGAAACGCATCGTCTGGAGTGGTAAATCATGCTTCACCATCTGGCAGTCCAATGGCGGAATCTGGGTTTGATGGATGCCAGGATAACGCTACCTTCCACAATGCATAGTGCCAACTGTAACATTTAGTGGAGGAAGTATAATGGTCTGGGGCTGTTTGGCTCAAGCTAGGCCCTTTAGTTCCAGAGAAGGGAAATCTTAACGCTACACTATACAATGACATTCTATACGATTCTGTGCTTCCTACTTTGTGGCAACAGTTAGAGTTGGGGGAAGGCTCTTTCCTGTTTCAGCATGACAATGCCCCCATGAACACAGCGAGGTCAATACAGAAATGTTTGTCAAGATCAGTGTGGAAGAACTTGACTGGCCTGCACAGAGCCCTGACCTCAACACCATCAAACACCTTTGTGATGAATTGGAACACTGACTGCACTAATGTTCTATCGGCTGAATGGAAGCAAGTCTGCAGCAATGTTCCAACATCTAGTGGAAAGCCTTCCCAGAAGAGTGGGGGCTGTTATAGCAGCAAAGGGGAACCAACTCCATAGTAATGTCCATGATTTTGAAATGAGATGTACAACAACCAGGTGTCCGTATACTTTTGATCATGTCGTGTATTTGGAGAACAGTTTAGCTGTTATGTACTAGACTGGCGAGAAGATTGTGGGCTTGAACAAAGGATTTCACTAAGGCTTACTGTAGTTTCTGTAGTAATGAGCTGTTAAAACGGTCTGCCATGCTAATGCCGTTTGAGGACAGAGTTCAAAACTCCACTTGTCATTGATGCAGTTTTTACCACATAAGCTAAACACCCTTGAAAAGAGTATTTAACATAATCCAATATCAACCCTTTGTTCTGCACATGGATGTGACTCCGCATTGTCTTTCTTGCCACAAGATGGTGCTGTAGTGTAGACTTTGAAGTCAGCTACAATAGGGTATTTGTGTCATCACCCAGAATTGGTCATCTCATTTTGGAGAAAATACAGGCTAATAAATCTTCCTGGGACATTTCGCAAACAGGCCTTGTCTACCAAGTCCTGCGATAATACACAGCAAGCAAGGCCTCTGATTGCCGACTTGTTGAAACTTTTGTGGAAAGTGAATAACACAGCAAATTCACTTGCAGTTGCCCCTTGTATTGTATGTTATCTTTTGCTCAGAACTGTTACAGAAGTAGTAGGGATAGTATACAAACACTCGCATTGTTTTCTTATTCTATTTGCTTAAAGCATATTGTCTCCCATGGTTATGCACTGAGCTCTGGTATTGCAGGAAATGTTCACCCCTCAGCATTTTCAAACACAAGCACACCTAAGAGAGACCGAAGGTCCACGGGAAGGAATGAACCATCCTCGGACACTCCTCAAGATTCTCAGGTGCTCCCCTCCACCACCATCCAAGACTATAATATCTTTGTACAGGTATAGTGCATTTGGAAAGTATTCAGCCCCCTTGACTTTTTCCACATTTTGTTACGTTACAGACTTATTCTATATATTTTTAAATGTCCTCAATCAACACGTAATGACCCTGTAATGACAAAACAAAAACAGATTGACATTTTTTGCAAATGTATTGAAAATGAAACAACTTATTTACATATTCAGACCCATTGCTATGAAACTCTAAATTGAGCTCAGGTGCATCCTGTTTCCATTGGTCATCCTTGATGTTTATACAACTTGTTTGGAGTCCACCTGTGGTAAGTTCAATTGACTGCACATGATTTGGAAAGGTGCACACCTGTCCATATAAGGTCCCACAGTTGAAAGTGCATGTCAGAGCAAAAACCAAGCAATGAGGTTGAAGGAATTGTACGTAGAGCTCCGAGACAGGATTGTGTCGAGGCACAGATCTGGGGAATGGTACCAAAAAATGTCTGCAGCATTGAAGGTCCCCAAGAACACAGTGGCCTGGAAGAAGTTTGGAAGCACCAAGACTCTTCCTAGAGCTGGCCACCCGGCCAAAAACTGAGCAATCGAGGAAGAAGGGCCTTGGTCAGAGAGGTGACCAAGAACCCGATGGTCACTCTGACAGAGCTCCAGAGTTCCTCTGTGGAGATGGGAGAAACTTTCAGAAGAACAACCTTCTCAGCAGCACTCCACCAATTAGGCCTTTAAGGTAGAATGGCCAGACAGAAGCCACTTCTCAATAAAAGGCATGTAAATGCCCGCTTTGAGTTTGCCAAAAGGCACCTAAAGGACTCTCGAACCATGAGAAACAAGTTTCTCTGGTCCGATGAAACCAAGATTGAACTCCTTGGCCTGAATGCCACTATCTCTACAGTGAAGCATGGCGGTGGCAGCATCATGCTGTGTTTTTTTTCAGTGGCAGGGACTGGGAGACTAGTCAGGATCAAGGGAAAGATGAATGGAGCAAAGTACAGAGAGATCCTTGATGATAACCTGCTCCAGAGCGCTCAGGACCTCCGACTGGGGGAGAAGGTTCACCGTCCAACAGGACAACGACCCTAAGCACACTGCCAAGACAAGGCAGGAGTGGCTTGGGGACAAGTCTCTGAATGTCCTTGAGTGGCCCAGCCAGAGCCCGGACTTGAACCCAATCTAACATCTCTGGAGAGACCTGAAAATAGCTGTGCAGCAACACTCCCCATCCAACCTGACAGAGCTTGAGGATCTGCAGAAAAGAATGGGAGAAACTCCCCAAATACAGGTGTACCAAGCTTGTGGCGTCATACCCGAAGAAGACTCAAGGCTGTTATCGCTGCCAAAGGTGCTTCAACAAAGTACAGAGTAAAGGGTACTTCAGTTTTTGTTTTATTTTTTAATAAATTTGCAAAAATGTCTAACCCTGTTTTTGCTTTGTCATTATGGGGTATTGTGTGTAGATTGATGGGGGGCAAAAAAACGATTTGATCCATTTTAGAATAAGGCTGTAACGTAACAATGTGGAAATAAGTCACGGGGTCTGAACTTTCTGAATGCACTGTCACTGCCAAAATAAAGAAAACACTTGAGTAAATGAGGGATACAAAGTATATTTAAAGCAAGTGCTTCCACACAGGTGGGGTTTGGTTCCTGAGTTAAGTAAGCAATTGACATCCCATCATGCTTAGGGTATAAAAATGACCAGTTGCCTATTATTTTGATTACCATGCCTAGAAGAGATCTGTGACTTTGAGGGGTCTCAAATGAGCATAGGGGGTTTAAAGGGTGTGTCTGTCTCAGTTACCAGAGCTCAACCCGATTGAACACTTGAGAGATTCTGGAGCGGTGCCTGAGACTGCATTTTCCACCACAATCAACAAACACCCGCTGAAATTTCTCGTGGAGGAATGGTGTCACATGCCTACAATAGCGTAGATTCTACAAGTGTCTGGAACTTTAAGGCGCATTGAAGCTGTTCTGGCAGGCCGTGGTGGCCCAACACCATAAGACACTTTAAGTTGATGTTTCCTTTATTTTGGCAGTTAACTGTATGTTTTAGTCAATTAGAAATTTGATTGATGCAGTATAATGAAACTCATTTTGACATTGGTATTTTCATGAGAAGCTTAAATGTTTCCTGAAATATATTTTTTATTTTTGCAGGAATCTGAAGATGGCACTCCTCCCAATAAGAAGGGGAAGTTGGAAACTCCCTCAGATTTCCTCAAAACCAGTTAACTTATCTTTTACCATCACCAATTCCTTGATCTGTTGCCATGTCCTCAGCCCTCCTGTGTCTTAATTTCTTTATTCTTCTGAATTGGTCCAAGTGATGCCCAGCACCCACCTCTACCCCAAAAAAGACTTTAAAACTTCAACTAAACCAGGATCAGCTGGATGGGGCAGTGTCGACCTCAACTGCAGCTAAATCTCATTTTGCCACACATCCGCTATTTCTGTTCTTAAGTATATGTACATATATTTAGTTTTTGTTCATGCAGGTCAACACACTGTTTGAATCCTCTTAAGATCTGTTGGTTCTGCTGCTGTTCTGTTTATTACTTTGACAGTAAAACATTTAGTTAATTTAACTAAAGACAATACCTACATATTTAGTGCCATTCAGTCAGTCGCATATCTATTTCCTTTTCTCCTCTTATGGAAACTCACTTGTAGCATAGTCCTGCTACCAGATTAGTTGTGTACCTTGAATTACCAGAATAATGAAAAACGTGTTGATTTGTTTAAATAGTATGTATACTTCAATCTGGTATAACAAGTGCCCAGTTTTCGTTAACCTGTAAAGCATTTTTCAGTGCATATGTAGGCTGTTTGGTTATAGATGGCTCTTTGAATACCTCACTGGAGTCCAGCAGTGCTGGCAACACTATGTATAGATTATTAAACTAAGTATAACCTTTTATTTGCAAAATGTAAGTAGCCTAAATAGTTGTTTCCTCGTTAGCCTTTGCACAACAAAAAATGCCATTTTAAATTATGGCCTGGCTACAGAAAGTCAAATGTTGACTATTGTCTTTTGGGACCCTTATGTTATTTTATTGTACATACATTTCAGTTGGTATTGATTCTATAATGTAAAAATATGTTTAAACCTGTTACACAACTACAATGCAGAGTGTAGGCAGCATGTTGCCATATGTACACCAAGGTTCCACAACGGGCAGGCTGAGTTTGCCTCACAGGTAGTTTTATTTGGCCCCAGAAGTTTTCTAAACAAAACAATTTTATACAGTGCATTTGCGAAGTACTCAGACCCCTTGACCATTTCCATATTTTGTTACAATAAAGCCTTATTCTAAAATGTTATGTTAAAGCCTTATTCTACATTTCGTATTTAATCAATTTTAGGAAAAGACTGGAACGTAGCAAAATGTTGAAAAGATCAAGGGGTCTGAATACTTTCCGAGTGCACTTATACGGAATGTTCCTTGCTGGACCTGACTGTAAAAACACAAGGAAATTAGCACCAAGTGATTTTCATTTTGGAAATAGAGACACGTGATCGTATTCAAACGTAAACAAGGTTTGAAATTGTTTTAGTCAAATATCTGTTGCAGACTTCATATTATTTGTAATCATGTCCTGACCATTTGCTCAAGAAAAAGAAAAAACGGGATTTAGTTGATTATCCCTGATGTACACACATGAAACAAGTATTTAGCTATGTCCATAAAGCAATCAAGATTAAACTTGAAAATATGTAATTTACAAACAACGAAAGTCAGACACTCCTAGTCTGGGTATCAGTCTAACATTCTACTGTTTGTATTCCATGTCTACCAAACATGACATGGGGTGGAATTAAATAGCTAGCTATTTACGCCAGCTACATTAGGGTAGCTGAACAGAGACTGGCAACCAGGCTAGTTATTTTGAGCCTGCTGCTCTCGAGTGGAGGGTGTTTCTGTGACTCCAACCAATCACGTTTGCAGACATGACGGAGCAGTTGGTCCCACTGGAAATCCCTCGACACTAGCAACACTTTTGTTAGCTGATGCTAGCCTACCAGAAAAAGAGGACATACTCCAAAGACTGGCTGCCAACAATTCAAAGGGTCAAACAACACGGGAAAATGTGTTCGAACGAGCAAAGTATCATGCATAAATAATATTCACTTCGTTTTAACTCGCTAACTATGAGAACAGCTAGCAAATAGGTCCAGAATAACAGCTAGCTAGCTAAGATATGGCTACCACTAGGGAGCTAAGACAATACCGACGTTCCACAGTGAGTATTAAGCAGGAGCAGGACGATGACTCGGACACGGAGGAGTCTAATTTGGGGATTAAGAAATCGGATGGACGAGAGTCACAGATAATCCACAGTGGTCATTTCATGGTGTCCTCGCCGCACATTGAACACCCACCAAAAAAAGGCTACGACTTTGACACAGTCAACAAACAAACCTGTCGGACGTATCACTTCGGGAAGACCAGCACATCACATCTCTCCATTGACGCGTCCTTAACAAAACTTTTCGAATGCATGACCCTTGCATACAGGTTTGTGTCTAAATTCCTTCTCGTAAATAAACTAAAAGTTTAACTTTAGCTAACTAGATATGAAGCTAGCTGTCTGGCCTTTGAAAGGCTAACAATGCAAGCATGTACCACCATGGCATTTAAAGATGGGCTACATGTTGAACTATAACTTGGGGTTTTCAATACATAGCTACCAAATTATCCTTAGTTAGCTGTTGTTTGGTTTTCTATTTAAGCAAAACACAAATTGGACGAGTATTTACTTTTCCAGTATCTGTCTCGAGCATCAGAATCCACGCCCAAAGACGAAGCTTGAGGTGTAGCTAGTCACGAGTCTACATTTCCAGAACAATTTTCTAAAAAGGTATTGGCTACAGTAGTGCCATAAAACAACACCCATACAGTCTAATGCTTTATATGTAATCATTCCAATAACTGCAACAGTTGCATGTGGAGTCCAATGCCAGATGAGAATCAAATACATTTATAGTCTTCAAATGCTTCGTAAACAACAAGTGTCGACCAACAGTAAAATGCCTTCTTAGGGGCCCTTCTCAACAATGCAGAGAAAATGGAGAAATAATAGAAAAGTAAAACGCGTAATAATACAGCTTGGTCTCATAGACTAGAAGTAATATAGTAAATGTAAATCAGAGAGGCTTAAATTAGTATATGTTTGGTATGGTTACTTAAATTAAAAACGAGTAGGGTGGATGGTTCGCCTAATTTCAGTTTGTGACAAAACAAGCAAGTATAGTGTAGATTTATTTTACCACCTAACTCGTTGTGAAATATGTATTTTCCATAAATACAAATATTGTATTTTCAGCTGTTTGAAGCTGATGTTCAAAACCGAAAGTAAAATATGCTAAAACAAAACTTAAGCATTGGAAGTGTAGAATAATGACAGTAAAACAATTCATCATAAGAAACAAGGTTTTGAAGTGTTTGTCCTATAGCTAGTTGATACAGTACATTTGGAAAGTATTCAGACCCCCCTTCAGACTTTTTCCACATTTGTTACGTTAAATGTTGTGGTGGTGAAATATTACGTAAGTATTCAGACCCTTTACTCAGTACTTTGTTGAAGCACCTTTGGCAGCGATTACAGCTTTGAGTCTTATTGGGTATGATACTACAAGCTTGGCACACCTGTATTTGGGGAGTTTCTCCCATTCTTCTCTGCAGATCCTCTCAAGCTCTGTCAGGTTGGATGGGGAGTGTTGCTGCACAGCTATTTTCAGGTCTCTCCAGAGATGTTAAATCGGGTTCAAGACTGGGCTCTGGCTGGACCACTCAAGGACCTTCAAAGATTTGTCCCCAAGCCACTCCTGCATTGTCTCGGCTGTGTGCTTCGGGTCATTGTCCTGTTGGACGGTGAACCTTTGCCCCAGTCTGAGGTCCTGAGCGGGTTTGTATCAAGGTTCTCTCTGTACTTTGTTCTGTTCATCTTTCCCTAGATCCTGACTATTCTCCCTGCCGCTGAAAAACATCCCCACAGCATGATGCTGCCACCACCATGCTTCAACATAGAGATGATGCCAGGTTTCCTCCACATTCAGGCCAAAGAGTTAAATCTTGGTTTCATCAGGCCAGAGAATCTTGTTTCTCATGGTCTGAGATTCGTTTAGGTGCCTTTTGGCAAACTCCAAGCGGGCTGTGAAGTGTGTTTTACTGAGGAGTGGCTTCTGTCTGGCCACTACCATAAAGGCCTGATTGGTGGAGTGCTCCAGAGATTGTTGTCCTTCCGGATGGTTCTCCCATCTCCTGTAATCGCTGCCAAAGATGCTTCAACAAAGTAAATAGTAAAGGGACTGAATACTTATGTGATATTAAAGTTTTTAAAATTCTTAATACATTTGCAAACATTTCTAAAACTGTTTACATTATATGGTTTTGTGTGTAGATTGATGAGGGGGGGAAACAATTTAATCAATTTTGGAGTAAGGTTGTAACATAACAACATGTGGATAAAGTCAAGGGGTCTGTATTACTTACCTTGCTTCAAAGTAGCCTAGCAATAATCAGACCATATCCGTGGAGGAAATTATTTTATATCAACTTTCTTTCATTGTCCAGTTGCGGAAGGCACAATCCTAGCCATATTAGCAACCCATGCTAGTTGCTGCCTATTAGATCTCCCCTCTTCCTAGATTTCAAACAGATATTTAGTCTGTCAGGTTAAACTGCATGCATGTGTGGTGGGCTTTTGACAAGTGTTTTCCAACTAATTGCATTATGGAGCAAACGTTCGAGCGTAGCCTACTGCCTTGTGCGCATTGCTGTGAGCACAAGGCAGTAGTTTATCAACATTTTAACATAAACGTTCTAAACTGTTGCATCACTCATTGCTTTTTAAAGTTCTTTTTACATAGCTAGGTCTGCTGGTTGTTTGAATTTGGGATCTGTCGTCCCACAACTGTCCCAGAGTCAGTTTGGAAGGGGCTTTCTTTCTCGACAAGATGACCCATAGAATAGGTAAACTTTTCTACTAAAGGGGATAGTAGTTTGACATAAGGTAGTGATTTTGATGTTTGTTTCTTGTCTTGTAGGCTGAGGAAAAGTAAATGTGGACAGTTAGTCTAAGCATCTTCAAAGTGCGCATCAGAATTTGGTAAGAAAGACCGCACATCGTTGCATCTTCGACTTGCATGTTCTGTTAATATGAATGACCATAATCTAAATGTGATTTGTGTCATTCTGAGCACCGTGAATGGACACCCTAATCAGGTTATGCACCCTACGCATATGGGTCCGGTACATTTCTCAAATGTCTGGTAGATTAAAATGCTGCTGGTAGGAATTCATATTTTGGTTAATTTTGCTGACTAATTAACCGGTCAAGAAACAGTAAAAAAAAAAAAAATCAAAACAGTCAAATTTGGTCACCAACAGAAAGTACTATCAGAGATCTGTATATAATGGCGTGATGCGTATGTTTCCACCCTAGCAATGGGAGCCATCCCAAGGTGGGAAGGCGGGTGACAACCTTAGTCCAAAATAAGCCCATAGAAACATATTGGGCTTATTTTGGACAGATTTTGGCGCGAGTGAAACCTCTCGCTTTGCTTCTTCCTCTCTGATACCATGCATGCATACAAGGACCGGACATTTTTCATTAAGAGCTTAATGGAAATGTGCATCAATAGTAAGCCTATTCTGTTATAGTTCAAAAGGCTATAGCAGCTAATAAAACGACATTTTCAAACATTTGTCAAAATGCAATTAGCCGAAAATGCGAATTAGAATCTTAGAAAGAAGGGGTATTTAATAGCAACAACTGATGGGTTACTGAAATTACTAGGATTGTGCCTTTGGCTTCTGGACAACAAAAGAGAGTTGATAAGAAAAACACTAGAACTGGAGAAATGCTGGTTAATGGCATGAGGAAGTCTTTAGAAAATAATTGCCTTCACGTTTCTACAGATGGATTTTTGCAAGGCTACTTTGAAGAAAGGTAAGACATGCCTCATTTGAAGTGAAGTAAAACTTTCAGGTTTCAAACAATTATACTGCCTCAAGCTCACATTGCAAAGTGGTGGGTTCCTCGCTGATAGTCAACGGTAGGCAGGCTATGGCCTATACACCTGAATGGCAAATGGGAGGTGAGATTTAATTACAAGTTGAGATTGAGAAATAAAAATAGCTCATTTTTATCATGGCCTCAAGTTAACACGTGATTGCATTTAAAATTGTTATCTTGCGCAATGACTGGGCTTACAAAAGCAGTCTGACAGGTGGTGGGCTATTCTGCTCCTCAAACTAGTCTATGTTGTGCCTGTGTGATAAATGAGATGCATGACTAAGACTGTTGCAGTGACCCCGTATTACCACCACACCGGTGGTCACTAGTCATGAAGGCAGTCAAATTTCACGTGAGCTTTTAGTCATGGTAATTAGGCTTCTATAAGCTCTGATGCTGCTGATGGTCATTAGTAGCCTACCAAACTTGCTAACGGCCTGGTACTCGGCACTCTATTGTCCCTCTAATCACTCTGACATCAATGCAAATGTAATAGAAAATCTAATCAAAGACTTCATAAGAGCTCATGTTGCGCAACATACAATTTTGTGAGAAAACAGAGTGATGGCCTTTACTAAAAGCTTTCTATAGGCTGCCCCTGTTTCAAGACAGATGCTTGCTTATGGTCCATTCTATATCAAATCAAATGGAACATGTATATGTAAAGACGAGATTAAACCAAGAATAGTCTGATGAATAGTCTGAGGGGTGACAGTATTAGCCCAGCATAAGAAACGTTGCCTTTTTTTGGCAACTTTTTCTAATCATAGTCACACACCTCATGTAGCCTAGACCATAGGCCAATATGTTTTGATACGGTTTGTATCACAACTGAAGTGGCCAAAATAACTTCTTAAAATTAAGCACATTAATCCACTTTACAAGGGGTGTAGAGCCCAACTGGCATACATAAACAGTGTGTGTTTCCAGTTTGGGATGATCATTTTCACCATAAAAATGCACCTTTTGGGCCTCCCGTGTGGCGCAGTGGTCTAGGGCACTGCATCGCAGCGCTAGCTGTGCCACCAGAGACTCTGGGTTCGCGCCCAGGCTCTGTCGCAGCCGGCCACATCATGCAGCCTTACAACTTATTAAAAATCAAAACATATAGCCCAACATTTTTGTCACAACTTAAGTTAGATTAATAACTAAATTAAGCATATAGAAGTACCTATTTCTTTGTTAAGCGCTCAACACAGAATAGCCTCGTGTGCACTCCCTCATCGTTTGGAGAAAATATCCTTTTCTATTTTAGATGTTCCAAAGGTCAGAATCAGTGGCTTGTGTGGAAGCCAGAAGATGATAAATGTGTTTACGTTAGTTCATGGTCAATTACCGTGAGACCGACAGTTATTCGCTTGACAATCACCAGCTGACGAAATGTTGTGACTGCCAAAGCTCTATGCATGACGATTAACGAAAATACACACGCAGCAATTGAATTCCAGAAAATTATGCTAATTACCATATAGACCGATAAGTATGACTGGTCAAATTAGAGGTTAACATCCCAAGCTGCTGGTCAAATGTCTGGCGACACATTTTCCTAATGGAAACCCTGGTTTGGACTATGATAGAACCTTAGTGATGTGGACACAGAGGAACTTGAAGCTCTCGTCTCGCTCCATTACAGCCCTGTCGATATGAATGGGGACGTGCTCGGCCCTCCGTTTCCTGTAGTCCAAGATCAGCTCCTTTGTCTTGCTGACGTTGGGGGAGCGGTTATTGCCCTAGCACCACACTACCTGGTCTCTGACCTCCTTCCTATAGATTGTCTCGTTGTCTGTGATCAGGCCTACCACTGTTGTGTCGTCTGCAAACTTAATGACAGTGTTGGAGTCGTGCGCTGCCACGCAGTCGTGGGTGAATAGGGAGTACAGGAGGGGACTAATCACGCACCCCTGAGCGGCCTCCGTGTTAATCGTCAGAGTGATGGATATGTTGTTGCCTACCCTCACAACCTGGGGGCGTCGCGTCAGGAAATCCAGGATCCAGTTGCAGAGTGAGGTGTTCACTCCCAGCTTAGTGATGAGCTTGGAGGGCACTATGGTATTGAACGCTGAACTGTAGTCAATGAACAGCATTCTCATGTAGGTGTTCCTTTTGTCCAGGTGGGAAAGGGCAGTGCAATAGAGATTGTGTCATCTGTGGATCTGTTTGGGCGGTATGCGATAATAGGCATTTTAAATCATGTGTTGTGAAGTGGTCCCAAGGTCAACAGTCTGCTGTTGTAGTAATATGGTCCTGTGCTACTGGACAGGTCTGGTATGGGTAACTTTGCAAAGTTTGCTTAGCAGTTTGACAGTTAAACCTAATTTAGCTACAGCAATTTGGTGATTTATTCAAATCATATGTTTAAACCCTGTCTAATCTCTAAAATAGGCCTAGTTGAATAAATTAAGATGTTGTGCACAGAAGGTCCCCTAGAACAGTGCAGAGAAAAACCCTGTGTTAGAGGCTCATGTTGGTGTGCTTGTCTCTCTTAACCTCTTAGGTGAAAGGCCAGCTGCTCCAAGAGGGTCTCCACATGCATTTGTAAATTGCAGGCAGCATGTTAACTTGGGGCAGCCGGTATTTTTAGAGCAGGGGCTACACACCCATAATATCTCCTTCTCCCCATCAGCCTAGAGTAGACTGATGTATTGCTGCTCAAATCAACAGTTGGGATTTTACAGCCTTTGTTTAGCCATGCTTGATGTGCTGAGTGTGGATAAGGACACTTAACACCAGATGCCCAGGCAATGCAAACAGCCTGAGTACCACTTTTTTGACAGGGGTTTTGCGATAGAAGTAATTGTTGCTCCTCCTTAGCACCCCCTCAACTCCTGTCAACACATGATAGGACACCTGTGTCGTCAGAGGAATCTCATCCCCTTTACAGCTCTCTGCTTGCCAAGGGTTGGCACTATCCATCGCCCATCCCTCAACCTTTGCCCCAGTTTTACTGCAGGCTACACTTAGTGGATCAAATCAAATCACATTTTATCCGTCACATGTTTCGTAAACAACAGGTGTAGACTAAACAGTGAAGTGCTTACTTACAGGCCCTTCCCTACGATGCACAGGGAACTTTTCTCTTATTTCTCAATTTAAGTGCGTAATAATAAATACGCAATGATTAAGGATAGTTTGGCTATATACACAGGGTACCAAGTCAAAGTTAATTTGTCACGTGCGCCGAATACAACAAGTGTAGACCTTACAGTGAAATGCTTACTTACAGGCTCTAACCAATAGTGCAAAAAAGGTATTAGGTGAACAATGGGTAAGTAAAGAAATAAAACAACAGTAAAAAGACAGTGAAAAATAACAGTAGCAAGGCTATATACAGTAGCTAGTCTACATACAGGCTCCGGTTAGTCGGGCTGATTGAGGTAGTATGTAGATATGGTTAAAATGACTATGCGTGTATGATGAACAGAGAGTAGCAGTAGCGTAAAAGAGGGGTTGGTGGGTGGCGGGACACAAAGCAGATAGCCCGGTTAGCCAATGTGCGGGAGCACTGGTTGGTCGGCCCAATTGAGGTAGTATGTACATGAATGTATAGTTAAAGTGACTATGCAGATATGATAAGCAGAGAGTAGCAGCAGCGTAAAAAGAGGGGTTGGGGGGAGGCACACAATGCAAATAGTCCGGGTAGCCATTTGATTACCTGTTCAGGAGTCCTATTGCTTGGGGGTACACACTGTTGAGAAGCCATTTTGTCCTAGTCTTGGCACTCTGGTATAGAGGTCGACCGATTATGGTTTTTCAACGCCGATACCGATTATTGGAGGACCAAAAAGCCGATGCCGATTTAATTATTTATTTTTTTTATAAAAAAAATAAATAAATAATAATGACAATTACAACAATACTGAATTAACACTTATTTTAACTTCTCTCTATAATACATCAATAAAATCAATTTAGCCTCAAGTAGATAATGAAACATGTTAAATTTGGTTTAAATAATGCAAAAACAAAGTGTTGGAGAAGAACGTAAAAGTGCAATATGTGCTATGTAAGAAAGCTAATGTTTCAGTTCCTTGCTCAGAACATGAGAACATATGAAAGCTGGTGGTTCCTTTTAACATGAGTCTTCAATATTCCCAGGTAAGAAGTTTTAGGTTGTAGTTATTATAGGACTATTTCCCTCTATACCATTTGTATTTCATTAACCTTTGACTATTGGATGTTCTTATAGGCACTTTAGTATTGCCAGTGTAGCCTCCGTCCCTCTCCTCGCTCCTCCCTGGGCTCGATCCAGCAACACAACGACAACAGCCACCACATCGAAGCAGCGCAAGGGAAACAACCACCCCAAGGCTCAGAGCGAGTGAAGTTTGAAACACTATTAGCGCGCGCCAGCTAGCCAGCCATTTCACTTCGGTCACACAAGCATCATCTCGGGAGTTGATAGGTTTGAAGTCTTAAAGAGCGCAATGCTTGACACACAATAAAGAGCTGCTGGCAAAATGCAAGAAAGTGCTGTTTGAATGAATGTTTACGCGCCTGCTTCTGCCTACCACCGCTCAGTCAGATACTTGTATGCTTGTATGCTCAGTCAGATTATATGCAACACAGGAAACGCTAGATAATATCTAGTAATATCATCAACCATGTGTAGTTAACTAGTGATTATGATTGATTGTTTTTTATAAGATAAGTTTAATGCTAGCTAGCAACTTACCTTGGCTTACTGCATTTGCGTAACAACGAGAGAGAGGCAGGTCGTTAT
This sequence comes from Oncorhynchus mykiss, assembly GCF_013265735.2. NCBI lineage: Eukaryota > Metazoa > Chordata > Actinopteri > Salmoniformes > Salmonidae > Oncorhynchus > Oncorhynchus mykiss. The sequence continues at coordinate 58,439,053 of NC_048575.1, forward strand.
TGCGTTGGACTAGTTAACTGTAAGGTTGCAAGATTGGATCCCCCCCCCCCCCCCCCCCCCCCCCCCCCCCCCCCCCCCCCCCCCCCCCCCCCCCCCCCCCCCCCCCCCCCCCCCCCCCCCCCCCGAGCTGACAAGGTGAAAATCTGTCTTTCTGCCCCTGAACGAGGCAGTTAACCCACCTTTCCTAGGCCGTCATTGAAAATAAGAATGTGTTCTTAACGGACTTGCCTAGTTAAATAAAGATTCAATAAAGGTGTAAAAAAAAAATCTGCAAATTGGCGCACAAAAATACAGATTTCCGATTGTTATGAAAACTTGAAATCGGCCCCAATTAATCGGCCATTCCGATTAATCGGTCGACCTCTATTATGGTACCGCTTGCCATGCAGTAGTTGAGAGAACAGTCTATGACTAGGGTGGCTGGGGTCTTTGACAATTGTTAGGGCCTTCCTCTGACACCGCCTGGTGTAGAGGTTCCTGATGGCAGGCAGCTTAGCCACAGTGATGTACTGGGCCGTACGTACTACCCTCTGTAGTGCCTTGCGGTCAGAGGCCGAGCAATTGCCGTACCAGGCAGTGATGCAACCAATCAGGATGCTCTCGATGTTGTAGCTGTAGAACCTTTTGAGGATCTCAGGACCCATGCCAAATCTTTTTAGTTTCTTGAGGGGGAATAGGCTTTGTCGTGCCCTCTTCACGACTGTCTTACAGTCAACTGTAAGTGCTGTTATTGTGAAGTGGAAACGTCTAGGAGCAACAACAGCTCAGCTACGAAATAGTAGGCCACACAAGCTCACAGAATGGTACTGCTGAGTGCTGAAGCACGTATCGCATAAAAACAGTCTGTCCTCAGTTGCAACATTCACTACAAAGTTCCAAACGGACTCTGGAAGCACCTTCAGCACAATAACTGTTCGTTGAGACCTTAATGAAATGGGTTTCCATGGCCGAGCAGCCACACACAAGCCTAAGATCACCATGCACAATGCCAAGCTTCGGCTGGAGTGGTGTAAAGCTCGCCTCCATTGGACTCTGGCGCAGTGGAAATGCGTTCTCTGTAGTGATGAATCACGCTTCACCATCTGGCAGTCCGAAGTGTGAATTTGGGTTTGGCGGATGCCAGGAGAACATTACCTGCCCGACTGCATAGTGCCAACTGTAAAGTTTGGGGGAGGAGGAATAATAGTCTGGGGCTGTTATTCATGATTCGGGCTAGGCCCTTTTAATTCCAGAAAATTTAAATCTTAACGCAACAGCATAAAATGACATTCTAGACGATTCTGTGCTTCGAGATTTGTGGCAACAGTTTGGGGAAGGCCCTTTCCTGTTTCAGCATGACTATGCCCCTGTGCACAAAGCGAGATCAATACATAAATGTCAAGATCGGTGTGGAAGAACTTGACTGGCCTGCACCCCATCGAAGACCTTTGGGATGAATTGGAATGTCTGTGCTCAACCTCACTAATGCTCTTGTGGCTGAATGGAATCAAGTCCCTACAGCAAATTTCCAACATCTAGTGAAAAGCCTTACCAGAAGAGTGGAGGCTATTATAGCAGAAAGGGGGGTACCAACTCCATATTAATGCCCCTAATTTTATAATGAGATGTTTGAAGTGCAGGTGTCCACATACTTTTGGTCATGTAGTGTATGTACACATGACTAGGAATAATGTTACTAGGCAACAGGATAAATAGTTGACCAAATAGATACTAACTATTTAGCAGTTTATGGCTTGGGGGTAGAAGCTGTTTAGGGTCCTGTTGGTCCCAGACTTGGTGCATCGGTGCTGTGCTGTAGCAGAGAGAACAGTCTATGGCTGGATGGCTGGAGTCTTTGACAGCTGTTTTTTTTTGGCCTTCCTCTGACACTGCCTGGTATAGAGGTCCTGGATAGCAGGGAGCTCAGCCCCAGTGATGTACTGGACTGTACACACCACCCTCTGTAGCGCCTTGCGGTCAGATGCCAAGCAGTTGCCATACCAAGCGTTGATGCAGCCAGTCAAGATGGTCTCAATGGTGCAGTTGTAGAACAACTCTTTTCAACCTCCTGAGGGGGAAGAAGCATTGTTGTGCCCTTTTCACAACTGTGTGTGTGTGGACCATGATCGATCCTTAGTGATATGGACACTGGGGAACTTAAAGCTCTCGACCCCCTACACTACAGCCCCGACAATGTAAATGGGGGTGTGCCTGTAGTCCACGATCATTTCCTTTGACTGTGGACAACGTGTAATGAACGATAACCGATGGTCAGAACCTGAACTAAATGTAGGGTGTAGGGCCATGGTGCAGGTACACAATATGATCTTGGGCAATCAAATCAGCAGCATTTTGTGCACTTCCATTCTTCTAAACTAAGTTAATTCCTCAGACATGTCAGGTAAGGTCTGCTATATTTACCTCTTACCCTTTTACTACATGCGCCATAACCTGGAGTCCTTTAGCACTTTGGCTCTCTCTTAGAGCAACAAAAGTGCACCACATTGTAGATGATCTAGCTACACCCTCTTTTACAACACAATAGCCTGAAGAATCCATGATAAAATCAAACTCACTCCCCTTTTTCAACATACTGCAATTAAAGACGCACCCAGTCAATGTGGAACTACTATGAGTGCAAAAGGTTAACAGAATTGTTGTGGTATCTTAAACTGGGCCAGTTTACCACATTCAAGTCCTCTCTTAACCTCGGCACTAATTCAAATGGTATGACACAGCGCATATAAATCACCCACCCACTCAGTGGCAGCGTGTTGCCTTTCAATTGCGGGTGGGGGGGATTGGTAGGGCAGTGAGTGTCCATCGGGAGCAGCCAGCGTCCTCATATAGCCTGTCTTAGATGGAGAGGTTTTATAGCCTGGTGTCCCCAGGGATCCCTCATGCAGTGGCTATGTTTGTGGACACAGGCAACAGGCTTAGGCAGCTACAGTGCATTCGGAATGTATTCAGACCCCTTGACTTTTTCCACATTTTGTTACGTTACATCCTTATTCTTAAATTTGATTAAATGGTTTTTTTCCCCCCTCCAATCTACACACAATACCCCATAATGAAAGAAGCATTTTGCAAATGTATTATTCAAAAAATCCGGAAATATCACATTTTATATAAGAATTCAGACCCTTTACTCAGTACTTTGTTGAAGCACCTTTGGCAGCGATAACAGCCTTTCCGAGTGCACTGTATGTACCCGGGTGATTCTCATGAAACCAGCATTGTACGATGGTGGTGATGATTTGAGTTTTAAAACAAAGTTTTATTGAGGGAGTGTGCACATGCTGCTATTGTGTTTAGCAACAAAGAAATAGGTACTCCTATATGGTTAATTTAGAGTTATTCATTTTTAAAAACATGTTTAACTAGGCAAGTCCGTTAAGAACAAATTCTTATTTACAATGACGGCCTACCCTGCCCAAACCCTGACGATGCTGGGCCAATTGTGCGCCGCCCTATGGGACTCCCAATCATGGCCAGATGTGATACAGCTTGTATTAATGTAATTTTAGTTGTTCAACAAACATTGGGCTATAGGTTTTGATTTTTAATACATTGTAAGGCTGCATGATGCAACTCTAAAGATGAAAGGTATGAGCCCTGCTTTGTTTTTTGCGCAGGCTGTACATAATCTATCAGTCTCTTATTCACAATTTGACAAGCACTTGATAATGCCTAAAATTTCACGGCGGCATCCCCTTTCTGTGGCTGTAATACACCCTAAAACAAATTCATTCCTTTTGAGTCCAGTGGCCGTTGTGCCCTTCTCCCTGGGTGCTGCACGCTCCGGAGCATCTCTCACTCATGGCTCTCCATCACGTGATCGGGTCTTTCTCACAGGCTACAAGAAATGTTGTGCAACATGAGCTCATGGGCTCTCTTTTATTCGATTTTCTATTACATTTGCATTGATGTCAGAATGATTAGAGGGACAATGGAGTGCTGAGTACCAGGCCGTTAGCAAGTTTGGTAAGGTACCATCAGCAGCATGAGAGCTCGGAGAAGCCTAATTACAGTGACTTAACGGTCACATGGAATTTGACTGCCTTCATGACTCGTGACTGCCGGTGTGGCGGTAATACAGGTCACAGCAACAGCCCTATTCACAACCATTGTCCAACATTGTGAATGTATTTTAATTCATTTTATCTTGATGTTTAAGTCTTGTATCTTGGATTATTTGTTATCCTTGATTATTTATACTTGAAGCTCATACCCCATTCCTCATACTTCAGAACAATTCTTTATTGACCCTTTTACACTTCATAGGTAAAAGCTAATTGCATAATCGTTGTTTTTTAAAACTTCTTGGTCAAAAAAGTAATGCTCATTACCAAAATATTAATTATCTTTTCCGCAACCTACTTATCATTACTGAAACACTTTTTAATTGTTTATCTAGTTTGCCATAGTACAGGCAAACACTAGGAGTTACATTGTGGTAGTTATTCAGCAAAATGTGTTAAGATAATTTACGTTAATTTACGTTATATTATCACAAATGTCATGACTCAGATCTTTGTTTTTCGCTAATGAAATCTTCAAATTGAATGTCCTCTTTCTTGTTTTTCTTGTCCTGTTGATTGTTTGTCTTCCTTGGTTTGCCTCAGCCCTATGAACTGCCCATTACTTACAATGAACATATTATATTACTAGGCTGTGTGCTATCATCTTCTAAAAGTTTTGTGGACACGTCCATAATAATGTTGTGGTTGCTTGAAGGGGAACAGTATAGACCCTTTTGCAGTACACGACACATGGATGAGTGCGACTCTTGGTGGGAGTAAGAAAACCATCACCATCTGCGCCTATTCAACACAGCCTAGAGTTTAAGTTTCTATTACTTGTAAACAAAAAAACTTGTTTGGGTTCTCATACACTTAGAATATTTTTTTAAATTCTTACTTGAACAGCCGCTTAGATTATGTTTGGTCTTTGCAAAAATAACTATTTTGTATGCAGCAGTTGTTAGCTAGAATGCTAACGCTCATTGATATAGGCTGTAGCAAAAGCTAGCCAAAGAACCATTTTATGGTTGAAGTTTAAGTGTTTAAAAAAAGAAAATATAATGCAGTTGATTTGTAATGATGACACAATCATTATATTAAGCAGGACATTCATACGAGCATTAACATCCAATTATAATCCAGAAGTAGTGTGAAATGCACCCATATGCAGCATGTAAATAGGGGATCTTTTTTGCTGGCATTCTATAAGACCTCACCCTTGTTCTGCCACCAATTCGCACGCATCCCCTCGTGCGGTAATGTTTGCAAACACCCAAAGGATCTATTTGATCCCTCAATTGGGTTATGTAGTCCCTCTTGGCAAATGCTATGATTTATTAAGTTTAAGTATCATGTCATTCTATGCCGCAGATTCCCTTCATTACAGTCAAAGACAACAGATCATATAGGCCTAATGTGAAAATACTGTTAGATCCTTTTGAGATACAAGTTCTTCATGATATATCGGACATGCTAATACCTCCACTGCCTTGTCATTGCCTCACCTAAGCTCTCTGCCTCTCACTATTGTCACTGTCAACGGTGGCCTACTTAAGCCTTGTTCACACTGCAGGCCTTAATGCTCAAATCAGTTTTGTTTGTCCAAACAGCCAGTGACCAAATCGGATTTGTGTGTTGACTGTAGACATTTGCTGACATGGCTACGCTAGTGGTGGGTGTGTGTGCGTGGCGGCTGATTGGGGGTGGTGCTCGTGCTTCCTCTCACTCAGAAGTTGTTGTTGTGTAGCAAGCTAAGGTGACAACAATTCCTGCCATGGAAGTTTCCCAGTTGCTTTGAATGTTCGAAATCGTAGTGTAAAAACACTTTTAAAGTGTCAAAAGATAAGATGATCCAACTTTCAAAATGTTATTTTTGGATAACCATAGATGGCTACCTAGCTGTTTAGTTTGCTAGCACACATTCACTAAATTCATTGTAAACAATTAACAATTGCTAGTTAGCTGCCACATGTTCTTGCCAAACTGTCAACAGAATAACAAGCAAGCAATAAGATATGCCAAATAACAGGAAAAAAAAACACGAGGTCAAATAAATCAGATTCAGCTGTTCAGACACAAGTCGCATGGCCATGAATCTGATTTTTGTATCTGATTTCAAGTCCCTTTGAAACTGGTTTGAAATGTGTCTTGAAGTATCCAATTTCATGGATATTTTCATGGATATTTTGGCTGTTCAGATTCCAGGAAAAAGATGAGAATCAGATATGCAAAAAAAATTCAAACTGCCAGTGTGAACAACGCTTTAGTCCCTTTATGGATGGAGGTGTTATGTTCAGACCTGGTTTGAAATACATGTGTATTTGATTATTTGTTCTTTAAATAGGCCTACTTTATGTATTTTTTTGTATTTTCAAATCATGTGGACCAAATCATAAACTACTTTTATTGGAAGTATTTTCAAATAATTTCCTATTAAAATACTTATTTCTAAATATGTTTTATGAAATAACAAACAGACCTGGTTTCAAAGGCATGGGAGTATTTATTTGTATATAAAAATGCACTGTATTTTAGGATTTTCAAATACATGCCAATACTTACCAAGTGTATTTCCTAAAATATGTGTTATCAAAAATAATAATATCCAAAACAAGTATTTTGAAAGTAATTGAAATATGCTAAATAGTGTTTGAACCTAGGTCTGGTTATGTTACCCTTTTCAGAGTTGTGTCTACTGTTAAGGCATCCCTGTAGCCTTCACCTAGGATAGTGTTGAGCTGTCTGAAACCATGGGTGACTTCCACAATTGTTCTAGGAAAAGGGATAAAGGAAGGGGGATACCTAGTCAGTTGTTCTAGGAAAAGGGATAAAGGAAGGGGGTACCTAGTCAGTTGTTCTAGGAAAAGGGATAAAGGAAGGGGGTACCTAGTCAGTTGTTCTAGGAAAAGGGATAAAGGAAGGGGGTACCTAGTCAGTTGTTCTAGGAAAAGGGATAAAGGAAGGGGGATACCTAGTCAGTTGTTCTAGGAAAAGGGATAAAGGAAGGGGGTACCTAGTCAGTTGTTCTAGGAAAAGGGATAAACGAAGGGGGATACCTAGTCAGTTGTTCTAGGAAAAGGGATAAAGGAAGGGGGTACCTAGTCAGTTGTTCTAGGAAAAGGGATAAACGAAGGGGGATACCTAGTCAGTTGTTCTAGGAAAAGGGATAAAGGAAGGGGGATACCTAGTCAGTTGTTCTAGGAAAAGGGATAAAGGAAGGGGGATACCTAGTCAGTTGTTCTAGGAAAAGGGATAAAGGAAGGGGGATACCTAGTCAGTTGTTCTAGGAAAAGGGATAAAGGAAGGGGGATACCTAGTCAGTTGTTCTAGGAAAAGGGATAAAGGAAGGGGGATACCTAGTCAGTTGTTCTAGGAAAAGGGATAAAGGAAGGGGGTACCTAGTCAGTTGTTCTAGGAAAAGGGATAAAGGAAGGGGGATACCTAGTCAGTTGTTCTAGGAAAAGGGATAAAGGAAGGGGGATACCTAGTCAGTTGTTCTAGGAAAAGGGATAAACGAAGGGGGATACATAGACAGTTGTTCTAGGAAAAGGGATAAAGGAAGGGGGTACCTAGTCAGTTGTTCTAGGAAAAGGGATAACGGAAGGGGGTACCTAGTCAGTTGTTCTAGGAAAAGGGATAAAGGAAGGGGGATACCTAGTCAGTTGTTCTAGGAAAAGGGATAAAGGAAGGGGGATACCTAGTCAGTTGCACAACTGAATGAATGCTTTCAACCAAAATGTGTCTTCCACATTTAACCCAACTGCTCTGCATGCAGGGGGGGGGCAGCCTTAATCGGCATCCACGTCATCAGTGCCCGGGGAGCAGTTGTTGTTGCTGGTTAACTGCCTTGGTCAAGGACACATTTTTCCACCTTGCTGGCTCAGGGATTCGAACCAGCCACCTTTTGGTTACTGGCCCAATGCTCTTAACTGCTAGGTTACCTGCCGACCCCAGGAATCTGATCAGTTTGAGGTTACCTAACTGTTAAAATCACCTCTTCATTTTGCCAATCTGCACCTCTCCCGCTTGAGTAAGTCATTAAGAGGCTTGTGTTATCTTCTGCCTTTTTCAGTGGCAAGTTAGTGTCACCAAAATGGAAGAACTTCAAAGGCCTAAAGCTGCTGTGGAGAGACAAGATTCGTCTCAACAACGCTATCTGGAGGGCCTGGTACATGCAATGTAAGAGCTCCACGCACGGCTTCATATTCTATTGTCTCTCACTAAATACAGCAACCTCACTGTTGTAACATAGTATGAACGCCAGGTTGAACTTGGCTGAAATAAATATTTGATTAAACGATTGCTCCAGGGTTGGGTCTGCAGAGCCACTGAATGGCACTTGAATCCCCTTATGATTGAGAAGTATAGTCTACAGTGTATGAATCATATTTAATGTTTTCTTTAAAAAAAAGTTTTCTTATTCACTACTATGTTAGTATAGGTGGTGTGTTCTTTTTGCTCAACTGGTAGCTCTTGCATGTGTTCTACTCTACAGATGTGGAGAAGCGAGACAACCCTGTCTGCCATTTTGTCACTCCTCTGGATGGGACCATGGACATAGAGGACCATCGTCCGGCAGAGGTAAGAAAGGGCAGTGGATTGGGGGATATTTTTTTAATTTAACCTTTTTTTAACTAGGCAAGTCAGTTGAGAGCAAATTATTATTTACAATGACTGCCTAGGAACAGTGGGTTAACTGCCTTGTTCAGGGGCAGACTGACAGATTTTTACATTGTCAGTTCGGGGAATCAATCTAGCAACCTTTCGGTTACTGGCCCAACGCTCTAACCACTAGGCTACCTGCCGCCCCGGCAATAACAAATTCACAGAAAATAATATGCACAGAAAATAATATGCAGCACTACCATACCACTGCCCCATACCACTGCCCCATACCACTGCCCCATACCACTGCCCCATACCACTGCCCCATACCACTGCCCCATACCACTGCCCCATACCACTGCTCCATACCACTGCTCCATACCACTGCTCCATACCACTGCTCCATACCACTGCTCCATACCACTGCTCCATACCACTGCCCCATACCACTGCCCCATACCACTGCCCCATACCACTGCTCCATACCACTGCCCCACCTTTTAACCCAACTCTTCTCTGGGACAACGTTTTTATCCCGTATGTATCGTTTAGCTCCTTTGCATGTCCCTCTTTTTCTCTCCTCTGTTCCACTCCATGTCTCTCTCCTTACTGTTTACCACTTAAACCAATCCCCACACTATTTTCTCCCTCTCCCTTTGTCTTCTATAGGCAATAGCCACAGAGGGGAAATATTGGAAAAGAAGAATTGAAATTGTAATTCGAGAGTATCACAAGTGGAGGACATATTTCAAGAAAAGGGTAGGGTAATGGATTTTGTTGACAGATTGTGCCTTTAAAAGAAATGTGTGTGTGTGTATATATATATATCAATTAAACAAAGTTGTACCAATTAAACAAAGTTGTCTAATGTTCAAGACTAAGCAGCATTAGACCTATATTAGGTTCTTGTCAGTTGCTTTAACTGGATGGTGAGGCAACTAGTTGATGAATGTACTACATTTACTATGCTCTACTCCATGTTATCATTTTATGTCTATATGAGTCTGCCACATAACATTGATTTTCCAATTTGTCACAGTTACAGAAGCACAAGGATGACGATCTCTCAAGCCTTCTCAAGGTATGCATTCTTGTGTGCTTCCTCAGTTCAAATTAGGTAATAAAGTAGTGCTAGTGAAAAAATAAGGGTAACACCCAAATAATCACTACATCTGACATCTGTGAAAATGACAAAGAATAAGAATAAAGTAAAGAATAGGCCATTTACATACATTGTCTACATGTGGGTAGGAAAGCTGTATGCTATGTTGATTTGATTTATGCTATTAGGATCTCTTAGCTCACCAAGGGCTAGTCTTCCAAGAGTCCTTATTAAGAAATGTGAAAACAGAAATTTTGTCAAACAACCAAATCAAATTAATAAAACAAACACAGATCAACATTCCTATTACATTTACATGTTACAAATTACACCCCCCCCTACTTCAATTGTGAATTGCTTGGTCTGTATTTGGATTGTTATGAGGCATGTGTTTTATTGAAGAGGCTGATTTTAATCAATTTGAGTATGTGGTCTGCATGTTTCATAACTGTTAAATAGATTAGTTCTATGATTTGATATGGTTTGTGCAGTATGTGCACTGCATGTTTTTTGTGTAACTGACTGGCTGGCTTGTTGCATTTTGAACACCCTAAGGGGCCAGAGGAGCAGTTTTTGCTGTTTGGGGAGATCTTTCCAGACACATTCCGTGTGTCCCTTTGTCAGGATGAGGAAATGGCTGTGCGCCGAGTTGCTCGGAAAAGCCGTGAGTCGCCTGTCCCCATGGAGATGGACCCACTTTTTGACATGGACGTGCTGATGTCAGAGTTTTCTGACACACTCTTCTCCACGCTGGCCTCCCACCAGCCCATGGCCTGGCCCAATCCGAGGGAGATAGGTGAGGGCCCGCCACCAACATCCCATTCCATACACCAAGCCTGTTTCTATTCACTTAGATCCACCCAAGCCTTCAACCAGATCTATTGGAAAAATCTATTTGCTTTTCAACAACTTTTTTTCACACCCCATCCGTGTCCACCTGTTCCCCATAGCTCATGCAGGGAATGCAGACATGATCCAGCCCGGACTCATCCCCCTACAGCCCAACCTGGACTTTATGGACTCCTTTGAGCCATTGCAAGGTAATGACAATGCACTCTACCACAGTGACAAACTCCAAAATAATGTCACTTGCACAGTGCACAAACTTTAACAGGACCTTGGAGCACCATGTTAAGGCCGATCCACAGATCACAGATTTACTGTGTGTTCGCTTGGGTGGAGTCATATTTTTTTGGGGGAGCAACGTGCACCTTTTGGTAAAATGATACCCTCGCCCATCCACGTGTACCTAGACCCCTGAATAGTTTGACTGGTTAATTTGCAATTCTGCTCCTATCACCTGACCCAAAAGGTCATGATTCATATGATGTGGTAGATTGACTAGAAATGAAATAGAACATCATCACCAGTGTTAGCTCATTTCTAAGAGAAACACCTGCATATTTGATTAATAGCTACATGTAATGAGTTCAGTGTTGTTTTACATTACCTCGTTTTGTGCCTGCCAGTTGCCTGTAGGCTACTCCGCTAGCAGCTTGCTTGCTAAAAAAAGCAAGCAAGCAAGCAAGCTAGCCTTTAAGCTTCCAACATCTCCCCCATGTCAACTAATCCGATTTATAATTAAATAATATCTAATTAGGCTACAATGTTGTTTGTTATATTGTTTGAACAGTTGCTGGGATTATATATGTTTATAAATTCAAAATAATTTACTTTGATGCATAGCATATAGGTCAGATCAAGGAACTGCGGTTATGCTTTCACCACTTTTGTATTCCAGGATTTATAGCAACACTATCCACGTTTCCATCCACTGTTTTTATGCGAGTAAATCAAATCAAATTGTATTAGTTACATGCTCCGAATAAAATGTCTGTAGACCTTAGCGTGAAATGCTTACTTATGAGCCCCTAACCAACATTGCAGTTACATTTTTTAAATAAAACATTTGTAAGAATAAGAAATAAAAGTAACAAGTAATTAAAGAACAGCAGTAAAAAAACAATAGCGAGACTATACACAGGGGGTACCGGTACAGTCTCAATGTGCGGGGGCACCGGTTAGTTGAGGTAATATGTACATGTGGGTAGAGTTATTAAAGTGACTATGCATAGATGATAAGAACAGAGAGTAGCAGCAGTGTAAAAGAGGAGAGGGGGCAATGCAAATAGTCTGGGTAGCCATTTGATTAGATGTTCAGGAGTCTTGTGGCTTGGGGGTAGAAGCTCTTAAGAAGCCTCATGGTCCTAGACTTGGCGCTCCGGTACAGCTTGCCATGCGGTAGCAGAGAGAACACTATGAATAGGGTGGCTGGAGTCTTTGAAAATTCTTAGGGCCTTCCTCTGACACCGCCTGGTGTAGAGGTCCTGGATGGCAGGAAGCTTGGTCCCAGTGATGTACTGGGCCTTCTGCTAAGCTATATGGAATTGTTTTAAGAAGGCCATACATACCAAGGATAATTTATCTATTTGATTTAGAATTTTAAGACCCCTTAAAGTATCCCCAAAAAATATTAAACAATTATTTGATTAAGAACTGTTATTAGCCCATACAAACACATTGAATAACAGATTCACTACATGGAACAACAAATTAATATAAAGGAAGTTTGTTCGTAAGTGTTTTTTTGGCCCCTTAGCACTAAACAGTCTCCTTATATACACTACATGACCAAAAGTATGTGGATACCTGCTCGTCAAACATCTCATTACAAAATCATGGGCATTAATATGGAGTTGGTCCCCCTTTTGTGATAACAGCCTCCACTCTTCTAGGAAGGCTTTCCACTAGGTGTTGGAACATTTCTGTGGGGACTTGCTTCCATACAGCCACAAGAGCATTAGTGAGGTCGGGCACTGATGTTGGGCGATTTAGGTCTGTTCCAATTCATCCCGACGGTCTTCGGTGGGGTTGAGGTCAGGGCTTTGTGCAGGCCAGTCAAGTTCTTCAACACCGATCTTGACAAACCATTTCTATATGGACCTCGCTTTATGTGCGGGGGCATTGTCATGCTGAAACAGGAAAGGGCCTTCCCCAAACTGTTGCCACAAAGTTGGAAGCACAGAGTCGTCTATAATGTAATTTTATGCTGTAACGTTAATATTTTCCTTCACTGGAACTAAGGGGCCTAGCCCAAATCATCATGAAAAACATCCCCAGACCATTATTCCTCCACCACCAAACTTTACAGTTGGCAGTTCGCATTCTGGCAGTTAGACTTCTCCTGGCATCCGCCAAACCAACACTCATCTGTTGGACTGCCAGATGGTGAAGTGTGATTCATCTCTCCAGAGAACGCGTTTCCATTGCTCCAGAGTCTAATGGCGGCAAGCTTTACACCACTCCAGCTGACGCTTGGCATTGTGCATGGTGATCTTAGGCTTGTTTGCGGCGGTTTGGCCTTGAAAACCCATTTCATGAAGCTCCCTGACAAATGGTTATTGTGCTGATGTTGCTTTCAGAGACAGGTTAGAACTCGGTAGTGTGTTACAACCTAGGACAGACAATTTGTATGCGCTTCAGCACTCGGCGATCCCGTTCTGTGAGCTTGTGTGACCAGCAGCTGAGCCGTTGTTGCGCCAGGACGTTTCCACTTCACAATAATAGCACTTGCAGTTGACTAGGGCAGCTCTAGCTGGGCAGAAATTTGACGAACTGACTTGTTGGAAAGATTGCATCCTATGACGGTGCAACATTGAAAGTCACTGGGCTCTTCAGTAAGGCCATTCTGCTGCCAAAGGTTTGTCTATAGAGATTTCATGGCTGTGTGCTCAATTTTATACACTTGTCAGCATCGTCTGTGGCTGAAATAGCTGAATCCACAAATTATTATTATAATGTTTTTTTAATTTTTATTTTACTCCCTTTTCTCCCCGATTTCGTGGTATCCAATTGTTAGTAGTTACTATCTTGTCTCATCGCTACAACTCCCGTACGAGCTCGGGAGAGACGAAGGTCGAAAGCCATGCGTCCTCCGAAACACAACCCAACCAAGCCATATATATTGCTCAAAAAATATGTGCTGACAACAAAATCACACAAAAATTATAAATGGAAATCAAATGTATCAACCCATGGAGGTCTGAATTTGGAGTGAAACTCAAAATTAAAGTGGAAAACTACACTACAGGCTGATCCAACTTTGATGTAATGTCCTTAAAACAAGTCAAATGAGGCTCAGTAGTGTGTGTGGCCTCCACGTGCCTGTATGACCTCCCTACAACGCCTGGGCATGCTCCTGATGAGGTGGCGGATGGTCTCCTGAGGGATCTCCTCCCAGACCTGGACTAAAGCATCCGCCAACTCCTGGACAGTCTGTGGTGCAACGTGTCGTTGGTGGATGGAGCGAGACATGATGTCCCAGATGTGCTCAATTGGATTCAGGTCTGGGGAGCAGGTGGGCCAGTCCATAGCATCAATGCCTTCCTCTTGCAGGAACTGCTGACACACTCCAGCCACATGAAGTCTAGCATTGTCTTGCATTAGGAGGAACCCAGGGCCAACCGCACCAGCATATGGTCTCACAAGGGGTCTGAGGATCTCATCTCGGTACCTCATGGCAGTCAGGCTACCACTGGCGAGCACATGGAGGGCTGTGCGGCCCCCCAAAGAAATGCCACCCCACACCATGACTGACCCACCGCCAAACCGGTCATGCTGGAGGATGTTACAGGCAGCAGAACGTTCTCCACAGCGTCTCCAGACTCTGTCACGTCTGTCACGTGCTCAGTGTGAACCTGCTTTCATCTGTGAAGAGCACAGGGCACCAGTGGCAAATTTCCCCATCTTGGTGTTATCTGGCAAATGCCAAACGTCCTGCATGGTGTTGGGCTGTAAGCACAACCCCCACCTGTGGACGTCGGGCCCTCATACCACCCTCATGGAGTCTGTTTCTGACGGTTTGAGCAAACACATGCACATTTGTGGCCTGCTGGAGGTCATTTTCCAGGGCTTTGGCAGTGCTCCTCCTGCTCCTCCTTGCACAAAGGTGGAGGTAGCGGTCCTGCTGCTGGGTTGTTGCCCTCCTACGGCCTCCTCCACGTCTCCTGATGTACTGGCCTGTCTCCTGGTAGCGCCTCCATGCTCTGGACACTACGCTGACAGGCACAGCAAACCTTCTTGCCACAGCTCCCGTTGATGTGCCATCCTGGATGAGCTGCACTACCTGAGCCACTTGTGTGGGTGTTAGACTCTCATGATACCACTAGAGTGAAAGCACCGCCAGCATTCAAAAGTGACCAAAACATCAGCCAGGAAGCATAGGAACTGAGAAGTGGTCTGTGGTCACCACCTGCAGAACCACTCCTTTATTGGGGATGTCTTGCTAATTGCCTATAATTTCCACCTGTTGTCTATTCCATTTGCACAACAGCATGTAAAATTTGTGGACAGTTTGATTTCACAGAAGTGTGATTGACTTGGAGTTACATTGTGTTGTTTAAGTGTTCCCTTTATTTTTTGAGCAATGTGTGTTTATATATATATATATATATATATATATATATATATATATATATATATATATATATATATATATATATATATATATATATATATATATATATATTAGGCTATATATATACACACTGCTCAAAAAAAGTAAAGGGAACACTTACAGTGCCTTGCGAAAGTATTCGGCCCCCTTGAACTTTGCGACCTTTTGCCACATTTCAGGCTTCAAACATAAAGATATAAAACTGTATTTTTTGTGAAGAATCAACAACAAGTGGGACACAATCATGAAGTGGAACGACATTTATTGGATATTTCAAACTTTTTTTAACAAATCAAAAACTGAAAAATTGGGCGTGCAAAATTATTCAGCCCCTTTACTTTCAGTGCAGCAAACTCTCTCCACAAGTTCAGTGAGGATCTCCGAATGATCCAATGTTGACCTAAATGACTAATGATGATAAATACAATCCACCTGTGTGTAATCAAGTCTCCGTATAAATGCACCTGCACTGTGATAGTCTCAGAGGTCCGTTAAAAGCGCAGAGAGCATCATGAAGAACAAGGAACACACCAGGCAGGTCCGAGATACTGTTGTGAAGAAGTTTAAAGCCGGATTTGGATACAAAAAGATTTCCCAAGCTTTAAACATCCCAAGGAGCACTGTGCAAGCGATAATATTGAAATGGAAGGAGTATCAGACCACTGCAAATCTACCAAGACCTGGCCGTCCCTCTAAACTTTCAGCTCATACAAGGAGAAGACTGATCAGAGATGCAGCCAAGAGGCCCATGATCACTCTGGATGAACTGCAGAGATCTACAGCTGAGGTGGGAGACTCTGTCCATAGGACAACAATCAGTCGAATATTGCACAAATCTGGCCTTTATGGAAGAGTGGCAAGAAGAAAGCCATTTCTTAAAGATATCCATAAAAAGTGTCGTTTAAAGTTTGCCACAAGCCACCTGGGAGACACACCAAACATGTGGAAGAAGGTGCTCTGGTCAGATGAAACCAAAATTGACCTTTTTGGCAACAATGCAAAATGTTATGTTTGGCGTAAAAGCAACACAGCTGAACTCACCATCCCCACTGTCAAACATGGTGGTGGCAGCATCATGGTTTGGGCCTGCTTTTCTTCAGCAGGGACAGGGAAGATGGTTAAAATTGATGGGAAGATGGATGGAGCCAAATACAGGACCATTCTGGAAGAGAACCTGATGGAGTCTGCAAAAGACCTGAGACTGGGACGGAGATTTGTCTTCCAACAAGACAATGATCCAAAACATAAAGCAAAATCTACAATGGAATGGTTCAAAAATAAACATATCCAGGTGTTAGAATGGCCAAGTCAAAGTCCAGACCTGAATCCAATCGAGAATCTGTGGAAAGAACTGAAAACTGCTGTTCACAAATGCTCTCCATCCAACCTCACTGAGCTCGAGCTGTTTTGCAAGGAGGAATGGGAAAAAATGTCAGTCTCTCGATGTGCAAAACTGATAGAGACATACCCCAAGCGACTTACAGCTGTAATCACAGCAAAAGGTGGCGCTACAAAGTATTAACTTAAGGGGGCTGAATAATTTTGCACGCCCAATTTTTCAGTTTTTGATTTGTTAAAAAAGTTTGAAATATCCAATAAATGTCGTTCCACTTCATGATTGTGTCCCACTTGTTGTTGATTCTTCACAAAAAAATACAGTTTTATATCTTTGTTTGAAGCCTGAAATGTGGCAAAAGGTCGCAAAGTTCAAGGGGGCCGAATACTTTCGCAAGGCACTGTAAACAACACAATGTAACTCCAAGTCAATCACACTTCTGTGAAATCAAACTGTCCACTTAGGAAGCAACACTGATTGACAATATGTATGTGTGTACATATATGTGTACTTCCATTTTTATTTTTTTTTATTAACCTGTTACCGCGGGACCTTCAGACGAGTCTTTCGAGGCCTGTGGGCATCCTAGAGCGAGACAACTGGCATGTACATGTTTGTGAGAGTCCCATCTTTGCACAGTGTTTAACCCATACTGTTTGGATGCTACAGACAGAAGTTGACAAATCAGCTGTACCTACTTCAGACGAGTCCCAAGACTCTTGTGGAGGTTGTAGAGAAAAACGGAGAATACGATCGTGTTCGTGAGCTTCTCATCTTTCCACAGGGGGTTCATAGTTTATAGGCCAAACCGTTCGATCACTATAGCCGATTTTGTGAGAAGACGGATCTTCGGGATGTCTCACAGCTCTAGCTCTGTCACCTTTCACTGCTGATGCGGAAGTGCGACATAGGCGGATGCGTTGGAATGAGTCACATCCCATGTAAAAAAATAAAAAATAACATATCTCTAGCTTAAACTGACTGATTTTTACAGGGATTTTTGTATTATGCTAATTACATTTCCTCGGTGGCGCGGACATCGGCCTTAGGTGGCTTAAGCGTAAATATTGATATGATAACCATCATATTGAAATAAACTTGGAGTCACGCAATGATATGGTTTGTGGTCCTATGACTCAAACCAAGCAGTTTATTAGGCTACAGATGAAAGAAGTTATAATGAACTTCACAGGGTGGTGAAAGTGCACAGTGATGAACTTGATGCTCTTTTCTAATAAATACAGAAGGTCTTATTCTGGTGACATGATGATCGATGCTTGACTGGCGTTTGACAAATACAAATATTCTGACTCTTATCCATAATAATCTCATCATGTAGACTAGCCTACCTGCACTGTATCTGTGAGCTGTTGGCTAGAGCACACGTGCCAAGACCAGAGTAGGAACATTTGCAATTTAACAGTAGAGTTGAAATGTGATGGAAACACATTGAACCTTTTTAGTTTTATTCGATACATGAAAACGTAAGCAAAAAATATCATTTTCATCACACACTGATTTTTATCTGCAATAAGTCTGTTTGGTGGAAAAACACCACAGGTGGGAAAATGTGCACATTTTCGCCAATTGGTTAGATACTGTTGCTTATTTTTTTTACATTAGTTTACATTTATAATGTAGAGTACATTCTTTTGTGAAACAACATTGTGCCAGAAGAGAAAGAGGACCAAAATAAATGTTTCAACCAAGCAAGTTTGCTGGTAAAATACAGCCTCCCTATCTACACAACAGTGCCCGCACCGTGACGGAAGGAAAAATACGTTCCCTCTCAAAATTTGAGCAGAGAAAATCTGCGTTGCAAGCGCCATAGGTCACCGATTTTGTGACGAAAAAACACAAAAATCATTCATGTACTGAGTTGTGCTCCAAATCATTGTGTGAAGTCTGCCTAACCTCTTAGTCCCATGCAGTTGACTGTAATACAGCAGGTGGCATATCCTAACACTTATGTTGGTGGAGTGGATGTTATACTAATTTTAACTAACTTAGAAACTTCTCCCAGACTTATTTCACAGCCTCCGTCAGCCCATCTTCCCCCCTGCTTCCCTCACTGCCTCATCCGTCACTCCTCTACCCAGCAGCAGCTCTCAATCCCAGGTAAAACCCTAGACCCAGTCACTGTGAACCTCAGCCCTAACATACCCCCAGACCTAACACACTCCTGCCTTTATTCTTAGATGTTTTCACATAATTTGACTAACTGATAACATTATAAATGTGCTTTCTTTTCTCCTGTCCTTGTGACTTGACAGGGCCAGCTTCTCTCTTCCATGCACCTCTCAGCTGACCTACCGTCCATCAGTCATGACCACAGACTCGTCTCCCCAGCCCCCCTGCCTATCTCCTCCCTCATGGCCAATCAAACCAGTGGGACCGATGAAGGTTCCTCCTATGTACAGAACTACATGCCTCTATTCACTGCGCCAGTGCCCCCCAGTGGTCAGGCTGGAGGCTCCTCCCTCATGCAACCCTCAGCCCCCCCCACACTGCCACACACCCAGCCCTGCCAAGGTGCTGTCACAGCAACATCAGTAGCCCCCCCACCCCTGGACGATGCTACAAGCCTGGACGGTTCCCCACCCCCATCTGTCATCACACACACCGCCTCCTCCATTGTTACACCCAGTGAGGCTGCCACCACCTTCAGTCAGGGTTCTGAGCTTAGCTCCTTAACCCGGGCTCCACCACCACCCCCCCTCCAGCCCCTGGCACCCTCACCTGCCATACCCCTCCAACACGCCCAGACTTTCGCCCTGCCCAGACCCATCCAGCCTTCTTGCTCCAGCAAAAAGACATGCCATGTGCAAAGGATAGTTCCTGCCAACCCCATCCCCTCATCTCACCTCATCCTAACAAGTGAGTTAATCACATCCCAAACTATTTCATTATTGATGGATGAGAATGTTGTATTGATTATAATATTGAATGTAATATTGGTTTAATGCATGCCTAGCAGGTGCTACTCCCAAAACATTACCATTTAATGAAGTGGGGGATTACTGCTTCACTAGAGAGCGATCTCATATTGTGATCACACCACAAGGTGGCAATACTGTTTGTCATTTTTATAGTCAGTCACTATTGTAATGAAAAACTGAATGAAACCTAGTCAATATTTGCAAGCAATTGAGCCCAAATGATCCTAGCAAAGATCATCGATGACATCCAAGCTCAATATTAGAGATGAAATAAATGAGAGAAAATCAGCATTTATTCTGTGATGGTTGTAATGTCAAATATTTTGCTGTCTCAGCCCCCTTCCCAGGGCATACCAGTGCAGTGATTGTTACTCCAACTCCCCTGAAAGCAGACGTGGTTCCCTCAACTGGCGTGGTCATCGCCTCCTCAAGCCTATCAAGGGTAAGACCGTGTCTGCTCTGAAGGGCCTGTCTTACTTTACACTGAATCCAGTTTTATGTTAGTTTGTTTTCATTTAATTTGTTTTATTTCTTCCCATCCCTCTCTCTCAGGCTCCTGGATTTCATATCCTTCCACAGACTCCGAAGTCGCCCCAGCTCATTATCAATAAAGAGGACTGTACTGGTGAGTGACATACGCCAAGCCCTTACTTTTTCTGTTGTATGTACACTAACCTCAGTCAAGTGTCAGAGGGTACGTTCCTCCTGTCTAACCTAAGTTATCGATCTAATAACTTTACATATACATACAGGATGTGGCATGGTAACACATTCATACACATTGTTTTGGAATGTTTAGAGCACTTCTGCTTTCCATAACATTATTGATTTGTCTTTGTGAGTTGGTGCTCACTGGTGTAGCAGTCTTTAATGGTTTTTGGCAACTCTGGATCATCTGTCTCTCCCAGGGCATGAGGAGCGTGCCTCAGGTCAGGGGTCACCGTGTGGGTCAGAGCAGGTCTCCAGTCCTAAGTCTCCCCTCAGCAGCAGCAGCAGCAGCAGCACAGCCCTCTCTAAGAACGAGTCCAACCAGGTATCATCATCCCACATGCCTGCCTGCTTCTCTGTCTGTCTGTCTCTGTCTCTGTCTCTTTGTATAATTTCAGCTTATTCAAGCAGGTCCGGTGCTGAGGGTGCCTGCTGTAGAAGCGTTGTGGACACTGATCATTGTGATGATACTTGTCTCTCCTCCCTATCTGTTCCAGAGCCGTAGGGTGACCCACATCACTGCTGAACAGAAGAGGCGCTTTAACATCAACATTGGCTTCAAAACACTGAGCAGCCTGGTTCCCACTCTCAAGTCCCAGTCCAATGTAAAGCAATTATCTCTCTGTCATCTGTCTTCTGAGTCATCATACTCATATCTTCCAAATCTAGCTTAAGATGGCTTTTATTTAAAGTTCAGTTCAGAAGCATTGTATATGCACATCCTGTTATTTTCAGGTGCCGGGTACAAATAGTAAAGTCATGAAAGAAAGATGGATACCATCACACTGTTGAATGTTCCAACAATATATATTTATTTATTTATTTATATATATCTTTATATATATTTATATATATATAGATTTATATATATATATAGATTTATATATATTTATATTTAGATATATTTATATATATATATTTATTTATATATATTTAGATATATTTATATATATATTTATATATATATTTATATATATATATATATTTATATTTCTATATATATATATATTTATATTTATATTTATATATATTTATATATATATTATATATATATATATATATATATCTATATATTTATATATATATATATTTATTTCTATTTCTATTTCTACATGACCTTCCCAATATCGCCACCCATTCTTGTTGTGTTTAATACCAGATCAGTAATGCTGGCACGCTGCAGAAGACCGTTGACTACATTGCGAAGCTGCAGCAGGAGAGGCAGCAAATGCAGGAAGAGACCAAGAGGCTACGGGAGGAGATTGAGGAGATCAATGCCTCCATAAAGTACGTACTGCCTCACTGTTATCTGTTATTACTCTCCTCTGAGGAGATGAGTTCATGAAACATTTTCATTATTGGTACACAGTCACATGTACGGTGTCCAATCAAAAACGCATCTTTTGACCAATGGGAAAAATATGTTAATTGTATATGTAGTCCTCTAAGAAAACCAATGGTCCAAGCCCCATGTCTCTTATTGTAATCCATTCAAAAGTTATTGGAGTGTGTACCCTTGCAGGGTGGCCAGAATTAGGGTGAATACATTAATGGAGGCCAGAGAAAAATAGTGGTAAAAAATTTAGAAAATTGCATCGCATGCATGAATTAAACCTACTGGTTACCTGGCAAGCTACTTTCCCATTGAGCTCATCTTTCTTCTCGAATCTGCAGGACATAAAACAATATAGAGGAAAAATGGATATTGATTTTGACGTCGTATTTTCATATTTTAGTATAAGCTTTTCATATTTATTCTAAATTCCTGTTATTTCTCGAAGATTTCTCACAAAACAAGCGTGTCTTTGTGAAATGTCAACGGAGCACTGAACGTAAACCAAGTTTTTTAAATTTATTTTCAAAGTCTTTGGATCGTGTCAATGCTAATTTAGCTTTTTTTCGACCTGTGGAAACAACGTTGAAGAACGGCCACAAAATGTAAAATCCTCACGTTGTTCAGAGAAACCTGCACAGCTTTGTCAAGAGGTCATGGTTTGTTTTTGGATGTATTAGGTTGCAAAATCAGACTTTTTGGATATACTGTTAATGATATGCTAAAGACCCCACTGAATTATTCAGAACATGAATAATACTTTTTGTCTCTGTAAAATGTATTTTATAACATAAGGAAGTAAAATTTAATCAAAGTGCATCTGTGCAGAGTGGGTGTACACCCTACCATATGTGATGATACCATGTGTCAGTATACATTACATAGTAATCTGATCTGTACATTATTGCTGTGCCACAGTGTGTGTCAGGAGCAGCTGCCTGCTACTGGAGTGCCTATCACACGCCACCGCTTCGACCACATGCGGGAGAAGTTTGATGAGTATGTGAAGAGCCGCACACTTCAGAACTGGAAGTTTTGGATTGTATCCTTTTACCCTTATCCTTGACATTGAACATTAACTTTTGTCATAATAATATAAGATTCAATCAGGCTACTTTTAATATTATGCTTGTTCATTTTATTTAGATCAGATGGCTAGATAAGATGCTTTATATCAGCAAAGAAGAGCCACCGTTTGACTGTTGGAAAGCACCCTAACGTCAGCTTTCAGACTTGTGAAAGGTTATGAGTGTAGCGTACAGTGCCTTCGAAAAGTATTCAGACCCCTTTACTTTTTCCACATTTGTTACGTTACAGACTTATTCTAAAATTGTTTAAATAAATACAAATCCTCATCCAATCTACACACAATACCCCATAATGACAAAGCTAAAACAGGTTTTTAGACATTTTTGCAAATCTATTAAAATAAAAGACAAATACATTATTTACATAATTATTCAGACCCTTTGCTATGAGACTTGAAATTTAGCTCCGGTGCATCCTGTTTCTACAACTTGATTGGAGTCCACCTATGGTAAATTCAATTGATTGGACATGATTCGGAAAGGCACACACCTGTCTATATAAGGTCCCACAGTTGACAGTGCATGTCAGAGCAAAAATAAAGCCATGAAGTTTAAGGAATTGTCCGTAGAGCTCTAAGACAGGATTGTGTCGAGGCACAGAACTGGGGAAGGGTACTGAAAACTTTCTGCAGCATTGAAGATCCCCAAGAACACAGTGGACTCCATTCTTGAATGGAAGAAGTTTGGAACCACAAAGACTCTTCCTAGAGCTGAACAATCAGGGGAGAAGGGCCTTGGTCAGGGAGGTGACCAAGAACCCGATGATCATGCTGACAGAGCTCTAGAGATCCTCTGTGGAGATGGGAGAACCTTCCAGAAGGACAACCATCTCTGTAGCCATCCACTAATCAGGCCTTTATGGTAGAGTGTCCAGACGGAAGCCACTCCTCAGTAAAAGGCACATGACAGCCCGCTTGGAGTTTGCCAAAATGCACTTAAAGACTCAGACCATGAGAAACAAGATTCTCTGATCTGATGAAACAAAGATTGAACACTGGCTTGAATGCCAAGTGTCGCGCCTGGAGGACACCGAGTGCCATCCCTACGGTGATGCATGGTGGTGGCAGCATCATGCTGTGGGGATGATTTTCAGCAGCAGGGACTGGGAGGCTAGTCAGGATTGAGGGAAAGATGAACTGAGCAAAGTACAGAGAGATCCTTGATGATAACCTGATCCAGAGCGCTCAGGACCTCCGACTGGGGCGAAGGTTTATCTTCCAGCAGGACAACGGCACTAAGCACACAGCCAAGACAATGCAGGAGTGGCTATGGGACAAGTCTCAATGTCCTTGAGTGGCCCAGCCAGAGCCCGGACTTGAACCCGATCGAACATCTCTGGAGAGACCTGGAAATAGCTGTGCAGCGACGCTCCCCATCCAACCTGACAGAGCTTGAGAAGAATGGGAGAAACTCCCCAAATACAGGTGTGCCAAGCTTGTAGCGTCATACCCAAGAGGACTCGAGGCTGTAATTGCTGCCAAAGGTGATTCAACAAAGTGCTGAGTAAAGGGTCTGAATACTTATGTAAATATTATATTTCATTTGTTTTTAAATATACATTTGCAAAAATGTCTAGACCTGTTTTTGCTTTGTAATTATAGTGTATTGTGTTTAGATTGAGGGTCAAAAACTATTTAATACGTTTTTAGAGATTTAAGGCTGTAACATTAACCAAATGTGGAGAAAGTCAAGGGGTCTGAATACTTTCCGAATGCTCTGTATGTATTAACATAGTCAAAAGTGTAGTATTTGATCCCATTATCCTACCACACAATGACTACATCAAGCTTGATAAACTTTTTGGATGCATTTGTACTTTGTTTTGGTTGTGTTTCAGATTATTTTCGCCCAATAGAAACCAATTGTAAATAAGATGTCATTTTGGAGTCAATGCAGTGCCCTAGACCGCTGCGCCACTCGGAAGGCCCTAGTTTCTGAACACTTGTGATTGCTACCATTATTATGGATTATCCTGAATGAATTGTGAATAATGATGAGTGACTAAGTTTGAGGCACAAAGATCATACCCCCAAGACATGCTAATAACCTCTCACCATTACTAATAACAGGGGAGGTTAGCATTTTATATCTAGTGCTACAATTTCCGATATGAATGAAAATACCCTCAAATTTAAGTTGATAGTCTGCACTTTAACCTCCATAGTCATTGTATAATTTCAAATCCAAAGTGCTGGAGTACAGAGCAAAACAACAACAAGAACATGTCACTATCCAAATACTTTTGGACCTAACTGAAGGACTGTTGTTCCATGAGCCATCTGAGTATATCTGTCTTGATTGTCAGTGAGAGAAAGGAATAGGATGCAAATTCAGATCTGTTTTCTCAATAGTGTATTTGACCCTTGACCCACCATCCTTAGTTCAGCATCATCATTAAGCCCCTGTTTGAGTCCTTCAATGGGACGGTCTCCACCACAAGCAAAGGGGAGCTGTGCGAGACCACACTGCAATGGCTGGACTGTCACTGCTCCCTGCCTGTGCTGAGGCCCAGTAAGTAAACCCCACGCAGCACCCCAAACCTCTCTCACACACACACGTTGTTTTCAATTAAATGGTAGCTGTGTCAAAGTAGGAGAGTGAGGCTAATGATTCCATTGGCATTTCACTATAATTTTTACTTGAATGACTGTCTTTCTGTAGGTGTTAGATTGCATGTGTGACGTTATGCTATACTTCCTTCTTTAGAATGTATAAAAGTTTATGCCACCCCCATTGCTTTCTAAGGAAAGTTTGGTGTCATGGTGTGTCATGATCTGTCAACCTCTATCACCCACAATCTTTTCCTGTCATTTATTTACAAGAAAGAACACATTCAGTGTCTTGGCCAACATTTGTCTCCTGCACTCAAAGAGGAGCGATCTCATGATATGAGGGAGGGATGTTGACGTCAGCGATTATCTTCGCTGGAGACCGTTCAGTTCACTAGGTTATATTACTACTGTCTGATTAGCATGCTGCAGGAAGTAGGATCCTGAAGAGTCAGCTGCACAATCTGAAGCCCTACTGAGGCATGCTAGCTCCTTGTCTTCATCTTTGTTTCATTCCTCATATAAATGCATATTGTTATGCTTATTGCACATTTTATAAAACACAGATTAGACAGCTAGCACATGACCTTCTGTGGAGGGGTATGATATTTATGCCTCTAACTTTCTCACTCATCACTTCACGATTCATTCATTCATGATTGTTTCATACATCATTTTATGGAGAGAGAAATTAAAAATTTGACATTGTTTTGTGTAACTTGTTGTCACACAAAATGTCAACTCTGATGAATGTATAGTTGATTTGTCTTTCTGTTGTCCAGTGGTCCTAAGCACTCTCCGGCAGCTCAGCACGAGCACATCTGTCCTTACTGACCCTAACCTGCTGCCTGAGGAAGCCACCCAGGCTGTCACCAACACCCACAGGCACTCTGCAGACTCCTAGCCGCACCCTCAGGAGAGAGGAAGCGGACGAAGGGTTCAGATAGAGGGCATGGTCATAGTACTCTCTAGTAGAGCCCTCCACTGAGGGCCCCTACCACAAACTCCTCTAACCTCCCCAGATTGAAAAACACCTTGAAACAATTGTATGGAAAAGCACCAGCACTAGTTTGCCTTAAAGGTAATCCAAAGAGGTTACTCTGTCTTCCACCCTATCCATTACCATTCAGAACAGGACATGATGTTTAGGGTCTTTTTGTGCGTGACCTTATCCAGCTCACTGACCTATCATTCCTACACATCGACTGAGCTTTGCTGTCAACAACCCAGGCTCGGTGCATTACTTTGGAGGATTGATACACACAACCTATAGAACAACTTTACAGCATCTTTTGAACACAGCAATAATGTGGGTGCTTATATTTGTCCTATTTCACACATGTACAAGTGTGTATTATACGCATGTGTGAATTTGAATTGTTTTTTGCATATCCCAACTCCCCCTGGGACACCCTCTGAGAGTGGGGTCATGGCCATGTCAAGCCATTGTAAAAGGCGACCCTGGAGCAATTAGGATTACGTGCCTTGCTCAGATTTTTTTCACCTTGTTGGCTCAGGAACTCGATCTAGCAACCTTTCAGTTACTGGCCCAGAGCTTGAACCGCTAGGCGACCTGCTGCCCTTGTTGCTCTTTTGTTAATGTAACCTTCAACACTGCTGACAGGGGAACTACCTGCATGTTTTCAGGCTCACTTCAGCAGACAAATAACATGGCGCTTCAACCATTTAGCATACTTGCTCATTTTTGTTTTATCTTTTTGTTTTTATTCAGCTCTTAAATTATTTAAGGTATAAGATGGCCTATGAACTGTCTTAAAAGGGAAATATCTCTTGAAGAAGTTGAGTGAGATTCAGTTGGTTCTGTTGTTTACTCTGTTGTATGACGATGAGTGTGGATACACTGAGCTTGCCATCAAAAAGCCTAGAAAACAAACCAAAAGCTTAGCATTGATTGGCAGCATGCTTTGAGTACCATGAAATTCTTCAACAGTAACTATTTGCTACTGGTCTTTCATTCTCATCATTCAGCTCATATGCATCTGGTGGGAGGGAGGGTGTCCCAGTCCTTTGTGGACATACGTCCTGGGTATTCTACCCTTTTCTTGGGGGGTTGTACTGAATCATACCAGAAGTCTAATATCCTCAGATAATGTTAAGCCAAGGGTTATCCATGGAATAGTATTCACCTTTCACTTAAGGAAAATGCAGTTTTACGGAATGGACCCTGAGTGGTCCGAAGACCAAATGCGAAGCACTTGGGGGGCACACTACACTCACTGTACATTTAACATCATACGCTGCAGCCTACCATCCATTCAGTCAATTAAACAAAGAACCGTTGTGTTATAGGAGCATTCAAACATTATGTGGTGAATGTTGCTATTTTCTTCTTGTTCCGGTAAGGGAGGCGCTGGTGAGTGTTTATGCTGTACCCTTTAACCAAACAAACACATTTAGGATACATTAAGCTGAAGACAAGCGTCAGCCATAAGCATACAGGTTACATAGCGTATGTATGTTCTATATTTGTTTCTCATAATCAAGTCATGCTAATGACGCCGTTATGCTAGCCTTTCAAAGATGCATGTCTCTCCTAGTTCAGATCTTATTTGTCAAAGATGCAACTTTTATAGGCCATGTTGAAATTAATATAGGAACATACATTTTACACCCCTCTCCTTTATTAGTCTTGGAAACACCAACCTACGTTGTCACATTGTGGGAGGCATCCCATCTGTCTTGAGACTACTCCTTTATGAGAAATGCACCCCAGAACGGTACATGCATGGATACTGTATTACTGTTGCAGTGTGATATTTTGTCTTATTTTTTTGTTTGTTATATGTCTTAGCACATTTTGTGTTAACTCTCCTCAGGAAGTCTAATGATTTTTCTGTATTTATTACTTGATGCACAACAACAGTTTACTTTGAATGATGTCAAATCTAGCAGCATTGGTTGTTTATTTCATGAATGTATATTTTATGGGGGTTTTATAGTGTGCTTTTTGAGAGGCCTTAGTACATGTCTTAACTGTGATCACTTAATTTTTGCACCCTTTGCTACTCTACGAGTGGAGTCCCCTTTATCCGATGACTGGGGACTATATTATTGTTACAGATCAAGATTCTGAGCCCCACATGTAAATTATTGTCCTAATCAGACAGCATTAGGGCTAATCACAGCTAACATTCATCTAACGTCATTCAGATCAAACGTTTTATTTCTGTTCCATTCTAAGGGAATTGGAGCTATGCAAATACTCAAAGGGCAAGAGCAGATGGATGTCATGATTTAAACTTATTTTGTTTTGTTTGCAAAGCAGTTACTATGTGGGAAATATTCCTCTGTCAAGAATCATGACATGGTTTAAGTTATAAAACAAGTATTATCAATTTTGTCTAAGGAATATTTCATTTATGAGATTACTTTTTGGGAGTCCTTGTCTGTTTGTTCCCTCTGAGAAGTTAGTGTTGTAAATATTTTCTTTCTTGTAGTAAAGAAAATAGTTTTTTTTCCTACATGGTTTGTGTTTTTCTTGTGTACTGTGTTTTGGGTAACCTTAATATCCTACTTTCTTACGTTCCCGACGGCACATCACAAGTCTAGGAAGTATGTCAAACGGTACAATTTCCGGAAACATTTTTAATGAATGGAACATAGTATTTTTTTGCATGTTACTTAATGTGTATCAGGTACAATACATGGCATTTCCAACAATTGGTAACATTCTTGTATGACACAAATGATAACATAATGATACAGCCAGTTCTTTGACAAAAAAAACAGTATTTTCAATGTGACCCGGAACCAAATAAGAGTGTTCAATTGATAAGACACTGACCAGTACACTGATGAATAAATAAATGTCATAAATAAATATGAATTATTAATAAAGCTAGACTTCAAGTAGGCATATTGAATATTACTCTGTTCCTTTAATCAACCATTGTGTGTAGAGGGTGAGAAGCCTCTTTACAAACATAAGAGTTTCGTGGTGGTCGTTCACATCAAAAGGGAGTTGGCACACTTCTTGGCAGTCTTGGTGGTTGCACATCCAGGATTTCAGGTCTTTGATATGTTGACAAGCCTCATTGAGTCCATTGATCACCCTCTTTTCCATGTTCAGTTTGGCAGCTTCACTCATATAACAAAGAAAGGCAGAAAGATGTTTTCCGGTGATCTTCTCGTTCATCTTCGGCTCCTGGATCCATCCTACCTGGTTGGGCCCAGTATGGGGGGGAAGAATCCCGGGCTGGTTCTAGTGGAATATGAAAGAGAAATGAAAGTCATTTTCTACTGTTAAAAGGCTCTACAGTGTCCATATAATCATCATTGATTTACAGTTAATCAGTGCTAATGTTGTTTGCTTTTCTTTATAGAGTTTTAGTTTCATTAACATTTTAACACTCAGGAAAAGGCTCCTAAACATACCAAGTAGTCCAACTCTTTTTGTCCATGACGCAACATCATATATGTTGCCATCTGTGTCCATTGGAAGGCTGCTACTTGTGATGTAAGGCACAGGAACAGGTAAAACACTGAAAGAGGGCACTCAAGTTAGTCTCCAACACAACCCATATCTGACCTGTAAGTTTATCATCGAAATGCTATTGGTCCTTAAAAGACCATGAATATTTATTCTATAGTCACTTACACCACCCATGTTATCTTCACTATAAGATCAAACAATATTGTGCAATGTTTTGTCTAAGAGACCGCAGATGACATCTTTACTGAGTGTCTCCAATATATAAATTCCTCTCAAGCAAAACATATTGTTAAAAATAAACGTTCAGTTCTCACCACCACAGAGTCCCATGTCAAATAGTTGTGTAGATCTGGTCAAAGTGGCAAAGGCCTTTGCTTATAAATGTGCAGGTTGAGATAAAGATCATCCAATATGCTTTCTTTCCTCTTTCTTTCGAAAATGCATATTGAAATTGCTTTATTGTCATTTTTTTGTTATTGTGTGAGTAATCACTACTCCCATTTGAGAGTAAATGAGATATGTAATTTGATCAACTTGAGTGTCAGATGTTGGGGCTTCCCTGACTATTCACCAGATAACGGGGCTGTCCTGATTCAAAATGTAGTCGTAAAAATAACATACTTGGCACAGGCTTTCTGAAAACTCTAATCTCACACACAGATTTAATAAATATGACCCTGTGGAGAAATATCAGTGATTGTGAATCATTTCAAGTGCAAAGGTTGAGTGATTGTTTATGGAATATATACAGTGCCTTCGGAGAGAGTTCAGACCCCTTGATTTTTTTCCACATTTTGTTACATTACAGCCTTATTCTAAAATGGATTTAAAAAAAAAAATAATCCTCAGCAGTCTACACACAATACCCCATAATGACAAAGCAAAAAATGTTTTTTAGAAATGTTTGCACATTTATTAAAAATAACAAACATAAATACCTTTATTTACATAAGTGTTCAGATCCTTTGCTATGAGACTCAAAATTGTGCTCAGGTCCATCCTGTTTCCATTGATCATCCTTGAGATATTTCTACAAATTGATTTGAGACCACCTGTGGCAGATTCAATTAATTGGATATGATTTGGAAAGGCACCTGTCTACTGTAAATAAGGTCCCACAGTTGACAGTGCATATCAGGGCAAAAACCAATTATTGTCCATAGAGCTCCGAGGCAGGATTGTGTTGAGGCACAAATCTGGGGAAGGGTACCACAAAATGTCTGCAGCATTGAAGGTCACCAAGAACACAGTGGCCTCCATCATTTTGCAGCATTGAAGGTCCCCAAGAACATTCCCGACGGCACGTCACAAGTCTAGGAAGTATGTCAATGGAAGGACTATACCCTTAAAGTACTGTGAATAAACCTAATTCACATCCCAGAATGCAAATTGAGGAAATGCAAATAAATGTATGTATTAATAAATTAAAATAATATATTCCCATTAAATAGACTGGAAGGTATGGAACGAGATATTCACATTGTTGCTGGTACTTGAGTATACAAACTATTGTGCAATTATTCTGGCATATACAGGACTATTTTGCAATATTTCACTAATGTGGTTCCAGTTTTCACAACCAGTAGAACTGGTATGTTCAGAATTCAAACTATGCCTTTTCGTCTGGAATGTCCTGGACAGTATGAAGCCATACTACTTATTCAACATTATAACCCTAAACAACCCCAAACCAACCCTTGGCTTCACAGTCATATCTGGATCACATTGTGCTAATAAGTTTTTGAACTTCTTCTAGCCTATTTACATTTTTTATTTAACCTTTTTATTTAACTAGGCAAGTCAGTTAAGAACAAATTCTTATTTACAATGACGGCCTACCCTAGTCAATCTGTTTCTTGCTTAAGTTGATCATATTTCATTTTTCTAAATGTGAAAACCTATGGCTATCTATATTGCTTTTTTCCTTTAAGTAATTCAATCCTTCAGATACAAAATTATTAAATTGGGAACACATATGGCCTTTCCTTTGAATAAAATAAAATGTATTTATTTTGCACACAACATGCAAGAGCAGCATGACAGTCAAATGGTTTGTGAACAAATGGACTATGGGTTTTAAAATGAGTTTGAATAAAAAACTTTGGGGAAAACCTTATGCAGACGCTGCTCCCCTGTGCACTTAACTGGACCTTTTTGAACAGAGTGCAGGGAGGTCAAATGAACAGCATCATTTACTATAGGTTCATGAACAAATAAATAAATATGCTATGTAAACAAGTGAAAAAGTAATACATATATTAATTAATAAATAGATTGAAATGAATAAATAAATATATCAAGTTTATCATTTATCCTCCAAAGAACAAGACCAGTCTAAGGACGCTTGTTGTGTTTTGCTAGTATCCCTTCAGCCACTTGTAGACGTTATCAAGGATTTTGTAACCCATTAATTTCCTTTTGTATGAACTGTCCCCTGGCTTCTCCAGATCTAGTTTCACACAGTTTTGATTATCCATGGCTGCTATGAACTGGCTCCTGATGACTTCAGTCTGAGATATGAATCTCTCTGAGTCTCCAGTCAAATCATCTCGCCGAATCATTTGTTTCAGTTGTCTAAGGTATCCATCGATGGCACAGGAGGATCTAGCGGCAGAGACACTCGTCACAGGCAGAATGATGTCTGTAATGGTCAAATTTAGTTGTGGGTCTTCTCCCTGGAAATTGTTGTTAACCTAATGAGAAGATACATTTTGGATTTAAGCACCATTTTACAGTCTTTCTTTTTCAGAGCTTATGTTTTCTTTCTTGTTTAATCATTTTACCAAATATTATTATACTAAGCTCTTTCCATTATTTCACTTTTACACAATATAATAACCATGTCCATAGTTCATATTTATTGAACTGCATTGTTGGTTAAGGGCTTGTAAGTAAGCATTTCACGGTAAGGTTGTATTCAGCGCATGTGACAAATAACATTTGATGTCCACTACTTACATATTCTTTAAGCAGGTGTTGTGTTTGAGATGCAAGCCAGTTCAGAGTTTTGGATTTTGCAGCTTTTTTCAGGTGATTTTGGCCCATTGGTCTTGAGGCAGTGCTGACGATCAACAATGTTGCAATGAAAGATATTGGTAGTCCTAAACAAAACTCACATAGAAAGATACCTGTTCAACAATGAGGTAAATCAAATAACTATGAAAATCCTAATGCATTCCTTTTTGGAATAGATTTGACTGACTACTACAAACGGGTGAACATTTGATGCCACTCTTTGCATGGCTTGTCCATTTTAATGATTTCAAAAAAATCTGAATCCACTTCCACATATCCTACCAAATCAGAATTTTAGAGACATTTTGTAAAGTCTATGAATTGCCCATGAATACTCTCTTAGATTAGTTAGTTTTTATTCTTTGTATAAAAAATATGAAAAATAAACATTTTGTTTGCGGCAACTATATTATGTAAGTGACTGTGGTGTTAAAGTGTCTTACCTCGAGTGAGATGCATGGCACAAGTTTCTGAAGATGTGTTAATGAGTGCTTGTCTAGTGATGTCTGACAGTTTTTGAATTAATGAGACTAATATCTATTTCAAACATGGAAATATACCTACATGGAATCAATCCCATAATCTACTAAGCAATCTTGTAGTCATTTTTCCTACCGCAGCGTAGTGTTTACTAGCAGACTTTGGTTTGCAAGTGGAAGGTGTCACAAGGTTACTACTTTCCTCCATGATCACTGCAAATATGATGTTGATGAATCAGGTGATCAAACCAATGAGCATGGTTGAATAGGAATAACTTTGCATGCATTGCAAATAATGCATTGCATCCATGTCCACTAGAATATGAGAAATAGAAGGCATTTTAGAATAAAACCACTCACAGAAAAAGTGTAATGTGAGATGTAATCTTGCACATTTTGTTTAACGGTTTCACGGTTTAAATCCCCCATTAGTCACAAGTTAAGGTGATTAACCTGAACATTAACACGGAACACATACAGAGCACATACAGTGACTTTTTCCACATTTTGTTGTGTTACAGCCTGAATTTAAAATGGATCAAATTAAAATGTTTTGTGTGACTGATCTACACACAATACCCCATAATGTCAAAGTGGAATGATGTTTTTAGAAATGAAATGAAATGAAAGTGAAAAGCTGAAATGTATTGAGTCAACAAAACGGTTGAAAACTTATTATGGCAAACCTAAAGAGCACCTGGATGTTCGACAGGGTTACTGGCAAAATATTCTGTGGGCAGATTAAACTAAAGTTGAGCTGTTTCGTAGTAACACACAAAACTATGTGCGGAGAAAAAAAGGCACAGCACACCAACATCAAAACCTCACCCCAACTGTAAAGTATGGTGGAGGGAGCATCATGGTTTGGGGCTGCTTTGCTGCTTCAGGGCCTGGACAGCTTGCTATCATCGACGGAGAAATGAATTCCCAAGTTTATCAAGATCTTTCGCATGAGAATGTAAGGCTATCTGTCCACCAATTGAAGCTCAACAGAAGTTGGGTGATGCAACAGGACAACGACCCAAAACACAGAAGTAAATCAACAACAAAATGGCTTCAACAGAAGAAAATTCGCTTTCTGGAGTGGCCCAGTCAGAGTCCTGACCTCAACCCGATTTGAGATGCAGTGGCATGACCTCGAGCAGTTCACACCAGACATCCCAATAATATTGCTGAACTGAAACAGTTTTGTAAAGAGGAATGGTCCAAAATTCTTCCTGACCGTTGTGCAGCTCTGATTCGCAACTACAGAAAATGTTTGGTTGAGGTTATTGCTGCTAAAATGTGATCAACCAGTTATTAAATCCAAGGGTTCACGTACTTTTTCCACCCTGCACTGTGAATGTTTACAAAGTGTGTTCAATAAAGACATGAACATGTTTAATTGTTTGTGTGTTTATTAGTTTAAGCAGACTGTGGTGATCTATTGTTGTGACTTCTATGAAAATAAAATTAAATTTTATGACCAATTTATGCAGTAATCCAGGTAATGCCAAAGGGTTTACATACTGTTTCTTGCCACTGCACTTTCCCACAACAGGAAAGTGGTGTAATGTAGATCTCTGGTATGTGTTCTGTCAACTGTTGCCAGGCAACCTTTCAGAAGGATCCACAGCCAAATGCAGCCACTCGATTGTTAACAAGCAACAGGGCCTTGAAAAAACTCTACCAAAAACTCAAAAGTAAATTAGTTTGATATTGTGGCTCTCACACCATTTTATGGGATTGACTTTCCCTTTAATGGGTCTGTTATTTTTTGCTTTATCTACAACCCTAATCCTTTAGAATGGGCTCTCGGACACTTTCTTTGGCTGTGGAGGAGCAGCTTCGTAGCCTCTGTCTGAAGGACTTTCCATGTGGGCATGGCTGTTGGGTGAGTCCACATTAAGCTTTTTTGGCCATACATCAGATCAGAAAATAGGGCAGACAAACTTGTGTGATTTCACTCAAAGATCCCAAAGTCTCAATGTAATGGAATGGATGGTGCCAGAGCTATAAATACCAATTGTGCAAGTTCTCCCACTTAAAAAGATGAGAGAGACCTGTAATTTTCATCATAGGTACACTTCAACCATGACAGACAAAATGAGAAAAAAAATCCAGAAAATCACATTGTAGGATTTTTAATGAATTTATTTGCAAATTATGGTGGAAAATAAGTATTTGGTCAATAACAAAAGTTTATCTCAATACTTTGTTATATACCCTTTGTTGGCAATGACAGAGGTCATTTGTTTTCTGTAAGTCTTCACAAGGTTTTCACACACTGTTGCTGGTATTTTGGCCCATTCCTCCATGCAGATCTCCTCTAGAGCAGTGATATTTTGGGGCTGTTGCTTGGCAACACGGACTTTCAACTCCCTCCAAAGATTTTCTATTGGGTTGAGATCTGGAGACTGGCGAGGCCACTCCAGGACCTTGAAATGCTTCTTACGAAGCCACTCCTTCGTAGCCCGGGCGGTGTGTTTGGGATCATTGTCATGCTGAAAGATCTGTTTCATCTTCAATGCCCTTGCTGATGGAAGGAGGTTTTCACTCAAAATCTCACGATACATGGCCCCATTCATTCTTTCCTTTACACGGATCAGTCGTCCTGGTCCCTTTGCAGAAAAACAGCCCCAAAGCATGATGTTTCCACACCCATGCTTCACGGTAGGTATAGTGTTCTTTGGATGCAACTCAGCATTCTTTGTCCTCCAAACACGACGAGTTGAGTTTTTACCAAAAAGTTATATTTTGGTATCATCTGACCATATGACATTCTCCCAATCTTCTTCTGGATCATCCAAATGCACTCTAGCAAACTTCAGACGGGCCTGGACATGTACTGGCTTAAGCAGGGGGACACGTCTGGCACTGCAGGATTTGAGTCCCTGGCGGCGTAGTGTGTTACTGATGGTAGGCTTTGTTACTTTGGTCCCAGCTCTCTGCAGGTCATTCACTAGGTCCCCCCGTGTGGTTCTGGGATTTTTGCTCACCATTCTTGTGATCATTTTGACTCCACGGGGTGAGATCTTGCGTGGAGCCCCAGATCGAGGGAGATTATCAGTGGTCTTGTATGTCTTCCATTTCCTAATAATTGCTCCCACAGTTGATTTCTTCAAACCAAGCTGCTTACCTATTGCAGATTCAGTCTTCCCAGCCTGGTGCAGGTCTACAATTTTGTTTCTGGTGTCCTTTGACAGCTCTTTGGTCTTGGCCATAGTGAAGTTTGGAGTGTGACTGTTTGAGGTTGTGGACGGACAGGTGTAATTTATACTGATAACAAGTTCAAACAGGTGCCATTAATACAGGTAACGAGTGGAGTACAGAGGAGCCTCTTATTAAAGAAGAAGTTACAGGTCTGTGAGAGCCAGAAATCTTGCTGTTTGTAGGTGACCAAATACATATTTTCCACCATAATTTGCAAATAAATTCATTAAAAATCCTACAATGTGATTTTCCCTCATGTCTGTCATAGTTGAAGTGTACCTATGATGAAAATTACAGGCCTTTCTCATCTTTTTAAGTGGGAGAACTTGCACAATTGGCTGACTAAATACTTTTTTGCCCCACTGTATATACATAGTACATGGCTCTTGATGGTGCCATCCATCGAGCAAGGTCACCTCTTGGTGGTTTCCTACTCTTTTCATGTACAAGTAGTGGATATGAATGAGGTGGTCCAAAATACCTTTGATTAACAGAAGTGGAATGCTTTTTACCTCAACGGCATGTTCCTGTGCTGTTGTGTTTAGAGCAGATCCAGAGGGAGTATCTTTGAGGAGCAGAGTTGGGGCTACAGCGAGCAGGACGAGGGGAGAGAAGGTGCAGCCAAGGAGGAGGAGGAGGCCCTTATGGAGCACTTGACCAGTCCACTGTCCCCATGGCAACATGAGGGGTCATGGAGCCCCCAAGCCCGAACCCTGAGAGAGCTGTCTGTGCGAACACCTGAACTTCTCCATGGCAACTTCATATTTAGCCACTTCAACACCCTACGTATTGTAGACAAGGGTGTGAGTATCTTAGCTGTCTGATAGCCAATGCTCACAAGCCTTGATTCATTTGTTGTGCAATCTTTTGGCTCCAATTTATATTACCAGCCTTTATATACCTGTCCTGCTGAAATAAACAATTCATCCAACATTTTATTTTGTACAGTAATCGGCAATTATAGTAAGACGTGCCATCACTTTGAGCAGGACAGGCACAAGGTTGATTGCATACGAAAACCAATGTCGGATGAATGCATTATTTGATAAGTCCCAGCAGTGTTGTCTCGCATTTTCAGGAAAAGACCAGCTATATAGAGGAAGACCCTCCCCCATATGTTCCTATCTATTTGAATGTGAATTCATACTGTCAGTGAATGGGTCTTTTTGTGTGCATCAGGTCTCCATAGTCGATGATGGTGTGCTCAGGTTCTCCAATCTAAGAGAGTTAGTGCTGAGTGCCAACAAAATTTCTGAACTACAAGCAGAGTACCTGCCCTGCACTTTACAAGTGAGTCACACAACACAGGGAGAGGAGGGGCTGTGGCACATCAACCCATGTCTCATTGAATCCCACCACAGGGACACTCAGAGCGCCATTCGTCTGCACTGAACTATAGTAGGAGGAGTGATTCTGTGGAGTTAGGGTCGAGCCGGGATGTGGACATGAAGCTAGGGTGGGTTAGGGTTAGGGTTGAGCCGGGGTGTGGACATGAAGCTAGGGTGGGTTAGGGTTAGGGTTGAGCCGGGGTGTGTACATGAAGCTAGGGTGGGTTAGGGTTAGGGTTGAGCCGGGGTGTGGAGATGAAGCTAGGGTGGGTTAGGGTTAGGGTTGAGCCAGGATGTGGAGATGAAGCTAGGGTGGGTTAGGGTTAGGGTTGAGTCGGGGTGTGTACATGAAGCTAGGGTGTGTTAGGGTTAGGGTCGAGCCGGGGTGTGGACATGAAGCTAGGGTGGGTTAGGGTTAGGGTTGAGCCAGGATGTGTAGATGAAGCTAGGGTGGGTTAGGGTTGAGCCGGGGTGTGTACATGAAGCTAGGGTGGGTTAGGGTTAGGGCTGAGCCAGGATGTGGAGATGAAGCTAGGGTGGGTTAGGGTTAGGGTTGAGCCGGGGTGTGTACATGAAGCTAGGGTGGGTTAGGGTTAGGGTTGAGCTGGGATGTGGACATGAAGCTAGGGTGGGTTAGGGTTAGGGTTGAGCCAGGATGTGGAGATGAATCTAGGGTGGGTTAAGGTTAGGGTTGAGCCAGGATGTGGAGATGAAGCTAGGGTGGGTTAAGGTTAGGGTTGAGCTGGGTTGTGGACATGAATCTAGGGTGGGTTAGAGTTAGGGTTGAGCCGGGGTGTGGACATGAAGCTAGGGTGGGTTAGGGTTAGGGTTGAGCCGGGGTGTGTACATGAAGCTAGGGTGTGTTAGGGTTAGGGTTGAGCCGGGGTGTGTACATGAAGCTAGGGTGGGTTAGGGTTAGGGCTGAGCCAGGATGTGGAGATGAAGCTAGGGTGGGTTAGGGTTAGGGTTGAGCCGGGGTGTGTACATGAAGCTAGGGTGGGTTAGGGTTAGGGTTGAGCCGGGATGTGGATATGAAGCTAGGGTGGGTTAGGGTTAGGGTTGAGCCGGGGTGTGTACATGAAGCTAGGGTGGGTTAGGGTTAGGGTTGAGCTGGGATGTGGACATGAAGCTAGGGTGGGTTAGGGTTAGGGTTGAGCCAGGATGTGGAGATGAATCTAGGGTGGGTTAGGGTTAGGGTTGAGCCGGGGTGTGTACATGAAGCTAGGGTGGGTTAGGGTTAGGGTTGAGCCGGGATGTGGATATGAAGCTAGGGTGGGTTAGGATTAGGGTTGAGCTGGGATGTGGACATGAAACTAGGGTGGGTTAGGGTTAGGGTTGAGCCAGGATGTGGAGATGAAGCTAGGGTGGGTTAAGGTTAGGGTTGAGCCAGGATGTGGAGATGAAGCTAGGGTGGGTTAAGGTTAGGGTTGAGCCAGGTTGTGGACATTAATCTAGGGTGGGTTAGAGTTAGGGTTGAGCCGGGGTGTGGACATGAAGCTAGGGTGGGTTAGGGTTAGGGTTGAGCCGGGGTGTGGACATGAAGCTAGGGTGTGTTAGGGTTAGGGTTGAGCCGGGGTGTGGACATGAAGCTAGGGTGGGTTAGGGTTAGGGTTGAGCCAGGATGTGGAGATGAAGCTAGGGTGGGTTAGGGTTAGGGTTGAGCCGGGGTGTGTACATGAAGTTAGGGTGGGTTAGGGTTAGGGTTGAGCCAGGATGTGGAGATGAAGCTAGGGTGGGTTAGGGTTAGGGTTGAGCCGGGGTGTGTACATGAAGCTAGGGTGTGTTAGGGTTAGAGTTGAGCCAGGATGTGGAGATGAAACTAGGGTGGGTTAGGGTTAGGATTGAGCCGGGTTGTGGACATGAATCTAGGGTGGGTTAGAGTTGGGGTTGAGCCGGGGTGTGGACATGAAGCTAGGGTGGGTTAGGGTTAGGGTCGAGCCGGGATGTGGACATGAAGCTAGGGTGGGTTAGGGTTGAGCCAGGATGTGGACATGAAGCTAGGGTGGGTTAGGGTTAGGGTCGAGCCGGGATGTGGACATGAATCTAGGGTTTGGTCAAATTGATTAGAAAATTCACAGATGTTGGTGTGATGTATCACTAAAAACATTCAAACAAGTAGGCCATATTACTTTTTCTATTATTCATGACATTGGTAGGGTAACTTATAATATCATTGGGATGTTTTATGAACACACGCTGATGCATATAGTGATCGTCTTTGATATCACTGCACAGTCCTTCAATTGCATTGTATGCGTTCGTTTGAAAGGTTTTGGAGCTCTACGCCAACCAGGTTTCCAGCCTTAAAGGTCTTAGCAGCCAGCCTCTACCCTGCCTTCAGCATCTGGGTCTGGGCTGCAACAGGCTGGGTTCCCCCGCAGACATCCAGTACCTCACTGGAACTCTATGGTAAGTGCTCACACACAGGGCAAATGACAAGCAGTACAATTTCAGTACTCATCTGCACTTGCTCACAATCACCAGCAGGTGACAACAGACTCTGGCAATAATAGGA
Organism: Oncorhynchus mykiss; assembly: GCF_013265735.2. NCBI lineage: Eukaryota > Metazoa > Chordata > Actinopteri > Salmoniformes > Salmonidae > Oncorhynchus > Oncorhynchus mykiss. The sequence goes on from NC_048575.1 coordinate 58,479,151, forward strand.
AGTGACATTACATTCCTTAGCAGTCATATGTATAATAATAACTTTCATTGTATAGCGCTTTTCAATTCAAGTAACAACGTTATGCACATCATAAAATAATAAAATAAAAGTTCTAACAAAAGTAACCTTTGCGGGTGAAACGGAGGATCTTAGGAAAGGGGGGTACCTAGTCAGTTGTACAACTGAATGAATTCAACTGAAATGTGTCTTCCACATTTAACCAAACCCCTCTGAATCAGAGAGGTGCGGGGGGCTGTCTTAATCGACATCCACGTCATCGGCGCCCAGGGAACTGCCTTAATCGACATCCACGTCATCGGCGCCCAGGGAACAGTGTGTTAACAGCCTTGCTCAGAATGACAGATTTTTACCTTTTGGTTACTGGCCCAACGCTGTACCCGAAACGTACCTGCCGCCCATCTATTAGGGCCACAACATATTATAGTTACTAAAATACTATTTTCATAAAAATATGAACAAGCTATCATGTATATTTATTTAGTTGCTATACCATCTAGTCCCAATATGAGAAACATACTCTTTTTTTTTACCATGGCTGTTCAGGTTGTTTGATTGGTCAAGTGATAAGTGATGAAAAGGCAGATCCCATACATACAGAGGCAGTTCCACAGCTTCCTCTCACCAGCTGTCAGCTCAGCCCTTGCATGCTGTCTCCCTCTTCAGGCCACAGCTGGTATCTCTGGACCTGAGCTGGTCTGGCTTCCAAGGACAGCGGGCCCTAGTGGATGCCCTGGTCACCCTGCCTTGCCTGAGGACCTTGGTGCTAGAGGGCAACCCCCTTACCTTCACCCCTTCCTACCCGGGCTTCATCCTGGACAGCCTCCCGAGGCTGCTCTACCTGGACGCCACACGGGTTACACCGGATGATCACCATCGCTTTGAAGGCCTGGCCAAGATGAGAGGTTAAGCTATCAATCACCACACTATCACCATTTTCTTACATTATATAGTGTGACTACTACGTCTGCGCTGATCGGTTGAGGGATGAGCGTTGTGTAGTAGTGACTCACACAAGATTGTTATTTTTTTATTTTTTTATTTCACCTTTATTTAACCAGGTAGGCCAGTTGAGAACAAGTTCTCATTTACAACTGCGACCTGGCAGTTGTAAATGATAGTTGATCTGATTGGACATCGGATTCGCCAGGCATGAATCAGCACCCCTTACCTGTTCAATGATGTGGACACATAGTGTATTTTCATATTGAAGGAGCCTGCCTTACAGTGATTCTTGAAAGAGCATTCTACAAACTAAATCGGTTATTATCTTCCTCTTTATCTCAGGCATTTCCCAGCAGTTGCTTGTGTTCTCATCACTCTGTTAGGCCTGTGCATTTCATCATCAATGAGAGCCAAGTATCCTAGCCAAAAAATCAACTAGGTTCATCCTATCACACACAGTACCTTCAGAAAGTATGCATACCGCTTTACTTATTTGACATTTTGTTGTGTTACAGCCTGAATTCAAAAGAGATTACAGCCTGAGTTTAAATAGATTTTTTTCTCACCCATCTACACACAATAACCCATTATGACAAAGTGAAAACAGGGTTTTAGAAATGTTTGAAAATGAAATAAAGAAATGTCTCATTTACATTAGTATTCACACCCCCGAATTTTTTAAGTAAAATAAAAACTCCTTAGTCCTTGCCGATGACAAGCATAGCCATAACATGATGCAGCCACCACTATGCTTGAAAATATGAAGAGTGGTACTCAGTGATCTGTTGGATTGCCCTAGGACATAAAGTTAATTTATTTAGCAGTTTTACTTTTGTGCCTTATAGCAAAACATGTGTTTTGGAATATTTGAATTCTGTACAGGCTTCCTTCTTTTCACTCTATCATTTAGGTTAGTATTGTGGAGTAAATACAAGGTTGTTTATCCATCCTCAGTTTTCTCCTATCACAGCCATTAATGTCTGTAAATGTTTTAAAGTCACCATTGGCCTCATAGTGAAATCTGAGTGGTTTCCTTCCTCTTTGGCAACTGGGTTAGGAAGGACGCCAGTATCTTTGTAGTGACTGGGTGTATTGATACACCACCCAAAGTGTAATGAATAACTTGAAGTTTTAGCCATCTACCAATAGATGCCCTTCTTTGCGAGGCATAGGAAAACCTCCCTGTGTTTGTGGTTGAATCTGTGTTTGATATTCACTGCTTGACTGAGGGACAGTACAGTATGTATGGAGTAGTCAATCAAAAATCATGTTTAACACTATTATTGCACACATAGTGAGTCCATGCAACTTATTATGTGACTTGTTAATCACATGTTTACCCTTAAACTTATTTAGACATGCCATAACAAAGGGGTTGAATACTTATTGATTCAAGACATTTCAGCTTTACATTTTTTATTCATTTGTAAAAATGTGTAAAAACATAATTCCACTTTGACATTATGGGGTATTGTGTGTAAGCTAGTGACACTATTTAAATTGACACTATTTTAAATTCAAGCTGTTAACACAACAAAATGTGGAAAAAGTCAAGGGGTATACAGTTGAAGTCGGAAATTTATATACACCTTAGCCAAATATATTTCAACTCAGTTTTTCCCAATTCCTGACATTCAATCCTAGCAAAAATGATCTGTCTTTGGTCAGTTACCACTTAATTTTAAGAATGTGAAATGTCAGAATAATAGTAGGGAGAATTATTTATTTCAGCTTTTACTTCTTTCATCACATTCCCAGTGGGTCAGAAGTTTACATACACTCAATTAGTATTTGGTAGCATTGCCTTTAAATTGCTTAACTTGGGTCAAACGTTTCGGGTAGCCTTCCACAAGCTTCCCACAATAAGTTGGGTGAATTTTGGCCCATTCCTCCTGACAGAGCTGGTGTAATTGAGTCAGGTTTGTAGGCCTCCTTGCTCGCTTTTTCAGTTCTGCCCACAAATATTCTATGGGATTGAGGTCAGGGATTTGTGATGGCGACTCCAATACCTTGAATTTGTTGTCCTTATGCCATGTTGCCACAACATTGGAAGTATGCTTGGGATCATTGTCCATTTGGAAGACCCACTTGCGTCCAAGCTTTAACTTCCTGACTGATGTCTTGAGATGTTTCTTCAATATATCCACATAATTTCCCGTCCTCATGATGCCATCTATTTTGTGAAGTGCACCAGTCCCTCCTGCAGCAAAGCACCGCCACAACATGATGCTTCCACCCCCGTGCTTCACGTTTGGGATGGTGTTCTTCGGCTTGCAAGCCTCCCCCTTTTTCCTCCAAACAGAACAATGGTCATTATGGCCAAACAGTTCTATTTTTGTTTCATCAGACCAGAGGACATTTCCCCCAAAAGTACGAACTTTGTCCCCATGTGCAGTAGCAAACCGTAGTCTGACTTTTTTTATGGCGGTTTTGGAGGAGTGGCTTCTTCCTTGCTGAGCGGCCTTTCAGATTATGTCGATATAGGACTTGTTTTATTGTGGATATAGATACTTTTGGATATAGATACCTGTTTCCTTCAGCATCTTCACAAGGTCCTTTGCTGTTGTTCTGGGATTGATTAAAACGTTTCGCACCAAAGTACGTTCATCTCTAGGAGACAGAACACGTCTCCTTCCTGAGCGGAATGACAGCTTTGTGGTCCCATGGTGTTTATACTTGCGTACTATTGTTTGTACAGATGAACGTGGTACGTTCAGGCTTTTGGAAATTGCTCCCAAGGATGAACCATACTTGTGGAGGTCTACTTGTGGAGGTCTTGGCTGATTTATTTTTATTTTATTTTATATTTATTTAGATTAAATAAATTAAATAATATGTCTGTAAACAATTGTTGGAAAAATTACTTGTGTCATGCACACAGTAGATGTCCTAACCGAATTGCCAAAACTATAGTTTGTTTAACAAGAAATTTGTGGAGTGGTTGAAAAATGAGATTTAATGACTCCAACCTAAGTGTATGTAAACTTCTGACTTCAACTGTATCTCTGTTTTATGCGTGTGTGTGATGCACTTAAGCGTAGTGGGTGTGGAATCAGGCGCAGGAGGCAGAAAGTACTGAGTAGTGCTTTATTTAGGCACGGGGAAAATTGTGCGAGCCAAAACTCACGGGCGCAACAAACACAATACCCAAAACCAGGACCTAACAAGTCCAGAGGGAAAATCCCAAAATGAAACACGCTACCAACACTCTCCCACACACAAACACAGTGGGGGAAAAATAAGCCCGCACAAAGAGCAGGCGGGACGACCAGCTAAAATATCCCAACTAAATGTAAACAAAAACAGGTGCAACTGATAAGACAAAACAAACAGAAAAGGGAAAAAGGATCGGTCACCTTCGGTAGGAGTCGTGACAGTGTGGGAATACTTTGGAACAGATTTACCAAAATGAAGTCCTGTGGAGCTGATTTGCTGGTGTTTTTACAGTCTTTTATGTCCAACAAGTAAAATAATGAAACTTGGGGGGCCAAATAAAATCACTTGGGGAAATGTATCGGCCTGCTTTTGAAGAGTAAGATGGTTATGTTCCATCCACAGACTGGATAGTGGACCAGGCCATGGCAACAGTGACAGTGCGAAGGATCAGAGGTGTCCCGGACCCACTGCTGACTGTGGATGAGAGTGCCCCTGAGTTCCCTGTGGTCAGCTACAGCTACTTTGTCAACTATGAGTTCCTCAGCCAACCACCCCCTGGCAACAAGGCATGATATCCCATTTTTCTGTTTAGTCATTCAACTTAATTGATTGTCATATTACAATCTAGTTATTGATTGGTCACAGCAGGCTGGCAGTGACACTGCATCCACATCTGATCCAATGACACCCATGGCGGAGAAGATGGATAGGGGCATCGTTGGCATCTATGAGACACCAAAAGAGAACTGTGAGGAGGAAACAACCAACACTCCAATGCCAGACACCACAGCCAGGACAATGGAGAGTTTGGAAACTAACCATTGTTCCATTGATGGTAAACAACTTTCAGTGAAGTATTCATAATCCTTGACTTATTCCACATTTTACAGCCTGAATTCAAAATGAATTAAACATTTTTTTTTTCTCACCCATCTACACACAACCCATAATGACAAAGTGAAAAATATTTTTTGAAATCTTTGCAAATTTGTTGAAAATGAAATACAGAAATAATTAATTTACATAAGTATTCAAACCCTTTTGCAATGACACTCCAAATTGAGCTCGGGTGCATCCAATAGCCTTTGATCATCCTCTAGATGTCACTTCAACTTGATTAGAGTCCACCTGTAGCCAATTCAATTATTTGGACATGATTTATAAAGAAACACACCTGTCTATATAAGGTCCCACAGTTGACAGTGCCTGTCAGAGCAGAAACTATACCATGAAGTCCAAGGAACTGTCCAAAGAGCACAGAGATAGACTTGCGGTCATATATCTGGAGAAGGGTATAAAACAATTTCTAGAGTGTTGACAGTTTCCAAGAACACAGTGATCTCCATCATTAGGAAATTGAAAAAATATGGAACTACCCAGACTCTGCATAGAGCTGGCCTTCCGACCAAACTGAGCAACTGGGCAAGAAGGACCTTGGTAAGGGAGGTGACCAAGAACCCAATGACCATTCTGACAGAACTACAGAGTTCCTTGGCCGAGGTAGGAGAACCTGCCAGAAGGAAATGTCTCTACAACACTTCACCAATCTGGGCTTTATGGGAGAGTGGCTAGATGGAAGCCACTCCTGAGAAAAAGGCACATGATCGCACACCTGGAATTTGCTAAAAGGCATGTGAAAGACTCTCAGATCTTAAGGCAAACGATTCTGTGGTCTGATGAGGCAAAAATTTAACCTTTTGGCCTGAATGCAAAGGGCTATGTCTGGAGAAAACCAGGCACAGCTCATCACCCGACGAACACCATCCCTACAGTGAAGCATGGTGGTGGCAGTATCATGCTATGGGGATGCTTTTCAGTGGCAGGGACTGGTAAGGATAGAAGAAACAACGAATGGAGCCAAATACAGGCAAAGTGTTGATGAGAACCTGCTTCATAGTGCCAACAAATTTAGACTGGGGCAAAGATGTATGTTCCAACAGGACAATGAGCCCAAGCATACAGCCAAAGCAATGCTGTAATTGCTACAGAATAAGAATGTGAAAGTCCTTGAGTGGCCCAGCCAAAACCCAGATGTGAATCCCATTGTAAATCTGTGAAAAGACTTGACGATTGTTGCGCCCTATCTAACGTCACAGAGCTTGAAAAAAATCTCAAAATCCAGATGTGCAAAGCTGATACATACCCAAGATGACTCAAAACTGTAATTGCCGCCAAAGGTGCTTCTACAAAGTATTGACTCAGGGGTATGTATATATGAGATATTTCTGTATTTCATGTTTTCACCGTGTCATTATGGGGTATTGAGTGTGTGTATATGGGTGAAAGAAAAATACAATGGATTAAATATATGTTCAGACTGTAACACAACAAAATGTGTCAAAGTACTTTAACCACCACACAGAAGGCTTCCTGAGCAGAAGGCTTCCCATATTGCAGGTTCTCTTCAATAAATTAAGGTAGTGTGATCATGATTACTTTGGCCAAGTATCAGAGAACACTATGCAGAGTTGTTAAGGACGAAGGAACATTAATTAAAGGGATATTGTCCAGAAATGTTAACTGAATCTTGTTTTCTTACCTTCAGAGGAGTTGTATTTCCTACAATTTTAATACAAGCTTTACAGAAAGCCCTGTGATGTGAAGATAGACTTCCAGTCATTGCGATAATGCTAGTTAGCATGGCTTGCTCAACTACCTTTAAACTGCACGCATAGACACAAAACTACTATCCATGAGTTCATCTGACTCTGGGTAAGTAGAAAATTATTACCAAAATCTCACACTATACCTAGATTAATATTTGAGGGACGCAGGGCTGTGCATAGGATGCCTTTTCATTTGATTCCACTAGGTGATTCTTGAAACCTCCATCGCCTGACCTGAGCTTTTACTGATCTCATCCTCTGTCATCTATAAAATCACTCTCTGTCTTTAGTTAGTAACAACTATTTATCTCTCTCTCTCTCTCACTGCCCCCATTTTGCAGTGATAATGAACAGCACACATAAGCTGGCATGGGCAGAGTCCATGGACTATGACCACACAAGTGTGCATAGTGTTGGTGACCTGGGGTCCTTCAAGTCCTTTGTCCTTCGTGGGCTCTGGTTGACTGTGGAGGAGGAGAAGGTACAGAACAAAATAGACACTCCGCCCCATGCAAACAAAGACAGTTCACATACTCCCACACCCACATACTGAGTTCTCTAGATGCATAGATTTATGTTCAGGTTGATGCATGGATGTCTTGTGAGGATTGAGTAATTGTTATCTGACTATTATTTGGCTTTTTTTAGGTCCTCTCATGGCCTGCTCCTTCAGGAGAACAGCCAATAACCAAATCTACAACAGAAAAGAAAGGGGGGAAAGAGGTGATGTTACACAATTTGTATTCTCTCATGGAAGTCACAACCTTTCGCCAGAATTTTGTTTCTGGGTAAACGAGATTACACAATTTAACAGTCCTTATAGTCTGGTGATGGAACAGTTCTCAACCAGGTCATTTTTTCAGAGAGGTTTATAATATCACTGAACAGCTGATAAACGTTTCCTTGTTAGTGGCACCGTATCACATGCCATAACCTGTTTTTCAGCATAGTCATGTCAGGTCATTGCTTCCTCATATACTTTATGTGGCTGTTGCGCGTTTGTGGTTAACACAATGGGAGAGGGAAATTCAATTCCATGACACTCAAACTGGTCGAGTTACAGTACATCACATTTTTGAAATGGTTACAATCACTTACAAGCCATGGTAGTGTGAAAAAATCTTTCAGATACACTATTTAAAAAGCATAACCATTAATCTGACGAGATCACGTCCAGTAAGTCCATTTTTTTAAATTGTTTTTATTTATATTTATTTCACCTTTATTTAACCAGGTAGGCTAGTTAAGAATAAGTTCTCATTTACAACTGCGACCTGGCCAAGATAAAGCAAAGCAGTGAAACACAAACAACAACACAGAGTTACACATGGAATAAACAAACATACAGAATAACACAATAGAGGAAAAAATGTCTATAAACAGTGTGTGCAAATGAGGTAAGATAAGGGAGGTAAAGGCAATAAATAGGCCATAGTGGCAAAATAATTACAATTTAGCAATTAAACACTGGAGTGATAGATGTGCAGAAGATGAATGTGCAAGTAGAGATACTGGGGTGCAAAGGAGCAAAAAAATAAATAACAGTATGGGGATGAGGTAGTTGGATGGGCTATTTACAGATGGGATATGTACAGGTGCAGTGATCTGTGAGATGCTCTGACAGTTGGTGCTTAAAGTTAGTGAGGGAGATATGGGTCTCCAGCTTCAGGGATTTTTGCAATTCGTTTCAGTCATTGGCAGCAGAGAACTGGAAGGAAAGGCTTTGGGGGTGACCAGTGAAATATACCTGCTGGAGCGCGTGCTACGGGTGGGTGTTGCTATGGTGACCAGTGAGCTGAGATAAGGCAGGGCTTTACCTAGCAAAGTCTTATAGATGACCTGGAGCTAGTGGGTTTGGCGACGAATATGTAGTGAGGTCCAGCCAACGAGAGCGTACAGGTCACAGTGGTTGGTAGTATATGGGGCTTTGGTGACAAAACGGATGGCACTGTGATAGACTACATCCAGTTTGCTGACTAGTGTTGGAGGCTATTTTGTAAATTACATCGCCAAAGTCAAGGATCAGTAGAATAGTCAGTTTTACCAGGGTATGTTTGGCAGCATGAGTGAAGGATGCTTTGTTGTGAAATAGGAAGACAATTCTAGATTTAGTTTTGGATTGGAGATGCTTAATGTGAGTCTGGAAGGAGAGTTTACAGTCTAACCAGACACCTAGGTATTTGTAGTTGTCCACATATTCTAAGTCAGAACCGTCCAGAGTAGTGATGCTGGACGGGCGGGCAAAAAAATAGTCGGCCCGAGAATTGAACCCTGTGGCACCCCCATAGAGACTGCCAGTGGTCCGGACAACAGGCCCTCCGATTTGACACAGTCTGAGAAGTAGTTGGTGAACCAGGCGAGGCAGTCATTTGAGAAACCAAGGCTTTTGAGTCTGCCGATAAGAATGTGGTGATTGACAGAGTCTATGGCGGTTATGATATCGTTTAGGACCTATAGGGTGGGTGAGGGGCACCCATGACCAGCTCGGAAACCAGATTGCATAGCGGAGAAGGTACGGTGGGATTCGAAATGGTCGGTGATCTGTTTGTTAACTGGCTTTCAAAGACCTTAGAAAGGCAGGGTAGGATAGATAAAGGTCTGTAGCAGTTTGGGTCTAGAGTGTCTCCCCCTTTGAAGAGGGGGATGACTGCGGCAGCTTTACAATCTTTGGGGATCTCAGACGGTACGAAAGAGAGGTTGAACAGCCTAGTAATAAGGGTTGCAACAATTTCGGCTGATAATTTTAGGAAGAGAGGGTCCAGATTGTCTAGCCCAGCTGATTTGTAGGGTCCAGATTTTGCAGCTCTTTCAGAACATCAGCTATCTGGATTTGGGTTAAGAAGAAATGGGAAGGCTTGGGCAAGTTGCTGTGGGGTGTGCAGAGCTGTTGACCAGGGTAGGTGTAGCCGGTTGGAAAACATGGCCAGCCATAGAAAAATGCTTATTGAAATTCTCAATTATTGTGGATTTATCGGTGGTGACAGTGTTTCCTAGCCTCAGTGCAGTGGGCAGCTGGGAGGAGGTGCTCTTATTCTCCATAGACTATACAGTGTCCCAGAACTTTTTGGAGTTTGTGCTGCAGGTTGCAAATTTCTGTTTGAAAAAGCTAGCCTTTGTTTTCCTAACTGCCTGTATATAATGGTTCCTAACTTCCCTGAAAAGTTGAATATTGCGGGGGCTATTTGATGCTAATGCCGTATACCACAGGATGTTTTTGTGCTGGTCAAGGGCAGTCAGGTCTAGAGTGAACCACGGGCTATATCTGTAATGGGCTATATCTGTTGTTACAAATATCTATATTTGTGACAACGTAATCTACCATTTCAGTAATCAGACGATTTTTCTCTGCCTTTTTACAGTATGTAGTAATCCAACACATGATATGTCTAATGGAAACCTTTTATGAACGCATTTATGGTAACAGATACGACTAGCACAAAACAAGTATTATTTTGTCTGTTGGACAGTGTGCGCGACCACCAAGCAACACTTGTTCCAACCAAAAATCAAAAGACAAGAAGAAGAAGAAAGACTCAATAATGGACCTGGTCCAGGACACTCCCATCAGAAGAACCCTGGGCTCGATCCATGTGCCACTACAGGACCTGGTGTCTGGTGATCAGAGAGTTGATGCCCTGTGCAACCTTGGGGTACTGCTCACAGAGCAAAGCACCAGGGCCATGCCACCCCGAGACAAGGTACTCTGTAGCTTGTGACTCTCCTCTTTCTCTGCAAGCAAAGTACAACTATCAAAGTGAAAATATGTGCCAAAGTTGACACCAGAGGCCCTTTGCTCTATATTATCTATATTAAAGTATTGGGGAAATTCCACAGTACTGGAATTATGCTGAGACTTATTTTTCACTTTAAACAAAAAAAACATAGAACAAAGACTACTTTGAACAATTTTCACAGTAAATAAATGAAACATGTAGGTCTACTGGAGAAACTGTGCAGATACAAAGTATGGTAACAGAATTACGGTAAAATCTCCTTCAGTTTTATTCTGTTACCAAACATTGTATCTGCAGAGTTCTTCCTGTAAATGTATTTTTGTTACATTTTCTGTGGAAATTATTAAAAGTAAACCTTAGTACACAGAATTCTATGGTGTGTTAAACTTTGAAATCAATGGTTTTGATTTGGTATCTGTCGGTTTTTGGTATCTGTCGGTTTTGATTTGGTATCTGTTGGTATTGGAGTCTGTGTTAAAAAGAAACATAACAATGGAATGAACCATGAAATTGCCCATTGTCATTTGTAAATTATCTATAACAGATCTTGACAGAAATAAACAATTGTGGTCAAGGCAAATAAAGAGTCATGAATCTCTTCTAGTCAATAGAGATAGGCCTATACAGTGCATTCGGAAAGTATTCAGACCCCATCACCGTTTCCACATTTTGTTACGTTACAGCCATATTCTAAGATGGATTAAATGGGTTTTTCCCCTACACTCAATACCCCAGAAAGACAAAGCAAAAACAGGTTTTTAGAAAGTTGTGCAAATGTATAAAGAACAGAAATACCTTATTTACATAAGTAGTCAGACCCTTTGCTATGAGACACGAACTTGAGCTCAGGTACATCCTGTTTCCATTGATCATCCTTGAGATGTTTCTACAACTTGGAGTCCACCTGTGGTAAATTAAATTGATTGGACATGATTTGGAAAGGCACACACCTGTCTATATAAGGTCCCACAGTTGACAGTGCATGTTAGAGCAAAAACCAAGCCATGAGGTCAAAGGAACTGTCCAAAGAGCGCCGAGACAGGATTGTGGTCTTATATCTGGAGAAGGGTATAAAACAATTTCTAGAGTGTTGAAAGTTTCCAAGAACACAGTGGTCTCTATCATTAGGAAATTGAAAAAATATGGAACTACGCTCACTCTGCCTAGAGCTGGCCTTCCGACCAAACTGAGCACAGTTTGGTCGCAACTGTGGGTTGACATGCACAGTCAACCCACAGTTGACAGTGCATGTCAGAGCCTGGCTAAAACCATCCCTACGGTGAAGCGTGGTGGTAGCATCATGCTGTGTGGATGTTTTTCAGCGGCAGGGACCGGGAGACTAGTCAGGATTGAGGGAAAGATGAATGGAGCAATGTACAGAGAGATCCTTGATGAAAACCTGCTCCAGAGCGCAGGTTCACCTTCCAACAGGGTTGTACCCTAAGCACACAGCCAAGACAACGCAGGAGTGGCTTTGGGACAAATCTCAATGTCCTTGAGTGGCCCAGCCAGAGCCCGGTCTTGAACCCGATTGAACATCTCTGGAGAGACCTGAAAATAGCTGTGCAGCAATGCTCCCCATCCAACCTGACAGAACTTGAGAGGATCTGCAAAGAAGAATGGGAAAAACTCCCCAAATATAGGTGCCAAGCTTGTAGCATCATACCCAAGAAGACTCAAAGTTGTAATCGCTGCCAAAGGTGCTTCAACAAAGTACTGAGTAAAGGTTCTGAATACTTATGTAAATGTCATATTTCAGTAAAAAATGTTATACATTTGCAAACATTTCTAAACACCTGTTTTTACTTTGTCATTACGGGGTATTTTGTGTAGATTGGAAGGAAAAAAAACTCTTAAATCCATTTTAGAATAAGTAGTAGCGTAACAAAATGTGGAAAAGTCAAGAAGGTCTGAATACTTTCCGAATGCACTGTACATGTCTGACATGCTTTGTAATTTTCTGCAGGACCCAAGTAAGAAAGCCAAACATGACAAGAAGAAGGAGGACAAGACAACTAAGTCAAGTGCTGACAGTGCAGGGGGGCAGAAGAATGTTGCACCACCCTCTAAAAGTGAGCAAAAATACATAGCAACTGTGTAGGCGTTGATCTGTTCTTAGGCCAGTTTTACCTGGATGAAAAATAGAATCCCTTAGCCTTGCTAGTTTCTAGAGAATAATATATTTGTGCAAGGGACACAGTGTACGGGAAAAAATGTACAATTCCATGTAAAATGGTAGCAAATAAGTTGTTCATAAGATTAAATATTTCCCTTCATACTTATAGGTAAGGGAAAAGGATGGAAGGAAAGCCAGGCAGATTTCCGCATGGACGACAACTCTGCTCCCAGTCCAAACCAGTTCGAGTCAATGACTGTGGAGTTCACTGTGCATCTGGATAAATGGCATTCAGCCTCTGAAGCTCATCACCTAGCTCACCCATGATGAGCCATCAGCCTAGCTATTTGTATGAAGAAAAACAAAAAGTTGTCATGACAAATTTCGGGATTAAAACCAATTACGAACTCAAATTGGTCAAGTTTATGATAATACAATGCACCCTTTTTGTCCCTCATGTTCCTAGTAGCTATATCAAAATATTGGGAAATTCAATTTTCAAAAGTTCATGGATCTAATAGCAGGAACTGGACATAGTCTACAAAAGTCACAAGGAATGAAGAATATCCAAATGACAAAACGCAAGGCACGCCCTTCAAGGTTATAGGATCAATCGGTGACAATACATGTAATGCAACTTCTCTTCAGGACAGCGAGGTAACTTGAATTTAGTAACCATAGTCGAGTCAATTCGCAACGATTCTCTAGACGAATAGCATAACTTCTTAAAAACGCGGATATGGTAGTATTTGTAAAGAATTATAACTGGATCAAGCAAATTATTAACGGGAGTATTTCAGCAACAGGTGCTCAAACATTGATTGTGCATCCTTCCCGCTAAGGATTGTATGGTGGTAAATGTCGAACAGCACTTCAGTTCTCCCCGAAACTCACTTCCTAAGTAGGCTACAACTATTTTGATGGTCTCTTCGTGTTTGTTTTTAATATCAAGTAAGTTAATTAGTGTTGTATTGAAACTCTTTTTTTAATGGCTAAGAATAAAAATGTTTGAATAAGCGCATAAAAAATGAAAACAAACCAAATATCTTGGGCTTGATAGGATAAATGATCAATTAATTAGTTAATCAATCACGCATTATATTGTATTTCCTTGTTTTATAATAAGTAAATACAGTCTAGTTTAAAATAACTAGTGTAACTAGTATATAATTGACAAATAGTTTTGTGGTGTAGCCTAAACTATTATCAACTATTATCATAAAGTTCTTTAGGCTACACCTGAGTGCTGGAACATTATTGAGGTGTTTCAGTTTCTGTTTATTAAACACACAAACCATCTTGCTCTTAAAGAAAATCAGAATTAAACTAAACTTAAATTGTAACTAAATCAAGTGAGTTTTGGACCATGTTTCTTTTTTATAGGCCTATGGGAATCACAGGAGGTTGGTGGCACCTTAATTGGGAGGACGGGCTTGTGCTAATGGCTGGAATAGAATAGCTGGAATGGTTTCAAATACCATTCCATTTACTCCATTCCAGCTATTATTATGAGCAGTCCTCCCCTCTGCAGCCTCCACTGGTGGGAATTGCATTCAAGCACCCTGTTATTGCCTTACGAAATAAGCAACACAATCTCACATTCAATTCGTGCAAATATGTACAAAAAGTAATTCAGCAGATTTCGTGCATTTTTGTGTGAAAATACACACATTTTTGTGCGACTTAATTCGTAGGAAAAGACACACTTTTGTGTGACTTCATTTATAGTTTGCCCCCCCAAAAAAATACCTTTTTGGGGGCAAACTTCCAAGCAATCTTTTTAAAGTTATTAGAGCAATGCATTTTGGTAAATGTTCTTTTACGCAGCCTTTGTATGTGTTCCACATAAAACAAACGTGTTAACAACCCAATATTGTTCATCAACCAGGTTTTATTAATGCCAATGCTGTTTTCTATGCTTGTTTTTGCTTAATAATTGTATAATGGTGCTAAGCCGCACAAAATCTGCTGAAATACTTTTTGTAGATATTTGCATGAATTGAGTGTGAGATTGTGTTGCAACAGGATAGAATAGGGCCGACATATGCAGCTCTTAACAAATGCAGTCTCAGCTAAAGCGGGAACATTGCCTTTAAATTTAAATTATGATGTAAAGCTGAACTTCTGTGATGCGGATTAATACCTCTAATACATGTCTAGACAGCCACTTGTTAAGCATAGCCTAGGTCTAATGTTGCGTTCATAACCAAGTGGGAAAGCATTTTTGGCAGTTAAATAAAAAAACAAAACATTATTTATAAAAAAATATTTAAGAATATGGCTTTTGAACACTATGATTTGTTTACAAGCATAATAGCTGTAATTGTAGTTTATGGTTGACACAGCTTGTGGACAATTAGCATCCAACTGGTATTTCCAACATCACAACTGGTAATTACCACCTTTCCACTTAATTATGGATGCAGCATTACATATTCCACAAACATGGTTTATTATTCTGTGGTGGAGAAAGCCCCATAAGTAGACTGGGCACCAGTCTGTTTGTGTCATCATGCCACTCCTTGTCATGGCAAACAGCTGACATGATAGCACAAACATACTGTATCTGGGACCAGGCTACCGCAGAGACACAATTATGTGTGACCTGCATACTTTTGGTATGAGACAATATAAGTTTGCCACTTGTAGTCTATTGTAGGCCTACTACATATACCAGTAGATACAGTACATACTGAATGACCGCAGTAATTCCGGAGTAATACCAAACTTTGCATCTGCACTGTTCTTCAAGAAAAGGTGTTTTTGTAAAGTTCTCAGTGGAAATTGTTATAAGTAGTCCTTGTGCATAGAGTTGTATGGTTTGCTTAACTTTGCAATAATTTGTTTGACTTACATTTTAAAGTGCCATTTTTTTGTCTCAGTGTCACTCTGTTACAGTGGAATTGCCCATAGGCTACCAGTGCCAATTCTGTCTGCTTGTTGCTAAAACGTATTGTGCTTGCAATTATTTTCAGAACCATGAGGATCCTCTTCAGAAACCTACGCCTCAGTAGATGGTCCATTGTCATTGGGACTGCGTTGGTGTCATTGATTGGTGTCATCTTTATGACGATGGACGTCAATGTCTCACTAACATATAGGGGAGAGCTCAGAGTGTGGCGTAAGAACCACACAGGTTGGCATTGGAACACCTCTGCCTCCACCACACCACTGCTGTCACAGCCTACTGTGGATGTTTTCAAGTGCTCCCTCAATGACAGCATGCAGAATATTCCGTCCTCTGTCCCACCTGCCCACCGTAACTTCCTCATGTATAAACACTGCAGGACATTCCCCCGCCTGCTGTCTCCAACACCCTGTGAGAATGACCTTTTTCTCCTGCTGGCCATTAAGTCCACAGCCATCCAGGTGGATCGCAGGATTGCGCTCCGGAGCACTTGGGGGAAGAGGGGATATGTTCAGGGTAAAAGGGTGAAACTGTTGTTCTTAGTAGGTAAGTCGTTAGACAGAATACAGGGATTCCTGCTGCAGCAGCTACTGGAGTGGGAGAGCAGGCAGTTTGGAGACATCCTGCAATGGGATTTTGAGGACAGTTTTTTCAACCTGACCCTGAAGGAGGTCCACTTCCTGAACTGGTTCACCTTGGAGTGCCAGTGGGCCCACTTTGTGTTCAAAGGGGACGATGACGTTTTTGTTCACACAAGCAATCTGGTTGAATATGTTAAAGGCCACAAGCCCTCTGAGCAACTCTTCGCTGGTGACATAATTTCAAGAGCCTATCCAATCCGGCACAACCAATGGAAGTACTTCATACCAGAGGAGATGTACCCCAACAAGCCATATCCTCCATACGCTGGCGGTGGGGGCTACCTGATGTCACGTCAGACTGTGCTGAGCCTGGGAATAGCAGTGTCCAGCACTGACCTCTTCCCCATTGATGATGTCTTTGTGGGCATGTGCCTGCAGAAGATTAATGTGACGCTGACACACCACTCTGGCTTCAGAACCTTTGGGTTCCATCAGGTGGTGTCACATTTCAACCCCTGCATTTACAGGGAGATCATGCTGGTGCACAAACTGAATCCCACCGAGATGTGGACCATGTGGTCTCTACTGCAGGACACAAAGCTGAAGTGCTTTAGATTAAGGATATGAGGCATCAGGTGTTGTGTGTATCTTGCTGTACTTGTCTGTCTCACTACTGTAAAATAAGCATTCCTTTCATAGAGAAATTATTCTTATAAATGGTCAAAAATAGCTTATTTTCCTTCATCGATATTTATATTTGAAGTATTCTGACATATTGGCTTTACTGTGTATTCAGTTCAGCAAAGATGGTGTACGAGCTCTACGGAGATTTGATACTTTTGACAAGGAAGTTTGTAGAATGTTTCTTGGGTTCTAGGAAGGTCGAACAGAAACTTTAAAAACAGGTCTAGTGGGTTACAGAGATACTGATGGGTAACAAACTTCAGAGGTACTGATGGGTAACAAACAGGTCTAGTGTGCTGTGGGGGAGGGGAGCTGTGGTGTACAATTATTATAAACAATCAATTGTTTGAGGGAGCAGTGATGAACTTGTCTACTATAGCTGAAATCTGTGGATTGTAAATGTAGATTTAAATGTGATGTCATAATGCTTTCTGAAACATGTGGTCCAGGGTTTTGTCAGTTTCTATTCAGGTGAACTCTATTGCATAGCGGGGCCAGTACTTTCTTATGATGAAGTAGATTGTGTAAAGAAAATATAAGAGAACAAAATTAAAAGAAATACTGTAATATGAAATGTGTTTGAAGGGTAATTTCATGTGAGCTCCTGCAAATGTTTTGAGACACAATCCTTTAAAAATGTATCCATAAATTTCATTCATTTTTTGTACAGATATTCAACATTTAAAAAGTTAGGTACAAAAATGCATGAGCATTATACCATCTCTTTAAAATACTGTATCCTCTTAAATTATAATTGAATTACGCAATGTTCTTGGAAAGGCCATTTTAAAAAAGAACCAAGGATTTTAAGATAGGAGATAAATAAAGTGTGTGCAGTTCTTTAGGTTTGTTTAGCAGTTTCAACCTTGACCAAGATCCCACTGTCCTATGAGCCCGAGGTCAGGTGTTTTTTTACTGAAAGTCAACCAGTGTTGGGTTTCACTGTTCCAACACTTCCAGTCAGCAGGAGCCAGCTATATCCCTCTGCATACCTTTCCACCACACAACTATCACACCGACAGATTGACAAGGCAAATTTTTTTTTAAATTGTGTCCAATCGTAAGAAAGAACTATAGCCTCTCAACTTTGCACTCTGAAGAGGCATGTAAATTTGTGCACCTCACCACTTCCTTGTGGGTGGCACCTGTTTTCCAGCAGTCATGCAAAATGTGATAGAATGTACGGTACGTGGTTGAAAAGGTGACTGTTGTCTGTTTGTATACCGAAAAATAATCTAAACGCAACATGTAAGAATTTAATTGATTTTACTGAGTTACAGCTCATATAAGGAAATAAGTCAATTAAAATAAATTCACTAGGCCCTAATCTATGGATTTCACATGACTGGGAATACAGATATGAATCTGTTGGTCACATATACCTTTTAAAAAAAGGTAGGGGTGTGGATCAGAAAACCAGTCAGTATCTGGTGTGACCATTTGCCTCATGCAGCGTGTCATATCTCCTTTGCATAGAGTTTATCAGGCTTTAGATTGTGGCCTGTGGAATATTGTTCCACTCCTCTTCAATGGCTGTGTGAAGTTGGTGGATATTAGCGGGAACTGGAACACTCTGTTGTACACATCGAGCCAGAGCATCCCAAACATGCTCAATGGATGACATGTCTGGTGAGTATGCAGGCCATGGAAGAACTGGGACATTTTTCAGCTACCAGGAATTGTGTACAGATCCTTGCGACATGGGGCCGTGCATTATCGTGCTCACCCACACAACGCCATACACGTGGTCTGCGGTTGTGAGGCCGGTTGGACATACTGCCAAATTCTCTAAAACAATGTTGGAGGTGGAATTTTTATTCTTGAACTTATTTAGGCTTGCCATAAGAAAAGGTTTGAATCCTTATTGACTAAAGACATTTCAGATTTTCATTTTTTATTCATTTGTAAACATTTCTGAAAACATAATTCCACTTTGACATTACGAGGTATTGAGTGTAGATCAGTGACACAAAATCGAAATGTTATCAATTTTAAATTCAGGCTTGTTACACAAGTGGAAAACAAGTATTTCCAATGTCACAACTGGTAATTACCACCATTCCACTTGGTTATGAATGGAGAATTACATTCTCCACAAACATGGTTTATTATTCTGTGGTGGAGAAAGCCCCATAAGTAGACTGGGCACCAGTCTGTTTGTGTCATCATGCCACTCCTTGTCATGGCAAACAGCTGACATGATAGCACAAACATACTGTATCTGGGACCAGGCTACCGCAGAGACACAATTATGTGTGACCTGCATACTTTTGGTATGAGACAATATAAGTTTGCCACTTGTAGTCTATTGTAGGCCTACTACATATACCAGTAGATACAGTACATACTGAATGACCGCAGTAATTCCGAAGTAATACCAAACTTTGCATCTGCACTGTTCTTCAAGAAAAGGTGTTTTTGTAAAGTTCTCAGTGGAAATTGTTATAAGTAGTCCTTGTGCATAGAGTTGTATGGTTTGCTTAACTTTGCAATAATTTGTTTGACTTACATTTTAAAGTGACATTTTTTTGTCTTAGTGTCACTCTGTTACAGTGGAATTGCCCATAGGCTACCAGTGCCAATTCTGTCTGCTTGTTGCTAAAACGTATTGTGCTTGCAATTATTTTCAGAACCATGAGGATCCTCTTCAGAAACCTACGCCTCAGTAGATGGTCCATTGTCATTGGGACTGCGTTGGTGTCATTGATTGGTGTCATCTTTATGACGATGGACGTCAATGTCTCACTAACATATAGGGGAGAGCTCAGAGTGTGGCGTAAGAACCACACAGGTTGGCATTGGAACACCTCTGCCTCCACCACACCACTGCTGTCACAGCCTACTGTGGATGTTTTCAAGTGCTCCCTCAATGACAGCATGCAGAATATTCCGTCCTCTGTCCCACCTGCCCACCGTAACTTCCTCATGTATAAACACTGCAGGACATTCCCCCGCCTGCTGTCTCCAACACCCTGTGAGAATGACCTTTTTCTCCTGCTGGCCATTAAGTCCACAGCCATCCAGGTGGATCGCAGGATTGCGCTCCGGAGCACTTGGGGGAAGAGGGGATATGTTCAGGGTAAAAGGGTGAAACTGTTGTTCTTAGTAGGTAAGTCGTTAGACAGAATACAGGGATTCCTGCTGCAGCAGCTACTGGAGTGGGAGAGCAGGCAGTTTGGAGACATCCTGCAATGGGATTTTGAGGACAGTGTTTTCAACCTGACCCTGAAGGAGGTCCACTTCCTGAACTGGTTCACCTTGGAGTGCCAGTGGGCCCACTTTGTGTTCAAAGGGGACGATGACGTTTTTGTTCACACAAGCAATCTGGTTGAATATGTTAAAGGCCACAAGCCCTCTGAGCAACTCTTCGCTGGTGACATAATTTCAAGAGCCTATCTAATCCGGCACAACCAATGGAAGTACTTCATACCAGAGGAGATGTACCCCAACAAGCCATATCCTCCATACGCTGGCGGTGGGGGCTACCTGATGTCACGTCAGACTGTGCTGAGCCTGGGAATAGCAGTGTCCAGCACTGACCTCTTCCCCATTGATGATGTCTTTGTGGGCATGTGCCTGCAGAAGATTAATGTGACGCTGACACACCACTCTGGCTTCAGAACCTTTGGGTTCCATCAGGTGGTGTCACATTTCAACCCCTGCATTTACAGGGAGATCATGCTGGTGCACAAACTGAATCCCACCGAGATGTGGACCATGTGGTCTCTACTGCAGGACACAAAGCTGAAGTGCTTTAGATTAAGGATATGAGGCATCAGGTGTTGTGTGTATCTTGCTGTACTTGTCTGTCTCACTACTGTAAAATAAGCATTCCTTTCATAGAGAAATTATTCTTATAAATGGTCAAAAATAGCTTCTTTTCCTTCATCGATATTTATATTTGAAGTATTCTGACATATTGGCTTTACTGTGTATTCAGTTCAGCAAAGATGGTGTACGAGCTCTACGGAGATTTGATACTTTTGACAAGGAAGTTTGTAGAATGTTTCTTGGGTTCTAGGAAGGTCGAACAGAAACTTTAAAAACAGGTCTAGTGGGTTACAGAGATACTGATGGGTAACAAACTTCAGAGGTACTGATGGGTAACAAACAGGTCTAGTGTGCTGTGGGTGAGGGGAGCTGTGGTGTACAATTATTATAAACAATCAATTGTTTGAGGGAGCAGTGATGAACTTGTCTACTATAGCTGAAATCTGTGGATTGTAAATGTAGATTTAAATGTGATGTCATAATGCTTTCTGAAACATGTGGTCCAGGGTTTTGTCAGTTTCTATTCAGGTGAACTCTATTGCATAGCGGGGCCAGTACTTTCTTATGATGAAGTAGATTGTGTAAAGAAAATATAAGAGAACAAAATTAAAATAAATACTGTAATATGAAATGTGTTTGAAGGGTAATTTCATGTGAGCTCCTGCAAATGTTTTGAGACACAATCCTTTAAAAATGTATCCATAAATTTCATTCATTTTTTGTACAGATATTCAACATTTAAAAAGTTAGGTACAAAAATGCATGAGCATTATACCATCTCTTTAAAATACTGTATCCTCTTAAATTATAATTGAATTACGCAATGTTCTTGGAAAGGCCATTTTAAAAAAGAACCAAGGATTTTAAGATAGGAGATAAATAAAGTGTGTGCAGTTCTTTAGGTTTGTTTAGCAGTTTCAACCTTGACCAAGATCCCACTGTCCTATGAGCCCGAGGTCAGGTGTTTTTTTACTGAAAGTCAACCAGTGTTGGGTTTCACTGTTCCAACACTTCCAGTCAGCAGGAGCCAGCTATATCCCTCTGCATACCTTTCCACCACACAACTATCACACCGACAGATTGACAAGGCAACATTTTTTTTAAATTGTGTCCAATCGTAAGAAAGAACTATAGCCTCTCAACTTTGCACTCTGAAGAGGCATGTAAATTTGTGCACCTCACCACTTCCTTGTGGGTGGCACCTGTTTTCCAGCAGTCATGCAAAATGTGATAGAATGTACGGTACGTGGTTGAAAAGGTGACTGTTGTCTGTTTGTATACTGAACAAAAATCTAAACGCAACATGTAAGAATTTAATTGATTTTACTGAGTTACAGCTCATATAAGGAAATAAGTCAATTAAAATAAATTCACTAGGCCCTAATCTATGGATTTCACATGACTGGGAATACAGATATGAATCTGTTGGTCACATATATCTTTAAAAAAAAGGTAGGGGTGTGGATCAGAAAACCAGTCAGTATCTGGTGTGACCATTTGCCTCATGCAGCGTGTCATATCTCCTTTGCATAGAGTTTATCAGGCTTTAGATTGTGGCCTGTGGAATATTGTTCCACTCCTCTTCAATGGCTGTGTGAAGTTGGTGGATATTAGCGGGAACTGGAACACTCTGTTGTACACATCGAACCAGAGCATCCCAAACATGCTCAATGGATGACATGTCTGGTGAGTATGCAGGCCATGGAAGAACTGGGACATTTTTCAGCTACCAGGAATTGTGTACAGATCCTTGCGACATGGGGCCGTGCATTATCGTGCTCACCCACACAACGCCATACACGTGGTCTGCGGTTGTGAGGCCGGTTGGACATACTGCCAAATTCTCTAAAACAATGTTGGAGGTGGAATTTTTATTCTTGAACTTATTTAGGCTTGCCATAAGAAAAGGTTTGAATCCTTATTGACTAAAGACATTTCAGATTTTCATTTTTTATTCATTTGTAAACATTTCTGAAAACATAATTCCACTTTGACATTACGAGGTATTGAGTGTAGATCAGTGACACAAAATCGAAATGTTATCAATTTTAAATTCAGGCTTGTTACACAAGTGGAAAACAAGTATTTCCAATGTCACAACTGGTAATTACCACCATTCCACTTGGTTATGAATGGAGAATTACATTCTCCACAAACATGGTTTATTATTCTGTGGTGGAGAAAGCCCCATAAGTAGACTGGGCACCAGTCTGTTTGTGTCATCATGCCACTCCTTGTCATGGCAAACAGCTGACATGATAGCACAAACATACTGTATCTGGGACCAGGCTACCGCAGAGACACAATTATGTGTGACCTGCATACTTTTGGTATGAGACAATATAAGTTTGCCACTTGTAGTCTATTGTAGGCCTACTACATATACCAGTAGATACAGTACATACTGAATGACCGCAGTAATTCCGAAGTAATACCAAACTTTGCATCTGCACTGTTCTTCAAGAAAAGGTGTTTTTGTAAAGTTCTCAGTGGAAATTGTTATAAGTAGTCCTTGTGCATAGAGTTGTATGGTTTGCTTAACTTTGCAATAATTTGTTTGACTTACATTTTAAAGTGACATTTTTTTGTCTTAGTGTCACTCTGTTACAGTGGAATTGCCCATAGGCTACCAGTGCCAATTCTGTCTGCTTGTTGCTAAAACGTATTGTGCTTGCAATTATTTTCAGAACCATGAGGATCCTCTTCAGAAACCTACGCCTCAGTAGATGGTCCATTGTCATTGGGACTGCGTTGGTGTCATTGATTGGTGTCATCTTTATGACGATGGACGTCAATGTCTCACTAACATATAGGGGAGAGCTCAGAGTGTGGCGTAAGAACCACACAGGTTGGCATTGGAACACCTCTGCCTCCACCACACCACTGCTGTCACAGCCTACTGTGGATGTTTTCAAGTGCTCCCTCAATGACAGCATGCAGAATATTCCGTCCTCTGTCCCACCTGCCCACCGTAACTTCCTCATGTATAAACACTGCAGGACATTCCCCCGCCTGCTGTCTCCAACACCCTGTGAGAATGACCTTTTTCTCCTGCTGGCCATTAAGTCCACAGCCATCCAGGTGGATCGCAGGATTGCGCTCCGGAGCACTTGGGGGAAGAGGGGATATGTTCAGGGTAAAAGGGTGAAACTGTTGTTCTTAGTAGGTAAGTCGTTAGACAGAATACAGGGATTCCTGCTGCAGCAGCTACTGGACATCCTGCAATGGGATTTTGAGGACAGTTTTTTCAACCTGACCCTGAAGGAGGTCCACTTCCTGAACTGGTTCACCTTGGAGTGCCAGTGGGCCCACTTTGTGTTCAAAGGGGACGATGACGTTTTTGTTCACACAAGCAATCTGGTTGAATATGTTAAAGGCCACAAGCCCTCTGAGCAACTCTTCGCTGGTGACATAATTTCAAGAGCCTATCCAATCCGGCACAACCAATGGAAGTACTTCATACCAGAGGAGATGTACCCCAACAAGCCATATCCTCCATACGCTGGCGGTGGGGGCTACCTGATGTCACGTCAGACTGTGCTGAGCCTGGGAATAGCAGTGTCCAGCACTGACCTCTTCCCCATTGATGATGTCTTTGTGGGCATGTGCCTGCAGAAGATTAATGTGACGCTGACACACCACTCTGGCTTCAGAACCTTTGGGTTCCATCAGGTGGTGTCACATTTCAACCCCTGCATTTACAGGGAGATCATGCTGGTGCACAAACTGAATCCCACCGAGATGTGGACCATGTGGTCTCTACTGCAGGACACAAAGCTGAAGTGCTTTAGATTAAGGATATGAGGCATCAGGTGTTGTGTGTATCTTGCTGTACTTGTCTGTCTCACTACTGTAAAATAAGCATTCCTTTCATAGAGAAATTATTCTTATAAATGGTCAAAAATAGCTTATTTTCCTTCATCGATATTTATATTTGAAGTATTCTGACATATTGGCTTTACTGTGTATTCAGTTCAGCAAAGATGGTGTACGAGCTCTACGGAGATTTGATACTTTTGACAAGGAAGTTTGTAGAATGTTTCTTGGGTTCTAGGAAGGTCGAACAGAAACTTTAAAAACAGGTCTAGTGGGTTCAGTGACACAAAATCGAAATGTTATCCATTTTAAATTCAGGCTTGTTACACAAGTGGAAAACAAGTATTTCCAATGTCACAACTGGTAATTACCACCATTCCACTTGGTTATGAATGGAGAATTACATTCTCCACAAACATGGTGTATTATTCTGTGGTGGAGAAAGCCCCAGAGGTAGACTGGGCACCAGTCTGTTTGTGCCATCATGCCACCCCTTGTCATGCCAAACAGCTGACATGATAGCACAAACATATCTGGCACTAGGCTACCCCAGCGGCACAATTATGTGTGACCTGCTTACTTTTGGTATGAGACAAAATAAGTTTGCCGCTTGAAGCCTATTGCAGGCCTATTTCATATACGAGCAATTTCACAGTAAAAGAGTGACATTGACTCAAGTCAAATGTTATTTACCACATGCTATAATCTGATGATGTGTGTAGTTTTAGTCAGAATTAGAACAAGGACATTTTGTTCCTTTTTAGTATGTAAGCAGGGTGCAAGTGCGAAACAAATGATAAGAGGAGCTATCAACAGACAAGCTGGAATGCTGTGTTCCTTACAGGACATTCTGTCTCCATCCGTGGAGGGGAGAAACTGTTGGGCTCACAGAAAATTATGAAATGAGTTGCAGATTAAAGAAACTATGTATCTGTATAGTGGAAAAACACAGACTGCCTGAGCAAGGCGTAGCTTAAGATTTTAACTTGTATGCATGTGCGAAGGATACCTACTGTTTGTGTGGAAGTATGTGCGCCACTATAAAATGGATGTCTTTGTATAATGGACTTCAGAACATTCTCGTGAATAAACTGTACTATCTTTTTGCATAAGCTGAGTCTTTGACTAATTATTATTAAACCCATGGTCTTACAGATCTCGGGGATTGGTCAGAGCTATTGATTGTCAGTTATTATCATTGGGATTGAAAATTCTCGTGACAGCGTCCTTCCTATATCAGTTGCTCGAGAGGAAGTAAACCGCTCAGGGATTTCACCATGCGGTCATTGGTGACTTTAAAACAGTTACAGAGTGATAGGAGAAAACTGAGGATGGATCAACAACATTGTAATTACTCCACAATACTAACATAAATGAAAGAGTGAAAAGAAGGAAGCCTGTACTGCAACAATGCACAAGGAAGTAACACTGCAAATAATGTGGCAAAGGAATTAACTTTCTGTCCTGAATACAAAGTGTTGTGTTTGGGGCTAATCCAATCCAACACATTACTGAGTACCACTTTCCATATTTTCATGCATTAGTGGTACAGTAGCTGCATCATGTTAAGAGTATGCTTGTAATTGTTTAGGACTGGAGAGTTTTTCAGGATAATAAAGAAATGGAATGGAGCTAAGCACAGGCAAAATCCTAGAGAAAAACCTGGTTCAGTCTGCTTTCCACCAAACACTGGGAGATGAATTCACCTTTAACCTAAAACACAAGACCAAATCTACACTGGAGTTGCTTACCAAAAAACAGTGAATGTTCCTGAGTAGCCAGTTTTGCAGTTATTCCTTAAATCTACTTAAAAATCTATGGTAAGACCTGAAAATGATTTTCTAGAAATGATCAACAACCAATTTGACAGTGCTTGAAGAATTTTGAAAAGAATAACGGGCAAATGTTGAACAACCCAGGTGTGGAAACCTCTTAGAGACTGACAGCTGTAATCAATGCTTATAAAAAGTATTGACTCAGGGATGTGAATACTTACAGTACCAGTCAAAGGTTTGGACACACCTACTCATTCAAGGGGTTTTCTTTATTTTTTATTAACAATGTACATTAGACTGGTGGAAATCTGTCCTTTGGTCCGATGATTCGAAATTTGAGATTTTTGGTTCCAACCACTGTGTCTTTGTGGGATGCAGTGTAGGTGAACGGATGATCTCCGCATGTGTGGATCCCACGGCATGGAGGAGGTGGTGTGGGGGTGCTTTGCTGGTGACAATGTCTGTGATTTATTTAGAATTCAAGGCACAGTTAACCAGCATGGCTACCACAGCATTCTGCAGTGATACTTGGGCTTATTGGGACTATCGTTTGTTTTTCAACAGGACAATGACCCAACATACCTCCAGGCTGTGTAAGGGGTATTTGACCAAGGAGAGTGATGGAGTGCTGCATCAGATGACCTAGCCTCCACAATCACCCGACCTCAACCCAATTGAGATGGTTTGGGATGAGTTGGACCTCAGAGTGAAGGAAAAGCAGCCAACAAGTGCCCAGCATATGTGGGAACTCCTTCAAGACTGTTGGAAATGCATTCCAGGTGAAGGCGGTTGAGGGAATGCAAAGTGTGTGCAAAGCTGTCATCAAGGCAAAGGTGGTTACTTTGAAGAATCTCAAATATAACATATATTTTGATTTAACACTTTTTTGGTTACTACAAGATTCCATGTGTTATTTCATAGTTTTGATGCCTTCATTATTATTCTACAATGTAGAAAATTGTGAAAATAAAGAAAAACCTTTGACTGGTACTGTATATAGTGTGTATATATAGTATTGTGAGTGTGCAGTCAGTGCAAGATAGGGTCAATGCGGATAGTCACGGTAAAATTTAATTAACTAATTAGAAGACTCCGAATTTTTGGTTTAAGATACATAAATTAACAAATATCAATGATTGCAAAGTTAAACAAACCATACAATTTCAACAAACTTCACAAAAACACATCTACTTGAAGAACAGTGCAGATCCAAAGTTTGGTAACAGAATGACAGCACATTCTGTTACCAAATGTTTTTGTAAAATTCTCAGTGGAAATTGTTAAAAGTACAGTAGTCCTTGTGCATAGAGTTGTATGGTTTGTGCTGAGCCTGGTAGTGGCAGTGTCCAGCACTGACCTCTTCCCCATTGATGATGTCTTTGTGGGCATGTGCCTGCAGAAGATTAATGTCACGCTGACACACCACTCTGGCTTCAGGACCTTTGGGTTCCGTCAGGTGGTCACACTTCAACCCCTGCATTTACAGGGAGATCATGTTTATGTGCTGCTGTGCGTTTTGTTGCTAACTTTACTTTGCTACCTGACAACTTTACAGTTTTTACTTTTTAATAACCGTTTATATATATATTTTTTCCCTCACGCAATTATATGTTTTTTCAATCAACTTTTTCGCTCCGGACGCTTTATCTGGACTTGGTTCGTCAGGACCTCCCCCAGCCGAAGCTAAGTAGTAACATTAACATGATGCCTTCTTTTTTCAGTCGCTGTACCCATAATATACAGAAGAACGATCGCCCTACGGTGAGGATAGCTGTGCTGCAAGCCCAGCTTCAGACGCAATCGTTAGGCATAGGTAATTTCAGTGTAGGAAAGGATGAAACAGCGTCTGTGCCACCAGTAAGTACACATAGTAGTATAAATCCCCTAGCACGGTCCCCGCAGCCGGACAACTTTCTCATGGCTTCTGGGGGGAAATGCTGTAGGAATGTTCAACCGGTGTCGCTCATTCAGCCGACAGAAACTTTCAACCAGTTCTCCCCATTAAGCAGCGAGTCGGAGTCTGAGGCCCAGCCTTCTCTAGTCTCCACTCCTCCAGTTACGGGGTCTGAGACGCCAAAGCCTCCCACCATTAGCTCTGACAAATTGAAAACCCTAGTCATTGGCGACTCCATTACCCGCAGTATTAGACTTAAAATTAATCATCCAGCGATCATACACTGTTTACCAGGGGGCAGGGCTACCGACGTTAAGGCTAATCTGAAGACGGTGCTGGCTAAAGCTAAAACTGCAGAGTGTAGAGAGTTATCAACGTCGGCACCAACGATGTTAGGATGAAACAGTCAGAGGTCACCAAGCGCAACATAGCTTCAGCGTGTAAATCAGCTAGAAAGATGTGTCGGCATTGAGTAATTGTCTCTGGCCCCCTCCCAGTTAGGGGGAGTGATGAGCTCTACAGCAGTCTCACAACTCAATCACTGGTTGAAAACTGTTTTCTGCCCCTCCCAAAAGATAGAATTTGTAGATAATTGGCCCTCTTTCTGGGACTCACTCACAAACAGGACCGAGCCTGGCCTGTTGAGGAGTGACGGACTCCATTCTAGCTGGAGGGGTGCTCTCATCTTATCTAAGAACATAGATAGGGCTCTAACTCCCCTAGCTCCACAATGAAATAGGGTGCAGGCCAGCCAGCCTGCCAGCTTAGTGAAGTCTTCCACTACCACAGTCAGTGTAGTCAGCTCAGCTATCCCCATTGAGACCGTGTCTGTGCCTCGACCTAGGTTGGGCAAAATTAAACATGGCGGTGTTCGCTTTAGCAATTTCACTGGAATAAAGACCTCCTCCATTCCTTCCATTATTGAAAGAGATCATGATACCTCACATCTCAAAATAGGGCTACTTAATGTTAGATCCCTTACTTCAAAGGCAATTATAGTCAATTAACTAATCACTGATCATAATCTTGATGTGATTGGCCTGACTGAAACATGGTTTAAGCCTGATTAATTTACTGTGTTAAATGAGGCCTCACCTCCTGGTTACACTGGTGACCATATCCCCTGCGCATCCCGCAAAGGCGGAGGTGTTGCTAACATTTACGATAGCAACTTTCAATTTACAAAAAAAAAAAAGTTTTCGTCTTTTGAGCTTCTAGTCATGAAATCTATGCAGCCTACTCAATCACTTTTTATAGCTACTGTTTACAGGCCTCCTGGGCCATATACAGTGTTCCTCACTGAGTTCACTGAATTCCTATCTGACCTTGTAGTCATAGCAGATAATATTCAAATTTTTGGTGACTTTAATATTCACATGGAAAAGTCCACAGACCCACTCCAAAAGGCTTTCATCGATAGTGGGTTTTGTCCAACATGTCTCCGGACCTACTCACTGCCACAGTCATACTCTGGACCTAGTTTGGTCTCATGGAATAAATGTTATGGATCTTAATGTTTTTCCTCATAATCCTGGACTATCGGACCACTATTTTATTATGTTTGCAATCGTAACAAATAATCTGCTCAGACCCCAACGAAGGATCATCAAAAGTCGTGCTATAAATTCTCAGACAGCCCAAAGATTCCTTGATGCCCTTCCAGACTCCCTCTGCCTACCCAAAGACGTCAGTTAACCACCTAACTGAGGAACTCAATTTAACCTTGCGCAATACCCTAGATGCAGTCGCACCACTAAAAACATTTGTCACAAGAAACTAGCTCCCTGGTATACAGAAAATACCCGAGCTCTGAAGCAAGCTTCCAGAAAATTGGAACGGGAATGGCGCCATACCAAACTGGAAGTCTTCCGACTAGCTTGGAAAGACAGTACCGTGCAGTATCGAAGAGCCCTCCCTCACTGCCGCTCGATCATCCAATTTTTCCAACTTAATTGAGGAAAATAAGAACAATCCAAAATGTATTTTGGATACTGTCGCAAAGCTAACTAAAAAGCAGCATTCCCCAAGAGAGGATGGCTTTCACTTCAGCAGTAATAAATTCCTGAACTTCTTTGAGGAAAAGATCATGATCATTAGAAAGCAAATGACGGACTCCTGTTTAAATCTGAGTATTCCTCCAAAGCTCAGTTGTCCTGAGTCTGCACAACTCTGCCAGGACCTAGGATCAAGGGAGACACTCAAGTGTTTTAGTACTATATCTCTTGACACAATGATGAAAATAATCATGGCCTCTAAACCTTCAAGCTGCATAAGGGACCCTATTCCAACTAAACTATTGAAAGAGCTGCTTCCTGTGCTTGGCCCTCCTATGTTGAACATAATAAATGGCTCTCAATCCACCAGATGTGTACCAAACTCACTAAAAGTGGCAGTTTTCATCTTTATTTAACTAGGCAAGTCAGTTAAGAACAAATTCTTATTTTCAATGACGGCCTAGGAACAGTGGGTTGACTGCCTTGTTCAGGGGCAGAACGAAAGATTTGTACCTTGTCAGCTCTGGGATTTGATCTTGCAACCTTTCGGTTACTAGTCCAACGCTCTAAACACTAGGCTACGCTGCCACCCCACTAAATAATAAATAATAATAAAATAAATAGTAATAAAGCCTCTCTTGAAAAAGCCAAATCTTGACCCAGAAAATATTTATAAAACTATCGGCCTATATCGAATCTCGCATTCCTCTCAAATATATAAAAAAAGCTAATCTCACTGCGTTCCTGAAGACAAACAACGTATACGAAATGCTTCAGTCTGGTTTTAGACCCAATCATAGCACTGAGACTGCACTTGTGAAGGTGGTAAATTACCTTTTAATGGCATCGGACCGAGGCTCTGCATCTGTCTTCGTGCTCCTAGACCTTAGTGCTGCTTTTGATACCATCGATCACCACATTCTTTTGGAGAGATTGGAAACCCAAATTGGTCTACACGGACAAGTTCTGGCCTAGTTTAGATCTTATCTGTCGGAAAGATATGTTTGTCTCTGTGGATGGTTTGTCCTCTGACAAATCAACTGTACATTTCAGTGTTCCTCAAGGTTCTGTTTTAGGACCACTATTGTTTTCACTATATATTTTACCTCTTGGGGATGTCATTCGGAAACATAATGTTAACTTTCACTGCTATGTGGATGACACACAGTTGTTCATTTCAATGAAACATGGTGAAGCCCCAAAATTGCCATCACCTGATGAAGACAGCTTGGCTGTCAAAACGTTGGTATAAAATTTTTGCATCTGAGCTCCTAGAGTGTGCGGCTCTCTTTTATTTTCAAGTTTCTATTCCGCTAGCCAGCACCTCGTCTTAATAGGTGTGCGTTTCTTTTTCTTCTAGAAGCCTGTGTTTCAGACATAAGGAAGTGGATGGCTGCCAACTTTCTACTTTTAAACTCGGACAAAACAGAGATGCTTGTTCTAGAAACAAAGAGATCTTCTGTTGAATCTGACAATTAATCTCGATGGTTGTAGTCGTCTCAAATAAAACTGTGAAGGACCTCGGCGTTACTCTGGACCCTGATCTCTCTTTTGACGAACATATCAAGACTGTTTCAAGGACAGCTTTTTTCCATTTACGTAACATTGCAAAAATCTGAAACTTTCTGTCCAAAAATTATGCAGAAAAATGAATCCATGCTTTTGTCACTTCTAGCTTAGACTACTGCAATGCTCTACTTTCCGGCTACTGGATAAAGCACTAAATAAACTTCAGTTAGTGCTAAATACGGCTGCTCGAATCCTGACTAGAACCAAACAATTTGATCATATTACTCCAGTGCTAGCCTCCCTATACTGGCTTCCTGTTAAGGCAAGGGCTGATGTCAAGGTTTTACTGCTAACCTACAAAGCATTACATGGGCTTGCTCGTACCTATCTTTCCGATTTGGTCCTGCTGTACATACCTACACGTACGCTACGGTCACAAGACGCAGGCCTCCTAATTGTCCCTAGAATTTCTAAGCAAACAGCTGGAGGCAGGGCTTTCTCCTATAGAGCTCCATTTCAATGGAATGGTCTGCTTACCCATGTGAGCGATGCAGACTCGGTCTCAACCTTTAAGTCTTTATTGAAGACTCATCTCTTCAGTAGGTCCTATGATTGAGTGTAGTCTGGCCCAGGAGTGTGAAGGTGAACGGAAAGGCACTGGAGCAACGAACCACCCTTGCTGTCTCTGCCTGGCCGGTTCCCCTCTCTCCACTGGGATTCTCTGCCTCTAACCCTATTTCAGGGGCTGGCCTACTGGTGCTCTTCCATGCCGTCCCTAGGAGGGGTGCGTCACTTGAGTGGGATGAGTCACTGACGTGGTCTTCCAGTCTGGGTTATATCTAGAGTATTTCTCCTGTCTTATCTGGTGTCCTGTGTGAATTTAAGTAAGCTCTCTCTAATTCTCTTTCTCTCTCTCGGAGGACCTGAGCCCTAGGACCATGCTTCAGGACTACCTGGCTTGCTGTCCCCAGTCCACCTGGCCGACTACTATTATTTGACCATGTTGGTAATTTATGAACATTTGTACATCTTGGCCATGTTCTGTTATAATCTCCACCCGGTACAGCCAGAAGAGGACTGGCCACACCTCATAGCCTGGTTCCTCTCTAGGTTTCAGCCTTTCTACCCACCGTGCTTCTACACCTGCATTGCTTGCTGTTTGGGGTTTAGGCTGAGTTTCTGTACAGCACTTTGAGATATCAGCTGATGTAAGAAGGGCTATATAAATCAATTTGATTTTGATTTGATCATGCTGGTGCACAAACTGAATCCCACCGAGATGTGGATTATGTGGTCTCTACTGCAGGACACAAAGCTGAAGTGCTTTAGATTAAGGATATGAGGCATCAGGTGGTCTGTCTCACTACGGTAAAATAAGCATTCTTTTCATAGAGAAATTACCCTTATAGTCAAAAGTAAGGTCCTTTCACACGAGCTCCTGCAAAAAACTTTAATTCATCCATAAATTTCATTAGATTTTTGTACAGATATTCAACATTCAAAAAGTTAGGTACAGAAATTCATAAGCATTATACCATCTGTTTACAATATTTTATTCTCTTAAATGATAAATTAAGAAATGTTCTAGTAAAGGCCACTTAAAAAAGAACCAAGGATTTTAAACAGAGGAGAAATAGAGTGTGTGCAGTCCTTTAGGTTTGTTTAGCAGTTTCAACCTTGACCACGATCCCACTGTACCATTCGGCCGAGGTCAGGTCTTTTTTACTGAAAGTCAACCAGTGTTGGGTTTCACTGTTCCAACACGTCCAGGCAGCAGGAGCCAGCCATGCTCCTCTGCATACCTTTCACCACACAGACAAGGCAACATTTTTCAAAGTATAAAGTATGCTCAAGCTTAAAAAAATAAACTATAGCCTCTCATCTTATGCACACTGAAGAGGATAGCAACAAACAAACCGTGGATTTTATTTCAAGACAAGTCCTTTACAATTACCAATTAAAACCTTTTATCACAATACATATGCATTCCTGCCCCTCTTCCCAGTCAATGATGTGAACATAGTGTGGGTGGGGATAATTACATTTGTTGTTTTGAGAAAACCTTCTCCCATAAGAGCGCTTAGGGGCTTGAGCAAGACACTTTCTCCACAGACAAACATGTGGACAAACCCATACAGTAGAGAAATCCATGTGAATTTGATTTATGTGCAAAATTTGAGATTGTGCCAAAGATGGCTCTCGAAGGCTTTAGATTAGAAGGTCTGGTCATCGTTACAGGAGTCAGTCCAGTGGCCAAAGGCCTCACAGATGTCACAATAAGCCCTCTCCTCATCCTTACTGCCGTGGTAGGTGGTGTGGGGTGGGGAGTCCGGCATCTGCATCTGAGTGGGACAGTCTTCTGTATCATGGAGGTCGAAGCAGTCACAAATGTCACAGAAGAGCCTTGGTGGGACCTTCTTTTTGGAAGGGTCTTTGTTAAAACTGCTGAGAAGATGGTGGGAGACATACAGGGTCAGGGTGTGAGCATGTACAGTAAACTAGACAAATGGAAAAGTACTTAACGGGGGAGGGGACAAACTAAGACTGATGAAATGTTAAGATAGAAATAATGCTTCATGCTCTGAACTAGCTTCATGAAATTAACAAAACAAAAAAGCATGAGGTTAGTGTGGGCTTCAACTTGTCTGACTCAGGGTTACAGTTTAAGAGCATCGGAGAAGGCTGACCCGTCATAGTTGTCAAGCTCGCTTGCATTATTCCCATTGAGGGCAGCCTCTGCCATCTTCTCCAGCTTGCCCTTAAGTTCCTCATTCTTCTTCTGCAGGTCCACGATAACCGAGTTCAGGAACTCAATCTGTCCCAGACAAGACGGGATATCACGGACATTGCCACAGTTCAGTAAAAAATAAATGTGAAATGTAACTTGGACACATGAACAACAGGTCATCCAACTGTATACACATCTCATTGAGTGCCAATATCACACAAGTAGTTAGTAAATTCACCCCTTTCCCCAACCCACCATGCTACAAGAACAGTGAACCACAACCTTCACCAATGTGTTTGGCTAGTTCCTATGTTGTGAAAACAAACCCAGATCCTGGCTTGAGCATGGGAAAGGGTAATGAGGGCGACACTGAACAGTACAACTCTGGATCATCCATCATGAGAAATTGTGGCATCAAGGCATGTCAATTTGCTAGAAAGCATACTCTGATAAATGTCCTGTATGAATAGGATATGAGGTCCTTTTTTTGAATCCCTGAAAACTATTGTAAATAAATCCTTTGAAGTTTTTGCAGAGGTTTTAATCCCGCAATTTTACATACAACTAAGATGTTTGGTGCAGTATTTCTCAAGTGAAAACATTTGCATAGAAACAAGTAGTCTCTCATTGAATGACAACAAACAATTGAAGAATGCCTAATGTTGACCAATCACCAACAAAGGGGCATATACTTCGGCTTCAGAACTTCGGCTTGCCTCAAGAAAATAACAAACGGCAACAAAAAAAACTCCTTGCCGAAGACCAAAACGCCACAAAATGTTGTCATAATATACACGGGAGTGTACAAAACACCTGCTCTTTCCATGACACACAATGAACAGGTGAATCCACGTGAATGCTATAATCCCCTATTGATGTCATCTGTTAAATCCACTTCAAAACGGTGTAGATGAACGATAGGAGACGGGTTAAAGAAGGATTTTTAAGCTTTGAGACAATCAAAACATGGATTGCGCATGTGTCATTCAAAGAGTGAATGGGAAATACAATATTTAAGTGCCTTTGAACAGGGTATGGTAGTAGGTGCCAGGTGCACCGGTTTGAGTGTGTCAAGAACTGCAAAGCTGCTGAGTTTCTCACGCTCAGCAGTTTCCTTTGTGTATCAAGAATGGTCCACTACCCAAAGGACATCCGGCCAACTTGACAACTGTGGGAAGCATTCGAGTCAACATGGGCCAGCATCCCTGTGGAACACTTGACACCTCGTGTCCATGCCCCGACGAATTGAGGCTTGAAACTGTTTAGAATGGGAAATATGAGGACGCCTTTAGGAGACGACCAGAAATGTAAATCAACAGGAACATTCAGGAATTATTTTTCAGGACATAGAACAGCACAGACAGAACAGGAACCGAGTGGAAATCTACAGACAAATAGACATGCATGAGTGGAGCTGATGAAAAACAGTAACAAACCGCTGCCTGATTTCCGGGTAGCATGGCCAACATCAGTGACAGAGGAGGAAGGAGGTAAATGAGGAAGTGGAGATGGAGGAGACAAAACAGATCAAAATTAGGACCCACCTAATAGAAGACAATATATTCAAGTCATCACTGACATATGGAAAAATACTAAAATAACCTAAGAGAAAATAGTGGGTAGGCAACATTACAGCTTCATCACTGTTCAACCTCTGACAAACCTATTCAAAGCCTGTGACAGTAAGTTAAGAGATAAAGGCAGATCTACATGGTAAGCAACTTCAGTGCTCATTATTGTTTTTGGTTAAAGCTGTTTGAGGCATCTCAGCACACCTGTGATAAAACAGCTTCCTAAATCAATTGTCAGAGGTTCTCCAGTGAGTTGAAATAAATTCTGTACACTGCCAGTCATGGACTTCGCAGACATTGACATGAGCAAAATTGCATTAATTTAGAGGGAATTTCCATACCACTGATCATATGAAAGTTGCCATTTTCATAGTACGCTAAGCAACCACAGCATGTCATATGGCAATAGTATGGAACCGTAACTTAAATTAATGCACAAGTACGACTTAGGTTAGGTACTTCTTACACACAATCTTGTCAAACACACAATGCAACACTGTACATATCAATAAATAACCCACTGAATGACATACCCAAGCGGTCTCTTATTCACCCATTTTTGCTAAATTGGTCCATTATAAATGTATACCTGGCTTTCTGCAGTCTCCTTGTTCTCCTTTAGTTGAGCCAGAGCTGCGTCACCTAAAGGGAAAACATGCATATAAAGCATTCAGTGACAGTGAAGTTCAATCTGTAGACATGAGTTAAGCTTCAACTACCCAGTCATACCTGAGGAGCTGGTAACAGTATCCTGTCCTCCTGAAAGGCTCTTCTCCAGGCTCTGAACATGCTCCTGCAGCCGTGCCTTGTCCTTCTCCAGTAACTGTATAGTAAACTTCAGTGTCTTCGCTATGGCGCTCTCCCCACGCAGCACTGATAACTGCTCAGAGGTAAAAAAAATACAAATATGTCATATACATTAGACAATGGCTATACAGTTGAAGTTGGAAAATTACATACACTTGGAGTCATTAAAACTCGTTTTTCAACCACTCCACAAATGTCTTGTTAACAAACTATAATTTTGGCAAGTCGGTTAGGACATCTATATTGTGCATGACACAAGTAATTTTTCCAACAATTGTTTACAAACATATTATTTCACTTAATTCACTGTATGACAATTCCAGTGGGCCAGAAGTTTACATACACTAAGTTAAACAGCTTGGAAAATTGCAGATAATGATGTTATGGCTTTAGAAGCTTCTGATAGGCTAATTGACATGAGTCAATTGGAGGTGTACCTGTAGATGTATTTCAAGGCCTACCCTCAAACTCTGTGCCTCTTTGCTTGACATCATGGGAAAATCTAAAGAAATCAGCCAAGCTCTAAGAAAAAAAATTATAGACCTCCACAAGTCTAACTGTTTGGCCATAATGACCATCCTTATGTTTGGAGGGAAAAAGGGGAGGCTTGCAAGTCGAAGAACACCATCTCAACCGTGAAGCACGGGGGTGGCATCATCATGTTGTGGGGGTGCTATGCTGCAGGAGGGTCTGGTGCACTTCACAAAATAGATGGCATCGTGAGGTAGGAAAATTATGTGGATATATTGAAGCAACATCTCCAGACATCAGTCAGGAAGTTAAAGCTTGGTCGCAAATGGGTTTTCCAAATAGACAATGACCCCAAGCATACTTCCAAAGTTGTGGCAAAATGGCTTAAGGACAACCAAGTCAATATATTGGAGTGGCCATCACTAAGCACTGACCTTAATCCTATAGAACATTTTTGGGCAGAACTGAAAAAGTGTGTGTGAGCAAGGAGACCTACAAACCTGACTCAGTTACACCAGCTCTGTCAGTAGGAATGGGCCAAAATTCACTCAACTTATTGTGGAAGGCTAACTGAAACGTTTGACCTAAGTTAAACAATTTAAAGGCAATGCTACCAAATACTAATTGAGTGTATGTAAACTTCTGACTCACTGGGAATGTGATGAAATAAAAGCTGAAATAAATCATTCTCTCTACTATTATTCTGACATTTCACATTCTTAAAATAAAGTGGTGATCCTAACTGACCTAAAGACAGGGAATTTTTACTAGGATTAAATGTCAGGAATTGGGAAAAACTGAGTTTAAATGTATTTGGCTAAGGTGTATGTAAACTTCTGACTTCAACTGTATATACACTGAAGAAAAATATAAAACGCAAAATGTAACAACTTAAAAAAAATACTGTTTTGGCCCTAATCTATTCTCTAAAATGATATTGGAGGCAGATTATGGTAGAGAAATTAACATTCAATTATCTGGCTCCGCTGGACATTCCTGTAGTCAGCATGCCAATTGAACGCTCCCTTGAGACATCTGTGGCATTGTGTGACCAAACTGCACATTTTAGAGTGCCTTTTCTTGGCCCCAGCACAAGGTGCACCTGTGTAATGAACATGCTGTTTAATCAGCTTCTTGATATGCCACACCTATCAGGTGGATGGATTATCTTGGCAAAAGAGAAATGCTCACTAACAGGGACGTAATCAAATTAGTGCACAGAATTTGAGAGAAATAAGCTTTGTGTGTGTATGGAACATTTTGGGGATCTTTAATTTCAAACATGGGACCAACACAATATTTTTGTGTTTACATTTTTGTTCAGTGTATTATACAAATGCTGAAAAACAATGTACTGAAGTCTTAATGAACTCAAGTTCTAATAAGACTAGTCCAAAGCTTTTTGGCTTAGAATTAGTGCCAGGGCCTGCCATGAGGCTAGGGAATTAAAATGTCTAGAAATAGGGAAGAGCACCAATTCTTACCTCACTCATCAGGGTCTCCAGCTCCTGATCCTTCTCAGAGATCAAGGCGCTGCTTTTATGGATGGATTTCTGGAGGAAGGCTTTCTCCTCATCTAACTTTTTCTTCATTGTGGTCTCTCTGTCAAAGGCAAAACAGAATTATGATATAGTCATAAGAGTTTAACCACTCCAAAAGGGAATAGTGAAGCATTGACCATGCATAATCTGAGTGAACTCTAATGTCTACTGGAGTACCACCAGCAGCCGACTGGTTTCTTAAGTTCGGTTAAAAAGGTGCACTATGAAGAAATCCATCCGCCATTTCCTGGTTGTAAAAATTCTAATAGTTTGCCTAATTTCAGTTTGTGACAAAACAAGCTAGTGTAGAGAATCATTGAACCATCTAAAC
This sequence comes from Oncorhynchus mykiss, assembly GCF_013265735.2. Taxonomy (NCBI): domain Eukaryota; kingdom Metazoa; phylum Chordata; class Actinopteri; order Salmoniformes; family Salmonidae; genus Oncorhynchus; species Oncorhynchus mykiss. Next base: position 58,518,107 of record NC_048575.1, read on the forward strand.
AGCTGTGAAATATATTTTCCATAACAAAAAATATTGTATTTTCAGCTGTTTGAAGCTCATGTACAAATCAAAATAAAAGACGAAAAAACTAAACTTAATGGGAAGCATCTTAATAGTGCACATAGAACAGTTTTACCGCTTCTTAGACTTGCTTTCAAAGAGAATAATAGATCTATAACTCACATTTCTAAGTGAATTTGGTCAGGTCGCCCAAAATGTTGCTGCTTGAAACTCCATCTTTATATACAGTGCCTTGCGAAAGTATTCGGCCCCCTTGAACTTTGCGACCTTTTGCCACATTTCAGGCTTCAAACATAAAGATATAAAACTGTATTTTTTTGTGAAGAATCAACAACAAGTGGGACACAATCATGAAGTGGAACGATATTTATTGGATATTTCAAACTTTTTTAACAAATCAAAGACTGAAAAATTGGGCGTGCAAAATTATTCAGCCCCTTTACTTTCAGTGCAGCAAACTCTCTCCAGAAGTTCAGTGAGGATCTCTGAATGATCCAATGTTGACCTAAATGACTAATGATGATAAATACAATCCACCTGTGTGTAATAAAGTCTCCGTATAAATGCACCTGCACTGTGATAGTCTCAGAGGTCCATTAAAAGCGCAGAGAGCATCATGAAGAACAAGGAACATACCAGGCAGGTCCGAGATACTCTTGTGAAGAAGTTTAAAGCCGGATTTGGATACAACAATATTTCCCAAGCTTTAAACATCCCAAGGAGCACTGTGCAAGCGATAATATTGAAATGGAAGGAGTATCAGACCACTGCAAATCTACCAAGACCTGGCCGTCCCTCTAAACTTTCAGCTCATACAAGGAGAAGACTGATCAGAGATGCAGCCAAGAGGCCCATGATCACTCTGGATGAACTGCAGAGATCTACAACTGTGGGAGACTCTGTCCATAGGACAACAATCAGTCGTATATTGCACAAATCTGGCCTTTATGGAAGAGTGGCAAGAAGAAAGCCATTTCTTAAAGATATCCATAAAAAGTGTTGTTTAAAGTTTGCCACAAGCCACCTGGGAGACACACCAAACATGTGGAAGAAGGTGCTCTGGTCAGATGAAACCAAAATTGAACTTTTTGGCAACAATGCAAAACGTTATGTTTGGCGTAAAAGCAACACAGCTCATCACCCTGAACACACCATCCCCACTGTCAAACATGGTGGTGGCAGCATCATGGTTTGGGCCTGCTTTTCTTCAGCAGGGACAGGGAAGATGGTTAAAATTGATGGAAAGATGGATGGAGCCAAATACAGGACCATTCTGGAAGAAAACCTGATGGAGTCTGCAAAAGACCTGAGACTGGGACGGAGATTTGTCTTCCAACAAGACAATGATCCAAAACATAAAGCAAAATCTACAATGGAATGGTTCAAAAATAAACATATCCAGGTGTTAGAATGGCCAAGTCAAAGTCCAGACCTGAATCCAATCGAGAATCTGTGGAAAGAACTGAAAACTGCTGTTCACAAATGCTCTCCATCCAACCTCACTGAGCTTGAGCTGTTTTGCAAGGGGGAATGGGAAAAAATGTCAGTCTCTCGATGTGCAAAACTGCAAGCGACTTACAGCTGTAATCGCAGCAAAAGGTGGCGCTACAAAGTATTAACTTAAGGGGGCTGAATAATTTTGCACGCCCAATTTTTCAGTTTTTGATTTGTTAAAAAAGTTTGAAATATCCAATAAATGTCGTTCCACTTCATGATTGTGTCCCACTTGTTGTTGATTCTTCACAAAAAAATACAGTTTTATATCTTTATGTTTGAAGCCTGAAATGTGGCAAAAGGTCGCAAAGTTCAAGGGGGCCGAATACTTTCGCAAGGCACTGTATACACATAGAATGGTGCTTGTGAAACTTTAAATTCAGAAGCATGGAATAAAAAGGTTTAAAGTCCCCCCCACATTGACCGTACGTATATCCCAACCAGAAGCCATGGATTACTGGCAACATCTGCACCGAGCTAAAGGCTAGAGCTGCCGCTTTCAAGGAGCAGGACACTAATACGGACGCTTATAAGAAATCCTGCCATGCCCTCAGAACAAGCATCAAACAGGCAAAGCATTAATACAATCCCACTACACCGGCTCTAACGCTTGTCGGATGTGGCAGGGCTTGCAAACTGTTACGGACTACAAAGCGAAACCCAGCAGCGAGCTGCCCAGTGACGCGAGCCTATCAGACAGGATAAATGCCTTTTATGCTTGCTTCGAGGCAAACAACACTGAAGCATGCATGAGAGCGTCAGCTGTTCCGGACAACTGTGTGAACACGCTCTCCATAGCCGATGTGAGCAAGACCTTTAAACAGGTCAACATTCAACAGACCTATTACCAGAACGTGTACTCCGAGCATGCCCGGACCAACTGGCAAGTGTCTTCACTGACATTTTCAACATCTCCCAGACCGAGACTGTAATACCTACAAGCAGACCACCATAGTCCCCGTCGGTAGCTGTTACGGATACAAGTATCCTGTGTGTATCCTGTGTGTGTGTGTTTCTCTCCTTCTCCCCTCACAGGTGAAAATCATCACTCCCCAATCAATCATCAATCAGAAGACACACCTCCTCCTGTTTCCTACCCAATCACCGTTCCTTTCCCTTTGTTTAAAAACCCATTCAGTTGTTTGCTGTGGAGCTCAATCTCTCGATTTCACTCTCTTTATGTATTGAGCTATCTTTTGTTTGAGCACCTCCATAGCACTTTGTCATCACCTGTGAGTATTGTTTTTGGTTATGGTGTTTGTTTGTTTGCTGGTGGGAAAAGGGGGAACCAAGACAAGTCGCCCATGGGCATACACTACCCGTAGGTACACTTTGTTAAATACACTAGTTAGAACTGGGTGGACCACCCACTGTATTTTTGGTTAGTTAGTTAGCTGTTGTTAAAGTAGGCTAGTCTAGCTTAGGGGTGTTTTTCAATACTTATTGTTCCATTCCTTGGGTCCAGCTCAGCCCCTTTCCCTGCTCCCACCCATTACCGTGTGTGTTCCAATAAACCCTGAGTTTGATGGTAGATTTCAGTAGTCGTGGTTATTTCGTTCTCACTTTTACTTTTTCACTATTATAATTTGCATGAGTTGTGTTACGGGTCTCGTTACTATCTCCCCTAGACTGTCGGGCCAAAAGGGATTTGTAACAGTAGCCATGAAGTGCTTTGAAAGGCTTGTCATGGCTCACATCAAAACACCATGATCCCGGAAACCTTAGACCCACTCCAATTCGCATACCACCTGAACAGATCCACAGATTAAGCAATCACACTCCACACTGCCCTTTCCCACCTGGACAAAGGGAGCACCTATGTGAAAATGCTGTTCATTGACTACAGTTCAGCGTTCAATACCATAGTGCCCTCAAAGCTCATCACTAAGCTAAGGACTAAACACCTCCCTCTGCAACTGGATCCTGGACTTCCTGAAGGAAGTGCTAATCCTCAACACTGGGGCCCCTCAGGGGTACATGCCTAGTCCCCTTCTGTACTCCCTGTTCACCCAACGACTGTGTTTCCAAGCACGAATCCAACACCCTCATTAAGTTTACTGACATCGACAACGATGAGATGGTCAATAAGAGGTCAGAGACCTAGAAGTGTGGTGCCAGGACAACAACAACCTCTCCCTCAACGTGATCAAGACAAAGAAGATGATCGTGGATTACAGGAAAAGGAAGGCCGAACACACCTCCATTAACATCAACAGGGTTGTAGTGGAGCGGGTCGAGAGCTTCAAGTTCCTTAGTTTGTTGATGTGGATACCATCATGGTCCAAACACTCCAAGGAAGTCGTGAAGAGGGCACGACAATGCATTTTCCCCCTCAGGAGACTGGAACGATTTGTAATGGGTCCCCAGATCTTCAAAAGATTCTACAGCTGCACCATCAAGAGCATGCTGACCGGTTGCATCCACGCCTGGAATGGCAACTGCTCGGCAAACTGACTAAGGCGCTGCAGCCAGTACATCACTGAGGCCAAGCCTCCTGCCATGCAGGACCTATATACTAGGGGTGTCACAGGAAGGCCCAAAACATTGTCTAAGACTCAAGTCATAGAGTGTTCCCTCTGCTAACGCACATCAAGTGGTATCGGAGTGCTTGCCGTGCGGGAAGTGCGGTCAAAAAGGCTCCTTAACTTCTCTAGGGTATGTGGGACGCTAGCGTCCCATCTGGCCAACATCCAGTGAGATTGCAGAGCACCAAATTCAAATACAGAAATACTCATATATATATATATATTCAGAAAACAAAACATTTTACATAGGTTTAAAGATTAACTTCTTGTGAATCCAACCACCTTATGATTATTTGAGAACATAGCCCAGTTGACAAATTATTACCAACAGTAACCAGCCAAGCAGAAGCGTTACAAAAAACTCAGAAAGAGATCAAATTAATCCCTTACCTTTGATGATCTTCATATGGTTGCACTCAAAAGACATTCATTTACTCAATAAATGTTCCTTTTGTTTGATAAACTCTTTATATCCAAAAACCTCAGTTTTGTTCGCACGTTTTCTTCAGTAATCCGCAGACCAAACAGGCAGACAAAAAAAATCAAAATTCCGTAAAGTTCATAGAAACATGTCAAACAATGTTTATATTCAATCCTCAGGTTGTTTTTAGCCTAAATGATCTATAATATTTCAACGTCGTCAATATAAAAAGGTACACAAGAAATGCACTCGGGATTGTGCATGAAAAAGCTCTGTGACACGTCGGGGTCCACTCATTGACTGCGCTTACTCCCTCATTTATAAGAATACAAGCCTGAAACAATTTCTAAAGACTGTTGACATCTAGTGGAAGGCATAGGAACTGCATATTGAGTCCTAAGTCAATGGATACTGTAATGGCATTGAATAGAAAACTACAAAACCAAAATAAAAAATAATTCCTCAATGGATTTCTCAGGTTTTCGCCTGCCAAATCAGTTATGTTATACTCACAGATATTATTTTAACAGTTTTAGAAATTTGAGTGTTTTCTATCAAATACTACCATGCATATGCATATCCTAGCTTCTGGGCCTGAGTAACAGGCAGTTTACTTTGGGCACGCTTTTCATCCGAACGTGAAAATACTGCCCCTTAGCTCATAGAGGTTTTAAGGGCTTGTAAGAAACATTTCACTGTAAGGTTGTATTGTTGCTGTTGTATTCGGCGCATATGACAAATCAAATTTGAAGTGGAGTCTACTGTTTAGCTTGAAAAAAAATGTTAATACAGTGCCCTCAGAAAGTCTTCATACCCCTTGACTTACTCCACATTTTGTTGTTACAGCCTGAACTCAAAATTGATTATTTTCTCACCCATCTACTCACAATTCCTCATAATGACAGTGATTCTTTAAAGAAATTTTAGCAAATGTATTGAAAAAGAAATAGAAAATCTCATTGACATAAGTATTCACACCCATTGCCCAGGATACTAAAAAATTAGCTCAGGTGCATATAATTTCCTTTGATCATCATCGAGATGTCACTACAACTTGATTAGTCTACTTGCGGCCAATTCAATTGTTTCGACATGATTTAGAAAGAAACACACCTGTTTATATAAGTTGACAGTGCATGTCAGAGCAGAAACTATACCCTGAAGTCCGAGGAACTGTCAGTAGATCTGAGAGATTTGTGATGAGGCATACAGTGCATTCGGGAATGCATTCAGACCCCTCCACTTTTCCCACATCGCTATGTTAATCTTATTCAAAATGGATAAAAATTGTAAAAAGCTACCCCCTTGAATTCTGCCAAAAGGCACCTAAACGACTCTCAGACCATGAGAAACAAGATTTTCTGGTCTGATGAAACCAAGATCGAACTCTTTGGCCTGAAAGCCAAGCTTCACGTTTGGAGGAAACCTGGTACCATCCCTACGGTGAAGCACGGTGGTGGCAGCCACATGCTTTGGGGATGTTTTTCAGCGGCAGGGACTGAGATACTAGTCAGGATCGAGGGGAAAATGAACGCTCCCCATCAAACCTGACAGAGCTTGAGAGTATCTGCAGAGAAGAAATGGGAGAAACTCCCCAAATACAGGTGTGCCAAGCTTGTAGCGTCCTACCCAAGAAGACTGACTAAGCTGTAATCGCTGACAAAGATGCTTGAACAAAGTACTGAGTAAAATGTCTGAATACTTATGTGAATGTGACATTTGAATAAATCAGCTAACATTTCTAAAATCCTGTTTTTGTTGTATGTAGATTGATGAGGGGAAAAACGAATTCATCCATTTTAGAATAAGGCTTTAACGTACGAAAATGTGGAAAAAGTCAAGGGGTCTAAATACTTTCCGAATGCACTGTATATCTGGGAAAGGGTATAAAACAACTGAGTGTTGAATGTTTCCAAGAGAACAGTCGTTTCCATCATTGGGAAATTGGAACAATATGGAACTACCCAGACTCTGCCTAGAGCTGGTTGTCTGACCAAACTGAACAAATGGGCAAGAATGACCTTGGTCAGGGAGGTGACCAAGAACCCAATGACCACCAGAACTACAGAGATCCTTGGCTGAGATGGGAGAACCTGCCAGAAGGACAACAGACTGCAGCACTTCACCAATCTGGGCATTATGGGAGAGTGGCCAGACAGAAGACACTCCTGAGAGAAAGGCACACGACAGAGCGCCTGGAGTTTGCAAAAAGGCACGTGAAAGATTCAGAGCATAAGGCACAAGATTCTGTGGTCTGATGAGACAAAACTAACTCTTTGGCCTGAATGGAAATCGGTATGTCTGGAGAAAACCAGGCACAGTTCATCACCCGTAGCAGTATCATGCTATATGGATACTTTTCAGTGGCATGAACTGGGAGACCAGTAAGGATAGAGGGAACAATGAATGGAGACAAATACAGGAAAATCGTTGATGAGAACCTGCTTCAGAGTGAAAACAAAGATTTACATTCCAACAGGACAATGACCCCACGCATACAGCCAAAGCAATGCTGGAATGGCTTCAGAACAAGAATGTGAAAGTCGTTGAGTGGCCCAGCCAAAGCCCAGACATGAATCCCATTGAAAATATGCGGGGGTGTGAATACTTGTCAATTAATATTCTTCATTTTCAATACACTTGTGAAAAAACAAACATTTAATCCATTCTGAATTCAGTCTCAATCAACAACATGTGGAATAAGTCAAGGGGTATAAATAATTTGAAGGCACTGTAAACATACTGTGATGACAAAAAGCAAGTGAATTAGAGGGATTACTCATTGAACAGAAACCTCTCTATGGTAACAGAGTCAAAACATGTTAGAATCACCTTTGGGAGAGATTACAGCTGTGAGTCTTTCTGGGAAAGTCTCTAATAGTTTTCCACACCTGGATTGTGCAACATTTGCCCATTCTTCTTCTCAAAATTCTTCAAGATTTGTCAAATTGGTTGTTGATCATTGCTAGACAACGATTTTCAGATCTTGCCATAGTTAACTTAAATCTGCTTGAAAATCTAACTTGGCCACGCAGGAACATTCACTGTCTTCTTGGTAAGCAACTCCAGTCTATATTTGGTCTTGTGTTTTAAGTTATTGTTCTGCTGAAAGGTGAATTAATCTCCCAGTGGTGGAAAGCAGACAACCAGGTTTTCCTCTAAGATCTCTGTGCTTCGCTCCATTCCGTTTCTTTTTTATCCTGAACATTTAGTCCTTAGCAATTACATGCAGCCATCACTATGATTGAAAATATGGAGAGTGGTACTAAGTAATGTGTTGTATTAAATTTGCCTCGAACATAAAACGTATTCAGCACAAGTTAATGGCTTTGACACATTTTTTGTAGTATTACTTCAGCGCCTTTTTATTGTGTACAGGCTTCCTTTTTACTCTGTCATTTATGTTCACAATGTTGTTGAGCCATCCTCAGTTACCTCCCATCACAGCCATTAGAAACGAATGGTTTTAAAGTCCGATGACATGGTGAAATCCCTGAGCAGTTTCCTTCCACTCCGGCAACTGAGTTAGGAAGGACGCCTGTATCTTTGTAGTGATTGGATGGTGATTCAATACACCCAAAGTGTAATTAGTAACTTCAGCATGCTCAAAGTGATATTCAATATATGCTTTAAATTTGTTTTACCCATATGTACTCTTCTTTGCGAGGCATTCGAATACCTCCCTGGTCTATGTGGTTGAATCTTTTGTTTGAAATTCACTGCTCGACCTTACAGATAAACTGTATGTGTGGGGTACAGCGACAAAGTAGACGTTCCAAAATCATGTAAACACTAATATTGCACACAAGAGTGAGTCCATGCAACGTAAGCATTTTTTTCATCCTTAATATATTTAGGCACACCATAACAAAGGGGTTGAATACTTATCGACCCAAGACATTTCAGCTTTTTTGATTTTTAATTAATGTGTTAAAAAAAGGCAAAAGAGGATGTTAGCAGACAGTGTAGACAGAGCACAAACATGACATGCCACGTTGATGAACGGAAAAGTGATACAAACATCCATGATGAACCTCTCTGGGATATGTGGGACGGTAGCGCCCCACCTTGCCAACAGCCATTGAAAGTGCAGGGCACCAAATTCAAAACAACAAAAAGCTCAATCAAAATTCCTCAAACATACAAGTATTTTACACCATTTTAAAAGATAAAATTCTCGTTAACCGAGCCAGTGTCTGATTTCAAAAACGCTTTACAGCGAAAGCATCAAACGATTATGTTAGGTCACCACCAAGTCACAGCCATTTTTCCAGCCAAAGAGCACAAATAGAGATAAAATGAATCACTAACCTTTGATGATCTTCATCAGATGACACTCATAGGACTTCATGTTACACAATACATGCATGTTTTGTTCGCTAAAGTTCATATTGATATAAAAACATCTCAGTATACATTGGGCACGTTACATCCAGTAGTTCAAAAACATGCAGTGATTTTGCAGAGAGCCACATCAATTTACAGAAATAATCATCATAAATGTTGATGAAAATACAAGTGTTATACATGGAATTAGAGAAACTTCTCTTTAACGCAACCGCTGTGTCAGATTTCAAAAGAACTTTACAGAAAAAGCAAATCATGCAATAATCTGAGTACAGCGTTCAGACAACAAAGCAGCCAAAAAGATATCCACCATATTGTGTAGTCAACATTAGTCAGAAATAGCATTATAAATATTCACTTACCTTTGATGATCTTCATCAGAATGCACTCCCAGGAATCCCAGTTCCACAATAAATGTTTGATTTGTTCGATAAAGTTCATAATTTATGTCCAAATAGCTTCTTTTGTTAGGGCGTTTGGTGAACAAATCCAAACGCGCGTTCAATGAACAAATCCAAACAAAATTCAGGTCCAGCCGAACGTCGGACAAAAAGTTCAGAATGTTCCGTTGCAGCCCGTAGAAACTTGTCAAACTAAGTATAGAATCAATCTTTAGGATGTTTTTATCATAAATCTTCAATAATGTTCCAACCGGAGAATTCCTGTCTGTAGAAAAGCAATGGAACGAGAGCTAACTCTCGTGACTGCAAGTCACGAGCCTGTGGCATTCTGCCAGACACCTGGCTCAATCCCCTCATTCTCTCCCCTTAATAGCAGAAACCTCAAACAAAGTTCTAAAGACTGTTGACATCTAGTGGAAGCCTTGGGAAGTGCAATATGACCCCATTTACACTGTATATTGGAATGGCAAAGAGTTGAAAAACTACAAACCTCAGATTTCCCACTTCCTGGTTGGATTTTGTTTTCTATCCAATACTACTAATAATATGCATATATTAGCATCTGGGACAGATTAGCAGGCAGTTTACTCTGGGCACCTTATTCATCCAAGCTACTCAATACTGCCCCCGTCACCAAGAAGTTAATTGCAGAACTGTTGGGAGTGTCTATTTTCGACTAGAAACGGCAAACAATTTTCGGACACTTGATTTGGATGGAAATTAAAACAGCATTATAGACAAGGCTAGCTACATACACCATGTTTCTACAGTTTCTCACCTCTGCTTCATTTCTTGCAACTGTTTATTGAGCTTGGACTGCTGAGCTTCCAGCTAAGAAAAAAGAACATACATTATAGGATGAATTGCTTGGTTGGAAAGTTGTAGTAATTCAATGTAAATGTTACATTCTTAAAATCTAGAGGCAGTTTGAGGGAGGAGCTAACACATCAGCAGTCCAGTGGTGGTACCTTCTGCTGGCCACTGGTCTCCTTCTTGCTGCTGCCAAGCTCCTTGGTCAGCTTGTTGTTCTCCTCCTGTAAGGCCACCAGGGACTGGGACTTCACAGAGGTAGCTTGCTTCAGCTTATCACTAAAAACACACACATTATAATAATTCAATAATAATTCTTATCTCAGATATTTGGGAATTGAGGTAGGGTATGAAGACAATGTCTGACACTTCAATGTCTGAATATTTAAAGTCTGAAAACTGTTGAGAGCAATGAGCTATAACTCATACCCAGTGTGTGCGTGTGTGTAATGTATTTTCACTCAGAATAAGAATGTCAGAGCGAGGACAATTAAAAGCATGGAGTAAAGAAAGAAAGTTTGCATTTCTTTTAAGTAAATCTATTGAGAAAAATAAATAAATCAAGACAGGTTCAATAATTATCCTAGCGATCAACTGCATTTAACTGGTCCCTGCATCAAGGGTTAATTACCGCGATAGTACCCCCTCTGCCCCAACCCCGCTGTCAGATGTTGGCACTGAGCCAGGACCTGCCAGATAGATACACAGCTGACTGTCAAGGCCCATCTGACTAACAACATTGAGAAAATATTCAACAGGGATATTCCATTGATGACAAATGGAAGGTAGGGCTAGTAAGAAAATTATCTGGGCTGCTGTGGTCTTCATACATAGTGTATTCCGAAAGTATTCAGACCCCTTCACTTTTTCCACATTTTGTTAAGTTACATTTAGGATAAGGCTATGTATGTATGTTTTTTTTGCCCTCATCAAATCTACGCACATAATGACTAAGCGAAAACAGGTTTTGTGAAATAACTTATTTACATAAGTATTCAGACCCTTTGCGATAAGACTCGAAATTGAGCTCAGTTGCATTCTGTTTTCATTGATCATCCTTGAGATGTTTCTACAGCTTGGAGTCCATTTGTGGTAAATTCATTTGAACAGGGCCGCACGGCTGGCCCTTAAACGTACAAGGAGAGCTAACATTAACAATATGAATGTAAATCTCTCATGGCTCAAAGTGGAGGAGAGATTGACTTCATCATTACTTGTTTTTGTTAGAAGTGTTAACATGCTAAATGCACCGAGGTGTCTGTTTATACTACTAGCACACCCATGCATACCCCACAAGACATGCCACCAAGGGTCTCGTCACAATCCCCAAGTCAAGAACAGACTATTGGGAGGCGCATTGTACTACATAGAGCCATGGCTACATGGGGGACTGACGCATGCAGTAGAATCAGATAAGACACACACAAGTAGACATGATTTTCTGGATAATTTTTTCAAATTTTGTCTGTCATAGTTGAAGTGTACCTATGATGAAAATTACAGGCCTCATCTTTTTAAGTGGGAGAACTTGCACAATTGGTGGCTGACTAAATACTTTTTTGCCCCACTGTGAGCACTAATGTTGAAATAACTAATTTGAAAATCCTGTATCGATATATCCATGTTGTCTTAGTATGGACTATGAGTTTTACCAGACTGTGATATTCATTGCACCATGATTCTAAAATTTGTATGTATGTATTTATTTATTTATTTATTTATCTGTCATATGTTGCTGGATCCCAGGAAGTGTAGCTGCTGCATGGGGATCCATAATAAACACAAAAACGTAACCCGTTGGCCTGAATGCAAAGCTTTATGTCTGGAGAAAACCAGGCACAGCTCATCACCCATCTAACACCATCCATACCATGACGCATGGTGGTGGCAGCATCATGAAATGGGGATGCTTTTCAGTGATGGGGACTGGGAGACTAGTAAGGATAGAGGAAACAATGAATGGTCCAAACACACACGCACAGTCGTGAAGAAGGCACGACAGCAGGTTCAAAAAGTTGGTCATGGGACAAAGTTTGTAATTCGGAACAAGAATATGAAAGCCTTTGAGTGGCCCAGCCAAAGCCCAGACTTGAATCGCACTGAAAATCTGTGGAAAGACTCCCCATCTAATTTAAGCGCTTGAGAAAATCAGCAAGGAAGAAAATCCACAAATCCAGATGGGTATGTCTGTATCAGCTATGCACAAGCCAACCTAAAGCTGTAATTGCCACCAACGGTGCTTCTACAAATGATTGACTCAGGGATGTGAATACCTATGTAAATGCGATATTTCTTTATTTCATTTTCAATAAAATTGCTACAATTTAAAAAAAAAAATGTCACTGTCATTATGAGGTATTGTGTGTAAATCAGTTTAATATTTTTAATTCAGGCAGTAACACAACAAAATGTGTAATGTGGAAAAATCAAGGGGTAAGAATACTTTCTGAAGGCAAACACACACACACCACACAGTATACTCACATCTCCTGGCACAGGCCGCTGATTTTCTGGTTCTCTGTGCTGAGTTGCTCTTTAGAAAGGTTGAGCTCCTTTTTGTATTTGGAATTCTGTTGCTTCAAGGAATCCAGCTGTGCATTAACAAAAAAACATAGATCACTTCTAATGTACGGTATATAATACAGATTGTTTGAATGTTGTGAAAGTTCAAGTTGAGAGCATTTTTCTCACTATAGCTTTCAGTCCCTAGTGAACTTTACTTGTGCCAGTATGAGTACATAAAAGGATTGATGCAATTGCTTATTTTATGTTGGGCAATGAAATTAACACACAAAAAAAGTACAAGTTGAAATGATAAAATAAAAAATAATTATGGGGCTGAAAAATCCTGTTTAACATGGATCTTGGAGTGTGAGCATGCCAGCACCTGTGGCAAAAATTCTGTTTACATGTATCACTGTATTATACTGTGAATAGTAACTTATAAAAGTGGTTTGCAACCATTACACCCCGAAACCAAACTTCTGTTAAGTTTACAAGGAGCCCCTTCCAAAGTCCTTAGTGATAGCCCTATATGACAGTGACAAAGCCATCATTCCTCACCCATACAATTTCAACAATCTCCATACCTTATTGAAAATCCATGATGCTCAACCACTATAGTATACCCCAACAGAGGCATTACATTCTCCATATACCTGATTGGTCATCTCCTGCTTGGCACTCCTGAACTCCTCCAGCAGAGACTGGGCCTCAATCTTCTCCTGCTGCAGAAGGCCCTTCTCTTGTGTCAGCAACTCCACGACCTCAGCAGTCTTCCCTGAGGACTCCGCTGCCTAGGTAGTGAGGGAGAGGGGGGCATGTCAACCAGACATATATAATGAAATACCTGTAACTTACTTGGATAGGGGTTGGTTGAGGTGAACCCCTATGTCCTGAGATATCATTTGATGGAGCCTTATTTTACACAGCCCAAATCAACTCTAACCAGAGGATCCCTAAAGGATCACTCCATTTTCTCATATTATGCAGAGTTAATTTGCATGCTTTGCATGTCAGTCATCCAAATCATTCCAAACCGGATTTTGAAGCTCTAGGGGGTTACAATGATTGTTTCTCCTATGCAATTCGTGTAATCCTCAGGAATCATTGTAATGCCCACATCTACTACTACTTACTAATTACTATTTTCAAACCAAATTCTAAGGGAGCGGAGATGTAACCATCTACCCCAACCAAGGAACTTCTCAAATCACGTTCTAAGCCCAAAGGAATTTACATTTCATAAATAAACTGTTCGCAATGGACTAGAAGCAAGAGAGCAGTTAGTAAAGGAGATTAAACAAAAATTAAGTTAAATAGAAGACCGGAATAGCATGCAGTGAGGTTGAAACATGACCACAGCCAGCTCAACGTGAGGGTTAGTTACGGGGTTTGTTAGTAATGGAGTACCTCAAGCTGCTTGGAAATAGCATTTTTTAGTTGAGCCTCAAGCTGGGTGACCTGCTGGGTGGCTTTGTCCCTCTCCTTGAGCAAGGCATCCTTCTGGACCTTCAGGTCTTCCAGGTTGGTGGCCATTTCTTCTCTGACCTTGGTACACACAGATGCCTCCTCCACAGAGGCTTTGTGCTGTCCCTCCATCACTGACTTCTCAGCACGTAGGGCCTGGGCATCTGCTTCAAGCTGTGTCTGGGTAACTTGCAGCTTCTCTACCTCCCCCATGAGCCTTGAGTGTTCCCCATCCCTACTCTCTTGGCTGCTGTGGAGGGAGGAAAGGTCTTGCTCCAGGCGGGACTGTATAGCTAGGAGGTCTACCTTCTCCTTAGCCAGGGAGGAGACCTCGTTGACAAGCTTCTCCAGCTTGGCAGACAGGCATATTTGGTCTCCAGCCAAGTCACCCTTTTCCTGGTCCCTCTCCTTCAGCTGTGCCTTTAAGTTCTCAACCTCCCCAGCAAAGGCTTTTCTCTCCACTCCAATATCCTTAAGGTTGGCAGACAACTCATCCATGGCCTTCTCTCTGGTGACAGATTGTTGAGTGAGGTCCTGCACTTTGACTTGCATCTGGACATTCTCCTCAAGCAGACCCTGTCTCTCACCTAACAATCCAGTGTGGGTCGTCTTAAGTTGCCCTAAATCACTACGCAAACTATTTCTCTCAGAGGCCATTGTGTCTCTTTCAACACAAACAGAGGCAACCTCTGCCTTCAGGCTGGATTCAGACTGCAGGAGAGTAATCTTCTCCTGTGTCAGAGTGAACAACTGTGTCTGTAAGTCCTCTCTCTCTCTGGAGAGGTCATCCTTTGCAGAGGACAGTTTACTTCGGTCACTTGCTTCAGTCTGCTGTTGCAATTCAAGAAGCATTTTTGCCTTTGAAAGTGATTCTGTTTGACCTTTGAACTCCTGGACCTGCAGAAGCAAATCCTCTTTGTCCTTCTGCAGGTTCTTGTTAAGCTCCGTCTGCTGCGAAAGCAGGAGATCCTGCTTTTTTGTTAGGGTATCGTTCTGCTGAATGAGTTCCAAACGCATCTGCTCAGAGTTGCCTTTTAGTTCATGATGCTCCTCTGCAAGTTCAGTTTTGCTTTTTTCAAGGGCCTCCCGCTCTGAGCAAAGCTTCTGAAGCTGTGCCTGTAGATCAACCTTTTCTTTTTTCAAGGAAGCTCCCTCAGTCTCCACCTTTTCTATCTTCTGTTTTAATTCCTCCAGCAAGGATGTGAGGTTGGAATTGGCTTGCTTCAGGTCATCATTGGCCTTAGTGGAGCTGTCCAACTGGTCCTTCATACTGCAGATCTCACCTGCTAGCTTGTCACGCTCTTTTGTTAGAGTACACTTTTCAGAGATCTCCTGTGTGTGCTTTTCTTCCAGCTCTTCCTTTTCATGTACCCAACAGTCACTCTCCATGTTCTGCTTTTCCAGTGTTAATTCTATAGCCATCTTCTCTTTGCGTATGGAGTGTAGCGCCTTCTCAGTCTCTGCATTCTGGAGACAAAGTGCTTTCTTCTCCTCGCCAAAAGATGACAACAGCTCTTTAACTTTCTCCTTAGAGGTTGCCACTTCCTCTGTAGAAAGTCTGAGCTTCTCCTTTAACTCTTCTCTCTCCTTGATAAGTTCATCTTTCTCAGAACACACCTTTCGCTGGGTAGCAAGCAGGTCCTCTTTCTCCTGCAGGAGGTGAAGCCTCTCAGAGTCGGTAACCTCACTGCTGGTCTTGGACTGGTCCAGCATTTTGGCCAGGCTCATTTTTGAAGCATTTAGCTCAACCTTGTCACGGACAGACTTCTCAAGATCCTTCTTAGTGACATTCAGCTGATTTTGAAGCTCTGCATTCAAGGCTTGGAGGGCCTCTTTGTCAAAAATGGCAGCATTCATTTGAGTAAACATCTCCACTTTATCTTTGCCCAAGGTCTCTGTCTGTGCCTGTAGCTGAGTGTTTTTCAGACAGAAGTCTTCTTTTTCCAAGCTTAAAGACCGACACCTTGCCTGCAACTCCACATTCTTTGCATCAAGGGATTTCTTAGCATTTCTGGCTGCATCCCTCTCCAACAAAAGGCTATCCTTCTCAGAGGTCAGCTTCTCCCTGCTTTGCTGGAGCTCGTTCCTCTCCTCACAGGTCTTCTCATAGACCTCTGCTAGCTGCTTCCTCTTAGTTTCCTGCTGCAGGATCTCCTGTTGGTACTTCAAAAGGACCTCATGCTTCTCTGCATTTGTCTTTTGAAGCTCCTCAATTTGGGACTGACGCTCCGCTTCAGATTGACTGAGGGATTTGTTATTGGCCTGTGCCTCCTCAACAGCAACTCTAAGCTTCTCCACCTCTCTGGATAGTGAGGCATTCTCTCCATCTAGCTTCCGGTTGGTGGTCCAAAATTCCTCCTGCTCTTTTGTGAGCTTGTCCCTCAGTGTCAGAAGTTCTTCAGTCTTACCTGAGAGCTCCTGGTGACTAGCCTCCGAGGCTGAGAGCTTGGCCTCGAGTTCAGAGAGTTGATTTTTGAGACTTCCTTCCTGAGCTTTGAGATCTGAGCTTTCCTTAGACATGTGCGCCAGCACTGAGATTTGCTTCTCCAGGTCTGTGGACAATCTCTCAATATGCTGCCTGGAGTAGTCGAGCTCACCAGAAAGAAACTGAGGGAAAAAGGTTGAAAGAAAAAAATGGGCATATAAAGGGAAAACAAAACAAGTCAAGCATTTTATTACAAAAGTTATAAAATGCAATTGGAAAAGTTAAGCTGGTGCAAGCATAAAAGACAGTTGGGAGAAAAAGAAACAAAGCTGACACCATGAAAAGTTGAGAACTTTGAAAACAGAGGTACACCAATGGAGTGCTTATGATGTGTATGTAGGTGTGTGTGTGTGCCTTCTAAGTGGGTTCTAATGATTCAGGTTTTCAATCAGTGTGCACCAGGTGTGGTGGAGTGTGTGCGTAATTGAATAACTTTCCATTGAGAATATGTTTTTACAAGTAGACAACCCTGTTTTAATTGTCTTATAATAGTTGTGCCACGAAATTCTGCCCTTTTGTATCCCTTTGACATTAAGTAGAAATTGTGCACCAATATTGCATTTTAAAAAGCCATGACGTGAACAGAACTCGTTTAATATGGTCAAACTAGTTCAAAAGCAGACGAGCTCGTTCTACACTTTTTGGCAATTTTCTGTTGTTTTGTGGTGTAAAACTGAGTGTGTTGAGCATAACACGTCAACCGTGTTATCCACAGGCAAAAATATATATATACAGTTGAAATCAGAAGTTTACATACACTTAAGTTGGAGTCATTAAAACTTGTTTTTCAACCACTCCACAAATGTCTTGTTAACAAACTATAGTTTTGGCAAGTCGGTTAGGACATCTACTTTGTGCATGACACAAGTAATTTTTTCAACAATTGTTTACAGACAGATTATTTCACTGTATCACAATTCCAGTGGGTCAAAAGTTTACATACACTAAGTTGACTGTGCCTTTTAAACAGCTTGGAAAATTCCAGAAAATGATGTCACGGCTTTAGAAGCTTCTGATAGGCTAATTGACTTCATTTGAGTTAATTGGAGGTGTACCTGTGGATGTATTTCAAGGCCTACCTTCAAACTCAGTGCCTCTTTGCTTGACATCATGGGAAAATTAAAAGAAATCAGCCAAGGCCTCAAAAAACAAATTGTAGATCTCCACAAGTCTGGTTCATCCTTGGGAGCAATTACCAAATGCCTGAAGGTACCACGTTCATCTGTACAAACAATAGTATGTAAGTATAAACACCATGGGACCTCGCAGCCGTCATACCGCTCAGGAAGGAGACGCGTTCTGTCTCCTAGATATTAACGTACTTTGGTGCGAAAAGTGCAAATCAATCCCAGAACAACAGCAAAGGACCTTGTGAAGATGCTGGAGGAAACAGGTACAAAAGTATCTATATCCACAGTAAAACGAGTCCTATATGACATAACCTGAAAGGCCGATCAGCAAGGAAGAAGCCACTGCTCCAAAACCACCATAAAAAAGCTGGACTATGGTTTGCAACTGCACATGGGGACAAAGATCGTACTTTTTGGAGAAATGTCCTCTGGTCTGATGAAACAAAAATAGAACTGTTTAGCCATAATGACCATCGTTATGTTTGGAGGAAAAAGGGGGAGGCTTGCAAGCCGAAGAACATCATCCCAACCGTGAAGCAAGGGGGAGGCAGCATCATGTACTTTGCTGCCGGAGGGACTGGAGCACATCACAAAATAGATGGTATCATGAGGAAAAAGCTTTTTTACAACAAGTTACGCTACCAAAAAGGGATTGAAATTGTGGAACAACCCATAAATGGTGAGCACAGACTGAAGCCCTACACTTTACATACCGGCTACTCATCACGAAACGACACTAATTAAACCACTAACAATTATGTGGTTACTACATCCACTTAATCAACATTATTGAAGCATGAATTGAGAAAATGTCATCAGTTTTTTATATATATATATATATATATATACACACAGTGCCTTGCGAAAGTATTCGGCCCCCTTGAACTTTGTGACCTTTTGCCACATTTCAGGATTCAAACATAAAGATATAAAACTGTATTTTTTTGTGAAGAATCAACAACAAGTGGGACACAATCATGAAGTGGAACAATATTTATTGGATATTTCAAACTTTTTTAACAAATCAAAAACTGAAAAATTGGGCGTGCAAAATTATTCAGCCCCTTTACTTTCAGTGCAGCAAACTCTCTCCAGAAGTTCAGTGAGGATCTCTGAATGATCCAATGTTGACCTAAATTACTAATGATGATAAATACAATCCACCTGTGTGTAATCAAGTCTCCGTATAAATGCACCTGCACTGTGATAGTCTCAGAGGTCCGTTAAAAGCGCAGAGAGCATCATGAAGAACAAGGAACACACCAGACAGGTCCGAGATACTGTTGTGAAGAAGTTTAAAGCCGGATTTGGATACAAAAAGATTTCCCAAGCTTTAAACATCCCAAGGAGCACTGTGCATGCGATAATATTGAAATGGAAGGAGTATCAGACCACTGCAAATCTACCAAGACCTGGCCGTCCCTCTAAACTTTCAGCTCATACAAGGAGAAGACTGATCAGAGATGCAGCCAAGAGGCCCATGATCACTCTGGATGAACTGCAGAGATCTACAGCTGAGGTGGGAGACTCTGTCCATAGGACAACAATCAGTCGTATATTGCACAAATCTGGCCTTTATGGAAGAGTGGCAAGAAGAAAGCCATTTCTTAAAGATATCCATAAAAAGTGTTGTTTAAAGTTTGCCACAAGCCACCTGGGAGACACACCAAACATGTGGAAGAAGGTGCTCTGGTCAGATGAAACCAAAATTGAACTTTTGGCAACAATGCAAAACGTTATGTTTGGCGTAAAAGCAACACAGCTGAACACACCATCCCCACTGTCAAACATGGTGGTGGTAGCATCATGGTTTGGGACTGCTTTTCTTCAGCAGGGACAGGGAAGATGGTTAAAATTGATGGGAAGATGGATGGAGCCAAATACAGGACCATTCTGGAAGAAAACCTGATGGAGTCTGCAAAAGACCTGAGACTGGGACGGAGATTTGTCTTCCAACAAGACAATGATCCAAAACATAAAGCAAAATCTACAATGGAATGGTTCAAAAATAAACATATCCAGGTGTTAGAATGGCCAAGTCAAAGTCCAGACCTGAATCCAATCGAGAATCTGTGGAAAGAACTGAAAACTGCTGTTCACAAATGCTCTCCATCCAACCTCACTGAGCTCGAGCTGTTTTGCAAGGAGGAATGGGGAAAAATGTCAGTCTCTCGATGTGCAAAACTGATAGAGACATACCCCAAGCGACTTACAGCTGTAATCGCAGCAAAAGGTGGCGCTACAAAGTATTAACTTAAGGGGGCTGAATAATTTTGCACGCCCAATTTTTCAGTTTTTGATTTGTTAAAAAAGTTTGAAATATCCAATAAATGTCGTTCCACTTCATGATTGTGTCCCACTTGTTGTTGATTCTTCACAAAAAAATACAGTTTTATATCTTTATGTTTGAAGCCTGAAATGTGGCAAAAGGTCGCAAAGTTCAAGGGGGCCGAATACTTTCGCAAGGCACTGTGTGTGTGTGTGTCTATATATATATATAAATATATATATAAATAAATAAATATAAAGGTGTGCCTCTGCTTTCAAAGTAGGCCCTAAAACCACACCACAACATACCCACACAGTCAATGCTGAAATGTAGATGGTGCATATGTGACAACACATATGATATATGACATGGTGCAATGGGCTTGCATAAATAGTTATTATCAAAAAGCAATAATATGAGCAGATAAAACGCTAACATGAATCTTGGGCTTAGTGTGTTTTTGTGATTAAATTTGTTTTAATGAAATCAAAGAACGAGGTCACTGTGATATGCCATAATTGTTCTAACAGTCAACCTTTCATTAAAGTAATACGGACTTCAGCTACTTCTTACCTTCCTTCCTCCTTCCTACAGTATGATTACTACCCAGACATTAGAAGTGAGGTGGTCTAATTAGCATCAAGTGAATATCAAACCTGACCATAGACCATTTCAGGCAACACTTCATTTGACTTGGAAACAACAGTCAAATGGTAATGACATAATAATAACCAGGTCATTTCTGGTACTGTAAAATAAGGTGCTACTGACATCTCTTACAGAAAGTGGATAGGACTATACTGGAAAAATGTTCTCACTTAATACTTCAGTCAACCTAAAGAAAGCTAACGCAAAGCAGCAAGATTTTTTGTACAAAAAGGCAGCTCCTCCTGAGAACATAAAACATGGTGGTCCTGATAATGATATGGTGGGTGCTCACCTGAGCCTTCTCTTTGTAAGGCTGCAGCTCAGTCACCAGCCTCTCCAGCTCCTGGGCCTTCTTCCTGGAGACACTCAGCTCCTGCTTGGTCTTCTCAGCCTGACCCTGCAGCTCCTGGAGCTGCTTGGCATGGTGCTCTGAGGCCTCAGATAGGGCCTTCTGCTGGGAGGTCTGAAGATCCTTGGCCTGGGCCTCACACTGCTGCAAACTCTTCTCCTACACACACATAAAATGAAGGAGACAGTAACTAACATCAATCATTTGCTGTTTGGTAGGGGGACAGCGGTAGATTATTTCAGTGTTTGGGTTAGAGACAGTAAAACGTCTATTACTGAAGAATGTAGGCAGTTTTACAACAAACATCTACTTTATCCCAATCATCAACATCTCAAAGCCATCTCTGGGTTTTCACTCACCAGTTGTGTGATTTTCCCCTGCAGGTTGCTTAGCTGGCCCTGATGCTCGTCTCTGGCAGCCTTCAGCTCCTGCTCCTTCTGGGCAACTTCCTGCTGTTGTTGCTCCTCAGAACATGCAGCCCGCTCCTTCTCCTCTGCGAGTTGGGTCTGTAACTCTTCCAGACTCCTGGTAAAAGGGGAAGGAGGGGGAGATCAATCTCTGACCAAATGGACCAGTGGCATTCACACAAACTGTGGCTTCATTGTAGAGGACAGATTCAAACAGTTTTAGACTGAAACTGAAGAACTGATAAACCAGGGTGATGGACAGGTTTTGTGCATTGTTGTCATGCTCTCATTAAATATTGGCACTGGAGGAAACCGGATTGTGGATTTCTCAGATGACAGTAAGCCATTAAACTACTTTAATATGTTTGAGAACACCTTTGTTTGTGACATTTCATTGTGTACCTTTTTTTCTGAGTGATGTCTTCATTCATTTTGGTAAGCTGTGCTGAAATGTCGCCTGATGACTTCATCATGTCTGAGATGTCACTTTGGAGCTTGGCCTTTTCGTTTGCGAGCTGATCAAGCCTCTCCTCTCCAGCCTTTAGCTTCCTCTCCAGCCCTGAGTGAGAGGAAAACATAATTCAGTCATGGGTAACAAGCCTTAATCCACATGTACACAGCCAATTTGTTACACAATATAAACATAATGACTACCTCAGACTCTCTATAGTGATTATTTTAGTAAAACATTGGTGATATTTTGTGGTGTTGGTCAGGGATAACTTTCTCAAAACAGGTTGCGGTTGCCCTTTTGATTCACACATTGATTCAGTAATCACAACCTGGTTTATCGGGCAGAAACTCAAGACAACAAAAACAAGCAGGTTTGGAAACCCCTGGTGTAGGTTGCAAAGTTACATTACTGAATGTACGTAGGGAGAATGGTCATATTGAGCTGTGTGTACTGAAGGGTAGTGCTGGCCAGTGTTCTGACCTCCACGTTGGCTTCTAAGAGCCTCTGAGTGGGATGTGCACTGCTCTTTTTTTTGTTGATAAGCTTCTAAAGCAACTCTGACAGAGAATGAGGGAATTTAGACCGACACTATCAGCTTGCATCATTCAAGTTCTTAGCACTAAGCAAGACAACTACATGCACTAATATACTGTCTACTGCTTGGCCATGTGGACCGAAATAATGAATTATTTGCACAAAACCACATAATTGCTAATCATTAGATTAGCTTGAAGTCAGCATTTTCTTTCTGGTAAAATGTCTTGCAGATAAAAACCCACGTAACCCAAGTAATAAGAAAACAAAGACTAACGTTGTTACAGGTCAAACATCCTGTAACGTTGATACATGAAAAAAGTACATCCATTTACCTTGCATAGTTTGTGTTGACTTAGCCTGATTGTCTGTGCTTTCTGACAGTTTTTGTTTCTGAGGAAATAAAAAACTTTGATGAATACATTTGTGCATGCTTAAGTCAAGAGTTTTCCATGACAAACCTCAAAATGATTGACAACTAATAATGTTCTACACAAGTTATTTAACCAACATTTGTATTTAAGGATTATATCTTTGATGGTATCGTAAGTGTGTAATAGAGGGTAGATACGTTTTATCATTCCCATGAAAACAAAAAGCTAGAATTTCAATGCTATGCTCTTCCTTACCTGAGCTTACCTTGAGCCCTACAGTCATGCAAGTCCACCCATTCCCAACCCCTGGCACCACAACACCAGTCATAAGCCCTAGTACTCACCAGGTTGCCCAGCTCTTGCTCCAAGGAGACCTTGTCTTGCAGCACAGAGGTCAGGCTCTGCTGCAAGGAGAGGAGCTCCTGCTGCTTACCCTCCAGCTCAGAGTTCAACTCACTGACCTACAGCCACAGGCCAGGGCATGACACCATGGACATGGAGAACATTTTGAAGGGGGGAAAAATGAGGAGTGACAAAATGAAGGAAAAGCTAATAATGAGTCAAATGAAACAAAAGCAAATTGCTTTGAAGGTAGGGATAAATCAATACAACATCAAATACCACAGGTGTGTTTCACACTTATTTTTCTGGAAAACTCACAAAATAGAAACTGAATATGGTCATGGACAATGGTAGTATGGCGTGGGTATGGACCTACCCTGTTGCCCTGTGAGCGAGCTTGGCTCTGGGCCTCCTCCAGCTGGGTCCTCAGGTTCTGGAGAGCTTGGTTACCTTGGCCTGCCTGGGACTGCAGGACCTCCATAGCTGCCACCTGCTCCTGGACCTCCTTGGCACGGTCCTGGGTCTGCTGGACAAGCTTAGCTTCATGCTCCTCCAGCTCGTTTACCTTCAGCTCAGCAGTGTGCAGTTTGCCCAGCACGTCCTCCATCTCCACCAGGTGCTGCTCCTCAGCACTCTCCACACTGGACCGCAGGCTCTCCTCCAGCCACTCTTTCTCCTCCGACATGACCAGCAGCTGTTTGTTGAGCTCCCCTGTTTCCCGTGCCCGGGCTGCAGCCTCTGCCTCAAACCTGGCTCCCGCCTCCTCCAGTGCCTGCTTGTGCTCCACCTTCAGCCTCTCCAGGGCACTCTTGGTCTCCACCAGCTCTGTCGTCTGGGAACCGGCCCCTTTACTGAAGGACACCTTCAGCTCCTCCGTGGCCTGCTGGTGTGAGGCGATGGCAGAGTCCAGCTTGCAGCGCCACAGCTCTATGACGTCTGCATTCTCCTTCTCGTTCTGACTGAGGCGCAGCTTCAACTGCTCGTTGTCTGTTGAGACCTTGGTGGATGAGACTTGGAACTGAGACACTGCCTCACTGTGGGCCTTCTCCTCCGCTGCCAGCATCTCCTTCAGCCCTACCAGCTCAACCTGTTGCTGGTCTTCTTGAGAGGCCAGCTGAGCCCTCAGAGAGCTCACCTCTTCCAAGAGAGGGGAGATGGTGGAGTCTGAGCCCTCTGAGCTTTGCTGGACCTCCAGACGCAGCCGCAGGTCAGCCACCTCCCTGGTCCTCAGCACCAAGTCCCTCTCCAGTTCCATGATGCGGGACTTCTCTGACACCGTGGCCACCTATGGGACGGCACAACTCTGGCTCAAACAAAAGCATGTTCTTCAACCTATGGAAACATTGTGATTGTGTGTGTACTGGCAGGACAAGAGGGTAGCTGTTGAAGCCCCTTGTCATCAGACAGGTTTACATGGGTCAATATTTTTCTAAGAAAGTCATTACAAACAGATGTCCTTCATAGTTGCAGTAGCGCAATGAAAGTAACAGCGCAGACCCACATTAGCATAAAATGCCTACATTTGAAGTCCTACACCGCCCTCTAGTGGATATAAGCTGGAACCATATCAGTCATCACACATAATTATTGTGTATTGAACTACTGTCCCCAAATGCTACAGCTTCTACTGGTTTTCATCCTTACGTTTATGTCAGGGGTCAATTTAGGGCAGAGAAACTTGATAGTTAAGACTCTCTCCCCCAACTAATGACGTCAAATGATTAATTAAGAACCAGGGGAAAAAACTAAACCAGCAGAGACTATTGCCCTTGAGGATGGCAGTTTAATACTCCATCACTGGCTGTGAAACCCCTGACAGACGCATATAAGAATTGTTAAGGGGTGGGAGCAGGAAATAGACTTGCAAGAGGCGGGGGTTCCCAGATGGGCAGGACAATTGGGGCTGGTAGAATTGGGGGGGACAAAGGACAACTGGGAGCAACGGTTGGGTATAGGGGTGCTGTCTGGCTACCATGTTGCACCACAAAAGCTGTGGAGACAGTGGGCAGAGGAAAACATGGAGAAAGAGGCAAGTGAATAACCCCACGATGGAGAACCCTAATGATCCTTCCTATATGTAGTGTGGCCCTGACATGGCCGAAGTCTAAGTCTAGGTTTTACCCAGAAAATGACAAATCTAAAAAGAACAGGATTGATGTTTAGGAAAACTATAAGTACAACTATAAGTTCTTTTTTTTGGGGGGGAGGGGGGATTTAAAGCCTGAATATTTGTTTTGAGTGACAGCAGCCATGTGCTTAAGATTCCTGTTCTGGTAAGATACAGGAATGTTTCATGTTTGACAAAATGGGAAGAGAATGAACTTACAGCTGAGGCCAAGAGATAATATTCTTAATTTCAAGTAAAAAGATTAGTCAACTACACCATTCAATGTTTGCTTAGAGATATTCAAATGCAGTTAAATACCGACTTTCCATCCACAAGCCTCTATGGCAGAAGTGGTCAGAAAAACAAAATATGGAAGCAAGTGCAACAGGTATTTGGAGATCCTCTGTAACCCATTGTACACCCTCCCAAGAGTTGCAACATTACCCCTGGTACCATCCACACTCCACCCCTCTTTCCAAACGCACCACTGTGCAGAGCAAGATCCATTACCCTAGTGTCTTCTAACTCTCTCTGGAGTTTCTCAGCTTTGGTCTTTTCAAAGAGCAGGCTCTGTTCAAGCTCCTTAATGTGGGCATGCTCCAGTTTGGTCTGCGTCTGTTAGTAAAGAAGGGGAGAGGAAGAGAACAAAACCAGTGCCACCATCACATGCCAGCCCAACGCAGACAGAGGAAGAGGGAGGGAGAGGAAGGAAGGGTACCCCATGCAGATCCCATGCCAACCACAGGTGAGCATTGGGGATGTAGCTGGAGGTGGTGATAAGAGGATATGATAGAAGCAGCAGGGGAGATGTGCAATGTTTATGGATGTGTAGTTGTTGGTTGTGATTAGAGGAATCCATGCAGAATGACCTGGTGAACAACCAAAGGGAAAGACTAGGAAGGAATGCATAGAAGTATGTGTGAACAACTGAGTGAGTGAGCCAGCAAATGAGCGCAAATCGAAATGGACGTGACTGCACATAAAAAGAGAAAGCACTGTTGGCATGTTTGTGCCCCCCCCCACCATCTCCTGCTTTACTCTATGATTTTGAGGTCCTTTATGCACATTCATGTGAACAGGAAAGGGAAATGAAACTTAACTTTTTACATGAAACGGCAATGCCGTGGCAGGTTGTAACAGCAACACTGTGCTCTCTCTCTTCTGTGATCACGCCCATTTGTTTAGTGAGTATAAGATCACTGATCAGCAGATAAAACAATATCAGAAACCATGTACATTCATAAAGAAACTACTTCGAACAGACAAATCAGTAAAAAAATAAATCATAATTTAACTGTAGAATGGGGCAGAACGTATAAAAAAATAAATAATAATTTAACTGTAGAATGGGGCAGAACATATAAAAAAATAAATAATAATTTAACTGTAGAATGGGGCAGAACATATAAAAAAATAAATAATAATTTAACTGTAGAATGGGGCAGAACGTATAAAAAAATAAATAATAATTTAACTGTAGAATGGGGCAGAACGTATAAAAAAATAAATAATAATTTAACTGTAGAATGGGGCAGAACATATAAAAAAATAAATCATAATTTAACTGTAGAATGGGGCAGAACATATAAAAAAATAAATAATAATTTAACTGTAGAATGGGGCAGAACATATAAAAAAATAAATCATAATTTAACTGTAGAATGGGGCAGAACATATAAAAAAATAAATCATAATTTAACTGTAGAATGGGGCAGAATGTATAAAAAAATAAATCATAATTTAACTGTAGAATGGGGCAGAACGTATAAAAAAATAAATCATAATTTAACTGTAGAATGGGGCAGAACCTATAAAAAAATAAATCATAATTTAACTGTAGAATGGGGCAGAACGTATAAAAAAATAAATAATAATTTAACTGTAGAATGGGGCAGAACGTATAAAAAAATAAATCATAATTTAACTGTAGAATGGGGCAGAACGTATAAAAAAATAAATCATAATTTAACTGTAGAATGGGGCAGAACGTATAAAAAAATAAATCATAATTTAACTGTAGAATGGGGCAGAACGTATAAAAAAATAAATCCTAGTTCACCCCTCGGACCGATTCATTAATTTTTACATTAAAATGCAATTAATTGAATTGCTACCAAGTGCAGAACATTTACTTCCAATTTCAACAGATGGCAATGGGAAGGTTGGAGCTCAAGACCGTGACTAGGCTGTGAGATGCATCTCCAGTGGTTGGTCAAGACCGTGACTAGGCTGTGAGATGCATCTCCAGTGGTTGGTCAAGACCGTGACTAGGCTGTGAGATGCATCTCCAGTGGTTGGTCAAGACCGTGACTAGGCTGTGAGATGCATCTCCAGTGGTTGGTCAAGACCGTGACTAGGCTGTGAGATGCATCTCCAGTGGTTGGTCAAGACCGTGACTAGGCTGTGAGATGCATCTCCAGTGGTTGGTCAAGACCGTGACTAGGCTGTGAGATGCATCTCCAGTGGTTGGTCAAGACCGTGACTAGGCTGTGAGATGCATCTCCAGTGGTTGGTCAAGACCGTGACTAGGCTGTGAGATGCATCTCCAGTGGTTGGTCAAGACCGTGACTAGGCTGTGAGATGCATCTCCAGTGGTTGGTCAAGACCGTGACTAGGCTGTGAGATGGTGGAGGGGAGCATCTCCAGTGGTTCCATGCTTAGCACTGGGCCAACATGAACAAGAGGAGAAGAAAAAGAAGCAGTAACGTCACTGACTGAAGCAGTTACAAGACAACATTAGTACACCGTCAATTGCTTGAAATCAACAGAAAACATTTGCTGTGTTGATTTGGTTTGTTGTTGTTTTTTAAAAGCTGCATGCATGTGAATAATATATATTTCTGCAGTAAGTAGTACACAGACAGTTAGTATGCAATCAAAGGAAGATAAAAAAGGGGTATTACTTCTAACCCTGTAGCACTCATTTTTAAAGATAATATTTGATGTGGGACGCCATCAGGGTAATTGGGATGGTCCCCTGATTGGAGTTGCACTGTGGGATAAATAATGACACAAATCCTTTGATCAGACGTGTACATATTAAACAGCCCCCGGTCCACCTGCTTCCCAGTCTCTGCTCCATAAACAAAGATATAGTTAACCAAGGGAGAGGCAGAAAAAGTAAGTTGTTCTCCAAGAAATAGCCCACATTTCCACCAAATAGCACTAGAGCGATGGTGAAGAACAGTGTGCAAACCTTACAGTCTGATGTGCCAACGACATTTCTTAGCAAGAGGGAAGCAGGAAAGAAATAAAAACCAACTAATTCCTAAAATGATCCTAGGCTCGTGTGTTTATTTCAAGCAAACAGTGTTCCAAAAACAAGTTGGGAACATTCAAGCTGTGTTAATATCCACATGCTACATAGTCATGAAATGAGGAAGACCTCCAGGTTTGTGAAGATCGGTCTAATCAAGGCACTGCGCATATTTGGAAGAATGACAATACATGGATAATAGTTTAGTTATTTGTAGATCAGCGAGTCTGCACAGTGCCGTGCTCAAGCTGATCCTCTACAAAAGCATGACTTCATGGACACTAAAAGAACATCAGAGCCAGGTTCAGTCAGGTCTGATTCTGACAGCTCTGTTCCATGGAGGACCTTACTGTCACACGATAGAGAATGAGATTTCAGTCTCGAGTGAGATGGCATCGATCATGCCATGCAACAAACCTAATAGGACTGTGGGCACTGGGCAGGACAGATCTCTGGTGTAGACAGACTGAAGAGAATATTCATGCTCAGTCCTTGGCATACTAGATTAAGGACATGTCACTGACAAGGACACCAATCACTCACTTGCCAACTTAAAATCACAAGCCGGTGGCCAAACTGTTGATGGAATGTACACAGAGTAGCCAAATAGGGACCTTCAATAAGATTTATTAATTGATTATGTTAGAATCTAACGAACACCCTACCACTTTAATCTCAGGGATCGGGACCAGGGATGTTACAGAGTGACTTAATTCCAGAGGTGGACTCTAGTCTGCACTCATCAGAACAGGATGCTTTTAACTCAAAATGTCTGTTTCACAAGACAAGGAGTTTCAACGGCAGTCCTGATGAGATGCAGTGTTGGTGGATTTCTGATACACCTCAGCATCAAATGGATTAATTCCAGTCAGTTAGGGGCGATTTTAACTTGAGATCAAAGATGCTCCATAGCATTAGAAAGGAAAACTGTATTCATATTTTTGAGTTTGTGTAGAAGTGTGTGTGTGTTTACCTCCAGGTCTCCTTTGGTAATGCAAGCTTCTTCCACGCGGAACTGGAGGTCCTCCACTTTCCTATCACACAGAGCACACTTCAGATTATAGTTCAGGAACATTGAACATAAGAGGTCTGAAAAAGGAATCATGGATCAAGGGTTTGAAACAGGGTTTCAATCTGACCTACATAATGTCCCCCCCCCCTTCCCCATTTTCCTCCTGTGATACTGTACTGATAACCAACCATCAGAACATAGTTATACCCATATAGTTAGACCCCATACCCCCTGGACTTCCTTCACCCCACACCCCTCTGAAGCCTCACCGCTTCTCCTCCTCCAGCTGATTGAGCAGCTCAACCTTCTCCTTGTCAGCAGCCTCCACCAGGGTGCGTAATTGGTCCATCTTGGCCTCCATCTTCACAACACATGAATATGCATTCATTAAAACAGATCATGAATATAAGTTGAGACACTCATGACAAAACAATGTTATGGAAGGCCGCTATGCATCTGGGAGTTGGCTATAAAAACAAGTGCTATCTCATTGCCAGCAGATGGCAGTGCAGAGGTTTTTGTGACATGAGTGAGGTACAGCAAGGTGTTTTCCCAAACCATTACCCAAGGTTGGTCATGTATGACATAACACACTTCTGCAGATGAGAGTACAAGTTCCAAAACTGTAACGTCCTGGGACTTATCTGTGGGGAAATGTGTGTGTAAATAATCCTGAGGGCGAATGCTTGTGTGTGTGTAAACCATGAGGAGGAACTAAGTGTGTATTGACCTGCTCCTGGTCCTCTCTCAGCAGGGTCAGTTCCTGCTCCACCTCGCCCACATGGGTGGTTGCCTTGGCCACCTCTGCCCTCTCCATGTCACGCTCCGCCATCAGCTGCTCAATGTGCTGCTGCTTCTCCTTCAGCACCTCCTGAACTGCTGTGGTGCCAGAGATCTTTCTCGAGTACCGTGATGACGTTTCTGTCAGCTGTGGTGGTGGGGTAGGTAGAAGAGTGTTTAGACTGGTTAATGGGGGGGTGGGAGTTCTACTCAGGACAACAAAAGACAAGACCAATGAAAGAACAGACATCTTGTTGCTCTGCAGTTGTGAATGTGGATGCACTTATGAGTGTGTGTGCGCCTCACCAGGCCTGTGCGGCTGGGCTTGGCACTGACGGAGGATGCCACAGAGCTCATGGAGCTGATGGAGGAGGCGCTGGGGCTGCGCTTCAGGCCCGAGGGCGTGGCCACCAACTTCCGCACCATGGTCTTTGTCTTGGCCGGCGTGGTAGAGGGGAAGCCAATACGCGTGACCTTGTGGACTGGGGCAAACAGGCCATACTTGGGTTGGCATTGAAAGTATCTGAGGAAATACAAATTAAGTGGATAAGAAAAAAACAGATGTCACTGCGCCCCCCCCCGCAGAAAAAAAAAGTCTTATATACAAATAACACCCATAAGACTTGCCGGTACTTAACTCTCTTTTAAACAAACTGGTTGCCAGAGTAGCATGTTTCTCAAGCGTGTGTGATAATCCTCTCTGGTCTGATTACCTGGTTCCTGCCACTGCCCCATCGTTCTTTCCCAGGGGCTCATCCAGTTCCACACCACACCACTCTCCCTTGGCAAAGTCTGTTTCACCAAGAAAGCGAACCACACCAGCTTTTGTGCCACCAACCTGCAGAGAATGTGCAAAGAAAGAGTTCAGAAAAGCCTAAAAAAATATTTTTTTATTATTCGATTTTCTATTATAGAGCGCTTTCATTACTGAAAGAATCTCAAAGCACCTAGAGGGTAACTAGCTTGGCATGAGATAAGACTACCAAGGCAACAGTTCATAATAATAATAATCATCATAATAATCAATACATGCAACCTGTCAACATCACGGGGCTGATAAATGTATCGTCAGCGATTCCTTTTACAATGCTCTAAAGCAGTGATCACTTTCTAAGTCAAAATGCAAGCCGAGATCTACCGCTCAGATGTTTTAAACATGGCTAAACGTAAGCCTATGCAACATTAACCTATTAAAAACAGTTCTGTAACAATTAGGTTTGTGCAGTAGGCTAAAGGCCCAATAAATTATCGCTGCATATTGGATATGCTTGAATTACCCTGCCAATGTTGTCCTTCACAGACCATTTAGAAATTATTTGGTAATAGATCATTTGTTGTATTACTTGTGAGGCACAGCTAAGTGAGCATAATCATTTGCGTTACTATTTTTGGGGGACGGATGGTCAGTCTGAGGGGAGGGAAGGAGCAGTGGTGAGGCTGCCTCTCAACCAACTCACCGTCCCACCGTTTTCTCTCCATTTGCTGAGAAAAGGGGACAGTCTTCCAGCTGATGGTGAAACAAGTCGCACTGCATTATTTCTGCCTCATGCACAAATTCATATGGTTACTCCTATGACCAGAGACTGTTAAATATTCATCGATATTAAAAAAGCCACAAGCCACTAATAATAACCCAAGCTCATCAGAAGACTTTGCTATACTCATTCATTGCAGCTGCAATGCTGGTTGTAGCGTGAGTGGAAGTAGGAAGAACGCACATTTGATGGATTATAAAATCTTTGAACGTGTTGACAGTGTTGAATAACAATTTAAACATGAACTTACTCATAAAAACAGCACCTCTTTGCTGTACTCGTTGAGTCTCTCTCTTGTCATGGGTTTAGAAGTTTAAAAATGTCAGTGTCAACTTTGCTGTGCATTCGAGGCTTCTTTTTACAGTCTATGGCTTGAGGGAATTGTGCAAACACAGTGATCTGAGCTACCTGATTGGCCAGTGGTAGGCCAAAAGGCGCACTTGATTTGCTCTCTGGCCCTGCCGGGTAGGTGGAGTTCTCCACCTTTACACAAATGAAACGGTTAAAAACGGGAAAACTTTGCCATCCTGGCACTAGGGCTGCTGAATCAAGTGCACCTAGCAACAACAGAGCCAAACAAATTAAGAAAATAGCAACGGAATGCTTTATCCTTTGTTTTTTTACAGCAACGTTTGGTGGTCAACCAGTAATGCCTTGGAGATCGACCAGTATCGCGATCGACCGGTTTTTGACCACTGCTATAAAGGGAGAAGTGAGGAATACTGTGGTGAGAAAAGCACCCTCCCTTCCTCTGAGCGTGGGTGACACTTCCTCTTAACACAATGTGTTACACAGCCCGAGGCTGACGGAGAGAGAGAGAGAGGGGCCTTGGACAACACACTCAGGACGGAAGGTGCTCATACGAGGACAGAGCTTGGCTGTGAACAGAGGGACTATACACAGAAACTGAGCTCACTGAGGAGTGTTAGAACGGATGTTCTCATTGGTCAGTGAGAAGTTGGGAAGGAGGTGGGAGGAGGTTGTGTTCCGCAGACACATTCCTGAGAGATTACCATGGTGAGAGGGAGGAGTGGTCAGTCGTGTAACTGAGACCAGCCTGTATTTACAGCATTTGTGGCCACACAAGGGGCAAGAGGAGGGTGTGGGGATGGGGATGAGCCCTCTCTAACCTGGAACAGGGTTAGGAGGCCAGGAGGAACATTTGAGACAAACTTGCATAAATGGACGAGCAGGCAGGTGCTTCAGGATAAAAGCTACCTGATTAAAAATAACAGCTGCATTCAAAGTGTAAATGAACTAAGCCTTACCAAAACGCGGTCTCCATTCTTCAGCTCCCTCTCCCCTTTCTTGACCGAGCTGGTGTCTGAGAGGTTGGAGATGGACTCGCTGTTTGTGCGTGCCAGGTTGGAGGCTGGAGTGGCAGGCGTTGCAGTTGAGGCTTTTTTGACAGAGGGGGTGTGAGAGGCCAGGCTGGCGGTGGAGGGGGTGGGCGACCCAGCCCGGGACGAAGGTGCTGTCTGAGTCCCGTTGGCCTCGCCCTCTGTGTGGGACAGCTTGGAGGGGCGGGTGAATATCCCTTTCAGGGCCTCGCACTGGAAATAGCGCACCCCTGCCACCGAGCCATCGTTCTTCCCAATGGGCTCATCCAACACTATGCCAGCCCACTGTCCTGGTGCAAACTGAGCCTCCCCCAGGAACTGCACCACACCAGGTTTGTTCCCATTCACCCACACTCGCTCCCCAACCTGGAAGTTCTCCCCGCCATCTTGTGTCCCAGCTGCACCGCCTCCTGGAGTGGACTTGTCGGCTGCAGCTACTTTGGATCCGGCTGCATGGAAACAGGTGGAAATCATCCAATTACTGCCAGTGTGCCAACGCCACTAAAGTTGGTCCAGGGTGAGCTGAACTAACAGGGCTAACATGAAGGTGTTAGCTCACAGAACATGACACCTTTACCCTGCTATTCAACAGTTCCAAACTCTTATCCCAGAGTGAAATATGTTACGTACAGTGCCTACAGAAAGTTCACACCCCTTGACGTTTTCCACTTTGTTATTACAGCCTGAATTTAAGATGTATTAATTTGAGATTGTGTCACTGGTCTTCACACAATACCCCATAATGTCAAAGTGGAATCATGTTAGACATTTTTACAATGAAATGTCAAGTCAATAAGTATTCAACCCCTTTGTTATGGTTAGCCTAAATAAGTTCAGGAGTAAAACATTGCTTACAAGTCACATAAGTTGCATGGACTCACTGTGTCACCTTTTTTTGACTAACTCATCTCTGTACCCCACACATACAATTATCTGTAAGGTCCCTCAGTCGATCAGTGAATTTCAAGCACAGATTCAACCACAAAGACCAGGGGAGGTTTTCCAATAACTCGCAAAGGGCACCTATTGGAAGATAGTGAAAAATAAATAAAGCAGATATTGAATATTCCTTTGAGCATGATGAAGTTGTTAATTACACTTTGAATGGTGTATTAATACACCCAGTCACTACAAATATACAGGTGTCCTTCCTAACTCAGTTGCTGGAGAGGAAGGAAACCGCTCAGGGATTTAACCATGAGGCCAATGGTGACTAAAACTAAAAAAGTTAGAGTTTAATGGCTGTGATAGGAGAAAATGGAGGATGGTTCAACAACATTGTAGTTACTCCACAACACTAACCTAAATGACAGAGTGAAAAGGAAGCCTGTACAGATGAAAAATATTCCAAAGCATGCATCTTGTTTACAATAAGGCATTAAAGTAAAACTGCAAAATATTAGGCAAAGAAATGAACTTCATGTACTGAATACAAAGCGTTATGTTTGGCGCAAATCCACCAACATCACAGAGTACCACTCTTCATATTTTCAAGCAGGGTGGTGGCTGCATCATGTTATGGGTTATGCTGTTCATCTGCAAGGACTAGGGAGTGTTATTGGAAAAAAGAAACGGAATAGAGCTAAGCATAAGTAAAAATCCTTTTGGAAAACCTGGTTCAGTCTGTTTTCCAACAGACACTAGGAGACAAATTCAGCTTTCAGCAGGACAATAACCTAAAACCCAAGGCCAAATATACACTGGAGTTGCTTACCAAGACGACATTGAATGTTCCTGAGTGGCCTAGTTACAGTTTTGACTCAAAGATGCTACACACAGGATTTCTTAGAATAATCGCATTGTTATTTCAGAAAATGTCCATAACATATCTAGCGCAAACAGTGGAATGATGGTGTTTCACAGTATTACTTACCCGTCAGTGTTGTGATTGGCTGTGAAATTCACCTATTGATTTCTCCCGCCGGAGTGGCATCTGTTGTCAAACTGGGAAAGCTGTTCTGACTTTGTGGAGCTGTTCTGATCTAGTGGAAATCGTAATTTCCTGATTGTTAAAATTCTACACTGTTTATGTGAGAAAACATGCACTAATAGTGTAAGGAATCATTGTACCATCAAATTCATTGTGAAATATATTTTAAATTACAAAGAATATATTTTTTACCGTTTTTTGAAGCTGGTGGACCAAAACAAAAGTTACTTTCGGTTTTGGTCCACCAGCTTCAAACCGCTGTAAAAATGAAAAACTATATATTTTTTGGACGGCTTGAAAATCTATGGCCAGACATGAAAATGGCTGTTTAGCAATGGTCAACAACCAACTTGACAAAGCTTGAAAACTTAAAAAAAATATATATATATGCTAAATGTTGTACAAGCCAGGTGTGCAACGCTCTTAGAGACTTACCATTAAGACTCACAGCTGTATTTGCTCCCAAGGTGATTCTAACATGTATTGACTCGTGTGAATACTTACGTAAATTATGTACAAAAAACATGGGTGAGAAAAATTCAGGCTGTAACACAACAAAATGTGGAATAAGTCAAGGGGTATGAATACTTTCTGAAGGCACTCTACCGTCAACATTTGATCAGGCCCAATAATTAAGGTTGCCTGATTTTCTACATATAAATAAACTGGCTCATATGATAACAGCCGAGCAATGCACAAAGTAATAGTTGATTGGATGACATTTACATGAGGCCAAACTTCACAGTGGCATTTTCACATGACCCGACTGTCAATGCTTTGAAACAAAATACCAGCACAGGGATCACATTTTACACAGCAAGCCTGCTGTGTCTAAAGCCTCTAGTGAACTCAATTCACAAAATTTCTCCTACTTAAAAATATAGTTAATCCACCATATTGGAGAGATTTTGGGGGTAAATACTATAGCCTATGGAATCAAAATGGCCAGTGACCGATCAGCATGTCTACATCAAATCTAGTCAAGCCGCATCAGCAGATCCAGACTGATGAAGCAGTAAAGCCCATTTCATTGCAACCTTAAGCTGATTGATGACATCAAAGTCAGAGGTTAGGTGCTGTAGCTACCAGCCTTAATGAGAAGCAGCAAGGACATGAGAACTGCTGGTGCTAAGGGGGACGAGGACCTCTTACCAGCGGAGGGGGTGGTCTTGGTGGCTGGCGCCCCCGTTGACCTACCCATCTTGCTGGGCGCTTTGAGCCCGCTGGGCTTGGTTGTGCTCATGTTTCCTCTCTGTGTGCTGTGAAATCTACAGGGCCTTTCTGTCCGTCAGTGGGCGCCGGCAAACCCCAAATCATTGACGTAGTTGTGCTCAGACTCTGAGATGACAATGCTCTCTGAGTCACAGCACCAAAATAAATCAAACAAAAATTAAAAAAAAGGTGGGAAAAGGGGTGAGGGAGAAAAAGATGCCCCTCAAAAAAGGACCCTGTTAAGAGAGAGGAAGACATATTAGTGCAACAAACAGCTTCGTATAATATGCATTTGAGTTAACCTAGTTTATTCATATTATTTACTTTGCATAGAAGACTACTAATGATAATATCCTGAAGGGAACAGGATTTTCACAGAAAAATCATATATTTCAGTCTTCACTTAAAATGGTAAGCCAGGAGGGAGGGTTGTTTCACTGGTCCAATTTTTACTTTGTGGACATGACTATTCAAACACTGGCGTCTTATATTGATTTGTTCACTTGGTATAATTGGTTCCACCTCAACATCATGGGTGGCACTGACAAGGCTTATCGTTTACAACAGATTAATGGTGAGCATAGATGGGCTGAATAGCCTGCCCTTGACATTCAAATGATCTTGTGTTCTTATGACAACAAGCAGTGCTCCCCCGATTGACTCGTCACAGTGAGTCCAATACTAAAAATACTCTGTCACAAGCCAGGCCACATTCAAGTGTCTCTGTGTGCGCATGTATTTGTCACCACCATACAGAAACAAACTCTCGCTTTCCCTTTCTCTCCCTCACACACACACAAAGTCGATCAGTCTTCGATATCAACGAACCTAGTACCATTCAGAAACACAGGCAGGGAATTCTTAACGAAAGACCTGCACATAAACACAGCAGAGCTGTTGGCCGGGGTTGCGGTAGCCAGGAGGAAAGCATGGCCAGCCATAGATCTCAATTATCATGGATTTATTGGTGGTGACTGTGTTACCTAGCCTCAGTGCAGTGGGCAGCTGGGAGGAGGTGCTCTTGTTCGCCATGTACTTTACAGTGTCCCAAATCTTTTTGGAGTTAGAGCTACAGGATGCAAATTTCTGTTTGAAAAAGCTAGCCTTTGCTTTCATGACTGACTGCGTGTATTGGTTCCTGACTTCCCTGAACAGTTGCATATCACTTGGACTATTCAATGCTATTGCAGTCCGCAACAGGATGTTTTAGTGCTGGTCAAGGGCAGTCAGGTCTGGAGTGTTCTTAGATCTACATTTTTTGAAAGGGGCATGCTTATTTAAGATGGTGAGGAAATTACGACAAGGCATCCTCTACTGACGGAATGAGGTCAATATCCTTCCAGGATACCCGGGCAAGGTCGATTCGAAAGGCCTGCTCGCAGAAGTGTTTCAGGGAGCGTTTGACACTGATGAGGGGTGGTCGTTTGACCGCGGACCCATAGCGGATGCAGGCAATGATCACTGAGATCCTGATTGAAAACCGCAGAGGTACTGTATTTGGAGGGCAAGTAGGTCAGGATAATATCTATGAGGGTGCCCATGTTAACGGATTTAGGGTTGTACCTGCTGGGTTTCTTTGTGATTTGTGTGAGATTGAGGGCATCTAGCTTAGATTGTAGGACTGCCGGGGTGTTAAGCATATCCCAGTTTAGGTCACTTAACAGAACGAACCCTGAAGATAGATGATGGCCAATTAATTCACATATGGTGTCCAGGGCACAGCTGGGAGCTGAGGGGGGTCAATAACAGGCGGCAACAGTGAGAGACTTATTTCTGGAGAGATTCATTTTTAAAATGAGAAGTTCTAACTGTTTGGGCATAGACCTGGAAAGTCTGACAGAACTTTGCAGGACATCTCAGCAGTAGATTGCAACTCCTCCCCCTTTGGCAGTTTCATCTTGAGGGAAAATGTTGTAGTTGTGTATGGAAATGTCAGAATTGTTGGTGGCCTGCCTAAGCCAGGATTCAGACACGGCAAGGACATCAGGGTTGGCGGAGTGTGCTAAAGCAGTGAGTAAAACAAACTTAGGGAGGAGGCTTCTGATGTTAACATGCATGAAACCAAGGCTTTTTCGATTACAGAAGTCAACAAATGAGAGTGCCTGGCGACATGCAGGGCCTGGGTTATGCAATACTGTATAGAGGAATGTTCTGAAAGTTGAACAGCTTCAGGTTTTACATCTGGCCTACTGTTTAGGCAGTGGTGAAGTAACATCTGCAATGGAATAGGCCAGTTCAACTTCATACGTCCAGTCCCCTCACTACACTGCCAGCAAAAGAAAATGTATTATTACATTCCAGCTATTGACAGAGAGGTCTCCCTGCTCTAAGTGAGAGTACCTAACAGTATCAAGATGCCCTGGATTACGGAAAACTGATAACTAAAGAAATTCTAAATGGATCTTGCAGTTAAGTCACAGACACATACCTTCCATTCCTCTGAAGCCCTAAGCACTATGTTAAATAAAACAAACTAGATCTCTCTAACGCACATCTACCTTAAGGCAAAAATAAGTTTCTCAACAGCACGGAATAAAGGGTGGGTCTGCAGCATTGACCCAATTTACATGGCGCAGTTTTCCCCCTCTGTGGCTGAATGACACCCATTAGTGCCCTGAGGTCAGGACCACAACCAAAAGCCCTCGAGGAAAAAGCACAGAAATAATTGATATCTTCATGGCAGTGAATCATCAGAGGATACAGAGTAGAGGGTATCCATTGATATGCCTATTCTATTTGCTATAAATTCACTCCTCACTAATGGTATACTCTATAAAAAATAGAAGATGGCCGATTACAACAAATGTCCAGAACTATATTTCCAAAGCTGACTTAAACAAAAACAACCCCACAAACAAATAGGACTATGCCTCCTCCATTGCATCACAAACGTCATCTGTTGATTCCATGGCATTGTTTAGAGAAAGGCTAAAGTCAACTTGGGGAAGAGAGCGGGCTTTCCCAAATAGACCAGCAATTTCTATACTTGAAACCAGAGCCTTACATCTATAATTATAAACTATGGACAGCTTTCAGTTTAGCACTGGTGTAGTCAGCTGAAAATGATCAAATTATGCAGATGGAGATGTTTCCCACTGGTAAAGCTAATCCTTCGCTCCAGACTCTCACTTTAATCTCTATTCAGGAAGACAGCCAAACACCAATGTTCTGTTAATGCAGGTTTTGGGCAATTCACTTATCCTTACAAACCCAAATGCCCATCACTGTCATGCACTGCACTACAGCTGTAGGCTGGCCTACTACAGTGATGAATGTTCAAAATGACATGGTATTTTGGGGAAGTTACCATACCAACATCTTAAACTATGTTACTAGTCAGGGCATTTTCCTAAAAATAATTCCCATCCACTTCAGAGATGGAAATTTTAGAGATGGAAACGACTAACTGACCCTCATTAATAGGTCAACAAACGATTAAATTGTTTCCAAACAGTAGAATGAGGAGACCAACAGAAAATACTATTAGAGATCTGTATATAAGAATGAGATGCTTTTGTTTCTGCCCTAACAATGGGAGTCGGCCCAAGGCGGGAAGGCAGGCGACGAGACTAGGCCCAAAATAAACCCATAGAAACATATTGGGCTTATTTTGGACAGATTTTGGCGAGAGTGAAACCATTCGCTTTTGTCTCTTCCTCTCTTATACTATGCATGCATACAAGGACCGGACATTTCTCATTACGAGCTTAAGGGAAACGTGTAGCAATAGCAAGCCTATCACCTTACAGTTCAAAATTATTAAACAATCCTGTAATGAAGCAGATAAAACATAATTTTCAAACATTTGCCAAAATGCAATTTGTGGAAAACACAGTTCTAAACCTAACGCGAGCGGTTGTGATAGAGATGAACATTTCCGTTAGACATTTAGAAAGAGGGGGAATCTAATAGCAACAACTATGATGGATTGCTAATATGACTAGGATTGTGCCTTTGGCTTCTGGACAACAAAAGAGAGTTGATATGAAAAACACTAGAACAGGGGAGAAATGCTGGTTAATGGCATGAGGAAGTCTTTAGAGAATAAATTGCCTCCACATTTCTACGGATGGATTTTTGCAAGGCTACTTTGAAGAAAGGTAAGACATGCCTCATTATTTGGAAGGAAAGTAAACTTTCCGGTTTCAATTCTACTGCCTCAAGCTCACATTGCAAAGTGGTGGGTGACTCGCTGAGTCAAAAGGTAGGCAGGCTATGGCCTGTACACCCGAAAGGCGAATGGGAGGTGCGCTTTAATTACGAATTGATATTGAGAAATAAAAATAGCTTATTTTTAATTCCACAAAAGAATGAAAATTACCAATAGACCGATAAGCATGACCAGACATATGTATTTTCAGCAGCTAACCGAGTAACATCCCTATTATTTGAATGTAATTTGATTTGTTTCAATTTAACAAACTTACTTTCAGACCAGGATAATTTTCTTTAGCAATTGTTGGACCCACTTCCTGTAGTGTGCAGACATTAATTATTTGTGTCTAATTCCATGTTTCCTATGGCTCTGGGTTCATGCCACCTACAAAATGTAAAGCACTAATGACTCATTTGCACTGTGAACTCAACATTACAGTTCCACCAGTGCATGCTGTAAATTTAGGAGACATAAAATCCGATAGCTTGCTGCCATCCTTCAATATTATTGCTATATAGTTTAACGAAGCACGCACTGTAAAAGGAAATAACCTTGCTGCTCTGTTGGGATACATGAAATGGGTGGGGACTGCCTAGCTATAATTAATTGTGTTACAATTTCCTTTTTTTATTTAGCAAATTTCTCTTACTTTAAAGCTCTGCATTGTTTGGAAAGGGCTCGTAAATAAGCATTACAGTAAAGTCTACACCTGTTGTATTCAACGCATGTGACAAATACAACTTTAATTTGACTGGTTGAGGATGTGTTCTGTAAAACAGATTTAGTTCTGAAACCGATTTGAGGGCCCAAAACACGGAGATCATCGACTTCCATGTACGATTACTTGTGGCAGCAGCTTATCCACAGCATGTCTGGCTTAGCTAAGCCATGCAGAGTAGGAAAGCATCACTCAGACAGACTGTATAGCTCTCTGAACGCAGGAAAAAGGCCTTTCATTCTTCACTGTGCAATATACTGTTGCTGACATCAGTTGTGCAAAAAGCCTCACTAAATGACATCTCCAATTTGCAATGTATTGTATCCTACCCTTCCCTCTCAGACTTCCCCTTTCTTTTCCCCATTCCTTTCATTAAGGGCAAATAAAGTAATTCACTCTCAGCTAGTTGGAAGCACTTAGAAAATAGGAGAGTTGATTTGTCTAAGGGCATAAACGTTGAAAAAAGTGTTTAACCACTTGGTACTCCAGACTTTGATTGTGGAAGGTTAAAGAATTAGGCTATTTGAAGGTGAAAATAACATTCGAGAGGACATTTTAAATCCAAGGACAAGATCAAACTAGAAATAAAACAATTCCCGAAATTGGTTTGGTTTCCAGCTTGAATGGTTCAAAGTTTACTATTACTGTTG
The DNA here is from genome assembly GCF_013265735.2 of Oncorhynchus mykiss. NCBI lineage: Eukaryota > Metazoa > Chordata > Actinopteri > Salmoniformes > Salmonidae > Oncorhynchus > Oncorhynchus mykiss. The sequence goes on from NC_048575.1 coordinate 58,559,783, forward strand.
GTGGGTTAGTTTTTGATGCTAATTTATGCAAATGTCAATAGTTTGACATTTATAGACTTTTGAAAATGATAGTTTTAATGTTTGCAGCTGAGGTGGTAAAAGATCAGTAGCATTTAAAATGGTCTACCACTGTTTTTGTGGTTGGCATTATGCCAATTTACGCAAATTCAAATTGAGTATATTTTAAAGGTTTCAGATCATTTGAAGTTAGGATAGCTTCAATGTTTTAAAGATGATCTTGTAGCTTAATTGGCTGAGGAGCAGGACCATTTTCAATAGCTACCACTGTATTCCTATGGTTCTCATTCAAACCCATGTTATTTATGCACATTTAAAATTGTTATAGTTCAAAAAGTATAGATAGTATCAACAAGCTGTATGCAAGACAAGCTGTATGCAAGCCAAGCTGTATGCAAGACAAGCTGTATGCAAGACAAGCTGTATGCAAGACAAGCTGTATGCAAGACAAGCTGTATGCAAGACATCGAAGTTGAGTCAGTCTGCACATTTCAACATTGGAGTTGATAGCTTACACGGTTCAAGTAGCATCTAGAACTTTTAAAATGTTACCATTCAAGTCTATGGCCACTGAAATGTATGCAAATATGGTTGTAGAACAAAAAGTTAATAGTATAAAAAATATTTTCTCAAGCAACCTGCAAAAAAACAGTCTACAAGAAAGCCAGTCTACAAGTTTAAAATGTGTTTTCATGTTGATAGCTTAAGTGCTAGAGTGAGGGGAATAATGAATATGTAAGAGCGCTAGAGTGGGCTTGCTTTCAGCAAGCACACTAAATATATAGTACCAGTCAAAAGTTTGGACACACCTACTCATTCATGTTTTCTTTTTTTACATTGTAGAAAAATAGTGGAGACATCAAAACTATGAAATAACACATATGGAATAAGTAATCAAAAAAGTATTACGCCTAAATATATTTTAGATTCTTCAAAAGGAGCCACCCTTTGCCGTGAGGACAGCTTTGCACACTCAACCAGATTCATGAGGTAGTCACTAAGGAATGCATTTCAATGAACAGGTGTGCCATGTTAAAAGTTGATTTGTTGAATTTCTCTTTCTTAATGTGTTTGAGCCAATCAGTCGTGTTGTGACAAGGTAGGGGGGGGGGGGGGGGGGGGTATACAGGAGATAGCCCTATTTGGTAAAAGACCAAGTCAATATTATGGCAAAAACAGCTCAAATATGTAAAGAGAAACGACAGTCCATCATTACTTTAAGACATGAAGGTCAGTCAATCCGGATAATTTCAAGAACTTGGAAAGTTCCTTCAAGTGCAGTCGCAAAAACCCTCAAGCATTGTGAGGAGACTGGCTCTCATGAGGACCGCCACAGGAAAGGAAGACCCAGAGTTTCCTCTGTTGCAGAAGATAAATTCAATTGAGTTACCAGCCTCAGAAATTGCTGCCCAAATAAATGCTTCAGAGTTCAACAGACACATCTCAACATCAACCGTTCAGAGAAGACTGCCTGAAATCAGGTCTTCATGGTCAATTTGCTGCAAAGAAACTAATACTAAAGGACACCAATAAAAAGAAGAGACTTGCTTGGGCCAAGAAATATGAGCAATGGACATTAGACTGGTGGAAATCTGTCCAGCTCTCTGGTCTTGGCCATTGTGGAGAGGTTGGAGTCTGTTTGATTGAGTGTGTGGACAGGTGTCTTTTATACAGGTAACGAGTGGAGAACAGTTGAAGTGTACCTATGATAAAAAAAATTACAGACCTCTACATGCTTTGTAAGTAGGAAAACCTGCCAAATCGGCAGTGTATCAAATACTTGTTCACCCCACTGTAAGCAAGCCGTTATGCCCGTCAGTATCTCAATGGAAATGCTAGTGTACTGATGCATATTCCTGACCAATTTCTCTCCCAAGAAAAGAACAAGCATATCATTAGGCCTATACTGGAATGAAGGGATATCAGGGCAAATAGCCTAATATGTTCAATGCAACCATAAATCGTTACAATACTATTACCATGTTATTGCTACTTTTATCCGTGGCGTGCTGTAATGTAAATTAATTAGTGATGCACCGATATGACATTTTTGGCCGATACAGATATCCAATATTATCCTTGCCTTTTAAGCATTCTAGTACAGTTAAATAATTAACACTCACACACAGCAGTCTAAGCCACTGCATCTCAGTGCAAGAGTTACTGCAGTCCCTGGTTCGAATCCAGGCTGTTACACATCCGGCCGTGATTGGGAGTCCCATAGGGCTGCACACAATTGGCCCAGCGTCGTCCGGGTTTGGTCGTCCTTGTAAATAAAAATGTGTTCTTAACTGACTTGCCTAGTTAAAAGGTTACACACACCACACTGACCAAAAAGTTCATTTGTTGGCATTTACATATGTCCCCATTACCAGTAAAACAATCAAAACCTATTTCTTTCACTTACTTGCGGTGCTGCTTTATTGTTCATTTGTTCAGTCGTTTCGTTCTCAACCAGTATTTCTCATACTATGGAATGTCGTTTGGGTCTCTGAAGTCAAATAACACTATTTGACCTGTCAAGTGAGCTTGTTGACCAATCAGGACCTGAAGATGACTGCACGTCACACAATTTTAGGTGTCATCATCTAAAATAACCCTAATTTATAAGACAGTTCTTATTTGAATAATGGTGGTTGGACCCATCTATGTGAAGCTAGCCACAATAAGGATAAAATAAAAGTATGTCATTGACAGTGATGCAAATGAATACAAATAGTAGAATTATGCCATAATTGAATAGATCATGCTAAACGAGGTTGGAATGTTATAAAATCAACAAAAGACAATTTGTTAATTTGACAAATCTGTTGAAATCACACTGGATGTATTATACTTAAAATGTGTGTTTGGAGCATACTTATTTCACTGTACAGCATTGCCTATTGATTGTGGATCAATGACATGGGGTATCAGTCCACTCAGTGACACACACAGAACATTAGCATCGTAGCTCTTATTGCAGGACTCTGAAACAACTGAATTGAGCCACATTCATTGTAAATCTGTGTATTGAACACTATCCCAGAGGAAAAACAATACTGCATGGATGTTTGAGTCTGATCACACTGAGGACGTTGTGAAAAAATATATTGGGTATTGAGTAGACTGATACTCCATTTAATTGATCCCCAATCCTTTGGTAAAGCTGTACAGTGCAATATGAATGTCAATACACACAATAGGCTGACTGGGGAGGTGATTTCACACAGTCACAGTCCCGCGATAAGAGCAACAACACTAATATTTGTGTAAACTCTTCACATTTGTGTTCTGTGGGTGTCACCAAGTAGACTAATACCCCCATTTCATTGTTTCACATTCCAACCTTAACGTTATCTAGTCTAAATATGGCATGGCTCCACCAATTGTAACCTTCCGCATCTTTTTCAAAGAGGTACTTATATTTTGAAGGCAAACCGCAAATTCCACTATTGTGCCTAAACCTTATTGTGGCTAGCTTCACAACACATAACCCGGTGTGCGGTCTGGTCCAGTGTCACTTGCCAGACGAAGCTAGCTGGCTGTTTATAACGTTAGCTTGGGCAACAGGGTTAAGTAGCTAGCTAGCTATTTATTTTCATGAACAGAAGTTCAATTTCAATAGGCGAACAACAAGTGGCTACCTTGCTAATACTTACTCACAAGGATTCCTAAATCATTGCTAAGAAAAATGAAATTGACTGCAGTTTCTACTGATCATTGCTTTCAGGCTGGTTGTATTGGTGCTAGCTAGGTACCAAGCTAAATCTAGCTACCCCAGAAGTTGCGGTCAAACAAATAATGCTTTATTACCAACGCAGAATTGTAAACATTGTTTGTGGCCAGTGTTTGCAAACTTTTTTGTACAGCTTTGACAGTGCTGATAGTAGTGCTGCGCCTGGCTTGCAAGTGCAAATTCAGAACACACAACATTCTATAATAACTGTTATTTGACATGTCAAATTAAGAGCTTATTTAACACGCCAAATTGTGTTATTTGACGTGTGTCTTTTTTGACACGCAAAGACCCAAACTGCATTCCATATTATGTCGTGAAGCTAATAGCAGTGACGCTATTACTGTGCAACTCCGATAGGGCAACATGTGTACCGGTGCTCGACCAGTCAGCAAAAGCCAACATCACCCACAACAGAGAAAGGTTGATTGTCAAGGGCAATGAATTCCATTATGTTGACATGAATGGATTTCGCCTTTGAGTTGTCTCGCTGAAATTCTTACTCTTTCAAATGACTACTCAACTTGTTGACTGCTTGAGCCACACAGCAGACATTGTGGGCTTGGTTAGAAATGCTGTGTTGCACGTGTAGCGCAAAGTTTTACATGGCGTCATTATGTCAACGACCTACATTATATAGGTATGCACGTCAGCTTTGACATCGGTGTTGCACATCGGCGTTAAACTAGACATCGAGCCTGAAGACTGATCATGCTCTCCACAGCCGATGTGAGTAAGACCTTTAAACAGGTCAACGTTCACAAGGCCGCAGGTCCAGACAGATTACCAGGACATGTACTGCAAGCATGCGCTGACCAACTGGCAAGTGTACTCAATGACATTTTCAACCTCTCCCTGTCCGAGTCTGTAATACCAACATGTTTCAGGCAGACCACCATGGTGCCTGTGCCCAAAAACACTAAGGTAACCTGTGTGAGGTTCTGTGTTATGCACTATAGCCTGTTATCATATGTGATTGAATATTATCTGCTGTTGGCTTGTGTGGGTGTATGTGTTATGCAACATAGCTGACTTGAGTCATTGTCAACAGTTTCAGGGCCATGGGCCTTTCTTGATGGAAAAATATAGAATAACATAAAAACAGGAACTGTACAGTCTTTTGTTAGATAACAGGAGCCAGGTGTGTGATATCTGTATTGAGAGTATGAGCGCATAGATATTCTACACAACTACAACGACTGACCGCTGAAGCGCCTAGGGGGCTGGGACCAGCTCGTACGCCAACAATCAACGATAGGCTGGGTGAGTTTAAACCACGCCCAGTCTCTACTCTGTGACAGGCCGGCTCGGAAGCAGGAACTACTTCTGTCAGAGTATTAAAGAAGATACTGTTAGTGTGTTGGCTAGTTCTCTGTTTTACCCTTGCGTGGTGTTACAGCGAACCCGTATATATACGAAAATTGCATTTACCACTTATTGCTTAGCTAATAAAAAGTACATAATATACAAATCGGTGACTCAATGTCATATTTATCCTGATACCAGATTCGATTGACGCAACCCTTAACACCTGCCAAAATGACTACCGACCCGTTGCACTCACGTCTATAGCCATGAAGTGCTTTGAAAGGCTGGTCATGGCTCACATCATCACCAATACCCCAGAATTCCCTAGACTCACTCCAATTTGCATACATCCCCAACAGATCCACAGATGATGCAATCTCTATTGGTTGAGAGCTTCAAGTTCCTTGGTGTCCACATCACCAACAAACTATCATGGTCCAAGCACACCAAGACAGTTGTGAAGAGGGCACAACAAAATATATTCCCTCTCAGGAGACTGAAAAGATTTGGTATGGGTCCTCAGATTCTCAAAAGGTTCTACAGCTGCACCATCGAGAGCATCCTGACTAGTTGCATCACTGCCTGGTGTGGCAAATGATCGGCCTCCGACCGCAAGGCACTAGAGGGTAGTGCGAACTAGAGGTCGACCGATTATGATTTTTCAACGCCGATACCGATTGGAGGACCAAAAAAAGCCGGAACCGATTAATCAGCCGATTTGTATTTATTTACTTGTAATAATGACAATTACAACAATACTGAATGAACACTTATTTTTACTTAATATAATACATCAATAAAAATCTATTTAGCCTCAAATAAATAATGAAACATGTTCAATTTGGTTTAAATAATGCAAAAACAAAGTGCTGGAGAAGTAAAAGTGCAATATGTGCCATGTAAAAAAAAGCTAACGTTTGAGTTCCTTGCTCAGAACATCATGAGAACATATGAAAGTTGGTGGTTCCTTTTAACATGAGACTTCAATATTCCAAGGTAAGAGGTTTTAGGTTGTAGTTAATATCGTATTTATAGGACTATTTATCTGTATTTCATATACCTTTGACTATTGGATGTTCTTATAGGCACTATAGTATTGCCAGTGTAACAGTATAGCTTCCGTCCCTCTCCTCGCCCCTACCTGGGCTCGAACCAGGAACACATCGACAACAGCCACACTCAAAGCAGCTTTACCCATGCAGAGCAAAGGGGACTACTCCAAGTCTCAGAGCGAGTGACATTTGAAACGCTATTAGCGCACACCCCGCTAACTAGCTAGCCATTTCACATCGGTTACACCAGCCATTAGGCTGATAGGCTTGAAGTCATAAACAGCGCTGTGCTTGCGAAGAGCTGCTGGCAAAACACACGAAAGGGCTGATTGAATGAATGCTTACGAGCCTGCTGCTGCCTACCATCGCTCAGTCAGACTGCTGTATCAAATCATATAGACTTAATTATAACATAACACACAGAAATAAGAGCCTTTGGTCATTAATATGGTCGAATCCAGAAACTATAATTTCGAAAACAAAACATATATTATTTCAGTGAAATGCGGAACCGTTCGGTATTTTATCTAAATAATCTTGTTACATTGCACAACCTTCAATGTTATGTCATAATTACGTAAGATTGGATCCCCCGAGCTGACAAGGTGAAAATCTGTCGTTCTGCCTCTGAACAAGGCAGTTAACCCACTGTTCCTAGGCCGTCATTGAAAATAAGAATGTGTTCTTAACTGACTTGCTTAGTTAAATAAAAATATATAAAATAAATCGGCGCCCAAAAATATTGATTACCGATTGTTATGAAAACTTGAAATCGGCCCTAATTAAATCGGCCATTCCGATTTATCGGTCGACCTCTAATGCGAACGGCCCAGTAGGCCAAGCTTCCTGCCATCCAGGACCTCTAAACCAGGCGGTGTCAGAGGAAGGCCCTAAAAATTGTCAAAGACTCCAGCCACCCTAGTCATAGACTGTTCTCTGCTACCGCATGGGAAGCGGTACCAGAGCGCCAAGTTTAGGTCCAAGAGGCTTCTAAACAGCTTCTACTCCCAAGCCATAAGACTCCTGAACACCTAATCAACTGGCTACCCAGACTATTTGCATTGCCCCCCTCTTTTACACCGCTGCTACTCTGTTGTTATAATCTATGCATAGTCACTTTAATAACTCTACCTTCATGCACATATTACCTCAACTGTACAGGTACCCCCCTGTATTTAATCTCGCTATTGTTATTTTACTGCTGCTCTTTAATTACTTGTTTACTTTTATTTCTTATTCTTATCCATATATTTTTTTTAACTGTATTGTTGGTTATGGGCTCCTAAGTAAGCATTTCACTGTAAGGTGTTGTAGTCGGGCATGTGACTAATCAAATTTGATACCGATCTTGGCATTTTTAGCTAATATCGTCCAATTCCGATATGTTCCCCGATATATTGTGCATCCCTAACCCTAATATTTAACAAACATGAAGCTGTGGGAAATCAAGGTGCAGAAAAAATGCTGAGTGGTTAACAATGGCATGCTGCAAACGAGATTCAGGGACATGCTGGGACACTCAGCCCTCCCAGCATGGGACTCAAGGCTCTTGGTCTAAAAGACATCTCCTCAATATCACTCTACTCGTCTCAACTTGTGTACCAACCAGTGGGCAGGTTTAGCCTATAGAAAAGTATTGGTACCACATCTCTTTTAGAGCCTGCCCTGGCAAGTGGCTTTAATCACAAAAAATGACAGGAGCTGAGCTGTGTGCCCTCTGCACTCTCACTGGTTGTCTTGGCAATTTTCCTAATCATAAAGGTCTTATATGCCCCTGTTTGGCAGCACTCAAGTCTCCCTCATCACTTACCAGTATTTGTACACTACATCTGCAGAAAGTGTGATCACATCACACATTCAAAACAAACACTCCCGCTGCCCCCTCACATATTAAGTGCACTAAAGACATGTTCCAGCTCTTCTCTTTGGAGAAAACATCTGCTGGGGTCATTATATAGTCCCCCTAGCACTAGTAGCAGGCAGTGCAACAAAAAGCCAGGGTCTTTCCACTTCCAATACCTCCCCACTCATAGCATCTGATTGTCCAACACGAACACAAGCAGCCTTGTTCAGCACTTGTCTCCTAGAGCTTGAGTTGAGTTATGCCTAATGCCCCCCAAAACGTCAAAGTTTAATTGCTTGGTTGACAAAGATTTGTGAAATAATCATTACAGTTTCATTTCATCTCCAACACTGAATTTACTTGAAAAACTTAGCAAGGAGAAAATAGCCTAAACTTTAAGACATTAAAACACAAGCTTTGTTGTCTAGCCTACTTGCCCTAACAAATACTTGTATTTTTGAGAGAGAGAGCAGGTATAGAAGAGACAACTGACCTTCAGAGAATGGACAATTTGCTAACGGAAACTTCATACACATCAACACATTAACAGCCACACAACTCAGTTTAGGATAGCCTCAATTGAGATTCATCATCAAAATATTAACTATAGGCTAACTGTTTGTAGTGTCTGGAAGCTTGTGTAGTGGTTTGTTGTGTTTGATGGTATGGGTTTGCTGTAAATCAGTGGAGATGGTTGTCGAACACCAGACGCAATGTCCTTGATATCATTCAATAATAATGTCTTATTTGCCCACTTTTTCTGTTACACATCTTACTCTAGCAATTCAAATGAGCCATCAGAGCAGGGCCTGGCACAGGACAATGGTAGGTTAAATCATCCTTGGTGCCCCTGCTTCCTTTAGAGGGAGAAGCAAAACTTCTTGTTAGTGGAGTTTGATCTGTGCATAAAAAGGGTGCAGACACCCAAGCCCGAAGTTATGTTTTGCTGAAATGTATCAATTATACGAGGCCAAAAATTATGCTGATTGTTCATGATCAAATGTTATCCCAACAGGTTTATTGTTTAATCACTACTGAATCATTTCTATTGAGCATGAGCAGTGTCAAACGCACTGAAACCAACTCCAGGTCACAGTTTACACATAGCTAAATCACAGAATAGATTACCTTGACCTGAGTTTAGGTACAAACTATAAAGTGAATTCAGTCACTACCATGTTAGGATATTTGGCAAGAGACAACCACTTATGAAAGGTAGCTAGCAGAACCAATTACTAAATATAATTTTCTTGAAGTTAGCGACAGACATAGTTGAGTTTGCCGTGTTCTTCATGGGACAGGCAAAGGTGCACATATTTATGATTGACCAGTCGAAAGGTTCCCTGGGAGATTCCTACTGACGCATTGCATTCCATTGATGTTTACAGTGTGGTCGATGAGGTGGCACGGCACATCTGGATATCGTGACAGTAGCTGCGAATGGAGCTACTGTATAAAACTAACTTAAAGAAAACTCGATTGGGTTAACAAACTCATGTCTAGTTCAAACAATCCAAATGTGTTAAAACACTAACTGGTGGATTTGGCGGACTTAGCTAGCCAGTAGCCATATGGTTTTTAATATTTGAGCTTTCCTAGACCACAGAAACATAGCACACTGACAAAGTCTTGTTGCTCGTATAGGAAAGCTAGCTAACGTCGAGGGAATTCCACAGGTCCGAACGTCGACTCGTACCACAATGTCGCCCCTGAATGACATGTCTTGAAAACTAGCGGTTAGGATCGCTTGTGATCTTTTATTTAAAATATAATCTCCAAGTCAAACCATGATAAAAATGTGAGATCAGTATCTAGACTTAAGGCCCAGACAGGTTATGGCTGGCTAAACGCGGTATACACTAGCAGCTAGCTAGCGTTACATGAGCTAAATTGGCGCTTAGTAACTGTTTCTCCGTGGGTTATGGGGTCCCTGCCTTGACTGACGGCCCGCAGGGCTACCTATAAAGCAAACGTGAGATAGCCGGGTTCAAGCCTCTTCAACCAATCCTTCTTACCTGTAGCACTCCCGTATGAATTGTTCTTTGACGAACAGCTAGAAACAATCCCAAACAAGCACAACCCTCTTTCGAGTTGTCTCCCCAACCGAAGCCTTGTGTTCCGACGGACTCGCGTTCAAGAGGTGCTGATTGAGCGAAGCAATGACGTAAAATGGTCTCGCCCCTATAGAATACAGGGAGGAAAAATAACTAAACTCGTCTAAAACCAAAATTAAAAAATAAACTACCACAATTATAATATTAGCACAAGGTCATAAAATGCATTTGCTAAAAGAAAATCTACTAAACTTGAATTATGTCTGTCAAAGTTTTTATTCAGGATAAAGATAATTGTATTACTTTCAATTAGAAACGATTTGCTCAGATTTGTATCTTTCAGCATGCAATTTCTGTAAAAGATTAAGAATAAAGATTGCTTCAATACAGACAAAATGTTGCCACCCGGGTACGGTTGTTCCTTTCCCTGTACCTGTTAACTAAACAGATTTTGAAACCGTGTCGGCTTTGTGGAACTTGATTATTTTTACCATTCAAATGTTGGTAAATTCAAATACGGTACTGACATGATTTGAATGGTGAGATTAGGAGTTGGGCGGCAAATTGGAAACCATCCAAACACACTATACAGATCAATCATTATATTAAAGGGAGTTTAAAGGAGGCTGTATTCGAAAAGCATACGTATTAGATCAGGGCAGTTAATTAAAGTCACGAAATAGGACAGACAACGCTTCAGACCAACAGTCCATTTCCATCCAGCAGCAGCATGACACCACCCGAAACATCAGCCCTCCAAATGGTTTATAATCTTGAACAAATATTTAGATTTGATAACAAAAACACGATAAATTAATTTACCGAAGCCTTACTGTGTACTTTTAAACCATACTATCAAACAAAGATAAATTATAAAAAGAACGATAGTAAAAAGCATTGGAGCGCCTTAAATTACATTTAGGGCAAAAAGGCAAACTCAGCTCCATCATTCATTGAATTAGATGGCTCATTCATCACAAAACCCTCTGATATTGCCAATTACTTTAATGTTTTTTTTCTTTGGCAAGATCAACAAACTTAAGCATGACATGTCAGCATCAAAACACTGACACTACATATCCAAGTATAACTGATCAACTTATGAAAGATAAGCACTGTAATTTAAAAATCTGTAAAGAGGAGTGTGAAAGAGGTGAAATTTGTTTTTCCTATCAAAAATGACATGCCACAAGGGTCTGATAGAATGATTAACGTTTGGATAAAGAGTTACAGTGGCTTGCTAAAGTATTCACCTCCTTGGCATTTTTCCTATTTTGTTGCCTTACAACCTGGAATTAAAATATATTTTTGGGCGGTTTGTATCATTTGATGTACACAACATGCCTACCACTTTGAAGATGGAAAATATTTTTAAGTGTGTAAAATTACTTGGGGTATATCTCTATTAGCTTGGCACATCTAGGCACTGGGATTTTTGCCCATTCTTCAAGGCAAAACTGCTCCAGCTTCTTCAAGTTGGATGGGTTCTGCTGATGTACAGCAATCTTTCAGTCATACCAAAGATTCTCAATTGGATTGAGGTCTGGGCTTTGACTAGGCCATTCTAAGACATTTAAATGTTTCCCCTTAAACCACCTGTGTTGCTTTAGCAGTATGCTTAGGCTCATTGTCCCGCTGGAAGGTGAACCTCTGTCCCAGTCTCAAATCTCTGGAAGACAAACAGATTTCCAGCAGATTTCCCTGTATTTAGCGCCATCCATCATTCCTTTAAATTCTGACCAGTTTCCCAGTCCCTGCAGATGAAAAACATCCCCACAGCATGGTGATGCCCCCACCGCGCTTCAGTGTGGTGATGGTGTTCTTGGGGTGCTTGATGGCCAAAAAGCTCAATTTTAGTCTCATTAAGTTCTGCTTTTCTGATGTATCAAATACTTATGTCATGCAATAAAATGCTAATTAACTACTTAAAAATCATACAATGTGATTTTCTGGATTTTTGTTTTAGATTCCATCTCTCACAGTTGAAGTGTACCTATGATAAAAATTACAGACCTCTACATGCTTTGTAAGTATGAAAACCTGAAAAATCGGCAGTGTATCAAATACTTGTTCTCCCCACTGTATGCACGCACCACTTTTCTTTTTGAGAATTTCTCAAAACAAGTTATTTTTTAAATTTCACTTCACCAATTTGGACTATTTTGTGTATGTCCATTATATGAAATCCAAATAAACATCTATTTAAATCACACGTTGTAATGCAACAAAATAGGAAAAACACCAAGGGAGATTAATACTTTTGCAAGGCACTGTACCTGTCTAACATAACACAGAGGGGGGGGTTCTTTAATTGAAGCCTCTCCAACATAATCCAGGTATAATCAGGAATTCCCCAGGGCAGCTGTCTAGGCCCCTTACTTTTTTTTTCAATCTTTACTCATGACATTCCACAGGCTTTGCTTCTACATCTGCATTGCTTGCTGTTTGGGGTTTTAGGCTGGGTTTCTGTGTCTACTGATGTAAAAATGGGCTTTATAAATACATTTGATTTATTGATGTATGCGGGTGACTCAACACTATACACGTCAGCTACTTTAGCGAGTGAAATCACTGCAACACTGCAGTTAGTTTCAGAATGGGTGGCAAGGAATAAGTAAGTCCTAAATATAAAACCTAAAAGCATTGTATTTGCAACAAATCATTCACTAAACCATAAACCTCAACTAAAGCTTGCAATAAATAATGTGGAAATTGGGCAAGTTAAGGTGACTAAACTGCTTGGAGTAACCCTGGATTGTAAAGTGTCATGGTCAAAACATGTTGATACAACAGTAGCTAAGATGGGGAGACGTCTGTCCATAATAAAGCACCGCTCTGCCTTTTAACAACACTATCAACAAGGCAGGGACTACAGGCCCTGGTTTTGTCGCACCTGGACTACTGTTCAATCGTGTGGCCAGGTTCCAGAAAGAGGGACCTCAGAAAATTACAATTGGCTCAGAACAGGGTAGCACGATTGGCCCTTGAGTACAGAGGAGGCGAACATTCATATTATGCATGTAAATCTGTGATGGCTCAAAGTGGAGGAGACTTCATCACTACTTGTTTTTGTAAGAATGCACCAAGGTGTCTGTTTAAACGCCTAGCACACAGCACAGACACCCACGCATACCCCACAAGACATGCCACCAAGGGTCTCTTCACAATCCCAAAGTCAATTACAGACTATGGGGGGCGCACAGTACTACATAGAGCCATGGCTACATGGAACTTTATTCCACATCAGGTAGCTGATGCAAGCAGTAGAATCAGATAAATAAATATATAAAAATACACATTATGGAACAGTGGGGACTGTGAAAAACAAACACACAAGTACACATGGATTTGGTATTGTAGATATGTGATAGACTAGTGGCCTGAGGGCACACACTTAATGGATTGTGAAAAGTGTTATGTCATGCAATATTTTAAATTGTATATAACTGCCTTAATGTTGCTGGACCCCAGGAAGAATGGGGATCCTTAGTAAATACAAATAGTCAAATGTATTGTAGTGGTCAAATTAAGTGTTGCTGCCATCTAGTGCCATTCTGTAGTAGCAATTAGAGCAGAGATGTCTTTGATGCTGACAGCAATGGTTGTTACTTAAAAATAAATCAACATCTAGAGATTCTGGGTTCGAGTCCAGGCTCTGTCGCAGCTGGCCGCAACCGGGAGACCCATGGGGCAGCGCACAATTGGCCCAGTGTCGTCTGCGTTAAGTGAGGGTTTGGCCGGCAGGGATGTCCTTGTCCCATCCCGCACTAGCGATTCCTGTGGTGGGGCGGGCGCAGTGTATGCTGACACGGTCGCCAGGTGTACGGCATTTCCTCCGACACATTGGTGCGGCTGGTTTCCGGGTTAAGTGAGCATTGTGTCAAGAAGCAGTGTGGCTTGGCTGTGCTTCGGGGGACGCACAGCTCTTGGCCTTCGCCTCTCCCGAGTCCATACGGGAGTTGCAGCGATGAGACAAGACTAACTACCAATTGAACACCACAAAATTGTGGAGAAAAAAAATAGATAAAAAAAAAATAATAAACATGAGATTATGCACAGCCATATTGCTGTGAGATTCTGAATGCAGAGACCCATTTCCTGTGTCAAGATACAATTGTAAAAATCAACGAGTTTCAAATTAACTTTAAAAGAACATCAAAATGAATGTCCTTATTTGATAAGAGTAGCCAATGGGAGGCTTCTTGAACCATGAGAAAAGGAGGCGCACCTAGACTGCAATGAGACTATCTAATTGTAAAAATATCAATTGATGGTAAAAACAGAAAGAGGAAAAACATTTTATAAAATCTTTACACCTAAAAAGAGCAATATGGATGTTGTCATTGCTACAAAAAGTATTATGTGAATGTCAAAACAGACACTACCTAAACTAGCAATGGGGTTTCCTGAAAGAAAAACCTTGCATCTTTAAACCCCAGCTAACTCATACACAGAAAAGACATTGTCTAGTACAAAAAATAAAACATTAAAAAGGATGTTTGAATGAGGTCACCAAACTCTTTTGCTCCAATTTCTGTGGCACACTTACAGAAAGGAAAGTGTATGAAATCTACAGACTTGTTAAAAAAATAAAATTAAAAAAAAAAGTGTTTATGCAAAATAATCCCTGGATTTGAATTCAAACCAGTCTTTTCTCACTTTTTGATTTTCGCCATATTTCGGGGGGAACCTTTCAGCAAGTCTCGGATTCGAAGGTATGTCCCGGTGGCCTCAGCAACTTCTGTGAATTCTGGCGTGTCCTCAAAGGGAATAATGCCCTGTGCAAACCTACTCCGGTGAGGCACAGCCATTACATTCCCCAAAGAGTCAGACAGATCTCCCTCCATAGCATCTTGACCTGAGGGATCCGACTGACGACTCACTTGGTGCACTGGCGTTTGCAGCAATCTGACCTTCTGTGCAAGCACATTGCCTCTATCTGTGGCAGCTTCAGGGCTCTGAGGGCCCTCTTCTTCGTCTGGTGATTGCAGTAAGCTGCCCTTGTTTTCAACCACCGTGCCTTTATCTTCAGCATCTTCCTCATAATCCTGACATTTGCTAGAAGATGTCTCAACACTGATCTGCTCATCACTGTTGTGGCTGGCAGCCTCCATAGATCCCTCCTTTTCCTCATAATCTTCAGTCTCACCATCCTCCATTTCAGTTTCAGTGTCAACATGGGCAGGTGTGGAGATGCTGGGCGAGCTGGGGAGGGGTGTTCCAACAGCTGGTGTCTCAGAGTCACTGTTGGTGGCTGTGTCAGCATTTTCCAACGCTGCCCAGATCAGCCTCTGCTGCTCCTCCAGCTCTTCCAGTGTCAGCTCTTCCTCCTCTCCGCCTGCAGACTCCTCACTCCCTCTCACAGTGCGTCCCCGCAGGGCCCTTGAGCCATATGTGGGTGTGGGGGGAGGTGTTCCCTTAGGAAGAGGAGGTGGTGTGGGAGTAGCTGGCGGAGTACCATGAGGTAAGGGAGGTGGTGAACCAAAGGATGGTGAGCCAGGGGGCAGCGGGGGCTGGAACTGGAAGCTGTCTGAGCTCCGGTGGCGGCGGGGTGTAGTATCCTGGTCTGGAAACAGACACTGACAAGTGTTATGCACTGCCAGAGCACAGCCATTGCACACATACAACATAAGCGACGCAAAAGTATTTTCCTGTTTTTGCAGACAGGTCGACCAGTCATAATGACATTGAAAAGTTATGTAAAGCAGAATATATTAATCTGCTGGTCGCTATAGCGTAATTGTTTTCACTTTGTGTTCAGACATCTGGAATTATAACACCTCTACCTGAATCAAAGTCCATATCTGAACTCCTGGCATCAGATCTCCTTTTCTTTGTCTGCCGGGGAGTTGAGTAGGATTCATGTGGTCTTTTATTGCAGTTGTCACCAGGCTATTGGCAAAATATATTAGTTTATAGTGTGCACACATAGTGGCAAACAATTGATTAAAAAGTGAAATAGGATAATTTTTAACTTACCATTGGAAAATTGTTAGAGAGATAAGCAGCAAAATTCTGCTTCATGTGATTATGCTGTATTGGAATAGAGCCATATAGCCTGTAGTCCTAAAAATCATGGGGGGAAAAATGTCAGTGCAAAGGTTTACAAGTGGTGGCCAAGACCTCTGTGCTTGTACCTTAATGATGGCCAGATATCAAACTGCTTTCAAGGAGACTTACATCCTTCACACTAGGGGGTGAAGATATATTGAAGCCTGGGAAATCTACAAGCTTGGAAACATCATAGGAGATTTTTGTTCCATTGTCCTCTGTTGGTTCTTCATCACTTGAAACTATATAGTGAACACAGCAGCGCAATATGAATGAGAATCATGAAAGAGCAGTGTATCAACCAAAACTGAAAGGCCAGTCAAGGATGTATTATCTTATTATGTAAAGTGGCTATGGTCTTTCTGGGTGAAATCTTACCCTTCCCATCATAAAGCATGAGACCGGAGTTCTCCATCTCTGCCTCCTTAAGCCAGCCAGGTGGGTAGCCTAGCTGCCTCATGCGGTAGATGTGAGGTGGTAGTGTGTTCATATCAACTCCCAGTGCAGACAGCAGCTTCTCACTGTAAGAAAACACAACCCCCAATGGGTAAGAGATATAAGATATCAAAAACCCAAGCTCTACAACAACTTCACTTTAACCATGCAACAACAACTGATAACAAATTGGTATCTTATTATGTCAAGGCCATCAGACATTTTCAATCTGCCTTGCCTTATGAATCCAGGTTTGTATTTGGCAAATCGCTCCTCCACTTCATCAGCATGGTAACGCTGATTGCTCAGGTTTCCCTGGTTACCGTGACAAAACTCCTTCCGCTTCTTGTTGATTCTGGCCATGTCCTTTGGCTAAAGGAGCAAACATGAACAGAGCTGATCACGTCAAACCTGATTTTAAGCTCTTCTGTCTGGCCATAGAAAGTGAGCAACTTTCCTGTTACATGATGCACATTAAAGTCAAAAGTTATTCAAGACTTACCTGAGGACAGTCTCGAAGTTGATGACCATCCAACCCACAGTTGAAACAACAAGGCTTAGCTCTGCAGTGGGCACAAACAGCACAGTAAGATATTATCATTTACAGATATTTCTTGCATAATTTTTATTTTTTAAATCATAAGAATGTCTGCTATACCTTTTCTCCTTCATCTGTACTTCTTGTCCATCTAAGGCAATGACCTGGCTGAAGATCTGCTGATATCTTTGCAACAATTCAGAAACTCAATAAATGATGCAACTGTAGTTTAAAAGTGGGTAACAAAACACACTTCTATTTTTTTTTTTCATATAACGACGCCAACATACATTGATATACACACAACGAAAGACAAGGAAGATAATGGTTCAAGGTTCAAAGAGTGGCAACTGAGAATCCTCTCCAGTTGATTTTCTCCAACAATCAAAGCTTGACTCTACACTGAAATGTGTCATTGTTGAAGATGGGCGTGAAGGACAAGGGGAAGAGAAAGCAGTGTTGAGGATACTTTGGAACCTCCCATCCTTCTGTCTGCTGGGGGTTATCATTTAGCAGGGGCTGTCCAAGTTTGTCCAGACAGAAACTGGTGAAATACAGGACACTTCCCACCATCTGTGAAAAGAGAGAGACAAATATTATATCCAGACAAACAAAGCATGGTCTGGACACTTAGATTGTCCCTATTCCCAAAAAAACTCACACTGAAGGCCTCCTTAATCTTTTTGATTCCACAGGAGGTCTTGGTCTTCTGATCTTCTTCCATAATAAAACTTGAAGACTGCATGGGGAAGAAAACAGAGATGTAAAATATTTTAATTGTAATTAACTGTTTCTTCTTGAAGCTTGAGGAGGAAATCTGGAAATGCACCTGAGGGTTGACATTTCCGTAGGGATTTCCTTTTTCAACTTCTCCCTGCTGCTGCTGTTTCTGAACAATACTACAGAGGCAGTCTTCAATTTCTTGACGGCATTGCCTGGGAAAAGAAGATCAACAGTTCACATGTTAATACCCAAAGATCATATAATCAAGTAAGTACATTTCTCCAATTATGTTTCTAAAGCCCAAAAAAGACCTACTTTGAGATGTTATTGTTTGCAAAAAGGATGTGTAGAAGAGGACCATCAATCTTGATGTTTTCAACATTAATGCCACTGGAAGAAAAACATTTGAATGAGGACATTACTGTGGAAATGTATCTACTCTAGTGAGTTGTGCATCAATAACTTACCTTGGCCTTGTCAACACTTTCAATTTTCTCTTCAACTCTTGGTGTGGACAATAGGTTAAGGAAAGAAAAGGTACTTCATATCAAAACAACATAGCTAGACATCAAACAAGTCAGTCTGCTAACGTTAGTTTGTTTGGAAAAGGTTCAGTCCTACCAAGCTATTTATCATTGGATGAATGTAAAGTGACTACTTCTAGCTATGTACATAGAATCTGCAGTGCTTCTTTGAAGAGTGTGACCAAATCTAACATTTTTCTGCAACCATTCACTCCACCAGACTTGGGAGTTACTACAGCTTCGCAGATGACAGGACAGAAAACATTACTTTTTGCATGGGTTCTAGCTAGTATAGTATTTAACTGCAATGACCAAAAGTATGCAAGGTAGTGATCTAAAATGCTCTCAAGGGGCACGTCCAACCAAAGACATACAATACATTTTCTCTTTTGCTAACTAGGTCGCTAGCTAACGTTAGGCCAGACCTGATGGTGGTTGTGACTTGGAGTACAGCTACTACCAGAAATTACTTTTCGTAGCAAGAGTACCAAAGTATGAGTCATAATACCCATAAAACCTAGCAGTCAAACAAGGAAATGGTTCCAATCGTTTTTCTACCATTGTGTTGTGTAGGCTTACCCTGGCATGACGTTTTGATAACTGTGTAAATCTCTCTTGGACAAGGTGACTTTTATCAATATATTCACCCCACAAAAATGAAATGATAATCAGCTGCTAATGTAGCTATCATGAAGAACTACAAATGACATGATGATCTGGACGAGACTGCCGAATCAAGGCAAAGGTAGGAATCTCTGGATTAACTATGAATAAATTGGCAATTCTGTGAACTGGCTTGTGCAAGCTTTAAATTGATACGATATTTCAGCAAAGGTGTCAGCTAGAGGTTACATGCAGGGATTTGTAGTCTTGCATAATATCTACTTTGATGTTAATTAGCATTTTTGAATCAGAGTAAATAGAGATTAATATTGATGTCACCTTAACCATATAAATACGTTTTGGACATCAAAATGTTATGCCAGGGTAAGCCTACACGAAAAACAGACCTTCAGTGTTTCTAAATCCCTGATGGGAAAAAAGATTGGAACAATTTCCCTGTTTAACCGCTAGGTTTTATGGGTATTATGACACCGCCACTGTGGGGCTCTATTTAGGAGAAAACTTTAGCCAATCCTCCTAATGGTGCTTTCAAGACAAATTGGAACTCAGGAAAAACGCTGTCAAATCATGACGTCAGTTGAAGCTCTAGAACAGGATTTGTTTTTTGCCCTAACACTACACAGCAATATCAAACTTTTTGGGCAACCTGACCAAATTCAAATAGAAATGTGTTAAAGCTCTGTCATTCATATTGAACGCAAGTCTAAGACGCGGTAGATCTGCTTATGTTAACTACTTCTATGCTTCCCGGTCTTAAGTTTAGTTTTTGCGTCTTGCTTTTGTACAATAGCTTCAAACAGCTGAAAATACAATATTTTGGATGATGGTTAATATATTTCATAGCGCTTTAGTACAATGATTCTCTACACTGTACTTGTAATTTGTTTGACTAAACAAGCAACTATTAGAATTTGTGCTACCAGGAAATGGTGGAGCGATTTCTGTATAGTACATCTTTAAAATAATCAATGCATGATGAGTTGGTTATTGGAATCAGCTGTGTAGTGCTAGAGCAAAAACCTAAATGTACACCCAGGGGGGACCCCAAGACCGAGTTTGTGTAACGCTGCTATAGAAAGACGCCCAAGTTCCCGACTTGACATCCTGAGTTGATGACGGTTCAAAAAGATTTCACAGTTGGCACTCTTCCCCCCCCCCACGAGTTCCCAGTTGTCTTGAACACGGCATTAGCTTTTTCCTAACCTGCCACGTTAATTATCCTAGCCTGTTGCGTACATTCTAACCTGCTACGAAAGTCACTACTGGTCTAGCTGTACTCAATCTAATTTAGAACCTATGACCGTGCCTAGCTAGCGAACACCTGCTAGCTTCTCACACACAAGGATATTCTCTTCTATCAAACTCCGTATTGTTTCCTCACACTCCCCCAATCTTCCCTTGAGCCCAGAGCCTCCTTCTCCATCCTCCGTAAACCGAATGTGAGTTGCAGTAGGCATACTCTCTCCCAATTGCTCAAAGAGTTCACTGTCACCAAAATCTACCTCGGCCATCTTCGCTCTGTTGCTTAACGTACTCCCGCAAGAGCGTTGATTGGTTGTTTTATGTCACATGTTCAGGATGTTTCCTTTCACCAGCATTTCTCTTGTCGTCATCAACATCAAAGCATGAGAGGACCTGCGGAATATTACAATAAAGTTGTTCAATTGCTGTAACTAACTTTCTGGTTTATAATGTCAACATTCACAACTATCCAGTTACCGCGTTGGGATAGTGGCAAGCTGAAAGTTCGCTTCATATACTTGTCAAATAGAAGCTCTTTCAAAGTGACGAGCTGTCCTATCGAGGTGAGTTACATAGCTGCATAGCTAACGTTAGCGAATAGCCTGCATTAGCTGTCTCTCAGTACATTTTAAAATGTGGACTTCTTCTTTTTGCTCTTCTTTAGGGATCAATGGTTCCTCTCTTTTTAGGGGCTGATCTCTTCTCAAACACTGATATCCGCACAGAGAACCATCCCAGATATCATGCAAAGTTTGCAAAGAAAGGATTGGCAACTAAACTAAATTTCTCCTCAGGTAAGTTTTTATTCCCAGATACAGAACACCATAAAGCAAGTTGCATGGTTTATGGATATCATATCTTGTTTGTTTGCAATTCACAGCTTTTAGATTCCATGGACTGAGGGTACCCACTGCCAACAATTGCATGTGGTTCTACAGCATCCAAGGTGTTTTTCGAGTGGCCTTTGAAATGTATAGTAAACAAGAGCAGCTCTCTGTGTTGGAGAACTTTCAGGTAATATTTCAGACTCCTGGTTATATAACAAATCCACCCATAGAGGCTACAACCTACAATTTCACCTGATGAATGCTTGAAGTAGGCCAACAATGTAATGTACTGATACTTAATGGTCACTCATACTGTAGGAGGTATGGAAGTCCCGCCTAAATGACATCCCACTAAAGATGAACTACAACCTGAGTGTCCAGCTGGATCCTCCACCACCCCAGATCGTTGTGGAGATGTATGACCAAGACCTAAAGCTCAAACTAATGTCCCGGAATCCCCAAGGTTACCCATCTCAATCTGTGGAAATCCCAGAGGCAGACACAGGCCCTTCAGGTGACACTTCAGCAGACCACGATTACTGCTTTCTGCCAAATGAGAGTATGCCAGCACAGCCAGTCCATCTATGTCCCTCCATCTTAAGTCAAAAACTGCAGGGCTTGGAGGAAAAGCTGAGCTCTGAGAAACAGCTGGGGACCGACCAGCAGGAGACCATACTGCTTCTGTTGGAGAGCATTGAGCGCTGTGTGAGCAGGCCCCTGGAGGAGAGGGATGTGGCGGACATTGTACTAGCTCTGCTAGAGGCTCGGAAGTGGGGCTCTGTGTACTCCAGCCACCTGCTTCACTCTATAGGCTGCTGGCTTGGCCAGCAGTTCCATGGAGCCAACAGTAGTATCAGCCAGCAGGTAGAGGGCTTCAAGGTGCGACACATAGAGCGAATCACAGATCTGCCACCTGCAGAGGAACTGGCCTCAGAGCTTTTTCCAGAGGCCATGCGAACACTGCTGCTCCACTGGATGGGTCTGAGTGATGACTCAACCCTGTGGAAGAGACAGAGTGAGTACCCCATCCTGCTCCTAATCCTGGAGTTTGCCAACCACAACCTCATCACTGGTGTTGCACATGTGCTTTACTCAAGTCTTAAGGTGAATTTAGATTTAGCCAACTCAAAAGAGTTAAGTACCGAAGAAAGTAAAACTACTGTTGTAAAAAAAAATACTCAAGTAAAAATTACTTGAGTAAAAGTAAATGAGTTACTTTTAAAATTAAAACATTGATTTAATTGATAATTAGCTATTTTTTTCCACTCGAACATTGTTACCATAGAGATCATGTTGAATTTCTATTATTACTATTCTAGTTCCTAATTTGTTACACATGATCTTTTCCATGCAATTACTTTAAGAGGAATTTAATGTAAAATCTCATTAGAAATGAGGTGTTGTTTTTGGTGTGAAAGTAATGTTATAGGCCTACTATGCTATGGTATGTATTATAGTCAATTCTGTTATGTAAAATGCAAATTATCAATGTGATCTTGCAAGACATTGATTCAGCTTTGATCTAACATTTCTAAATGAGCACCATTGTAAGAAGTGATCTTCTATTTGTAATAATAATGAGTATGACTATTAGGCATAGGTAATAGATCTTTATGAGATGTCATTTTAAGCAATTGGAGCACCCTTCATGGTGCTGAAAGTACAGCGCCAGGGTTGCACTGTTGGGGCAAAATGGTTTTGTTAGTCTAATGCTATGTAAATGCTTGAATTGAATAGTACTTTACACTGGTAATTTTCCCTGCAATTGCTTCAATAAACTCTTATTGATGATTCCTGGAACAAGTTTTATTCAAGCAATTTAACCAGACAAAAAAAATGTCCATGATTTGTGGGATTTTCACAAAATGTAGTCCATAGAATAGTCCTTCGGAGGAAGAATTGTTGACATATACAGTGCATTCGGAAAGTATTCAGACCCCTTGACTTTTTCCACATTTTGTTACGATAGAGCCTTATTCTAAAATTGACAAAGTAAAAACAGGTTTTTACACATTTTTGTAAAGAAAAACCTCACGTTTACATATGTAATCAGACGCTTTACTCAGTACTTTGTTGAAGCACCTTTGGAAGCGATTACAGCCTCGTCTTCTTGGGTATGATGCTACAAGCTTGGCACACCCGTATTTTGGGAGTTTCTCCCATTCTTCTCTGCAGATCCTCTCAAGCTCTGCCAGGTTGGATGGGGAGCGTCGCTGCACAGCTATTTTCAGGTCTCTCCAGAGATGTTAGATTGGGTTCAAGTCCGGGCTCTGGCTGGGCCACTCGAGGACATTGAGACTTGACCCAAACCACTCCTCTGTTGTCTTGGCTGTGTGCTTAGGGTCATTGTCCTGTTGGAAGGTGAACCCTCGTCCTAGTCTGAGGTCCTGTGCGCTCCAGAGCAGGTTTTCATCAAGGATCTCTCTGTACTTTGCTCCATTCATTTTTCCCTCGATCCTGACTAGTACCTCAGTCCCTGCTGCTGAAAAACATTCCCACAGCATGATGCTGCCACCACCTTTCTTAACCTGGCACCATCCCTACGGTGTTCTCCAGACGTGACGTTTGGCATTCAGGTCAAAAAGTTCAATCATGGTTTCATCAGACCAGAGAATGTTGTTTCACATGGTCAGAGTCTTTAGATGCCTGTTGGCAAACTCCAAGCGGGCTGTCATGCTTTTTACTGAGGAAGGGCTTCTGTCTGGCCACTCTCCCATAAAGGCCTGATTGGTGGAGTGCTGCAGAGATGGTTGTCCTGGAAGGTTCTCCCATCTCCACAGTGGAACTCGAGCTCTGTCAGATTGACCATTGGGTTCTTGGTAACCTCCCTGACCAAGGCCCTTCTCCCCTGACTGCTCAGTTTGGCAGAGCGGACAACTCTAGGAAGAGTCTTGGTGGTTCCAAACCTCTTCCATTTAAGAATGATGGAGGCCACTGTGTTCTTGGGGACCTTGAATGCTGCAGACAATTCTTGGTACCCTTCCCCAGATCTGTGCATCGACACAATCCTGTCTCGGAGCTCAACGGACAATTCCTTCGACCTCATGGCTTGGTTTTTGCTCTGACATACACCGTTAACTGTGATACCTTATATCGACAGGTGTGTGCCTTTCCAAATCATGTTCAATCAATTGAATTTACCACAGGTGGACTCTATTTAATTTGTAGAAACATCAACATCAAATCAAATTTATTTATATAGCCCTTCGTACATCAGCTGATATCTCAAAGTGCTGTACAGAAACCCAGCCTAAAACCCCAAACAGCAAGCAATGCAGGTGTAGAAGCACGGATGATCATTGGAAACAGGATGCACGTGAGCTCAATTTCGAGTCTCATAGCAAAGGGTCTGAATACTTACACTACCATTCAAAAGTTGGTGGTCACTTAGAAATGTCCTTGTTTTAGAAAGAAAATCACACTTTTTGTCCATAAAAATAACATCAATTGATCAGAAATACAGTGTAGACATTGTTAATTTTGTAAATGACTGTTGTAGCTGGAAACAGCTGATTTTAATGGAAATCTACAGAGGCCCATTATCAGCAACCGTCACTCCTGTGTTCCAATGGCACATTGTGTTAGCTAATCCAGGTTTATAATTTTAAAAGGCTAATTGATCATTAGAAAACCCTTTTGCAATTATGTTAGCACAGCTGAAAACTGTTGTGCTGATTTTAAAGAAGCAAAAAAACGGGCCTTCTTTAGACTAGTTGAGTATCTGGAGCATCAACATTTGTGGGTTCGATTAGAGGCTCAAAATGGCCAGAAAGAATGAACTTTCTTCTGAAACGTGTCAGTCTATTCTTGTTGTGAGAAATGAAGGCTATTCCATGCGAGAAGTTGCCAAGAAACTGAAGATCTCGTACAACGCTGTGTATGATTCCCTTCACAGAACAGGGCAAACTGTCTCTAACCAGAATAAAGAGTGGGAGGCCCCGGTGCACAACTGAGCAAGAGGACAAGTACATTAGTGTCTAGTTTGAGAAACAGAAGCCTCACAAGTCACCTCTGATGCTCCAGTTACTCAACTAGTATAAAGAAGGCTTTTATTGCTTCTTTAATCAGCACAACTGTTTCAGCTGTGCTATCATAATTGCAAAATTATTTTTTTAACGAACAATTGGCTAATCCAAGTTCATCATTTTAAAAGGCTAACACAATGTGCCATTGGAACACAGGAATGATGGTTGCTGATAATGGGCCTCTGTATGCCTATGTAGAAATTCCATTAAAATAATCTGCCGTTTCCAGCTACAATAGTCATTTACAACATTAACAATGTTTACTCTGTATTTCTGATCAATTTGATATTTTAATGGACAAAATAATTAGCCTTTCTTTCAAAAACAATCATTTCAAAGTGACCCCAAACTTTTGAATGGTATTGAATGTAAATACGTTTTTTATTTTTTTTGTAATTATGGGGTTGTAATTATTCTGTGTAGATTTGAGGAAAAAAATAAAAACTACTGCAACTAACAAAATATGGAAAAATTCAAGGAGTCTGAATACTTTCCGAATGCACTGTATGTGACATTTGAATCTTTAAGCATAGTAGAGAAATAATTAATCATAAATTGGCATATTTATGACCGTTTGGCCTTCCCCAGGTCTCCTTTAAGACTCCATAATGTTTCATCTGTAGACGCTACAAAACAAACATTGGTGTCATATGATGCTGTACAGATTGCTCTGTAATATGAGTAGTATTTTGATTTCAAAAACAAATATTTGAATATTTTTTATTTAAATAAAAAGACTACTCATATTATAGAGCAAGTGGTAAAGCTTCATGACACCAATGTTTGCTTTGTAGCACTTACAGATAAACATGGAGTCTTAAAGGAGACCTGGGTAAGGCCAAAATATAATAAATATGCAAATTATTATGGTACAACAAAGCAAACATTGGTGTCATATGACGCTTTACCGCTTTATCTGTAATAAAGTAGTTTTTTGATTTCAAAAAACTTGTTACAAGAATTTATGAATATTGAAAAATATAAACATGAATATTTTAAAACAACTTTTGATTTGGCATTTGTCAATATATTGTTGAACATAATGTAGCCTACTCTATGGGTTCGATTCTCACACGCATTTCCTACGCACTTCTTAGTAGTTGGTACTGTATTCAGACTTACCTTATTCAGTTGCATGACGGGCTTTGCAGGTGTGGTTCCCTTGCGCGCTGAATAAATGTATTTCAACCACTGAAAACCCTCCCACTTGCTGACCAACAGATTCTTGTGGCGTTTTCAGCACATTTTATCTTAAGCCATCCCTTTTAAATATGGTGTACATTTTTAGTTCAACTTTTTTTCGACAAACTCAATAGAAAATAGAGAGAATGGGTTCAGAATATTAGGGATCAATGAAAGAAAGCCATTAAATATAATCATATTCGTCTCTTTTTCAGCACCAATTGGCAGATTTAAAAATACTCTGATCTTGTAGATTATTTAGGGTTAGGAAAGTAGGCTATTTATGAATCATAAAAAAAAACAGGTTTGGAGAGTCTTTACGCATGAACGAAAATGATGGTTTGATTAATTCTGAAAATTGCCACATTTAGTTATTTAACCCATGGTTATGTTGGAAGGTTAGTGTGCCCATACTGTGCCCATACACCTACATAAAGCACAAACACAGACAAACATAAGCCTTGTTTATACCTGGTGCTAACATGCATCCTTTGTCCTGATCTTGTCCACATCCTGATTGTGCCCACAATTTTAGATGTACACATAGTATTAAAATGTATCTTATCTGTCCACTGTGCCCGCTTTGTGACCAGATTTCTCGATCCCTCCATGTATGCAAATTATTTGAAAGATATTCTTTCAAAATAATATATACAGTCACCTCCAATTATTGGCACCCTTGATAACGAGCAAAAAAAATACTTGTTTTTTTTAATAAATACATACTGAGCTAGCTATACTGCAAAAAAAGGGAAATTTATATTATACTAACACAATTGCTCAGAGAAAGATTTTATATACCAGTTATAGATTTTTTTTCTCTCTAAAAAGATGTCCCAATTATTGGCAGCCCTGTTTCCAATACTTTGTGCACCATACTTTTTCTAGGATAACGGCACTGAGCCTATTTCTATAATGTTTAATGAGATTGGAGACCACATTGGGAGGGATCTTAGACCATTCCTCAATACAGAATATTTCCAGATCCTTGATATTCTTTGATTTGCACTTATGGACTGCCCTCTTCAAACCACAGTTTTTCAATGCGGTTCATGTCCGGAGATTGAGATTGCCATTGCAAAATGTTGATTTTGCTGCAGTCCAGAAGGTTCTGGGTTCGCAGACCGCCATGGACAAGAGTGGGGATGGAAAGATAAAGGCATTACATTTGCGAGGCCAGGAAAAAGTAGCCTTTTATAAACGCGTTTCATCCAATTCTTCATCATTTTATGTGACTGGAGACCGTAGCATAATCTTCTTTACTACAATTACCGAAATTACAGGCTAGGCATGGACAGAGAGGCCCATGTGTTCATTTTATAATAGGCCTCTTTCTCCAATGCCAAATCAGTGTGTCTTGTTGGCAACAAACTGTCCCTGTTTGCAAATAATGTAATTTGAAACATCATTATGAATCTAAATAAGGTACTTGCTTAGATTCTATGGTGGAAAAGTAAGGCCTACCTTTACAACCTAGACAGAGTAGACCTACCTTTACAACCTAGACAGAGAAGGCCTACCTTTACAACCTAGACAGAGTAGACCTACCTTTACAACCTAGACAGAGAAGGCCTACCTTTACAACCTAGACAGAGTAGACCTACCTTTACAACCTAGACAGAGAAGGCCTACCTTTACAACCTAGACAGAGAAGGCCTACCTTTACAACCTAGACAGAGAAGGCCTACCTTTACAACCTAGACAGAGAAGGCCTACCTTTACAACCTAGACAGAGAAGGCCTACCTTTACAACCTAGACAGAGTAGGAGAGAAGATTTTCACGTCATTTCAATTAAATTACATTGAACCAATTGACGTTGAATTGACGTCTGTGCCCAAGTGTTTCCCTAAAAGCTGTCTGGGTTTGAAACATCTTCTATATTACAAAAATGATAGCGACAGAACTAGATTACTTTCCAAGCAAAGTCAATGTTTTGTCTTCTCGGATATAGAAGGTTGTAGCTCAGCCTCTCAATGTCATAGGAACAAACCAAAGATATACCTATACGCATCGGAGTCACGTCTTCCCCGGCCATTTTACAGCTTGTTTCTAGCATAAAGCATCGTGGACAGAAGCGCCATTATAGACAACTTTATATAATCGAATCCGTTTTATTTTCTTAAAAATCTTAAACTAACATGGGGTAGGCCTATGCTTTTTGTCATTTTCTTTAACAAAAAATCTAATCAAATGTTATTGGTCACATACACATTTAGCAGATGTTATTGCAGGTGTAGCGAAATGCTTGTGTTCCTAGAGCCAACAGTGCAGTAGTATCTAACAATTCACAACAATACAGAAATCTAAAAGTAAAATAATGGAATTCAGAAATTTATAAATATTAGGACGAGTAATGTTGGAGTGACATTGACAAAAATACAATAGAATAGAATACAGTATATACATATGAGATGAATAAAGCAGAATGTAAACATTATTAAAAGTGACTAGTGTTCCATTATTAAAGTGGCCAGTGATTCCATGTCTATGCACAGTTGAAGTCGGGGGTGGCAGCATCATGTTGTGGGGGTGCTTTGCTGCAGGAGGGACTGGTGCACTTCACAAAATAGATGTCATCATGAGGACGGAAAATTATGTGGATATATTGAAGCAACATCTCAAGACATCACTCAGGAAGTTAAAGCTTGGTCACAAATGGGTCTTCCAAATGGACAATGACCCCAAGCATACTTTCAAAGTTGTGGCAAAATGGCTTAAGAACAACAAAGTCAAGGTATTGGAGTGGCCATCACAAAGCCCTGACCTCAATCCTATAGAAAATTTGTTGGCAGAACTGAAAAAGCGTGTGCGAGCAAGGAGGCCTACAAAACTGACTCAGTTACATCAGCTCTGTCAGGAGGAATGGGCCAAAATTCACCCAACTTATTGTGGGAAGCTTGTGGAAGGCTACCCAAAACGTTTGACCCAAGTTAAACAATTTAAAGGCAATGCTACCAAATACTAATTGAGTGTATGCAAACTTCTGACCCACTGGGAATGTAATGAAATAAAAGCTGAAATAAATCATTCTCTACTATTATTCTGACATTTCTCATTCTTAAAATAAAATGGTGATCCTAACTGACCTAAGACAGGGAATTTTTACTAGGATTAAATGTCAGGAATTGTGAAAAACTGAGTTTAAATGTATTTGGCTAAGGTGTATGTAAACTTCCGACTGTATATAGGGCAGCAGCCTCTAAGATGCAGGGTTGGGTAGCCGGGTGGTAGTCGAGTAGTAATGGCTATGTAACAGTCTGATGGCCTTGAGATAGAAGCTGTTTTTCAGTATCTCTGTCCCAGCTTTGTTGCACCTGTACCGACCTCACCTTCTGGATGATAGCGGGGTGAACAGGCCGTGGTTCGGGTGGTTGATGTCCTTGATGATCTTTTTGGACTTCCTGTGACATTGGGTGCTGTAGGTGTCTTTGTGGGCAGGCAGTGTGCCCCTGGTGATGCATGGGGCAGACCGTACCACCCTCTGGAGAGCCATGTGGTTGTAGGCAGTGCAGCTGCCATACCAGGCGGTGATCCATCCTGACAGGATGCTCTCAATTGTGCATCTGTAAAGGTTTGTGAAACTCTTAGGGGCCAAGCCAAATTTCTTCAGCCTCCTGAGGTTGAAGAAGCTCTGTTGTGCCTTCTTCACCACATTCTGTGTGGATGGACCATTTCAGATTGTCAGTGATGTGTACGGTGAGGAACTTGAAGCTGTCCACCTTCTCCACTGCTGTCCCATCGACGTGAATAGGGGTGTACTCCCTCTGCTGTTTCCTGAAGTCTCCGATCAGCTCCTTCGTTTTGTCGACGTTGAGGGAGAGGTTATTTTCCTGGCACCACTCTGCCAGGGCCCTCACCTCCTCCCTGTCGGCTGTCTCGTCATTGTTGGTAATCAGGCCTACCAATGTTGTGTCGTGCAAACGACACAACAGTTGGAGGCGTGCGTGGCCACACAGTCATGGGTGAACAGGGAGAACAGGAGGGGGCTGAGCACGCGCCCTTGTGGGACCTCTGTGCTGAGGATCTGTGTTGCGGATCAGCGAAGTGGAGGTGTTGTTTCCTACTTGCAACACCTGGGGGCGGCCTGTCAGGAAGTCCAGGTCCCAGTTGCACAGGGCGGGGTTGAGACCCAGGGCCTCAGGCTTAATGATGAACTTGGAGGGTACTATGGCGTTGAATGCTGAGCTGTAGTCAATGAACAGCAATGAACAGGAATACATAGGTATTCCTCTTGTCCAGATGGGATAGGGCAGTGTGATGGCAATTGCATTGCCTGTGGACCTATTGGGGTGGTATGCAAATTGCAGTGGGTCTAGGGTGACAGGTAAGGTGGAGGTGATATGATCCTTGACTAGTCTCTCAAAGCACTTTATGATGACAGAAGTGAGTGCTATGGGGCGATAGTCATTCAGTTCAGTTACCTTTGCCTTCTTGGGTACAGGAACAATGGTGGCCATCTTGAAGCATGTGGGGACAGCAGAGTGGGATAGGGAGAGATTGAATATGTCCGTAAACACACCAGCCAGCTGGTCTGTGCATGCTCTAAGGACTCGGCTAGGTTGCCGTCTGGGCTGGCAGCCTTGCGAGGTTTAACACCTTTAAATGTCTTACTTATGTCGGCCACGGCAAAGGAGGGGGGGGGGTCCGCAGTCCTTGGTAGCGGGCCACGTCAGTGACACTGTATTATCCTCAAAGCAGGCAAAGAAGGTGTTTTAGTTTGTCTGGAAGCAAGACGTCAAGGATCGCTCTGTTCTTTGCTCCATTCATCTTTCCTTCTATCCTGACTAGCCTCCCAGTTCCTGCCGCTGAAAAACATCAACACAGCATGATGCTGCCATCACCATACTTCACCATAGGGATGGTGCCACGTTTCCTACAGACGTGACACTTGGCATTCAGGCCAAAGAAAAGAGTTCAATCTTTGTTTCATCGGACCAGAGAATCTTGTTTCTCACGCTCAGAGTCCTTTAGGTGCCTCTTGGCAAACTCCAAGCGTGCTGACGTGCCTTATTACTGAGGAGTGGCTTCCGTCTGGCCACTCTACCATAAAGACCTGATTGGTGGAGTGCTGCAGAGATGGTTGTCCTTCTGGAAGGTTCTCCCATCTCCACAGAGGAACTCTGGAGCTCTGTCAGAGTGACCATCAGGTTCTTGGTCACCTCCCTGACCAAGGCCCTTCTCCCCCGATTGCCCAGCTGTGATGGAGTCCACTGTGTTCTTGGGGACACTTCAAAGCTGCAGACATTTTTTGGTAATCTTCTCCAGATCTGTGCCTTGACACAATCCTGTCTCGGAGCTCTACGGACAATTACTTCGACCGCATGGCCTGGTTTTTGTCTTACATGCACTGTCAACTGTGGGACCTTATATAGACAGGTGTGTGCCTTTCCAAATCATGTCCAATCAATGTCCAATCAATTTACCACAGGTAGAAACATCTAAAGGATGATCCATGGAACAGGATGCACCTGAGCTCAATTTCAATTCTCATAGCAAAGGGTCTGAATACTAACGTAAATAAGGTATTTCCTTTGAACTTTTTTATTTTTTCGCAAAATAATCTAAAAACCTGTGTTTGCTTTGTCATTAAGGGGTATTATGTATAGATTGATGAGGAAAAACAATTATTTAATCAATTTTAGAATACGGGGTCTGAATACCTTCAAAATGCACTGTATGTCTACTTACAGTGGGGCAAAAAAGTATTTAGTCAGCCACCAATTGTGCAAGTTCTCCCACTTAAAAAGATGAGACCTGTAATTTTCATCATAGGTACACTTCAACTATGACAGACAAAATGAGAAAAAAAATCCAGAAAATCACATTGTAGGATTTTTTATTAATTTATTTGCAAATGATGGTGGAAAATAAGTATTTGGTCAATAACAAAAGTTTATCTGAATACTTTGTTAAATACCCTTTGTTGGCAATGACAGAGGTCAAACGTTTTCTGTAAGTCTTCACAAGGTTTTCACACACTGTTGCTGGTATTTTGGCCCATTCCTCCATGCAGATCTCCTCTAGAGCAGTGATGTTTTGGGGCTGTTGCTGGGCAATATGGACTTTCAACTCCCTCCAAAGATTTTCTATGGGGTTGAGATCTGGAGACTGGCTAGGCCACTCCAGGACCTTGAAATGCTTCTTACGAAGCCACTCCTTCGTAGCCCGGGAGGTGTGTTTGGGATCATTGTCATGCTGAAAGACCCAGCCACGTTTCATCTTCAATGCCCTTGCTGATGGAAGGAGGTTTTCACTCAAAATCTCACGATACATGGCCCCATTCATTCTTTCCTTTACACGGATCAGTCGTCCTGGTCCCTTTGCAGAAAAACAGCCCCAAAGCATGATGTTTCCACCCCCATGCTTCACAGTAGGTATGGTGTTCTTTGGATGTAACTCAGCATTCTTTGTCCTCCAAACACGACGAGTTGAGTTTTTACCAAAAATATTTTGGTTTCATCTGACCATATGACATTCTCCCAATCTTCTTCTGGATCATCCAAATGCTCTCTAGCAAACTTCAGACGGGCCTGGACATGTACGGGCTTAAGCAGGGGGACACGTCTGGCACTGCAGGATTTGAGTCCCTGGCGGCGTAGTGTGTTACTGATGGTAGGCTTTGTTACTTTGGTCCCAGCTCTCTGCAGGTCATTCACTAGGTCCCCCCGTGTGGTTCTGGGATTTTTGCACACCGTTCTTGTGATCATTTTGACCCCACGGGGTTAGATCTTGCGTGGAGCCCCAGATCGAGGGAGATTATCAGTGGTCTTGTATGTCTTCCATTTCCTAATAATTGCTCCCACAGTTGATTTCTTCAAACCAAGCTGCTTACCTATTGCAGATTCAGTCTTCCCAGCCTGGTGCAGGTCTACAATTTTTGTTTCTGGTCTCTTTTGACAGCTCTTTGGTCTTGGCCATAGTGGAGTTTGGAGTGTGACTGTTTGAGGTTGTGGACAGGTGTCTTTTATACTGATAACAAGTTCAAACAGGTGCCATTAATACAGGTAAGAAGTGGAGGACAGAGGAGCCTCTTAAAGAACAAGTTACAGGTCTGTGAGAGCCAGAAATCTTGCTTGTTTGTAGGTGACCAAATACTTATTTTCCACCATAATTTACAAATGAATTCGTTAAAAATCCTACAATGTGATTTTCTGGATTTTTTTTTTCTCATTTTGTCTGTCATAGTTGAAGTGTACCTATGATGAAAATTACAGGCTTCTCATCTTTTTCAGTGGGAGAACTTGCACAATTGGTGGCTGACTAAATACTTTTTTGCCCCACTGTATGTCAGCAAATGTTGTATACAACAATACAGTTAAAAGGCACACACATATATTACAACTGTAGCAGGCCAATCTTTCTCCTGGAGGTATGCTGGGTGTGCAGGCTTCTATTCCAGCCCAGCACTAACACACCTAATTCAACTTATCAAACTAATGTGTATTATTGCTGGGCCGGAATAGAAGTCTCCCCACCCAGTAGATCAGGGAGTGGAGCAAAGTTTGCCACGTCTGGTATCAACTTTTTTGTTCACTCAAAATGATGCTTTAGTAATAATAGCCTAATTTACTAAGATGTCTAACATTTACAAACAAGTTAGATTATTTGTACACTTTTAAATTATATTTTGATTCGTTGAAGTGAAGTGTTTGAACTTGTTTTAATTGTTAACTTAAAAACATGGTTCAAGATAAACTAGTGCCAATGTTCATTCATCACAGATCACAATTCTGCAATAAAAAGGTGTGAAGGGGATCTGTCTTTAATTTGTCTGTGCTTCTGTGTTGCTTTCTCAAATGAACATTACCTTTTTGTCCAGTTGTAAGCTCTCCAATCAGCTTCCTTTGATTGTGAACCCATTTATCTTTTATAATTTTGTTGGTCACATACACATGGTTAGCAGATGTTAATGCGAGTGTAGCGAAATGCTACACTCGCAGCTTAGCATTGGTGATGCATGTCATCCATTTATGATATGACACAAGGCAAGACCCAGATTCAGACACAGGAGGCAGATGGTTGGAATCTTACAGTGTTTAATATTCCAAAAAGAGTAGGCAAGAGAATAGTTGTGGACAGGTAAAAGGTCAAAACCAGATCAGAGTTTAGGAGGTACAGAGTAGCCGAAAGGCTCGTGGTCAAGGCAGGCAGAATGGTCAGGCAGGCGGGTACAGAGTCCAGAACAGGCAAGGGACAAAACCAGGACTAGAAAAAAGAGAATAGCAAAGGCAGGAGTACGTGGAAAACCGCTGGTTGACTTGGAACATACAAGACGAACTGGCACAGAGAGACAGGAAACACAGGGAGAAATACACTGGGGAAAACAGGAGATACCTGGAGGGGGTGGAGACAATAACGAGGACAAGTGAAAAGAATCAGGGTGTGGCAAATGCAGCCATAGGCCTACAGTATGATGGTATAACTGGCCTAATGGGCACGTGAAATCAATGTGCCCCTTGTCATTGTACACCTGAAGCAGAGAATAGCTAAACTCACACATAATTTGCATATTGATGAGCTAGCTATATGTTCTCAATTTAAAATTATAGATGTAGATAATGTATATGAGGCTAATCATAAACCAGATTTTCTACATGATTTTTCTGCCATGAAATTGTTTAGTGCAAATCCAACGCTTGTATTCCAGTTACAGTTCTGTACATGAAAATAAGGAGCTGGCAATATGTAGGCTAATTAAAAATGTCGAAAAGGAAAATAATGTGGCATGGGGAGAATTGTAATTCTACCTCCTTTATTTACCAAGAATGACATGGAGGAGGTCAATGACATGGAGGAGGATTGCAGAGATGTTGGTGTTGATGGTGGGTGAAGATAGATTTGCAAAGCCACAATTTCCTTTACCCAAATTACCCATTCATGTGAATGTAGGCCTATGTATTTTACAGGAAGTGAGCTAAAATCATCAATGTCATGATACAAGTATAATGAAAGCGCTGCTCACCTTCCCACAATCCCCTGCTCATTGGTCCTCGTGCTCCCGTTGAAAATGAATGAGGACGGAACTTTGTCTTGCGAATTCGCAAGTGGTGGAAACCCTATGTAAATGATTCAAATCTGACTTATTGTGAGGTCAATCAGTCTGAAAAATAGATTAATCATGGACATGAAACATAGTTTTTATTCAAATAAATTATGGATCATTTGATGAAGACCACACTAACAGCCAATGGGCACACTTGAAATTGCCGCCCAGCGGAGAATGAGAGATATGGAGCAGCATTAGGCACACATCGATATACAGCCTAACAAGCAACTAATTCTAAAACAGAGAAATATAGAATATTTCATAAATTACAAATTACATGACCCTCCCCTGGACTAGACTACAAAAATACTAAACTCTCCCCCTGACTGAAATGTTTAAATATGGCCCTCCCCCATTTTCCTCTAGGGCCCATTCTGTAAATTTCGAACCATCCCTTATTCCACATTTTGTTGTGTTACAGCCTGTATTCAAAATAGATGAAATAGATTTTTGGTGGGGGAAGCATCATGCTATGGGGATGCATTTAACGACTTGGACTGGGAGACTGGTAAGGATAGAGAGAACAATGAATGGAGCCAAATACAGCCAAATCCTTGATGAGACCCGATTCAGAGTGCAAACAACCTTAGCCTGGGGCAAAGATTTACATTCCAACAGGACAATGACCCCACGCATACAGCCAAGCCAATGCTGGAATGGCTTCAGAACAAGAATGTGAAAGTCCTTGAGTGGCCCAGCCAAAGCCCAGACTTGAATCCCATTTAAAATCGGTGGAAAGACTTGAAGACGGCTGTTCACTACCGCTCCCCTTCTAAATTAACAGAGCTTGAGAAAATCTGCAAGAAAGAATGGGAGAAAATCCCCAAATCCAGATGTACAAAGCTGATAGACATAACCAAGATGGCTCAAAGCTGTAATTGCT
The DNA here is from genome assembly GCF_013265735.2 of Oncorhynchus mykiss. Lineage (NCBI taxonomy): Eukaryota > Metazoa > Chordata > Actinopteri > Salmoniformes > Salmonidae > Oncorhynchus > Oncorhynchus mykiss. The sequence goes on from NC_048575.1 coordinate 58,595,877, forward strand.
GCCAAGGTGCTTCTACAAAGTATTGACTTGGGTGTGAATACTTATGTAAATTAGTTATTTCTGTATGTCATTTTTTATAGATATAAACATTTCTAAACATGTTTTCACTTTGTCATTATGGGGTATTCTGTGTAGATGGATGAGATTTAAAAACATATTTAAACCATTCTTAATTCAGGCTGTAACAACAAAATGTGTAATAAGTCAAGGGTATGAATACTTTCTGAAGGCACTGCATATACAACAGTACAATACACTAGAATGCAGTTAAATCAACTAGCCATGGAAATTTGGCAAAACCATGCATAACTGTACATGCTGGACATACAACAGACGTATTTTCATAATGAAAACTAAGTGGGGTCTGATTCTGACAGTTCTAAATAATTGATAATATTCCATTTGCCCAATATTCCATTCCAGATGCAATGATTCCACATGTCAACCTCTTCCATTGAGTAACACAGTATAACAAGATCATGTAGGCTATGAAAAGACCAGTCAGTTCCTATTTCATCTGTTCCAACTCCAAGTCAATAGTCTCTAATACACTGTTGTAGTGCACTCTGTAGTGTACTCTGTAGTGGATTCTGTGTTGTCGTTGCTGGATCATTAATGCTCATTGATTTTACAGACCCCCTCACAAGAACCAAATGTGTGTGATTTGACTGGATGTCTGAAGTGGTTGTTTTTTTATTCAATATAAAGACAGGCAGTTGCATTCAGGCAGGGGTGGAAAGAACGCTGAAATACACTATTTAAGTAGAAGTACTGTTACTTTAATGACATTTTACTAAAATGGAAGTAGGATTTAGCCTGATACAAAAAGTGGGCTCCAGAGACCCACCTGCACCTGAAATTCTGATAATGAACATTTGGGACTGCTTGATGACAATAGAATGAATTTCAGCACTGAGTTTGTCATGAAATGTAATTTATCCTCCAGATATTTCACAATGCTATTGTGAGAATTGATGTATATCCTTTACCAAATGTATGTAATTATAACATTTGCATTTTAAATTACACTACACGACCAAATGAATGTGGACACCTGCGCGTCAAACACCTCATTCCAAAATCATGGGCATTAATAATAAGGAGTTGGTCCCCCCTTTGCTGCTATAACAGCCTCCACTCTTATGGAAAGGCTTTCCAATAGATGTTGAAACATTGTTCTTCCACACCGATCTCGACAAACCATTTCTATATGGACCTCACTTTGTGCATAGGGGCTTTGTCATGCTGGAACAGGAAAGGGCCTTCTCCAAACTGTTGCCACAAAGTTGGAAGCACAGAATCGTCTAGAATGTCATTATGTATGCGGTAGCGCTAAGATTTCCCTTCACTGGAGCTAAGGGGCCTAGCCCGAACCATGAAAAACAGCCCCCAGACCTCCTTATTTCTTCTCCACCAAACTTTACAGTTGGCACTATGCATTGGGGCAGGTAGCGTTCTCCTTGCATCCGCCAAACCTAGATTTGGTCTGACTGCCAGATGGTGAAGCGTGATTGCTCACTCCAGAGAACGCATTTCCACTGATCCAGAGTCCAATGGCGGCGAGCTTTACACCACTCCAGCCGACACTTGGCATTGCGCATGGTGATCTTAGGCTTGAGTGCGGCTGCTCGGCCATGGAAACCAATTTCATGAAGCTCCCGAGGAACAAATTATTGTGCTGACGTTGCTTCCAGAAGCAGTTTGGAACGAGTTAGTGAGTGTTGCAACCGAGGACAGACTATTTTTACGTGCTTCAGCACTCGGCGGTCCCGTTCTGTGAGCTTGTGTGGCCTAGCACTTCGCGGCCTAGATATTTCCACTTCACAATAACAGAACTTAGAGTTGACCGGGGCAGCCATACCAGGGCAAACATTTTATGAACTGACTTGTTGGAAATATGACGGTGCCACATTGAAAGTCACTGAGCTCTTCAGTAAGGCCTTTCTACTGCCTATGTTTCTCTATGGAGATTACATGGCTGTGTACTTGATTTTATACACCAGTCAGCGACGGGTGGGGCTTATCCACTAATTTGAAGGGGTGTCCACATACCTCTGTATATACAGTATCAGTCAAAAGTTTGGACACACCTACCAAGGGTTTTTATTTATGTTTTACTAATCAAATCAAATCAAATGTATTTATATAGCCCTTCGTACATCAGCTGATATCTCAAAGTGCTGTACAGAAACCCAGCCTAAAACCCCAAACAGCAAGCAATGCAGGTGTAGAAGCACATTGTAGAATAATAGTGAAGACATCAACACTATAAAGTAACACATATGGAATCATGTAGTAACCAAAAAAGTGTTAAACAAATCTAAACAGATTTTAGATTCTTCAAAGAAGTCAACCAGCTTCATGAGGAATGCTTTTTCAACAGCCTTGAAGGAGTTCCCAAATATGCTGAGCACTTGTTGACTTCTTTTTCTTCACTCTGCGGTCCAACTCATCCCAAACCATTTTAATTGGGTAGAGGTCGGGTGATTGTGGAGGCCAGGTCATCTGATGCAGCACTCCACCACTCTCCTTTTTGGTCAAATTGCCCTTATACAGCCTGGGGGTGTGTTTTGGGTCATTGCCCTGTTAAAAAACAAATGATAGTCCCACAAAGCGCAAACCAGATGGGATGGCGTATCCCTGCAGAATGCTGTGGTAGGCATGATGGTTAAGTGTGCCTTGAATTCTCACACCATCAAACCTCCTCCTCCATGCTTCATGGTGGGAACACACACAGAGATTATCCGTTCACTTACTCTGCGTCTGACAAAGACACGACGGTTGGAACCAAAAATCTCAAATTTGGACTCATCAGACCAAAGGACAGATTTCCACTGGTCTAATGTCCATTGCCCGTGTTTCTGAATTGACTGACCTTCATGTCTTAAAGTAATGATGGACTGTCATTTCTCTTTGCTTACTTGAGCTGTTCTTGCCATAAAATGGACTTGGTCTTTTACCAAATAGAGCTATCACCTCTATCTTGTCACAACACAACTGATTGGATCAAACGCATTAATAAGGAAATAAATTGAGACTGTGTTTTATATCCCCGGTAGCAGTCATGTAATTTGTTAATTGACTTTGGTCCAGTCAGCAATCGCCAGATTATGCCCCCAAAAAAGTTTTCATTTTACCATTCATGTTCGAGTTTTGCTTGTGCTTCTAGCTCCGACAGTGCAGCAAAATCTATCAAGTAATATCTAAGTTTCACAACATATACCCAATATACACATAAATCTAAGTAAGTAATGGATTAATTCAGAGCGGCATTGGACTAAGAGACAGTGGCGTAGTATAGAGTACAGTATATACATGAGATGGGTGATGCAATATTTACAAACAATTAAAGTGACTAATATACCGTAGAATAGAGTACAGTTTACACAAATGAGATGAGTAATGCAAGATACAGAGACAATAAAGTGGCTAGTGTTTCATTTCCTTTAAAGTTGCCAGTGATTCCTAATCTGAATCTAGGCAGCAGCTACTGATGTGCTGGAGATGGCCGTTTAACTGTGGTGTAGTATAGAATACAATATATACATATTAAATGGGTGATACAATATGTAAACAATTTAAAAGTGACTAAGATACCATAGAATAGTGTGGAGTGCATTTTATACATATGAGATGAGGAATGCTAGATCCGGAACATTGGCTAGTGGCTAATGATCAATTTCTAAAAGTGGTGTGACCCAGGTGGTGATACAGGATGCTCTCAATTGTGCGTCAAAGTTTGTGACGGTTTTCTTTAGCCTCCTGAGGTTGAAGAGGCATTGTTGCGCCTTCTACACCATGTTGTCTGTGTGGGTGGACCATTTTAGTTTGTCAGTGATGTGTACGCTGCGGAACTTGAAGCTTCCACCTCCTCCCCTGTGGCCCCATCGATGTGGATAGGGTGGTGCTCCCTCAAGTCCACAATTATCTCCTTTGTTTTGTTGACATTGAGTGAGAGGTTTTTTCCTGGTACCACTCCCAGAGCCCTCAGCCTACAGGGAGGCGTCTCATCATTGTTGGTAATCAAGCCTACTACTGTTGTGTCGTCTGCAAACTTGATGATTGAGTTGGAGGCGTGCTTGGCCATGCAGTCATCGGTACTTAGTCAATGCTGTATGCATCCTCAGCAACAATCCAGTCGGAAATACGTGTTTGCTACACCCACAAAAAAATGTTGTAGCTGTGTATAAAGCATTCATGGCCAAAACAAACACCAAGGACCACTTCTCAACACAAAGGGACTTTTATTTCAAGGACATATGTAACACTATTGTTCACTCCTTCCATTAGTAGTATGATCCACTCTTACATTTCCATTCAGTAGAAAGGAAACAGAAAGATGATATAATGGCTACATTTTGAGATTATGATCTGAAGCCATTTGTAAAGACTCTTGGTAAATATATGTAAACAGAATTATTTCACTTGATCTACCATTAAAAATGTATACAATTTGAGTAAAAAACAATATGCAATCACATTTCTAACAGAAGTCTAAATCTAGCCAGCATCACTCAAACTACTGCATCATTCTGAAAAGATGTACAGATTTCTTAACACTCAGTATCTATTTACATGGGAATGTTCCAAGACGTGAGATTGTTTCTAAATAAATTACAGATCCAATGCAACAACATCCATGCAAGCTTGAGTGCTAGCTATGAGGAGAGACCTATGAGGAAGAAAGCAAGGGCAAGCCGGTGCATGGTTCGGCATTAGATCGCGTCCATGCCCCGTGAGAATGAAGAGCCGAAGCCTAGTCCCATGCCTCTCTGAGTGTGGGTCTGGGACCTGGCCATCTCATACTGAAGGTCAAGGTTATGGAACATCTCCTCCTGCTGCTGCAGGGTCTTCAGGCCTTCGTCGTTGAGTGGCTTTGAGGCCTCACCTTCCTCTTCCCCCTGACAGGACAGAAACCACAGTGTTAGAAATACAAGGCTCTGCAGCATGGTACACAATCAAATGAGAAAATAAAAGGACTCGGTTATACATACTTTAATGCCCATCAGTTTCCGAAATTTAACATTTTGGTCCTTATTTCCAAAGTTGAGCTTCTCCCACAACTCAGCTGTCTGGGACTTGTCCTTCAAAACCAAACAATTTCAATGCATTAGTGATTTGCAACAATCGAGCCACCATGAGCGGAGTTGCATGTTCTTTTCGTAGCGTTTTCATTAAGTCACTAGTTGTGCTTTGTTATGTGCGGAATGTACACTAAAGATAAATCGGCCCCATCAGATAATAAACAGCGTAGACTTATTGCACTACATTCTGTATTGCGTACAAGGAATTCAAAAATAAAATCTTACCCCTTCCTTCTTTCCTTGCCAGAGCTTCTTCCTTTTCTTCTCCTGCTCTGCAAACTTCAGGGGGTTGACAGCCGAAGGATTGTAATAGCTGGGCACAGCAATGCCAGTCTCTGCTAAGGTTTTGGCTTGTAGGGCTGCCATCTGCGCTGCCATGGCGATCTGGGGCGTGACCTGTGTCCCAGAGGCCAGGAGAGCTGCCACGTTGAGGACAGGGTGGGTAGCAGCTGCAGCAGCAACTACTACTGTGTCAGACAGCAGGGGGGCTGGCACTAAAAACAATACACACACAAAATAAAAGTGGTTAGAGATTAGTGATCGGTTTAACTCACTTTGAATTAGGTGCAATTGATAGCCGAGAAGTGTCTCACCTGCAGGTACCTCCTGATGCTGCTGTTTCTCCAACATATCCTTTTCTTTCTGCTCTTGCAGTTTCTTTGCCCTTTCCAACCTGGAGATATAGAGAGAAGACAGTGAAGGGTGTTCATATTCGTCAGCTAGGCTTTTGGAGCAGAATGATAGATTGTCCACTATCAAATAGAGATACTCAAGAAACAAATCATGAACCCCACAGTTCCTCTAAGGGTATTTTCACATATAGTCCTCATTAAAAGAATCCATCTCAGTCCATACAAAAATGGTGTGGAAGACCTTGACTGACCTGCACAGAGCCCTGACCATAACCCCAGTGAACACCTTTGGGGTGAATTGGAACACCGACTGCGAGCCAGGCCTAATCGCCCAACATAAATGCCCGACCTCACTAATGCTCATGGTTGAATGGAAGCAAGTCCCCACAGCAATGTTCCAACATTGCTATGTTTAGAAAGGAACCAAGATCTTTTTCCAACATTCACGCCATTCAAATCAGAATGTGTTTTCAGACAGCTAAATATACCCACTTACATTTTGGAAGCTAATAGACTGCATTTAGTTAAAATATGAGACAATTGTAATTAGAAGATACTATTAACCCTGTCTAGAGTCTAAGCCGGTGGAGGGGCAAATTGTTTTAAGACAGTCATACCAAGGAACATTTAGTTATTTGATTTTACATTTTAAGACCCTTTAAAAAAATTACAAATCTTGGATAAAACATTGCATTTGGCATTATTGCTATTAGCCAATAGAAACACATTGAATAACAGATTCACTACATAGAACAGTCAAAAAAGAATATCAAAAGGAAGTTTGTTCTGAAGCGTCTGTCCTATATCTGAGATAAGATCAGGAAACCTTTAATTACATTTATTTTATTTAAAAAAATATGTATTTATTCCCTATTTTAGGGACTAAACTATCTCCACATACAGTGCCTTCAGAAAGTATTCAGACCCCTTGACATTGTCCACATTTTGTTACGTTACAGCCTTACTCTAAAATATATATTTTTTTGTAACTATTCCTTAGCAATCTACACACAATACCGATAATGACAAACGTAAACAGGTTTTGACATTTTTGCAAATGTATAAGAGATACCTTATTTACATAAGTATTAAGATCCTTTGCTATGACACTCAAAATTGAGCTCAGGTGCATCCTGTTTCCATTGATCATACTTGAGATGTTTCTACAACTTGATTGGAGTCCACCTGTGGTAAATTCAATTGATTGGACATGATTTGGAAAGGCACACACCTGTCTATACAAGGTGCATGACAGTGCATGTCAGAGCAAAAACCAAGCCATGAGGTCGAAGGAATTGTCTGTGAAGCTCCGAGACAGGATTGTGTCAAAGCACAGATCTGGGGAAGATTACCAAAAAATGTCTGCAGCATTGAAGGTCCCCAAGAACACAGTGGCCTGCATCATTCTGGGTCAGGGAGGTGACCAAGAACCCAATGGTTACTCTGACAGAGTTCCTCTGTGAAGATGGTTGTCCTTCTGGAAGGTTCTCCCATCTCTGCAGCACTCAACCAATCAGGCCTTTATGGTAGAGTGGCCAGAAGGAAGCCACTCCTCAGTAAAAGGCACATGAGAGCCCGCTTGGAGTTTGCCAAAAGGCACCTAAAGGACTTCCAGACCATGAGAACCCAGATTCTCTGGTCTGATGAAACCAAGATTGAACAAAGAGTCATCTCTCACATCTGGAGGAAACCTGGCACCATGTCTATGGTGAAGCATGGTGGTGGCAGAATCATGCTGTGGGAATGTTTTTCAGCGGCAGGGACTGGGATACTAGTCAGGAACGAGGTAAAGATGAACGGAGCAGAGTACAGAGAGATCCTTGACGAAAACCTGCCCCAGAGCTCTCAGGACCTCAGACTGGGGCGAAGGTTCACCTTCCAAAAGGACAACACAGGAGTGGCTTCAGGGATAAGTCTCTGAATGTCCTGGAATTGCCCAGCCAGAGCCCAGACTTAAACCTGATCGAAAATAACTGGAGAGACCCATCCAACCGGACAGAGCTTGAGAGGATCTGCAGAGAAGGAGAGGAAAAAAAAAAAAAAAAAAAAAAACGCCAAATACAGGTGTGCCAAGTTTGTAGTGTCATAACAAAAACGACTCAAGGCTGTAATTTCCTGCCAAAGGTGCCTGAGTAAAGGGTCTGAATATCTATGTAAACTGGTACCGGGGACCATCAGACGAGTCTTGTGAGTGTCCTAGAGCTAAAAAGAGAACACCATTGTGTTCTTGGGTCTTGGCTGTCAGAGGGGTCATATTAGTGTGTAGCCCAAACAGTTTGGATGCTACAGACAGAAATTGGCAGAGGAGGCTGTACCGACTTCAGACAAGTCTTGTGAGGGTTGTGGACATCCTAGAGCAAAATGAATGCCATCGTGTTCGTGAGTCTCATCTTTCAATAGAGTGGTCATAACCGTTCGGACGCTACAGACGTTTTTGTGAGAAGACCGATTTGAGATGTCTTATGGTCTGACAAACACTGCTCTAGCTCTGCCACCTTCCACCACAGATGCAGAAGGGCGATATCGGCGGTTGATTGAGATAGACCATGCAAAAAAACCATCTCTAGCTTAAACAGACGGATAGTTGTAGGCTAAGGGTTAACGTGCAAATATTATTGGTGAGAGAATAAATAGCAAGAGAATAACTGCAGACTAAATGTTACTACTGCCCCTTTAAGAGCTAGAATAGATTTGTACCCTGTGTTGCGATTCTCACCAAATATGTTGTCTTCTCAGACTATTAAAACCCCACAATCAATAAACAGCTCTCTTAGCCTATAGATCACATATTGCAAACAAATAAACTGAACTAAAAATTCTAGACATTTTGGAATTTCTGTGCATCCTTGACAATCGCTAATCAATATCCAAAAACAGGACACTTTCCTGCGAAGCTGCACATCACCAGCTTTCTTTTCTGGCACCAATGTGAGGGTTTATGGCAGGGGAAATGGTGTTGCAGTAGTCTAGTGTGGTGCCGGAATACTGACAAGCGAACCTATGGACCTTTGTGTTGACAATGGAACTGGAACACGGAATTCAAGCAAACCGAACTCAGACCAACTCTCGAGATGGTCTCTGTTCGGTTTGAATCGGGGAGGGATGGGGAGGGAGGGCTCTTTTGAGAGGTATGAGTTCCTTTGGGGTGATCACACTGCACAAAATATTAAGCAAAACCACACTGAGTTGACAAAAATTGTCTGAAAGGGACCAAGTGTGAAAACACCCTAAGATGATGCGGTACCTTCTGGCCAGGGCCTCTTGTGCGTCCATGGCAGTGTTTCTGCCCCGGAAAGCCTGGGGGCTCACAGACCTGCTACGACTCTTCTCTTTTCTGTGCACTTTCTCCTTCTTCCGCTCCCTAAAGAGACATTATAGCATTTCAAGATCCACAGAAAGATATGCATTCAGTCACACACAACACAATTTAAGACTGACGAAGAGTGGCAAATTTGAGGCACACAGGAGTGGTTACTAAAGACAAACACAGAAAATGTTAGGGAGAGAAGCAAGCGAAACGCACCTGCTTTTGCTCCTGCGGCGGTGTTTGGTCTTTGAGCCCGACCGGGACCTGGCCCTCTTCTTCTTCTCCCGAGGGGAACGCGATCTCAGTTTGTCCCGACTTCTGCTGCGATGACGCCTAAAACAGGCCAAAAATGCTAGTTTTATTCTTAGAAAAAGAAAACATGCAGCTCACTCTACCCAGTTTACTGTGACCAATCTCAATACATCATGTACAGTGCCTTGCGAAAGTATTCGGCCCCCTTGAACTTTGGATATTTCAAACTTTTTGAACAAATCAAAAACTGAAAAATTGGGCGTGCAAAATTATCCAGCCCCCTTAAGTTAATACTTTGTAGCGCCACCCTTTGCTGCGATTACAGCTGTAAGTCGCTTGGGGTATGTCTATCAGTTTTGCACATCGAGAGACTGAAATGTTTTCCCATTCCTCCTCGCAAAACAGCTCGAGCTCAGTGAGGTTGGATGGAGAGCATTTGTGAACAGCAGTTTTCAGTTCTTTCCACAGATTCTCGATTGGATTCAGGTCTGGACTTTGACTTGGCCATTCTAACACCTGGATATGTTTATTTTTGAACCATTCCATTGTAGATTTTGCTTTATGTTTTGGATCATTGTCTTGTTGGAAGACAAATCTCAGTCCCAGTCTCAGGTCTTTTGCAGACTCCATCAGGTTTTCTTCCAGAATGGTCCTGTATTTGGCTCCATCCATCTTCCCATCAATTTTAACCATCTTCCCTGTCCCTGCTGAAGAAAAGCAGGCCCAAACCATGATGCTGCCACCACCATGTTTGACAGTGGGGATGGTGTGTTCAGCTGTGTTGCTTTTACGCCAAACATAACGTTTTGCATTGTTGCCAAAAAGGTTTCATCTGACCAGAGCACCACATGTTTGGTGTGTCTCCCAGGTGGCTTGTGGCAAACTTTAAACGACACTTTTTATGGATATCTTTAAGAAATGGCTTTCTTCTTGCCACTCTTCCATAAAGGCCAGATTTGTGCAATATACGACTGATTGTTGTCCTATGGACAGAGTCTCCCACCTCAGCTGTAGATCTCTGCAGTTCATCCAGAGTGATCATGGGCCTCTTGGCTGCATCTCTGATCAGTCTTCTCCTTGTATGAGCTGAAAGTTTAGAGGGACGGCCAGGTCTTGGTAGATTTGCAGTGGTCTGATACTCCTTCCATTTCAATATTATCGCTTGCACAGTGCTCCTTGGGATGTTTAAAGCTTGGGAAATCTTTTTGTATCCAAATCCGGCTTTAAACTTCTTCACAACAGTATCTCGGACCTGCCTGGTGTGTTCCTTGTTCTTCATGATGCTCTCTGCGCTTTTAATGGACCTCTGAGACTATCACAGTGCAGGTGCATTTATACGGAGACTTGATTACACACAGGTGGATTGTATTTATCATCATTAGTCATTTAGGTCAACATTGGATCATTCAGAGATCCTCACTGAACTTCTGGAGAGAGTTTGCTGCACTGAAAGTAAAGGGGCTGAATAATTTTGCACGCCCAATTTTTCCGTTTTTGATTTGTTAAAAAAGTTTGAAATATCCAATAAATGTCGTTCCACTTCATGATTGTGTCCCACTTGTTGTTGATTCTTCACAAAAAAATACAGTTTTATATCTTTATGTTTGCAGCCTGAAATGTGGCAAAAGGTCGCAAAGTTCAAGGGGGCCGAATACTTTCGCAAGGCACTGTAGCATCTCACTGAACCCACCTGTCGCATGAGTGTGACCTGGAGTGGCTCCGTCCCTTCTTGTCTTTGCGCCGGTGTCGCTCCTCCCCGTTCTCTGCAGAAAGTCTCTCCCTGCCCCTCTCAGTCTGCTCCGGCTGATCATCCTGCTTGCTGTGAGATTTTGATGGCTTCTCAGAGTCCCTCCTTTGTGCCTGTTTTAAGAAGAAGGTGTCTCTTTCAGGAAAATAGTGCAACAAAGAGTTAGTACAACTGTTTGATACAGAAGACACCAAAGCATGTTAGGAACTCATGCTCACTTCAGACATACATCCCCCTCATATTTAGAAAGCCTGATTACCAGAAACCAAACATTTCTTTACAACATTGACCGTATATGTCAGAAGGGTAAATAGCTTGACGGAGCTACACTGTCAGTCCACTTTTTAACTGCTTGTTTAAATGTTTTTTTCCCCACTTTGAGTGCAACTTTTTTAGTCATCTTATTTAACAAGGCAAGTCAGTTAAGACTAGTTGGACTAGTTACCGAAAGGTTGCAAGTTCAAATCCCCGAGCTGACAAGGTACAAATCTGTCGTTTTGCCCCAGAACAAGGCAGTTAACCCATTGTTCCTAGGCAGTCATTGAAAATAAGAATCTGTTCTTAACTGCCTAGTTAAATAAAGGTTAAATGCCGGCCTACCCCAGCCTAACGACGCTGGGCAAATTGTGCGCCACCCTATGGGACTCCCAATCATGGCCTGTTGTAATACAGCCTGGAATCGAACCAAGGTCTGTAGTGACACCTAGCACTGAGATGCAATGCCTTAGACCGCTGGAGATAAATTTGATAATGAAATGTCCTCCAATGTACCAAGACACATACTCCAACTTGTAGCACATAGGTCAAATCTACCACCTACTCAAGTGCACCAAGTACAGCCACTTCTGCTTAGTTTTGTTTCAATCATATTATGGAAGGCACATAAATTATATAGTACAAAACTCAATGTAGGTTATCATGGATAATCACCGCTGAGACAGCTTTAATACATATGTTTTAGTTCAGCACTTTATTCCCTCCCCAATCTACAAGTGCATGCAGCCAGGAAGATTTCAATGGTGGGCTCAGAATGAATTTGGATTAATAAGGTTACAGCCAGCAGACTTGAGCTTGAATTGAACCCAGTAATAGGCAATTGAACCCAGGAAAAGGATCATGTTAATTTCCTTTATTTGCAATTATTTTCTAGGAGGCAAGTATAAGTTTGAATGGCTGATAGTTACCTGTCCGAGTAGTAGGCATATAATTTTGCTATGTCAGCAGCGTCTTCAGTTCAGTGTCTCTTCGTGCTTTAGCACGCTGAGTATGATTTATTGTAGAAATGTTATCATGTGATCTACACACAGGATTTATAAAAAAAATAATCTCATATACAGTACCAGTCCAAAGTTTGGACACATCTACTCATTCAAGGGTTCTTCTTTATTTTTTTTTACTATTGTCTACATTGTAGAATAATAGTGAAGACATCAAAACTATGAAATAACACATATGGAGTCATGGAATAACCAAAGTGTTAAACAATTCCAAATATATATTTGAGATTCTTCAAAGTAGCCACCCTTTTCCTTGATGACAGCTTCGCACACTCTTGGCAATGGAATGCATTTCAAGGCCTTGTTAAAAGTTCATTAAAAGCCTTGTTAAAAGTTAATTTGTGGAATATCTTTCCTTCTTAATGCGTTTGAGCCAATCAGTTGTGTTGTGACAAGGTGGGGTGTATCCAGAAGATAACCCTATTTGACAAAAGACCAAGGCCATATTATGGCAAGAACAGCTCAAACAAGCAAAGAGAAAAGACAGTCCATCATTATCGAAGACATGAAGGTCAGTCAGAAACATTAAGAACTTTGAAAGTTTATTCAAAAAACATAGCGCTTTGATGAAACTGGCTCATGAGGACCACCACAGGATTTTTATTTTAAAATGTAACCTTTACTTAACTAGGCAAGCCCGTTAAACTTCTTAGGGGTAGCCCCTTTCCCCCCCAATTTTTGGCTAAAATGACATACCCAAATCTAACTGCTTGTAGCTCAGGCCCTGAAGCAAGGATATGCATATTATTGGTACCATTTGAAAGGAAACACTTTGAAGTTTGTGGAAATGTGAATTGAATGTAGGAGAATAACAATAGATCTGGTAGAAGAAAATGCAACCATCTTTGAAATGTTTGTAATTCCGATTGTGCCCACAAGATGACAGCAGTGTATGTGCAAAGTTTCCGATGGATAACTTGAAGTATGAGCGAACTACATGACATTTAGTGTGAAGTCACCCAGGTACATTTGGGCAAATCGCGAAGGAGACATTTGTATTCATAAATTCGGTGACGTATAGAATGTTCTACACCCCTAATGATATAGTGAAGTCTGGTTACGTTCTAGGATCTCGGAGGAATACATACGAATGTGATCTGACTGGTTGAACCAACATTTAGGGTGAGATTTTCACAGATACCTTTCTTTGAAAATTGAAAGAGTGGAAATGCAAAATCGATCATGCATGCTAGAAGGACCTTTAATAAGGATATGAAAGAGGATTTTATCTAACAAAACGACACCTCATTATCTCTGGGACCCGTTGGATAATAAAATCAGAGCAAGATTTCAGAATGTAAGTACACATTCCACCTTCAGAGGTGAATTTATCAAACTTATCACGGTGAAAAAAAAGTGTTTAGTTGTTAGGAGCTCTCAGACAATAGCATGGCATTTTTTCGCAGTAATAGCTACTGAAATTGGACAGCGCAGTTATATTAACAATAATTTAAGCTTTTAGCCGATATAAAATATGTACCGCAATTTGTTTCGCTGCATGATTTACAACTGTCACGTTGACAGGACGCCTATCCCTAAGAAGTTTTTAAGAACAAATTCTTATTTACAATGATGGCCTGCCGGGGAACAATCGGGGAACAGTCGTTCTGCCTTGTTCAGGGGCAGAACGACAGATTTTTACCTTGTCAGCTCAGGGATTCGATTTAGACCCAACGCTCTAACCACTAGGCTACCTGCCACCCCAAAGGAAAAGAAGACCCAGAGTTACCTCTGCTGCAGAGGATAAGTTAGAGTTAACTGCACCTCAGAATTCAGCCCAAATAAATGCTTCAGAGTTCAAGTAACAAACACACCTCAACATCAACTGTTCAGAGACTGCGTGAATCAGGCCTTCATGATCAAATTGCTGCAAAGAAACCACTACTAAAGGACACCAATAATAAGAAGAAACTTGCTTGGGCCAGGAAACACAAACAACGGACATTAGACCAGTAGAAATCTGTCCTTTGGTCTGATGAGTCCAAATTTGAAATTTTTGGTTCCAACCACCGTGTCTTTGTGAGAAGCAGAGTAGGTGAACGGATTATCTCTGCATGTGTGAAGGAGAGTGATGGAATGCTGCATCAGATGACCTGGCCTCCACAATCACCCGACCTCTACCCAATTGAGATGGCTTGGGATGAGCTGGACCGCAGATTGAAGGAAAAGCAGCCAACAAGTGCTCAGCATATTTGGGAACTCCTTCAAGACAATTGGAAAAGTATTCCAGGTGAAGCTGGTTGAGAAAATGCGAAGTGTGTGCAAAGCTTTGTGCAAATGCAAAGTGTGTGCGAAGTGTGTGCAAAGCACGCAAAGGGTGGCTACTTTTAAGAATCTCAAATGTATTTAGATTTGTTTAACACTTTTTTGGTTACTACATGATTCCATGTGAAATCTCATAGTTTTGTCTTCACTATTATTCTACAATGTAGAAAATACTAAAAATAAAAAACCTTGAATGAGTAGGTGTCCAAACTTTTGACTGGTACTGTATATATTCTTCACCATCTACTATGGCTACACTCAAGTGACCAAGGATACGTTAATGAGACATATCAAAATAAATTTAAAAAAAAACATGTCAGTTTTTCCATTAAGTCTCTTAGTAAGCTTTGAGTCAGGTTTCATTGCCTACAGTGTTTGGTACTTACCATGGTCAACAAAAAACAAAAAAGACACGACATTCAAGATGGTGACAGTACTGCAGCCTACTTTTAGTTCACTAAAATTAACTAAGATTAGTTACCTCTTTGCTCCTGCTCCGACTTCGTCTGTGCTTTTTGTCACCTGTAAAAGTAAAAACGATGAGAACAGTGACGAAATTCTACTGCACTATTAAATTAGGATTGACTCCGATGAGTCACCTGTAGTGCGTGACTATTTTGGACTGTTCTATCAACAAGGTACAGCTGCTTTAAGCTTATGTCAAATCCAAATAACATGACCAGACCTACCAAGTGAACATAACAAAAATGTATTACCAAAACTACAAACATCATTCCGAGTTTTAAAATTTAGTGCATTTAACTCACTTGATTTGCGTTTTCGGTCCCTGGAGTGTGACCTTGATCGGGAAGGATGGTGTTTGGAGCTTCTGGGTGATTTGGATGATTCCATAGTGTGTTTTCTTCTGTCCGTGTAAAGAGAGCCCATCAAGGGTAGCAGGTTGGTCGAGTCGGCATCACTTGCCTAAATGAAAGTAAACACACTGATCAACCTTAGGGTTTATTTGTTCTTTAAGCAGCACTTTGGGAAGACAATGTTCCAGCACAAAACAGCATCCCAACCAGGACCAGTGGTGTAAAGTACACGAGTAAAAATACTTTCAAGTAGTGATGCACCGATGTGACATTTTTGGCCGATACCAATATCCTAGTACAGTTAAATAGTTAACACACACAGCGGTCTAAGGCACTGCATCTCAGTGCAAGAGGTGTAACTACAGTCCCTGGTTCAAATCCAGGCTGTATCACATCTGGCCATGATAGGGAGTCCCATTGGGCGGCACACAATTGGCCCAGCGTCGTCCGGGTTTGGCCGGGGTAGTTCGTCATTGTAAATAAGAATTTGTTCTTAACTGACTTGCCTAGTTAAAGGTTACACATGCACACCACACTGACTAAAACGTTATTTTGTTGGCATTTACACATGTCCCCATTACCAGTAAAACATCATCAAAACCTATTTCTTTCACTTGCTGTGCTGTTTCGTTGTTCATTTGATCAGTCGTTTCATTCTCAACCAGGATTTCTATGGAACGCCGATTGGGTCTTTGCGTGTCTAAACAGATACATGCCAAATAACACGACATAATCTGTTTCAGTAGCTATAGTTAGCTAGCTAACTATATAGCTAGGTGTCATCTTCTAAAATAACCCTACTTTATAAGACAGTTCTTATTTGATTAATGGTGGTTGGACCCATCTATGTGAAGCTCTCCACAATAAGGATTAGGCACAATAGCGGAATTTGCGGCTAGCCTTCAAAATAAATGGCATAATTCTACTATTTGTATTCATTTGCATCACTGTCAATGACAATACTTTTATTTTGAAGGCTACCTGCAAACTCCACTATTGTGCCTAGCTTCACAACACATAGCCAGATGAAGCTAGCTGGCTGCTTATAACGTTAGCTTGGGCAACAGGATTAGGTAGCTGGCTAGCTATTTATTTTCATGAACTTCGTTCTCTTTGTATTCACACTGCCCTTGAATTTGAATGAGGACTCAACTCTTTTGCCAGTTCACTTCACCTATTTTGTGGTCCGAGTCCTCTTTGCATTCACATTGCTATTAGAAAGGAACCAAGATGTTTTTCCCAATATTCACTCAATGTAGTGGGTTTTTACAAAGTGCAGGACAAGCCATTCCATCAGAATGTGTGGGAGGGGGAGGAATAATGGCCACGGGCTGTTTTCCATGTTTCGGGCTAGGCCCCTTAGTTCCAGGGAAGAGAAATTAATGCTACAGCATACAATGACATTATAGACTATTCTGTGCTTCTAACTGTGGCAACAGTGGTTAAGGTCCTTTCCTGTTTCAGCATGACAATATCCCGTGCACAAATCGAGGTCCATATAAAAATGGTGTGGAAGACCTTGACTGACCTGCACAGAGCCCTGACCATAACACCAGTGAACACTTTTGGGATGAATTGGACCGCCGACTGCGAGCCAGGCCTAATCGCCCAACATAAATGCCCGACCTCACTAATGCTCGTGGTTGAATGGAAGCAAATCCCCGCAGCAATATTCCAACATATAGCGGAAAGCCTTCCCAGAAGAGTGGAGGCTGTTTTAGAAGCAAAGGTGGGACCAACTCCATATTGATGCCCATGATTTTGGAATTAGCTTTTCGACAAGCAGGTGTTGACATACTTTTGGTAATGTAGTGTACCTACTTACATTTTGGAAGCTAATAGATTGCATTTAGTTAAATGGTGAGACATAATTGTAATCAAAAGATACTAATAAAATGAAATATTATTAGTAACAATAAATTGCAGAAGAATAACTGCAGATTAAATTATGATGTAATTTTAAATTTAACACCCAATGTTGGCTACTGCCCTTTTGACTGTCAATCACCGTATTCTTATGGGCAGACTCAATAGCCTTAGTTTATCTAATGACTGCCTCGCCTGGTTCACCAACTACTTCTCAGAGTTCAGTGTGTGAAATCGGAGGGCATGTTGACCGGACCTCTGGCAGACTATGGGGGTACCACAGGGTTTAATCCTCGGGCCGACTCTTCTCTCTGTATACATCAATGATGTTACTCTTGCCGCGGGCGATTCCCTGATCCACCTCTACGCAGACGACACCATTCTGTATACTTCTGGCCCTTCTTTGGACACTGTGCTAACTAACCTCCAAACGAGCTTCAATGCCACACAACACTCCTTCCATGGCCTCCAACTGCTCTTAAAACGCTAGTAAAAACAAATGCATGCTTTTCAACCGTTCACTGCCAGCCCGCACCCACCCGCCCGACTAGCATCACCACCCTGGACGGTTCCGACCTAGAATATGTGGACAACTATAAGTACCTAGGTGTCTGGTTAGACTATAAAAACTCTCCTCCCAGACTCATATTAAACATCTCCAAACCAAAATCAAATCTAGTCAGCTTTCTATTTTGCAACAAAGCCTCCTTCACTCACGCCGCCAAACATACCCTAGTAAAACTGACTATCCTACCGATCCTCGACTTTGGCGATGTCATCTACAAAATAGCTTCCAATACTCTACTCAGCAAACTGGATGCAGTCTATCACAGTGCCATCCGTTTTGTTACCAAAGCCCCATATACCACCCACTATGCTCTAGTCGGCTGGCCCTCGCTACATATTTGTTGCCAGACCCACTGGCTCCAGGTCATCTATAAGTCTATGCTAGGTAAAGCTCCGCCTTATCTCAGTTCACGATAACAACACGATAGCACACGTTCCAGCAGGTATATCTCACTGATCATCCCCAAAGCCAACACCTCATTTGGCCGCCTTTCCTTCCAGTTCTCTGCTGCCAGTGAATGGAGTGAATGGAGCGAATTGCAAAAAAAAATAAAAAAAATAAATAAAAAAAAATAAAAAAAAAAATAAAAAAAAATCGCTGAAGTTGGAGACTTTTATTTCCCTCACCAACTTTAAACATCAGTCATCTGAGCAGCTAACCAATCGCTGCAGCTGTACTTAGTCCATCTGTAAATAGCCCACCCAATCTACCTACTTCACCCCCATACTGTTTTAATGTACTTTTCTGCTCTTTTGCACACCAGTTTCTCTACTTGCACATCATCATCTACTCATTTATCACTCCAGTGTTAATCTGCTAAATTGTAATTATTCGCTCCTATGGCCTATTTATTGCCTACCTCCTCATGCCTTTTGCACACACTGTATTTAGACTTTTTCTACTGTCATTGACTTGTTTGTGTTATTGGCTTGTTTATGGTTTGCTCCATGTGTAACTGTGTTGTCTGTCTCACACTGCTTTGCTTTATCTTGGCCATGTCGCAGTTGTAAATGAGATCTTGTTCTCAACTAGCCTACCTGGTTAAATAAAGGTGACATTTAAAAAAAATAAAGAGCTAGAATAGATTTTGTACCCTGTTGTGATTCTTAAAATACGTTGTCTTCTATTCAAACCCCACAATCAAATAAACATTTTACGAAGCTCTCAGCCTTTAGATCACAAAATTGCAAACACATTCTAAAATTGTTGGGGAATTGCTGACAATCCCTAAGAAATATCCAAAACAGCAAACGCTTTTTCCGCGACCCTGCACATCATAATTGTTTTTAGTATCAATGTGAGGGGCTATGGCAGGGGAACGATGTTGCAGTAATCTAGTGTGTGGTGGGGAATAATGACAAGCGAACCTAGGGCGTTGAGTGTTTCCATTGCCCTAAAAAAAAGGGAACCGAACTCAGGATACCTCTCAAGATGGTTTCAGATTGGTTCGGGGAATCGAGGGGTCTGAGTTCAATTGGAGTGTTCTCACTGCACAAACAATTAAGAGAACCACACTGAGTTCACAAAAATTGGCTGAAAGGGACCGAGTGTAAAAACACCCACATTAACGTTTGCTACCTAATGACGTTGCTTGCTTGCAAAAGACTGCGCAACTCAAGGTACATAGTTAACTAGCGAACGTTATGTTATATAGCTAGTTAGGTAACTAGTTAACACTAACATAATCCGATAAAGTAGAATTTCCATGTATTTCCAAAATCAACACGACAAAGCTACCAACTACTACAGCAACTAACCGTCAGCTACTGACGTTAACTCGCTAGGTTGTCGACATGGCTGCCACGGCAAAGACGCCATCTTGATTAAACAAAACATCTTTAAAATAGAAACAGCTAGCATAAATGATGATATAAACTCGATGGTAATGTATTTGGTGAACACTTACCGCCATGAGTCACTTGAAGAATCCCCGTAAAAAAAATAAACGTGAGTTGTTCTTTCTGTGCTGTCGTTGAGCTTCGTTCGGTGTTCCAGCAAATTCCTCCCACTTCCAGGCCGTTCTGTTACAACAGAGAGCGGAAGTGGCGGAGTAAGAGGTTTTAATCCGAACACAATTTGTCCACGACAATAAACCAATGAAGTGAGGAATTTTTGTATGGTGGTCAATGAGTGTCGAATTTGGTTAACAAACAATAATTGCTAATTTTCTGGATTAATCTTATTTTATAGAATATACATTTCGTAATGTTTAGTTTGTTACGAATGCACTGATATAAGTGGACGCACTTGAAAAACGATTTTATATTGGTGTTAATCAGGTCAACACCACCAAGGCCTGGGGCCCTGACAGTATTCCAAGGCCAATCTCAGCACATGTGCAGATCAGTTGGCAGGCATATTCATGGTAATTTTCAACCTCTCTGTAATCTCCACATATTTTATGATGACCACAATCATTCCTGCTCTCCACATGGCCCTCACCCACCCAGATAAAAGGAATACTTATGTGAGAATGCTGTTCATCACCATTATCCCCTCCAAGCTCATCACCAAGCTTAAGACTCTGGGTCTGAACACCTCCCTCTGCAACTGGATACTGGATTTCCTGACGATCAAACTCCAGGTGGTGAGGGTAGGCCACATCACCTCCACCACGCTGACCCTTAACATAGGGTCCCCACCGGGGTGTGTTCTTAGTCCCCTCCTGTACTCTCTGTTCACCCACGACTGTGTGGCCACACATGACTATCACCATTATCATTATCCACCACCATCATTAAGCCACCACCATTATCAAGTTCGCTAACGACACGATGGTGTTAGGCTTGATCACCGGCGATGATGAGTCAGCCTACAGCGAGGAGGTCAGTGACCTAAAATCAAATCAAATCAAATCAAATTTTATTTGTCACATACACATGGTTAGCAGATGTTAGTGCGAGTGTAGCGAAATGCTTGTGCTTCTAGTTCCGACAATGCAGTAATAACAAGTAATCTAACTAACAATTCCAAAACTACTGTCTTGTACACAGTGTAAGGGGATAAAGAATATGTACATAAGGATATATGAATGAGTGATGGTACAGAGCAGCATAGGCAAGATACAGTAGATGGTATCGAGTACAGTATGTACAAATGAGATGAGTATGTAAACAAAGTGGCATAGTATAGTATAAAGTGGCTAGTGATACATGTATTACATAAGGATACCGTCAATGATATAGAGTACAGTATATACGTATGCATATGAGATGAATAATGTAGGGTAAGTAACATTTATATAAGGTAGCATTGTTTAAAGTGGCTAGTGATATATTTACGTCCTTTCCCATCAATTCCCATTATTAAAGTGGCTGGAGTTGAGTCAGTGTCAGTGTTAGTGGTGGCTGTTTAACAGTCTGATGGCCTTGAGATAGAAGCTGTTTTTCAGTCTCTCGGTCCCAGCTTTGATGCACCTGTACTGACCTCGCCTTCTGGATGATAGCGGGGTGAACAGGCAGTGGCTCGGGTGGTTGATGTCCTTGATGATCTTTATGGCCTTCCTGTGACATCGGGTGGTGTAGGTGTCCTGGAGGGCAGGTAGTTTGCCCCCGGTGATGCGTTGTGCTAGCAGTGTGGTGCCAGGTTGGTCGTCAACTACCCAAGTCATAGACTATTTTCTTGGCTGCCACACAGCAAGAGGTACCTGTGCATCAAGTCTGAAACCAACAGGCTCTTGAACAGCTTCTATCCCCAAGCAATATGACTGATAAATAGCTAACAAAATAGATACACGGACTGTTTACCTTGTATCTTTATTGATCTTTTATTTCAATATTTGCACTGTCTCTATGCACTGTCACTCCAACACACACACAAACACCCACTCCATTGTTTGTTCACTCACACATAATATGCACATACAGTGAAAGTATTCGGAAAGTATTCAGACCCCTTGACCTTTTCCACATTTTGTTACATTACAGCCTTATTCTAAAAATGATTAAATAAAAACAAATCCTCATCAATCTACACACAACACCCAATATTGACAAAGCGAAAACAGGTTTTTAGAAATTGTACCAAATGTATAAAAACACAACAGAAATACCTTATTTACTTAAGTATTAAAACCCTTTGCTATTGTAACAGTTTAGCTTCCGTCCCTCTCCTCGCCTCTACTTGGGCTCGAACCAGGGACCCGCTGCATACATCGACAACAGCCACCCTCGAAGCATCGTTACCCATCGCCCCAAAAAAGCCACGGCTCTTGCAGAGCAAGGGGAACAACTACTTCAAGGTCTCAGAGCGAGTGACGTCACTGATTGAAACGCTATTAGCGCGCACCCCGCAATCCATTTCACACCGGTTACACTCACCCCCCTTTTGACCTCCTCCCTTTCCGCAGCAACCAGTGATCCGGTTCCACAGCATCAATGTAACAGTATAGCTTCCGTCCCTCTCCTCACCCCTACCTGGGCTTGAACCAGGGACCCTCTAAACACATCAACAACTGCCTCCCACAAAGTATCGTTACCCATCGCTCCACAAATTCCACCCCGCAAACCATTTCACACCAGTTACACTCTGAGATTTGAAATTGAGCTCAGGTGCATCCATCATCCTTCAGATGTTTCTACAACGTGATTGGAGTCCACTTGTGGTATATTCAATTGATTGGGCATGATTTGGAAAGGCACACACCTGTCTATATAAGGTTCCACAGTTGACAGTGGATGTCAGAGCAAAAACCAAGCCATGAGGTCGAAGGAATTGTCCGTAGAGCTCCGAGACACGATTATGTCAAGGTACAGATCTGGGGAAGGGTACCAAAAAATGTCTGCAGCATTGAAGGTCCCAAATAACACAGTGACCTCCATCATTCCTTAATGCAAGAAGTTTGGAACCACAAAGACTCTTCCTAGAGCTGGTCACCCGGCAAAACTGAGCAATCGGTGGAGAAGGGCCTTGGTCAGGGAGGTGACTAAGAACCCAACGGTCACTCTGACAGAGCTCCAGAGTTCCTCTGTGGAGATGGGAGAATCTTCCAGAAGGACAACCATCTCTGCAGCACTCCACCAATCAGGCCTTTATGGTAGTGGCCAGACGGAAGCGACTCCTCAGTAAAAGGCACATGACAGCCCGCTTGGAGTTTGCCAAAAGGCACCTAAAGGACTCTCATACCATGAGAAAACAGATTCTCTGGTCTGATGAAACCAAGATTGAACTCTTTGGCCTGAATTCCAAGCGTCACATCTGGCAGCATTATGCTGTGGAGATGTTTTTCAGCGGCAGGGACTGTGACACTAATCAGGATCGAGGGAAAGATGTACGGAGCAAAGTACAGAAAGATCTGCTCCAGAGAACTCAGGACCTCATACTGTGGTGAAGGTTCACCTTCCAACAGGACAACAACCCTAAGCACACAAGCCAACACTGCCTTACTCCCTATCGTTCGCACAACTTAGAAAAACTACATTTTAGGGCTTCCCTCATGCCCTTTTTCATGACAATGCTAGCAGTCACTGAGTGAGTGAGTGCTAGGTATCCACAGACCAGAACATTAAGGGTGTGTTCATAAATTGCCTCCAGTGTCAGAGATCGCTTTGTGTCTTTCCTAAATTCAGAGTGTACACTGTCACTGGGCGCTCTGGCCAGTAGGGTTAATCCGAGTTCTGACCTCAAAGGAACTCAAGCCAACTGGCTAAAATTGGCTAGCTTGCTAGAGCGCAGAATAACTAATGATTTTTAGAACTCGCAACACCTTTTGAATATGACCGGCGTAAGTAAAGTCGGGGAAAAAATGTTATAAAATTGTTGCCAGCTGCACAATTACAGTCACCAATGCTCAATATAACATGAAAACAGCCTAACCAGCTCTACTAGGGCAGGTAAATTGGTCGGAGTGAGGTGTTCTCTAATGTGTGTCTGGTAGTAGCTATCCAGTTAGTTTGGGTGCTTGATTGTGATGGTGAGGACGGAACGCTCGGATCAACCATACTTCTCTGCCAGAGTGCCCAGTGTGAGCTTGGAACACTACGAATTTACAAACGGACAATTTGACACTCTGAATTTACGAACGCACAGAGCGCACTCTGGCATTCCAGTGTGAATTTAGGAACGCACACCTAATAGACAATATTTGGTTACAAGTGAGAACCCGGATGACCAATCACTGATTGCGCACGCCTACTAAAGATAGTTGGAAATGAACAAGATGGCTATTTGAATCAGCTTCCTCTTGGTTTGAGAACGACTTCCATTCCGCCAACTCAATCTGGGGAGTGCAAATAAATATACAAAGAACACCATATCAGTTCACTATTATTTTATAATAGCCTTTTATTATTTGAATTGAATGATTCAAATGAACTTTATCAGTTTGAGTTCAAGTATGCGCCTGTAACTACACAGGAAGTAAGTACAGTTGTGTTTCTCTCGTTATGGTCTTTGTTTTAAACCGCCAAATTCTGAACCCGCATAGTAGGGTGGTGTTGTGCTTAGTTTACTAGTAAACCGTTGTCAGGGTACCTGTAACCGGTGAGTTTGTTACCTCGATATAGTCCAAATTGTTTTATAACATGTCTATCTATACCTGTATGTAGTACATTTTGTATATACATATGTTTTACCTAGCTAATGTTAACTACGGTACTCCGTAGTTAACTGACATGACAGCAAAGAGTGGTGACAGCTCTGCAGTACTAGCATACCACGTAAATAGGTATATGCTAAGTAACTAACTATCTAGCTAGCTTCCTAGTTATAACTGACCTGTTAGTGTCCCGTTTTTTTTTATATAGGTAGGTGGACGGAAAAACAATGTGGAACGACGTTGAACTTCTAATCAATGAGGATACCAACACAGGTCGCCTTTGCAATGTTCGAGAGGAGAATAGTGGTCTGTACCAAGTGGATACTTTGGTCAAAATTGCCTCAACTGAAAAGGTAAGACCAAAAGTAGTCGATAAACTCAACTCCGCGATTTACGTTGGAGCTCAGACGTCACACAGAAACTACCGTGCGCGATATTTTGTAGGGTGCTGAAATCAATAGTTTTTTTTATTAAA
Source organism: Oncorhynchus mykiss (assembly GCF_013265735.2). Taxonomy (NCBI): domain Eukaryota; kingdom Metazoa; phylum Chordata; class Actinopteri; order Salmoniformes; family Salmonidae; genus Oncorhynchus; species Oncorhynchus mykiss. The sequence goes on from NC_048575.1 coordinate 58,620,700, forward strand.
AACTTAATTTTACATGTTGCCAGTCCACCTCCACCCACAGTAGTCGTCGCTCAACTCCATCGTATGTAGGGAGTTGAGTTTAATTGTCTAGACGAAAAGTTAACGACTCTAACCACATGATTGATTACCTATACAGTTATGAATCACCTTCTACGTGAACACAGTATACAGTGCCGGTGTTGTACCGGGGATTCTTCCATCGCCACAACACAGGTGTTAATTAAATTCATGAATGCTCTTGACTCTTCAGTACAAGTTGTTCACATGATTGTTTTCCTGCAGGTGTTGTCAGATCCTCAGCTTTACTCCTCCAGCAGTTCAAACTGCAGCATTGTTGTTGCTGATTCAACTGTTATCCTGTTCGACCTCAGCTATCAGACTATGTTGCTGCATCTTGACTTTGGTTAGTATCTCTTTTGTGTTCTGTGTGTAGATGTCTAATCAAATGATGTTTCATTATGGTGAATGATGATAATTAAAAGCATGTTTATTTCAGACTCTGATGTGGATACTGTGGATGATTGTCTGGACGGACATTTTCTGGTGGTTTGCCAGAGAAACGGAAACCTCCATCTTATCTATGTGCCTCAAAAGAGCACTCTTCTCACCATAGTAAGAGATGGGGCTGATCTCATATGCCCCATGATATTTCAGCGATTAAATGTGTCAGTGTCATACGTGTGCCAAAAGTGCTTGCATGCTGAGTGCAATATATTTTTTTGTATACATTTTTTTTTTTTTACTCTTCTAGGCTTTGCTGAAGAATGTCCCCTCTGGAAAAGAGAAAACATATCGACGTCTTATCCTACAGGAGGATAAGACATCTTTCGGTGAGTTGTTCATAGTTTGCCATTTCTTTGGAATAAAATTATACAGTATCATGTATCAGTGTGTTGAGGTGAAAGGTTAAACCGTATCTTTGTTGCCAGGGATGTACCACCTGTTCCTTCTTACTCAAGATGGATTTTTTCACATCACAAACCTTGCCCTGGAGAAGATTCAAATAGGTATTTCATTTTAATTAGGTTTTCAGAGTTTTCTTTTACTTGAGACCTGTTATATTTAACTTTCAATTATTTTAAACCATATTCTCTCATCTCTGTAGCTATTGAGAAAATGGACATTGGGGCTTTGCAAGAGGTTTGGCTTTAACTATGTTGGAGATGGTAAAATAAAGATTTAAAACCATATGAAGTCAGAATAATCAAATAATTAACCCCTAACCATCACATTGTTTCTCTCCAGCTCCAGTCTCTAATTAAGACAGACTTCTGTTCCACCAAGGAGATCCATGGAGGGGGATGTAACACAGCAGTGATGTGCAACCTTGGCAATGAAATCCACCTCATGATTGGGGTATGGTTGTGCGCAAGTAACTGCACTGCTTTGTTACAAAATATTTGTATGTAAAATGCAAAGATAAATCCTTGAAAACATAATGCGAGAACTGCTGCCGATAATAGGAAGTTAGACTTTTATTCATCAAGTAGACTATTCATACAGTATTTATTCAATTGTAACATTTTAACTTTATAGCTTCTCGCATAACTGATGTGGTTATGCGTTCTTTTTGCGTAGGCGGACGGGGAAGCTGTTCTAACCCACTGGAGATTGGATCATAGTCAGGGCACGATGTCTCTCTGTCAGTCCCTGGACTCCAGCCTAATACCAGGTAGTTTTAATAACATTTAACTGTCTGGCTTTGGTTAAAGCTACACTACTTTTCCCCCTGAATTGCTTATGTATGTTATCAATAGTTAGGCTATAACATTATTTTGAATTGTTGTGTATTAATGTTGCAGTCAAATTTTGCCCTTATCTGTATTGTAGGGGTGAGAAAGATTCTGGTGGTGGACAATCTCATGTATGTTCTTAGCACAGAGGTGAGTCCAGCTGTATGAATCTCCATCAATCAGTTTATAATTTAATTCTTTATCTGTTTTGGTCATTAGAACATTTTAAAGTTGGACATTAATCTTTCTCTACCTTTCAATTGGTCTTAGAACATTCTGAGTCTTTGGGACCTGCATTTCCTGGTGATGGTGTGCTGCTGGCCTGACCTCTCCATCCATGACTTCCTACTCATCACAGAGTGTGACTCTGCTTCAATAGCCACGTATGTGTTCACTTCAATGCTATACTATTGTTAGACCTATACTATTTCTATTAACATGATGTAATGTTTAATTTTTAAATGCTTGTGCTGTAATGATTTTGAAAACAAAACCTCTCCTCTTCATAGGCAAGAAAGTGCCAGCACAAAAATCATTACATTGACCATGCAAGACAAAAGCCAGGTAACTCCAGTCTGTCTCTATGGTTTCTAGACAGCTACTTGTTAGTAATAGTCCCATCATGTACATACATTAATGCTCCTCTGGTATAAATAGTTGTAAGAATCATCTGAGGTCCTCTCTGACTGTGTTTGTTGATGGCAGCGCCCTGTTTTGTTATCCTTAGATGAGGAGCCTGCAGGTGCGTTCTCTTCCCTCCATGACTGTCCTCTATTCTCTGGAGGTCTCCTCTACAGCCTGCCTGGTACAGACAAGAATAAGCACGGTAAACCATAAACAATTATAATCCACTCTGCATCAGATATCAGGTTCAGAAATGACACCAAATTCAAAATGTGCCTGATTGTAACGCATTGGAATGGAATTTCAGTGTACTTCCTGAATTTAAATGGAATTGACTTTCCCAACCCTGTCATATCACACCATATTACAATACCCACGTAGCGAAGGATAATGGAACAATAAGTCATTGTTATTTTACTTTAGATTATGAAAGTCTGTCAGAGCTTCAGCATCCTACCCAATCTCAGTACATTGTTTTTATCCTTCTGAATTTCAGGACACTATATATTTGCTAGAGGGGATTTATGAGAATTCACAAAAGTAAGTGTTTCTTTGGTTGTTTAATGACACTAGAGTTTCCCTGAGTAAATACTCAGGTGGTGGAGTTTCACAAATAACAGTGAATTGATGTGTAAATGCAATTCTCTTTTTTTTTTCTGACAACTAGCTCTGAGGAGCATATATCCTCTGTCGTCATGAGATGCTTCACAGAGGCTTTGCCTGAGAACAGGTATAGTAGTGTCATCACGCACACTGCATATTTCCATATCCTTGCACTAGTTACATACAAGATGTCAGTATCAGTAAACACACTTTTTTTGTCCCCAGACTCAGCAGACTTCTCTACAAACACAAATTTGAGGAGGCAGAAAAGTTTGCCATAGCATTTGAGCTTGATGTTGAGGTTGGTGTAATTTTTCGGGGGTTGAACATTTATTCTAACTAAAATGAATAATAAATGTACTTGACTGACCTGCCTCCTTGACCACCCAGCTTGTCTATAAGGTGAAGCTGGATTTTGTGCTGGAGCAGCTGGCGTCAGCCTCTGTAGGTGGCAATGGGCAGGACGTATGGTCTGACCTGGTGGAGGAGGCAAAGACCAACCTGATGAAGATCATGGTGAGTTTTATCGGGAGGGGGGGGGGGGGGGTGTATATAACAAAGCAAGATCAGTCAGCCATCTAACTTTCCTTAATATTCTGGAATATAAACATTTAATCTATAAACAAATAGACTTGAAAATGGGGATGGTATAATTCTCAAACTTTGACTGGTGTCAGAGAAGGGTATACGTTTGAATCACAAGTTGGCAAACCTACAGTAGATAGGGCCACAGTGTAATGATGTGCTATTTAGCAGTGTGCAGGCCTTCTTGTTCCATACCAGTGTTCTTAAACAAGCCATCTACATTTTCAAATGTAAAAATTCCTTGAAAGGTTGAGATTAAATAAGTACACTGTGCTCATTGACGAGTGTGTTTGTGTGTCAGGATGAGCAGTATGTGGTGGAGTACTGCCTCAAGGCTCCGTGGCCGACCTTTGACACTGCAGAGAAGATGCTGAACCATGCCGCCTCCCGCTGCCCCTCCTCACAGATCCAGGAGGCTCTGGCTAGACTCGCCACCTTCTGCTGTCTCCACAGCCTGGACAAGTTCAAGTATGTTCAATTTGACTGTAATTCCATGCCTGGCTTGCTAAAGGGTATTGAGTATATGTATTGTAACTGTGTAAATTAGTGCCATGCCTGTACTTGCATTCGGAAAGTATTCAGACACATTGACTTTTTCCACATTTTGTTACATTACAGCCTTATTCTAAAATTGATTAAATAAAAACAATTCCGCATCAATCTACACACAATCGGGGCGGCAGGGTAGCCTAGTGGTTAGAGCGTTGGACTAGTAACCGGAAGGTTGCAAGTTCAAAACCCCCGAGCTGACAAGGTACAAATCTGTCGTTCTGCCCCTGAACAGGCAGTTAACCCACTGTTCCTAGGCCGTCATTGAAAATAAGAATTTGTTCTTAACTGACTTGCCTGGTTAAATAAAGGTACATTTAAAAAAAAAAAACCATAATGACAAAGTGAAAACAGGTTTTTAGAAATTGTACCAAATGTATAAAAAAACAACATACCTTATTTACCTGAAAATATCTGTGCAGTGACACTCCCCATCGAACTTGACAGAGCTTTAGAGGCTCTACAGAGAAGAATGGGAGAAACTCCCCAAATGTGCCAAACATGTAGCGTCATACCCAAGTATTAAGACCCTTTGCTATTGTAACAGTTTAGCTTCCGTCCCTCTCCTCGCCTCTACCTGGGCTCGAACCAGGAACCTTCTTCACACATCAACAACTGCCTCCCACGAAGCATCGTTGCCCATCGCCTCAAAAAAAAACGTGACTCTTGCAGAGCAAGGGAACAACAACTTCAAGGTCTCAGAGCGAAAAAAACAATTTAATCAAATCTACACACAATACCTCACAATGACAAAGTGAAAACTAGTTTTTATACGTTTTGCAAATGTGTTAAAAAAACTGATACCTTATTTACATAAGTATTCAGAACCTTTGCTATGATACTCGAAATTGAGCTCTGATGCATCCTGTTTCCATTGATTGACCTTGAGATGTTTCTACAACTTGATTGGAGTCCACCTGTGGTAAATTCAATTGATTGGACATGATTTGGAAAAGCACACACCTGTCTAAAGAAGGTCCCACAGTTGACAGTGGATGTCAGATCAGTTTGAAGGAATTGTCTTTAGAGCTCTGAGACAGGATTGTGTCGAGCGTCAGATCTGGGGAAGGGTACCAAAATATTTCTGCAGCAAGAACATAGTGGCCTCCATCATTCTTAAATTGAAGAGGTTTGGAACCAACAAGACTCTTCCATGAGCTGGTCGCCCGGCCAAACTGCACAATCGGTTGAAAAGGGACTTGGTCAGGGAGGTGACTAAGAACCCAATGGTCACTCTGACAGAGCTCCAGAGTTCCTCTGTGGAGATGGTTGTCCTTCTGGAAGGTTCTCCCATCTTTACAGCACTCCACCAATCAGGCCTTTTATGGTAGAGTGGCTAGATGGAAGCTGCTCCTCAGTAAAAGGCACATGAAAGCCTGCTTGGAGTTTGCCTAAAGGACTCAGACCATGAGAAACAAGGTTCTCTGGTCTGATGAAGAGGAGTCTAGTCAGGATTGAGGGAAAGATGAACGGAGCAAAGTACAGAGAGATCCTTGATGAAAACCTGTTCCAGAGTGCTCAGGACATCCGACTGGGGCAAAGGTTAATGTTTCAGCAGGAATGTCCTCGAGTGGCCCAGCCAGAGCCCGGACTTGAACCCGATCTAACATCTCTGGAGAGACCTGAAAATATCTGTGCAGCGACACTCCCCATCGAACTTGACAGAGCTTTAGAGGCTCTACAGAGAAGAATGGGAGAAATTCCCCAAATTCAGATGTGCCAAACATGTAGCGTCATACCCAAGAAGACTCGAGGCTGTAATCGCTGCCAAAGGTGCATCAACAAATTACTGAGTAAAGGGTCTGAGTACTTAGTTATGCTAATGTGATATTGCAGTTTATTTTGAATACGTTTTGCAAAATTTTCTGAAAACCTGTTTTTGCTTTGTTATTATGGTGTATTGTGTGTAGATTAAGTAATAAAAAAAAGCAATTTATTCAATTTTAGAATAAGGCTGTAATGAAAAGAGAAAAAAAATGGAAAAGTTGAGGGGTCTGAATACTTTCCTAATACACTGTTTAATTTCCTCCTGGTTGTTTCCCTCCAGTGGAATCTCCTGGATTGAGTTTCTGAACATCACAGACTACGTTGGGGACATGCTGTCCCACTTGAGAGAGGGAGACCTGAAGGGGGCCCAGCACCTTTGGCTTAGACACGAGGTAACACAAATTCACACAATCAACTGTAAGACTATCTAATGGAGTTTCATATTTTTTTCTTGTAATATGTGGATTTTACTGGAAGATAATTGATATTTGTCTGCTGTTTCTGTGGTTGTCCTGTAGGGAGAGATTGCAGTGCAGTTTGATGAGAGAGGTCTTGATGCTCTGCTCAGCTCCTTTCCAGAAGACCTTCCATCCCAGGACCTTTGTCTCTGGCTTAGGAGTGTCATTGTGCCCTTTGTTAGGAGAGTGGTACCTAGAGGACAGGTACAGTGGGCACTCACCATATTATGTCAGGGCAGAAAACAGATCATGATGACATATGTTTTGATCAGTTTGTATTTCCAGTGTTTTGTTGACAAGGCTTTTGAATGATGTGTTCGTAGAAAATCGTTGCGAGGTGGTTGGAGCAGAGGGCCAGGATTCTGGAGTTAACAGAAAAGGTAAAGCCAACACCTTTTCATTGCTAGACTTGAGGAATAATTCTAGTCTCTAGAATTAATTCTAGTGCTCTAGTCAATAACTTGACTGATGTAGGTGATCACACACTTAAACATTTCCACATTTCTTCTGCCCCTTCACACTATTCTGTTCCTATAGGGAGACTGGCCCCAGAATGGACTGAACTTGGCGGAACTTGGGTTGCCGTCGTTATGGATGTGGATACCTTCTGTAAACTGCATTTTATCACCTCTTTCCTTTGGTTACTTTCACTGTCATCCCCCTCACCTCCTATTACCCTATGCGCTCTCAATTCATGCTCACTTTCAAACACTGGATGTCAAAATGTTATATGCTTAGTCATTGATTAGCAGGAAGTAACCTATCTTGTGATTGGTGGTCTCAGGAGGATGACTATGGTTCAGAGGAAGTGGAGCACCTCAAGTCCCTGGTCTCTAACCTCCGCCAGCTGCTGGACCTCTACAACAAGTACAACTGCAGGCTCTCCCTGTCAGTCTTTGAGAAGGTCTGTGTGTGACAGCCATCTGGGGATTGTCTGATTTGGATTCTTATCTTGTCGTTTTAAATCTTGTTGAAATTCTGTATGTTATTGTACATGGTATCTCTCTTTATCTGCACTGTGGGTATGTTTAGGCAAGTATCCGCAGCGTAGCATTCCTCATGCTGGATAAGGTGCCTGCCCCAGAGCTGATCTCTGCCACGGTGGAGGGCAGTGTCAGGCCCTACAGCCTGGAGCACCAGCTGCCCCTGGATGAGCTGCTGCTTCAGTACATCAAGGTGTCTACCTATCTACCAGGAGACACACTTTACTATGCTTTCTACTTGGCTGCAAATTAACTTAGCTGCTCATATTGTAAATGGTTGTCACTCTGCATTGTTGATTGTCACTCTGCATTGTTGATTGTCAGACATAATCTGGTTTGAGTCATTGCGTGTCATTTTTGTCTTATTTTTCTCTCTATCCCACTAGGATCTGCTGGAGCGCTGCAGCTCACAGACCACTACGTTGTTCACAGAGTGGGAGGCCAAAGCTGTGGCTGTGCTTGGCTGCATCACGGACACTGACGTGAGTTTATACACTAATTAACCACTTCCTGCCCTTCAAGGCTTGGCCACCAAATGGGATTGTAGATTTATGTACACGCCTTGATTGACATAGTATTCAACTGTGCTGTACCATGTACAGCTGGTGGTAGACGCTGTGCTGGAGATCATGCAGAAGGCCGTGGTGCCCTGGACTGAGGTAGTGGAGAGGCTGGTCCAACAGCACTTGGAGATGGTGGGACCCAAGTAAGACTTACTGATCTGATCCTCCTCTGGTAACAGAGAGCCCTAACTCTCACTTGTTGCAGGCTTGTGGACTGCTTGGGTTCTAATCTTCCATAACCCATCCCACAGGCAGGAGCTTCTGAAGGAAAGCTACCGTCTGATGGAGATGAGGAAGCTGCTCAGAGGCTACGGGATCCGCAACTTCAACCTCTCCAACAACACTCAAATCATGGTAGGACTTTCAGGGTGTGTACAGTATGTAGATGTGTATATTTATGTAATTTCTGATCCATGCTGATTCTCCCTTTGTAGACACTGGTGAGGTACATCCTCAAGCAGGACCTCCCCACCTCCCTGGAGGACTCTCTGAAGCTGGCTGGGGCCTACAAACTCCCCACCTCCCAGATACACATCTTATACCTCATCCAGCTGATTAGCCAGAGCAAGGTACTGAGCCCAGCCTATAGCTCTTCCCATGGTGGCTGTTGCTTTCTGATGGGGAATCTCTTTTGTTCTGTGTGTTTCATGTGTGTAATGTCTGTGTGTTGCATCGAAATTGCAGAGCGAGCCATGTGTGACACTCCTGAAAAAGCTCGCCCCCGAGGAGGCAGAGTGTGTGATCGAGAGGCTGGCTAACTGGGCACGACTGGAGCTGCAGGACAAAGACCATGTGTCTGAGGAGGTGAGCCTCTTTCAGGAGCAGTAGGGGTGTATTTGCATTCTGCAGATTTAAGACTATTCCAGGTCTATCATACGTTTATATTTGCATTGACATCTTCTTTTAATAGGTTTGATATCATTTAGAAATAGTGTTAAGTAGTGAGGTTCTGTACATGCCATTTCTCAATAGGAGTATACTCTTCATGCAGAGTCACTTGGGTTCTTATTGTGGCCAATTTCTAACAGCACAAGAAGCACCAGATGGTCGTAGCACAAGTGATGGTGGAGGCACTGACGTTCTTACAGCGGATCCAGAAAGGTTGTGGCAGCTTTTAAACTCTATCAATGTAATACTTGAAAAGACTGATTGCTAAACCTCCCAATATTGACATCATCTCTCGAAGAATTGAACATTCAGTGTCTGAGGTCTTGATAAACTGTGAGTGTACCAGAGTTTGTGTGGATGTGCTAAGAAACCTTTACGCGTTAATGTTAATTCTCTCCCGTTTAGGGGATGCCTTTAAAAGTGTGGATTGCGAGAACAATCTGATGATGTTTAAGGCGATTGCTCACCTACAGGTAAGGTTCAATCATGGAATGATTTTGCAGAATGTGAGATGAAGGCCTCACCTGACTCACTGTTTCTGGTCTTTGACCTCCTGTGCTGAAAGGATCCTAATCTACTACATTTACAGGAGGACTTTGACATCTTCCTCACCCCTAACAACTATGAGGACCCCAAGGTGCGAAAGCAGTTCCAGGAGTATCACATCACAGCCTATGAGAACACCCGTGCTCGAGGTCCCTCCAAGAGCAAGGTCACAGCCACCCCCATGGTGGCCAACGACCCTGACGGCAAGACCAAGAACATCTCCACTGAGGCTGGCCTCCGCCGCTTGGCACGGCAGCTCCAGCGTACGGAGCAGGAGCTGTGGGCTGACTTGGCCCTGCGTGCCCTGGGGGTCGGCAAGGTCGACAAGGCCCTCAAGATCCTCAGGTCAGGGGGAAGGGGAACCAAGTTTAGGGGGGTAGTAAAGGAAAGCAATGTCCATGTTCCTCACTTTTTAAAATGTTTAATGAAGGCTTGTCATAATCTGAATATCTCATCCACAACATTGAAGTGTTTGATGGTAGTGTGGGCCTTTGCACTAAATTAACTCTGGGTACCTCCCTAACTGTGTCTCTCACTCCTTTCAAACCCATGACCCTGTCCCCATAGTGAGCTGTATAAGCACCATGGTACCACCAGCACAGGGAAGGTGCTTTTCAGTGCTGCCCAGAAGCTGTGCCAGATGCTGGAGGCAGACGTGCCCATGATCCTCCCTGAAGGCGTGGACCTCCCAGCAGTCATCCACAAGCTGGCCTGCCAGGCCGTCACTGTCTGCCACTCAGGTACTGTACAGCACTAACACCCTGAGCCTGGAGGTTAACCCAAGTCTTTATGGGAACTCACACATTTCATTTTAGAAGGAGCTTATCCTCCAATGGTTTAAGTGTAAGTAGTTCACATAAAGTGACACTGTACGACTTCAGCACCCTAGTAAGTGATACCTCTGACTTGAGTATGTGCTCCCTATTCTTTCTTGTTTCTCTCAGACCTGCTCCTGGACTGTGTGGAGCTGTGTAAGAGCACACGGGCTGCCATGGATGTCTACCACCAGTGTCAGCTGTCAGACAACTATGGCTTCATAGCAAAGGTGAGTGCCAGTACGACACTTCACTTTTCCCCATCAGTCTACCAGATTCCTACCAGAGTCTTCAATGACAACCCTAATCAATAGATTATAATATTAGACATTCACTTAGTCTTTGTTCATGTTAGGTCATCAGGCTTTAATGTCACTGCCATGTGTTCAGGATTTGTCCCTGGCGGCTGAAAGGGACCCTTACTCCCAGTGGAGCTTCCAGGATGTCTTTAAAGAGGACTGCATCATCCTGGACCCCGTGTCTGTCCTGCCAGTCCAGTATGAGATCACCAACTGTCTGCTGCCCTTCTCCTCAGGTACCTAAAATCCTGCAGACTAAGTGTCTCGTATCTGGTATCTTTTTAACATTGTATCACGTGTGATGTTATACTACTTTATAATGCCCAAGCATTGTTATTGATTTGAATTGCATTTAACTCATGTTAATTCATGTTGCAGATAGAAAGCTTTACCCACTGGACTGCTCCTGTCTTTCTCACTGCTCTTTCCAACAAGGTAGCTACTGCAGTTTCCTCCAATTAATAGATGGATATAAATACAGTTTTTATGCACCCTTAGCCTCATGTGTCCTTGTCCATGTGCAGATGCCAACTTCCTGAACCCGCTACTGGTGCCCCTGGCCTCCATGCTTCAGATGCTGCAGGAGTGTAGTCAATTGGAGCTGGCCCTCAGACTTCTGGTCAACTCCTTTGGCAGCTGTCTGCAGCACGTCACCTCCAACATCATGAACATCAAGCTCGGCATTCAGGTATGATGACTACAGTACAGTATCAATGTCAAGATTATCTTTTTCAGGTGTTTTTAAGTGTTTTCTATAGCAGAGGTATACTAATGTACATTTGTTGAGTGAGCAATTTTTTGTAGCGTAAATGACAAACATACAAAATATTACACCTGAAGTATAACAGTAGGATATCAGTGCAAGAGTTGTACCACATTTGAACAAAATAGAAAACAAACAATATAAAAAAATTAAAGGGAAAAACCAGACTCGAAAACAGGAAAAAACCCAGTGTGGTTCATGTACCCCTGTATGCCTCCCCACCTGGTGTTTTCCAGGTGTTTTGTACAGATAGTCTACTTCACTAACACATGAAACTGAGGAAATTGACATCAGTCAGGGGTGTAGTGTAGTGTCTCACCTGGAACCATGAGCAAGCAGTCCCTTGATCAGTCTTTGCATTTCTGTTGATGTTGCTACATATCGCTGTCTAGATTTACACTTGTCTCACTGTAGCTGTGTCTGTTCTCTGGACCACTATTCTATATTGTGAAGGGAAGTATTTACATTTTACGTGTTCCCTTTTCAGCTCTATGGTCCGCAGGCCCTGCAAAAATATAAGGCGTGCTTGAGTGATTTGAGAACAACTACTCTGTCCTCTATCAATGCTGTTGCAGTTGCCCTCCTGCACAAGGTGATGTGAGACTATTGTCCTGGATTTCAGGGGAGGATGTCTGACATTCGTCTCTTCAATAAAATGACATTGTATTCCGGCCATGCTGTATGTGTAATTTACAATAGACCTAACATGATTACTATAACAACTGGTGTTTTTACTCTGTGCAAAAGGTGTTTAACTGGAGAGTGGTGGATTGTGACCTGGCTATTGGACTCTGCACTCTCCTGTCCAAAACCGAGGTGTTTAAGATACTGTGGAAGGTGATCGACAACACTTGGCAAAACTATGATAAGATCTTGGTAAGATCATTATACTTATATACTGTCATTATCTGTTCCATCTTGAATTGTTTGTCATTGTTTTGATTCATGTTGTATGTGACCGTCGATATGTCCATGATTTTCAGGCTGTGGCTATGGTGGGGGCCCATCTCTGTAACTTGTTCACCGAGCAGGAGGAGCGGAAGAAGTTTCTCTCGGTCATCACCGACGCAGAGTGGGGGATCGAGCTGGGCAAATTAGGGGTGTGTTGATCTTCAATGTTTTTTTCCCCCTATCTATTTAACATTTGCAGTCTTTCAGACATGGCTGTTTTTTTGAAGAAATCACGATGTTAAACTTTGTGTTAATACCTGCTAATTAGGTGCATTCTTAACGTAATCTACCCTCCCTGCCTTGCGAAAGGACTCGGTTTAAAAGCCTTGTCTCTCTCTCTCCAGATATCCATCCAGTCTGTGTTTCGTCAGTGTCCGGAGATGAAGAGTAACCTCATCCCTACCCTGGTGAAGAACAAGAACACCACCCCTGAGATTATCCTCCAGTACTGCAGGTGAGCTGTTATAGGAAGTCAACATGCTACTTCAATCTTTAGTTTTTGGGTCTGATACTACTGCATGCTTTGTAGTTGCCTATTGCTGTCATGTGACGTTATGCTGTAATTAATGAGTGTATGTATGTCCTGTGTGTTCCTCCTACCTGCAGCACCTTTGATCTGAACAGAGACGAAGTGATAAACCAGTACATCACCACCCTGCTGCTGGAGGAGGAGGAGGAGGGGGGAGGGGCAGGAGACCCTGGGGCGGGCCAGGGGGAGCAGCCGCTAGGGCATGCAGACGCCCTGGAGAGAGCTCTGCAGATCATCCCTATGCTGCACAGCACCAGAAACCTCACCATCAGCCTCAGTGCTGCCATACTCAAGGTCTGAGCATACACAACTCTCAGCCTAGGTTTAGGGGTTGATGGTAGGATGTAATGATGTGTAGAGGAAATGGAGTGTTTAACTAGCTCTTGTGTTCCCTTTCCTTCTCAGCTAAGTCCATATAACTATGAGAGGATTGAGGGGGTGCTCAGGATCATACAGACAGCTGATGAGCAGATCACCAGCATCTCAATCAGTCAGGTGTGGCATCTTGATTTCTACTGTGTCTTTGTGCTACATACCTCTGCTAAATAAGTGTAATCCTCAATGTCATATTTTCTTTGGCATTACGATCAAGTCTCATCCACACGCAATACATTTCCCTCATCTCCAGGCAATAGGTCTGCTCCAGCACCTGAAGTCCTACAAGCGCATCTCTCCCCCTACAGACCTGGAGAGCAGCCACCTTCTGGAGAATGGCCTGGAACCCTCGGCCCTGGCTAACATCAGACTGCCCTTCCACCTGCTCATGCAGACCACCAGCTACTGGAAGATCCTCTGTGAGTACGATACTCAGTTTAAGCTTACAATGTTCATGTGGTCAATAAGAGTTCATAAATAAATGATTGAGTGGACCTTTTGCATACTCTAGCTCGTATAAGGATTTGACGGATTCTCTTTCTGTGTTTAGCTCCAGAGCTCAGTGAGGAGACCTTTCCTACTCTGCTTCTGATAAGCAAGCTGATGAAGGTACAGTACTCTGCTCCACTGGTGGCTGTGGTTTATACTGTACATTACTGTTATGTTTGTTTTTAGATATGAGTGGTAAGCTTACCAGAATTTGAACTAATATTGGCGATGTATTATTAGTTGTTTCTATTGACTTTAATTTGGTCACCTGTGAATTTGACCCTACTTCTTCCTGCCCTCTGTCAGGTGAGCGTTGACAAGCTGTACATGTCAGCAGTGAACCATGTGTTTGAGAGGAGTATGAAGCCCTTACTCCTCGAGCAACATAAGAGGAGGCAAAAGCACACCTCCAGCAAGGAGACCTTCAAGGTGGCTAAGACCATCATGGGGTACATTCACTGCATCCAGAACCCAGAGTGGGCCGCTGCCACAGCCCATAAAATCGCTCAGGAGTTGCCGCCAGGTCAGACCGTTAGCCAGTCAAACTGCCATGCCGCTGTTCATGGAGGAGCCAGCCTCTGCATCAATGTTCATCCTATTCACTTTTTTTCTCTGCTGTAGGCACTGAGAAGACCCAGTCATTAAAGTTCTGCCTAGCTCTTGGTGACGCATGGCTGAAGGACCCAAAACTTGAGGTTAGACCACATGTTTTGTGTTTAGATTGTGTTGATGCTCTGCGGTCCTCAATGTTGAACTATTATAGATGTAGTTATATCTGTTATGTCTGCGTCAGCTGCTTGAATTCAGGATACCCGGTCTTGTCTTCCCTTTCATGCTTTTTTTTCTTCGTATATCTAGTCCATTGTTGTAGAATAAAAATTCTCTCCCCTCTGTCTTTTCCCCTGAGCAGGAGGCAGCGCGGACCAGGGTGGAGACCTTCCTGTCCAAGCTGAAGCTGCAGTTCCAGCGCTCGGCCACAGAGAACGTCCTGATGTCCAGCCAGTTGAACAGCCCAGAGCACCTAAAGCTGACAGGGCAGCCCGCCCGCCTCATCGTCATCCTTTACGAACACAGCAGTGTAGAGCAACGCTTCAGGGGCTCTGCTGGCCAAACCCACCCTGGTGAGCCCTCCACCATAACCAGACCAACCACATGCAGGCCCACTCTTATTGCCATATGGCTCCATGTACCTGTCTGGAGGGCTAAGTGGAGCTACAGAATCACTGTATTGATGATATGTACTATAGTCCTTTTAGAGCAAAATGGAACCAGATTAAACATTTTTTTAACGTTTATTTTTTTGTATGACTAGACATTCACGCTGTATGCAAAGAAATAGCAGCCATCAATAGTGTGGATTTTCTGAAGATCCGAAGCATGCTGCTGGAGAAATGGATCTGCAAAACCGGCCCAGCTGTAGCCAAGGTAAGTCGAACCTTACACTGTCTCTGATCTGCCACAGGTAGACTGGATGAGCTCTACACTAGGGGGGGAAATAGTCATTTTGCACGACATTTTGGAGTATGTGATACATCCTAACCGAAGGCTCTTTATTTTGAAGGACATCAACAACCAGGATTGTGTCAATGACATTCAGGAGGATTCAGATCTTATGAGGTAGCTCCCTGCATTCATCACTTGACTATCATAGCCTTACAGTTCACTATAGACCATTAACAAGGGATGTCTCCCATGTCCCCCTCTCTCAGGGTGGTGTACCTACTGCAGATCTATTCCATGGATGTGGGAGTCTGTCTGTTGAGCCCTATCCTCTCAGCAGAAACATGGGTGAGTTGGTAGATGGGATAGGTCAGGATTGATCTATAAGTTACTATATTAATCATTACATGTTCCACATTTAGTTTGGAATTGGTGGGCTGGTGGGAAACATTAGGGGGGCTTTACAGAATTGGCTAACACTTAACCCATATTTTTACACCTGTTGTGACATATGTTGCGTTATTTTATGGCTGGTTATGACACTTACATAAGTGTCAACCCACATTTATTCAAATAAGTGTTGTTTTTTTTCCCTGCCAAGAATTTTCCTTTCATGGAAAGTTTGTTTCTTAAATCCTTTTGTTGTAATGAATTCTTTAGTCATGTTTTTTTTTCATCATATTTTAAATAATTTGTAGAAAATACACTATGACAGTGTCACGAAGCATTATGACCATCGTAATCATATAAGCCAGATAGGCCTATCACGTACATGACCTTATATCAGTCATCAGTCAAAAAGAGGGTGTCTTGTCCTGCTCCTGCATTCATCTCAGTCATCAGCAACAGAGCATTGGGGTAGATGCATGTCTGACATCAATGTGTGTGCAATTACAATGACAATTTAACATGGTACATAAAAAAAAATATATATATATATACACACACTGCTCGAAAAAATAAAGGGAACACTAAAATAACACATCCTAGATCTGAATGAATGAAATATTCTTATTAAATACTTTTTTCTTTACATAGTTGAATGTGCTGACAACAAAATCACACAAAAATGATCAATGGAAATCAAATTTATCAACCCATGGAGGTCTGGATTTGGAGTCACACTCAAAATTAAAGTGGAAAACCACACTACAGGCTGATCCAACTTTGATGTAATGTCCTTAAAACAAGTCAAAATGAGGCTCAGTAGTGTGTGTGGCCTCCACGTGCCTGTATGACCTCCCTACAACGCCTGGGCATGCTCCTGATGAGGTGGCTGATGGTCTCCTGACCTGGACCTGGACTAAAGCATCCGCCAACTCCTGGACAGTCTGTGGTGGATGGAGTGAGACATGATGTCCCAGATGTGCTCAATTGGATTCAGGTCTGGGGAACAGGCGGGCGAGTCCATAGCATCAATGCCTTCCTCTTGCAGGAACTGCTGACACACTCCAGCCACATGAGGTCTAGCATTGTCTTGCATTAGGAGGAACCCAGGGCCAACCGCACCAGCATATGGTCTCACAAGCGGTCTGAGGATCTCATCTCGGTACCTAATGGCAGTCAGGCTACCTCTGGCGAGCACATGGAGGGCTGTTCGGCCCCCCAAAGAAATGCCCACACCATGACTGACCCACCGCCAAACCGGTCATGCTGGAGGATGTTGCAGGCAGCAGAACGTTCTCCACGGCGTCTCCAGACTCTGTCACGTCTGTCACGTGCTCAGTGTGAACCTGCTTTCATCTGTGAAGAGCACAGGGCGCCAGTGGCGAATTTGCCAATCTCGGTGTTCTCTGGCAAATGCCAAACGTCCTGCACGGTGTTGGGCTGTAAGCACAACCCCCACCTGTGGACGTCGGGCCCTCATACCACCCTCACGGAGTCTGTTTCTGACCGTTTGAGCAGACACATGCACATTTGTGGCCTGCTGGAGGTCATTTTGCAGGGTTCTGGCAGTGCTCCTCCTGCTCCTCCTTGCACAAAGGCGGAGGTAGCGGTCCTGCTGCTGGGTTGTTGGCCTCCTCCACGTCTCCTGATGTACTGGCCTGTCTCCTGGTAGCGCCTCCATGCTCTGGACACTACGCTGACAGACACAGCAAACGTTGTAGCCACAGCTCGCATTGATGTGCCATCCTGGATGAGCTGCACTACCTGAGCCACTTGTGTGGGTTGTAGACTCCGTCTCATGCTACCACTAGAGTGAAAGCACCGCCAGCATTCAAAAGTGACAAAACATCAGCTAGGAAGCATAGGAACTGAGAAGTGGTCTGTGGTCACCACCTGCAGAACCACACCTTTATTGGGGGTGTCTTGCTAATTGCCTAAAATTTCCACCTGTTGTCTATTCCATTTGCACAAGAGCATG
The DNA here is from genome assembly GCF_013265735.2 of Oncorhynchus mykiss. Lineage (NCBI taxonomy): Eukaryota > Metazoa > Chordata > Actinopteri > Salmoniformes > Salmonidae > Oncorhynchus > Oncorhynchus mykiss. The sequence continues at coordinate 58,638,025 of NC_048575.1, forward strand.
TGAAATTTATTGTCAATCAGTGTTGCTTCCTAAGTGGACAGTTTGATTTCACAGAAGTGTGAGTTCCATTGTGTTGTTTAAGTGTTCCCTTTATTTTTTCGAGCTGTGTGTGTGTGTGTGTGTGTATATATATGTATGTGTATATGTATGTGTGTGTGTATATATATATCTATCTATCTATGGAGCATATATATATATATATATGCTCCATAGATATATATATTATAAATACACTGACACATAGGCTATGATGTAATGGAATGTTTTGCCTTTTGTGGGTTTTGACACTTGTAGGTGTCACAACAGCAATAAATTAACTATGTTACAACAGTGTTATGACCATATAACAGGTTATGACTGTTATAATGCTCGGTGTCGCGTAAAGTGTTACCCAGAAGTGTGTATGTCAAAGTGTTGAATTCCCATTGTTGATATCTTCCTAGCCCCTCAGCAGTTCTGGGCCACGTCTTACTTTCTGCCACCGGAGTCGGGCCCTGCTTTGTCTCATCCACATCGCTGACCCCACCACCCTGGAAACACAGTTACACATCCCCAAGACACAAGTCCAGTAAGCGATCCTCGCTCTGATAAAGGCCAGTAGCCATGACTGATTGTCTGTACCTGACTGCTGCTGTTCTGTTGCTGTTTTTCCTTCTGCAGGTATTACCTGAAGTGCTACATCTACCTGTCTCAGCTGGAGGACCTAAACATCCCTTACACTGTGGAGTCGTTCCTCAACAGTCCCAAAGAGGGCATGGTCAAGGGACTGTGGAAGAATCACAGTCATGAGCCACAGGTAGGCCGACTTGATCAATGTACTGGATGCTTTAGATGATTTCAGTCGGTTTCATTCAATGTGATGCAACCAAGACGAGGTAGTCAGGTTTGTATTGAGCTGAAGTTTCCTCCTGTCTCTGCAGGCTGTGCGTCTGGTGGCAGACCTTAGCCTGGAGTACCAGGTGTTTGACCCTCAGCTGTGGAATGGGTTACTGCAGAAACTACTGGGCTTCAACATGGTGAGAAGAGGCAGTCCACACAGTTTCAAGAACAATACTACTGCTAGAAATATTAGATTCTGCAGTCTGTCATGTCAATGAAGTTATATGGCATTAAGACAGGATATGTTGTGGTGGCACCAAATTTGGTGTTCCCATCTGCTCTTCAGATAAGCGACTTGCAAAAGGTATTGGAGGCACTGGGAGCTGTCCCCTCTCTATGGCAGGTAATTACCACCAGGTTCAACATGTCTCAAGGAGCCCATTGTGTACATTTTAGGGAGAGAAAATTCACAGCCACCACCTACTCTTTTGGCTTGGACAGTTCTTGTTAAAGCTGTATTTGTTTTTTTCATCCAGGTATCCAGTTTTTCCAGGACCTGGAGAAGTATGATCCTGGCCCCATTCGTATCAGGTAAATTAATCTATTAGACCACAACTCAAAAACATGAGGGTGAGGTGGAGAAAGTCAGCAAAATCACTGGTTATGTTCTCTGTCACACAGCGTCTCTTCCTCTGAGCCCCCAACAGCAGGCAACCCTCTACAGGACCTTTGTTCTCCTCCTTAAGTACGTTCTGTTGCTTTATAGAATAGGTTGATAACAATTTCTAGAACTGTCTCATAGGGATCAAGAATGGTGTCATGGCATTACCATGGTAACATTACTACACAATTCCTCAAATCTTTGACAAAGTGCTGATTCATCCTTTATTCTCCATGTCCCACTCATCCCAGCATCTTCCCTGGTCTCTGGCAGGTGCCCGTTCCTGTTGAATCTGGACCTGATAGGCATCGCCAATCGCTTTGCCCAGTTCAGTCTGCCAGGCTTTGCCCTAGGTGCCCTCCTGCTCATCCCCTGTGCCAAGAGGAAGGGACAGCAGATTCAGGTGATGCAGCTGGGTCTGGGGGTTCCATAAGGATAGTGGTGGTAGTGGCACACCACCAGCCTCCTAACATATCTGCCTTTTACCAAATTGTTCTCTGCATCTTTAGATAGAATTACATTCAATTGTTTTGGTTTAACAATAGCCACAAACTGTCCAAGACTCTGAATAAAACTATTAAAGGTATTGGGAGTGTCTATGCAGGAGTCTCTTCCCCTTGTTTGATGTGCTTACTGTGTAGTGTATATAATTGCTCCCTCCCAGGGCCTCCTGTCAGCATGTAACCCCATCACCATCCTGGAGCAATTGGATGAGCATATGAACACTGGGGAGTTGGCAGGGGTTCCCTCACAGGTGAGCTGCAACCACGTTCTCTTATTGCCTTCATTAGTTAACCACTCTTGGCTCTACTGTATTTGTGATTCCATCTGTTCTCCATAATCTTTTACACATTGGATTATTTTGTTTAGTTGTTGAGAAATGTTGTATGGAATTCAGAATGTGTCATTAACTAATTTCTTCTCCACCCCAGATAAGGGACACAGTCTTGATGTTCATTTGCCAAAACAGGCAGTATCAGAAGCTGTGGAAGACCAAGCACTTTAATCTTCTCAAGCAACACATTGTTTCAAGTGGTGACTCCAACCAGGTGAAGAACCTGGTAGATTATTTGATCTCCCACAGCTGGTAAGTCCTCAAAGCAGTAATTTTACAAGCATAATTTTATGTATAATTGAATGAAAATGTTAACATCACACTCCAGGCAGGTATGAGCAGAGAAATGTTTGTTTCTAATATACGTAATTACTTTAATCCTTACCCTTTGACCTCTGGTGTTCAGTGAGGAGGATGCCAACTCCCTGGCCCATGAGTATCTGAAACACAGGGAGCGTAAAGTGAAACTAATACCAGACATGTCCCCTGCATCCAGTGCCCTGAAGGTAACTATAGTCGGCAATCCTATATAACATAAATTGTTACTAATGTGAAATTAAATAAATATATGCCATTTAGCAGACACTTTTATGCAAAGCAACTTAGTCATGTGCGCACACATTTGTTTTGTATGGGAGGCCCCAGAGGGAACCAAACCTAAGATCTAGGCATAGTAAGTGCCGTGCTCTACCAACTGAGCCACACAGGACCACTAATATGTCATTTCACTTTTAATTTGTATTTTTTGGGCTTGTTTTGCAGAGGTTTCTCAGCATCGATATAGATAAGTAAATGGTGTGGATATGAACAGGATGAAGAACACATATGAGACATAAAATGTATTCACAGTATGTTTATTCAAATGTGTGTCTCTTTGGACTAGAAATGCAATGTTTGCACTTACTGTCTCCTTACTCAATCTATTCACATGTAATATTCACTGTATCTATTTTCTATGAACTACACACTAAACATTTGTTTCTGGTGAAATGCTTAATTTTCAAGACAAGGGAAACGTTATAGTGGAATGACTAATGACCTTTTTATTACAACATACAGTTATCAAGCAATATAAAAAGTTGTCTACAGTTATTTTAGTTAAAGCAGCAATTAACATTTACATTTTAGTCATTTAGCAGACGCTCATATCCAGAGAGACTTGCTTTTTACCTTCAATTTCCTGTCCTACACCATACCAGTCTCTGTCTTGCCTACATGTGTGAAAACATTGATTTTCTTCATTCTGTAGTAAAAAATAAAGGAAGTGAAGGCCCAGTGCAGTCAAAATGAGTTTTTCCTGTGTTTTGTATCACATTATTCAACACTTCACTTCACACACACTCAAAGTGTGAAACAATTTGATCAGCCATCACCAGGCTGTAAATTAGTTATTAGATCAATAAGAAAAGTTCAAAACCTCTGCTAGTTATTATTTTTTCTCTCCCCACTCATGCCACTCATAGACAGTCCTAGCAAAATTCTTGTTTGAGATATTTTTGTTACTTGACATGTCTGTATTTGAACATTACAAACCATCTACTTGGTACTATCCAAATAAAGTGTTACCGAAATAATATTTTCAGGCTCTGATTTATATGTTATGATGTTCCTGTCGCATAGGAATTATACAGCATTGCGCTGTGAACCACAGTATGAAATGTATTTTACCATCTCAAATGGAAAACCAAATACCAATGGCATGTTCAGAAGTAAATGGTCCACTGGTATGATCATCATTTAAAGGAAATTCTATTACATTTACATTAGTCATTTAGCATTTACTATCTGATATACAGTTTGAAGTCTAAGTTTATACACCTTAGCCAAGTGGGTCAGAAGTTTACATACACTATGTATGTATTTGGTAGCATTGCCTTTAAATTGTTTAACTTGGGTCAAATGTTTCGGGTAGCCTTCCACAAGCTTCCCACAATAAGTTGATTGAGATTAGGCCCATTCCTCCTGACAGAGCTGGTGTAACTGAGTCAGGTTTGTAGGCCTCCTTGCTCGCACACGCTTTTTCAGTTCTGCCCACACATTTTCTATGGGATAGAGGTCAGTGTTTTGTGATGGCCACTCCAATACCTGGACTTTTGTCCTTAAGCCAGTTTGCCACAACTTTGGAAGTATGCTTGGGATCATTGTCCATTTGGAAGACCCATTTGTGACCAAGCTTTATCTTCCTGACTGATTTCTTGAGATGTTGCTGCAATATATCCACATAATTATCCTTCCTCATGGAGCTATCTATTTTGTGAAGTGCAACAGTCCCTCCTGCAGCAAAGCACCTCCACCGCATGATGCTGCCACCCCCGTGCGTCACGGTTGGGATGGTATTCTTCGGCTTGCAAGCCTCCCCCTTTATCCTCCAAACATAACGATGGTCATTATGGCCAAACAGTTCCATTTTTGTTTCATCAGACCAGAGGACATTTCTCCAAAAAGTACAATCTTTGTCCTCATGTGCAGTTGCAAACCGTAGTCTGGCTTTTTTATGGCGGTTTTTGAGCAGTGGCTTCTTCCTTGCTGAGCAGCCTTTCAGATTATGTCAATATAGGACTCGTTTTACTGTGGAGAAATATTATTTTGTACCTGTTTCCTCCAGAATCTTCACAAGGTCCTTTGCTGTTGTTCTGGGATTGATTTGCACTATTCGCACTAAAGTACGTTCATCTCTAGGAGACGGAATGCGTCTCCTTCCTGAGCGTTATGATGGCTGGGTGGTCCCATGGTGTTTAACGGCTCATAGAAGTAGGAGCTTATCTTCTGTTTCTGTGGCGTGAGGAAGCTTGATGTTCAAGTACACCACCTGGATAAGACACAGGTCCTTACCCCCATTTATCTCCTTTGGCGGAGTGCCAAGCAGAGACTCATCGGGTCCCATTTTTACAGTCTTTGGTATGACTTGGCTGGTGATCGAACTCCCAACCTTCCAAACTCAGGGCAGACACTAACCAAAAGGCCACTGAATTAGGAATTTTAGTGTAGGTTTATAGGAGTTGCTCATATTTCAGAGACAGACCTACACATAACTGCCAATGTAAATACTTTTTAGTAATCGAGCGACAAAGTATATTGAAAGAAGGTGCTTCCACACAGGTGTGGTTTCCAGTGACGTGTATTCATGGATGCCAAGGAAAGTCGGGCTTCCCCAAAAAATTTACAAAAAAAACATACCAAATAATTTAGCTTTTGTCTCTGTGTTTCATAAATTTCCTTCAAGTCGCAAAAGGCTGAATGGATCTCACCGGCGAAAGCATCGGAGTGAACAAAACAGTTGCACTCTGGGGAAAAAAAGTTTCTTGTTTTGTGTCGTTGTCCTCTGGTAGATAACTAAAAATGTCCCTTTTCTAAATTAGCCATGGATGGAGATAGGGTTTTGGACTTGTTGTTTTACTTAATTCTCTGTACTGGCCAATAATTATAATGCCGATTTACTGATCCAACCACAAATTCATACATTGTGCCCCTGGCCTGAGAGGATAAAGTTCAACATGTAGCTAGATATATATTTTTTAACCTCTTAAGGATCCGCCCCTTTTTTAATTTTTCTATTTTCACCCAAAATGACACACCCAAATCTAACTGCCTGTAACTCAGGCCCTGAAGCAAGGATTTGGATATTCTTGGTACAATTTGAAAGGAAACACTTAAGTTTGCGGAAATGTTAAAGTAATGTATGCGAATATAACACAATATATCTGGTAAAAGATAATTCGAAACACAGCCCTGCCCTTCCAGCAAACAACCATTATTTATTTTATTTTTTTTGTACCATCTTTGAAATGCAAGAGAGAGGCCACAATGTATTATTCCAGCCCAGGCGCAATTTAAACTTTTCCACTAGTTGGCATCAGTGTATGTGCAACATTTTAGACTGATCCAATGAACCATTGCATTTCTGTTCAAAATGTTGTATCAATACTGCCCAAATGTGCCTAATTTGTTTATTAATAACTTTTCATGTTCAAAACTGTTCTCTCTCCTCAAACAATAGCATGGTATTATTTCACTGTAATAGCTACTGTAAGTTGGACAGTGCAGTTAGCTTACATTTCTGTCTTTCTGCCAATATCAGGTATGTTGATGTCCTGGGAAATGTTCTTGTTACTTACAACCTCATGCTAATTGCATTAGCCTACGTTAGCTCAACCGTTCTGGGGACGTGACACCGATCCCAAAGAAGCTTTAACCAGGCAAGTCAGTTAAGAACAAATTCTTATTTACAATGATGGCCAAACCATCCCCTAACCTGGACAATTGTGTGCCGCCCTATGGGACTCCCAATCACGGCTGGGTGTGATACAGCCCGGGATCGAACCCAGGTCTGTAGTGACGCCTCTATCACTGCAATCCAGAGCCTTAGACTGCTGCACCACTTGGTCCCCCAAAAATGTATTATGGTAATGTTGACTAGCTTGCCTGGCACATCATTGCCCATGGTAGCCCAGTGGTTAGAGCATTGGACTAGTAACCGAGAGGTTGCTAGATCGAATCCCTGAGCTGACAAGGTACAAATCTGTCGTTCTGCCCCTGAACAAGGCAGTTAACCTACTGTTCCTAGGCTATCATTGTAAATAAGAATTTGTGCCTAGTTAAATTTTTTTAAATGAAAGTGGGTTAGTGAGTAAGCATTTTAGAATTTATTCTGCCACTGTCGGCTTATTGTCTTGGCCTTTAAGCCTATATATCACGGTCTCAAGGCATATGAACTAACCGGTTATCGAGCAAGCAACAACAATTATCGCAACACAAGTTGTGATATAGCTTTATTTTTATTTATGGCTTCCCCAGTGATTTTACCCACGCACCGCTACTGGTGGTTTCGCAGTTAAGTAATTAATATCCCATCATGCTTAAGCTTAGTGTGTGCTTCCCAGTCAACTGTTTGCATATATTATGACGTTTTTGTGTTCGCCTGTTCGAGCACACAAATTTTCTTCTTGAGTCTAGTTGAAGTTCGGTAGCCAACGTCTACGCCCCTTCGTCAGTGATTGGTCAACAGTAGGGGTTCTTCAGTTAAATGTTTTTGTCATTCAACGAGACTAGTTTTCATGCACAATTTTTTTTCTTTGCAAAAATACTGCACAAAACATCTGTTAGATGTAAAATTGCACGACGAAGACCTAGCAAAAACGTCAATTGATGATAAATCACAATCTGTTTTTGATTAATTTACTATTTTAAAGTAGTTAGACTAAACATTAGACTAAATTCTAATTATATATGTCGGATCATCAACTGTTCAGAGGAGACTGCGTGAATCAGGCCTTCATGGTTGAATTGTTGCAAAGAAACCACTACTAAAGGACACCAATAAGAATCATGAGCAATGGACATTAGACCGGTGGAAATCTGTCCTTTTGGTCTGAGTCTAAATTTGAGATTTTTGGTTCCAACAGACCCTGTCTTTGTGAGACGCAGAATAGATGAGTGGGTGTTCTCCGCATGTGTGGTTCCCACCATGAAGCATGGAGGAGTAGGTGTGACTGTATGGGGGTTTGCTTTGCTGATGACACTGTCGGTTAATTATTTTCAAATTCAAGGCACACTTAACCAGCATGGCTACCACAGCATTCTGCAGCCATACGCCAAACGCACCTGGGTTGTGCTTAGTGGGACTATCATTTGTTTTTCAACAGGACAATGACCCAAAACATACCTCCAGGCTGTGTAAGGGCTATTGAGTGCTGCATCAGATGACCTGGCCTCTGTAATCACCTGACCTCAAACCCAATTGAGATGGTTTTGGATGAGTTGGACTGCAGGGTGAAGGAAAAGCAGCCAATAAATGTAAAGCATATATGGGAACTCCTTTCAAGAATGTAGAAAATCGTAAAAATGAAAGCCTGATTCACGCAGTTGCCTTTGAACAGTTGATGTTGAGATGTCCGTTACTTGAACTCTGTGAAGCATTTATTTGGGCTGCAATTTCTGAGGCTGGTAACTCCTAATGAACTAATCCTGTGCAGTAGAGGTAACTCTGGGTCTTCCTTTCCTGTGGCGGTCCTCATGAGAGCCAGTTTCATAGAGCTTGATGGTTTTTGCGACAACTCTTGAAGAAACTTTAAAAGTTCTTGAAATGTTCCATATTGACTTAACTTAATTTCTTAAGAATGGTGGACTGTTATTTCTCTTTGCTTATTTGAGCTATTCTTGCCATAATATGGACTTGGTCTTTTTACCAAACAGGGCTATCTACTGTATACCACCCCTACCTTGTTCCTAGTTGCTCCTCAGCCTCCAAGACCTTATCCATTCTGATATCCTGCTCAAACATTGCAAACTCATAATTTGCCCCTATCAGCTCACAACTTTTTTCAGTCTGGTGCCCGTTTGGTTTTGGTGTGTTTACCTCTCTCAAATACCATCCTCAGCTTCCTTTATTTCACAACCACACACTCCATCTATAGGAGGTTGTCCTCTCTCTTTGTATCAATGGTCTGAAAGTATGAATCCCTCTCAGATATCACTGAAGGCTACTGTCTTTGTGCAGTTCAAGGCAATTTCAAGAAGCTATTTAACTTACCTGGCACTTCCTTATTATTTTACTTACAACTCTGTTCTGCATTGTGTGCATATGGAGTCCCTTGGCACGAATAGTCTATCCATCCTATCCACAAATTATTTATTCATAGTACACAGGGACTGGTCTCTAAATCACATTCTCTGCTAGTTAAATGACTCATAAACCAATCCCTTCCCATGCATCATGGAAAAAAGACCTTTCCGTATGTAGTACTGTGACAAGTTGGACCAGAGTTTGTTCCAACATATCAATTTCATCAAGAAACTCCAACCACTGTTTGTCATGTCAATTGTTTTTCTGTCCATGTGTACTTTTCTTTTTTGTACATTTATTAAAAATTAAAGCATTTCACAATTGTATTCTAGTATTCATAACTTGGAGAAACAAATGCATATCTCCACTCATTCATGTGAACTGCAATGAGACAGACTCTGGACTCTTAAGTTAAGGACATTAATAAAATAGTTCTTACATCATCTAAGGCTGCATAATCTACTGGAGGGTTATACATAAGGATTTGTAGACATGCTTGTTCACAGGAGGGTGGGTGGAGTGAAATCAAGGAAGTGGGAAGGACCATCTGCTCTCATTTTTTGAAGTCTTGAGCTGCCCTATTCTCACCAAATAATTATTTGTAGCCATAGCTTACCAGGCCAGAGGAGGAATGTGAGGGAGCCAGTTTTTCCTGTGGTGCAAGCAGACCTCTGCTGGCTTTTTTGTTCTCCTGAAGTCATGTGATCTTTCCTGTTTCCCACAACTGCATACTCTACTCCGAAGTGTTATAGTTCCCGCTCCACCCGATGCAATGAACATGAAAGTCCTGTCCTGCGACCATGAAATGTTTAATTAGCAGACAGGCTCTAATGGAATGGAAAACAACAGAAATAAATTATTATAGTATCTGTCACCTTCACCCTGAAACATCTCAATCTCCTCATCAAGGTCCTTATCCACTGGTAAATTAAATAAACATAATTGCAGACAGTGCTCATACCAGGGAGGATCTGTGATTGCTTAGTGACAGACTTGAATAAGATGTTATATAAACAATATTTAAAGGCTGTTCAGTGTGACGTGAAGGAAAAAAGTACTTAGTCAGTTCCCCAATCCGGTATCTCAGCATGCCTAAAGTGATTATTAGCATTTTTTTCCACCATATCAAGTAGGGTTAGGGAAATCTCCAGGTGCACCTGCCTGGTAATACAACATTTCAATTGAGTCGAGAAGTGAAGCAAGAAATTATCTATTAGCATCTCACTTAGCTTTCACATACACTGATGATACTTTCATGATGCTCCAAATCTAGTCACTCACTATTAGTTGCCACTGTTAAAGCAGTGGCAGCTGGATCAATGCACTTTTGCATCACATACCAAGGATTAACAGAGTCGGTTAAACACTGATAAACTGTCACTATAAATCCCCTAACTACACAAAAAAAAAGTTATCGCCTTTCAGAGGTGTAATCATTCAGTCCTCTAATTCCTCCCAAAAAGGTGTGGTGTCTACTATAACAGGAAATTATAATTTTGTCACAATCATAGTTTACAGAATTCAACATTGTACTCGCTTCTCCTATGGCGTCCATCAAATCATTTTTTATTTCCTTCTGTTTCCCCTGTTATTACAATATATCCCTCACTACAAACAGTGACCGTACATTCTCTGGTGTTTGGCTGTCTTGATCAAACTGATCTCGTAGTCTTTGTAAGCCTCTTTTTTTTTTATATAAAGCTGTTTTTTTTCATCTACATTTGATGGGTGTTGTTTTCTATTATTGTTTTTTTTCTTCTTTAAATTACCTGGTGAACTGTAAGAGCTGCATTTAGGCCTACTGTTATCCATATTCTATATTAATTTTCTCAAGTGTCATTGAGTGCACTGTCCTATTGTAATCCTTTACCTCGGCTTCTCTCTGGGTTTAAGCTAAGATTCATTTTCTGATACATCCCATTCTCTGTTTTAATCCCGTCGACCTAAAAGCAGGCAATGATTTTACAAGTGCCTCCCCTTTTATTTGCACACAGAATAGCACTCTTAGTTTAAGTGTTGTGGTACTGAAGTTTGACAAAAGTAGTACAAAATCTGCATATTGACACTTTTCACTTTAACTTTTATGCTGACTTGATCTAACTTAGCTTCTTGGGTATAGTAGTTGCAGGTCATTCCCTGCTTCCAGTGATGAGGGTTTTGTTAAATGTCATCCCACAATGAAAAGAGCAGACGGGCTGTTTCCAAAACAATGGGATGAGTGGTGGCCTACCCACATATGCTGCTGTGTACTCACAGGACAGGCCCATAAGGGTAGGCTATGATAAGCAAATTAAGTCAATGTATGTAGCTGTGTTAGATGGGTAGAATTGGCTTTTGCATTGATGTGGCTGTGCCTGAAGAGAGTTGTTGGCTACATGGCAAGCATACATTGCTCTGTTCCAAGCACCTCAATTAGCCCATTGCACCTTGTAAGGCCAAAAAGCATTTTTATTAGGCCATATGCGCCATTATCTAGCCAGTGACCCTTCCTTAGTAACCACAATTATAATATAGGCAAAAGCACAAAATCAGATGGATAATGGATTGCACTGTAGTGGTGGAGAAAATACATAAATTTCACATCATCCAGATTGTTTTCTTTATTATCATAATAAAATATGATATTACCAAGCATGCAACAAATAATGCATTAAACTATTTAAAAATATTTTCTATATGGGAAATTGCTGGTTCTGAACGGTAGGTAGCCTGCTATACCATAACAAAAACTCTATAGCCTGATAACGTTTCAGGTGGGGTAGAAAATAATCCTGTCCTTTCAATACCGCATGAGTGACGTCAACAGCTTCCCTGACGCATGGGCTCCCCCCGCGTTGCTATGTGTGAACTACCGTTATATCCTTCGGTAGACGAGGCTCCACGTACAGCAAACATAGCATTCATTTCGCGTTTTCCTCCTCTGCCTGTGAGTTCGCAGTCTACATACAAATGCCACTCGTGGACGCCGAACCGATTGTTCGCGCGTTGCTTCTACTAAAAACGACAAGGAGTGTCTTACTTTGACTGCTTTATAATCGATAATTTTCCTCAATAGTGGGTATTTGTTACAAGCATTCGATATCGTCGAAGATCCAGTAAGGTTTCCGCCGGGTGCCAAGACGTGAGGATGAATTCCATACGACAGGTGCCTTCAAGGGTGAAAACCAAAAGGACCGAAACGAATTTAGGTGCTGAGAGGGAACATTTTGATAAACAGCAGGTAAATATGAATACCCGGGTGGTGGTGGTGGTAGACTTTGCGGTTCATAGCTGTTTGTTTTGCGCCTTTATGATAAAGTGTTTCAAATAGCATGTGAGGCCTTTAATTTATCGAACGTATTTGTTATTTGCGCACACGAAAATAAGAAAGTTAGCTTGTGAACTGTAATGCTGCTCTTATTGAAAACGTTTTGATGCAAATTCCGCACCTGGCCCATCACCTGAGTTCCTAGTTTGATAGGCCTATGGGACCCCGGATGGTCGAAACATTACTCACAGTAAACATGTTGACAATTTTAATTTAGAGGCTAATGGAAAGTCCTGTATGCCATTGAATCAGCTGTTAGTCCCTGTGGTTGTCTGTGCTAAATATTTGATTGAAACCCGGAGAATGAATGACCTCCCTTGAGATTTAGGCCTAATAACTTTACATTGATCAGCCATGTATGTATTTTTGGATAGAGATGTCTTATTGTCCAGAACTTTTAACTGTAGCATCACCATTACCATCATCCAACAATTAATAATCATCTATTTCCAAATAATTTCTTAGAAAAGGACACTCCTTCACACAGTCTGGGAGCTATAGGTCATGTTTATGACATCATTGGTAGACCTCTTTTGTTGAAACATTTTAGAAAATAATTTGTATTTTTACCTTGATTTTATTTTTCTGATTAAGTGTAATTTACTTACTACCGGGGAGCTAATTGGCAATGCATTGAATCCTTTAGATGAGTGTCTGCCCCTCAGTGAAGTCCTGGCTCTTAATATAAAGCCTATGTTCAACTAGAAGGTCTTGTTTGGCTACCTTGTCCTGACTTCCTTGCTCTTAGTGTATTGAAATAGTATGAAGTAGCTTTGAAATGAACTTCCTGTGGCTGGATCAACAAATGGCAAATGCAGATCCGAAGTTGAAATAACATTGTAACCTGCTGGTCTCCTCCATCGGAAATGACTGGACAACCAGCAGAAAGCAAACTGTCAACACAGTGTGACCCTGGCAAGAGAATTCTCTGCCATCTCCTTGTGCCTTCGATTGATGCAAAAATACAGAGCCTATTATATTCACACAAGGTCAGCCAGACAAAGTTAGGCAGTGATGATACTAAACTGAATCAATGAGAAAGAGAAAGAGGAAACCAATTATTTTGGCTGGCTGGATGGAGGAAGGAGTGGGAGAGAGAGATTGTGTGGTCCCTTTGACTGCATTGTAAACTGGATGTTTAAATCCGGCAAAGATAAGCACATCAGATCATATCAGAGGCGCAGTCAGATGCCCTTGGCGCATGCGCTGGTCAGCGCTGCCATAGACATGTGAACCTGACAGATGTTACACCCAAACAGTGACTGGCATTATGTCCAGCCATTAGTCAGGCCCTTTGTACTGCTGTCCTGAGGGAGCCCTGTTTTTCCTTCCCAATCTATGGTCTACTTGACATGTCTCAGTTAACTGTCAGCTTGTGACAGTCAACTCCTGATATGACAGTGGAAATGTAGAGACCGTTATGTAACATGCTACAATGTCCAGGTACTCAACTCAATTCCAAGGACAGGCAGCTCCATCATATTGTCTTTCCATAGAGGGTGCTGCAGAGTCGCTGTGCTGCAGTACTTTACCATCCATATAAAGCTGCCCAAAGTCTGTGCGCTTGGCTTACTGACCCCCCCCCCCCCCCCCCTCCCAAATTTGGTTTCTGTATGCTACTTTGACAGTTAACAAGTCTAGCCTAATGTACAGCACAATAGTGTAGCTCTATCCCAGTCATCAAAGGTACGTAACTGGAAAGATATAAGAAGCACTGCTATACTTGCTATTCATTCAATACTGCATTACATGATGGATCTAGTTCTTGCCATTGACCTGTAGAATTCTGCTGATTCTGGGGTCTACTGTAGGTGTAATGTTGCACCCCATTCCTCTGTTTTTTTCCCCCTCCCCCTCTAGTTTTATCTGTGTTGACCTCTCTACCAAGGTCTGATGTCCCACAAAGCACCTGTTGTTCACACACTCACTGTGTGTGGGTGTGTGTGTGAGAGTTTGCTCTCCATCATTTCGGATGCCTCAGTGCCCATGAGAGAGGGCTGGGGGAAGGGAGCGGCTGAGTGTAAACACAGCCTCTCTCTAGGCCTCTGAGAACAGCAAAGCATTCAAACATTTTGTTTATGGTCATTATTTATTTTGTCACCTGTGTGTACTTGCAAGTGAATGTCCATTTGGAACAATTGACCCACCCTACCAAGTGGTGTGGCGTGTGACTCCTTGTTGCCAGTGTACAGTTCCCTGCGGTGTCCATGGAAACCAAGCATCTACAGGAAAATTAGGAAACCAGGGGAACCATGGTGAGGGTTGTTATTATTTACAGCTGACATCCACTTTGGGAGGCACAGCATAGAGTGAGTGCACAAACATCAGCTAGCATGGTCATAGTGCTGACACGCAAGGTTGATGTGACTACTTTGGAGATGATAAAGAGGTGACTGGAATGACTGTAGTACTGTCTGAGGATGACAGAGCAGTATTAGACTTCTGCCTCCCTTGAGTGGGTATGTGCAAGACCTAACCCAAACCACCTCTCAATCTCAGACTTGTTGTCTGAGAGAGGAAGTGTCTCTACAGCACAGAGCACTCCCCTTAATATCCAACTATTGTAGGAGGGTTTGAAGCAATGGCAAGTCATTGTGTCTACTGTTAATCTTCAATTTTGTCACCTAGATATCCGTGTAGGATGTCAGGCTAAGGAGAAGAAGCAGCAGGGGCGAGGACAAAGTCGTTTCATCAAAGGCAGGAAGGGCTAGTCCAGTTGCGGCTCAGGTTTCTGTCTGTATCAACACTGTAAGTGACTGAGCCAGCTATTGTTGTGCTGCCTGGGAGGCAAAGCAGGAGGCGAGGAGAAATTTAACACAATGGGGACATTTCCAGTGGGTTTTCAGAATAGCCATTAAAAGGGTGTTCTATGAAAACAGCCAGTATTTGATGTTGTGAGGATGATAATTGAAACTTGTTGAAATGTCACTTTTTTTATGTTGGTAATCTTTCCAAGTGATAACAGTGAAGTCTGTTTTCAAAATCAGTGGTTTGATATAACGACTTATCTGACACCCCAAACTCCTCTATCCAGTTTCCTGTTTGCCTCCAAACAATGTAGTGTTGGAAAAATGAGAAATTCAATGTATTCCTTGATGCATTTGAACTGCAATTTGTTGGTGACCGAGTTGGCCTCTTGCTATCATCAGCACCTTACTGTCTTACTCTGCTTGTCACCACTCCCAGTGAATTAGTGCTAGACTAGTTAATGCTAACAAAACCAGACAATGCATTCAGCCTCATTAGCAGTGTGTTTACACAAGTTTAACAGCATTAATAGTGGCAGCTGTGCGGTGCTTGGGTATGTGTCTGACCTTGACAACCAGAGCGGCAGCAACAGTCTGTTGAATTAAGCTGATAAAGAACTGCAATAACTAGTCACTGCAGGGCACCTGACTGACTGCCCAGTGTGGAGTACATTAGACGTGTTGCTGCAGTGTCTCTGGCAGCTATAGTCTTCCTGGCAGTGATGTCCAAGCACATAGACACGCTGTTGAAAGGCAAGAAGGGAGAAGATGACAAGGTAAGAAAGGAGGGAACAGGGATGGGAGGGATGAACAGTGTGTGTGGCGTGAGTTCAGGGATTAGGCTGGGCTCATCACTCCCGCTCTCTCCCTACAACTACCTCTCCCTCAATTGGGGGATTAAGACTTATGTTTTGGGTCCAGGTTCAATGTTGTATCTGTCGAACAGCTAAATAGCGTCAGACTGTCTGTAGCCCACTTAGATCATAGTTAAGCCCAGTTTCTCCTGTGGCCAACCAGATGAATGTACACCTTCCTGACCTTCTTAAAGCATTGCTGTTGGAAAGTTTCAATGGAAGTGGTGGGAAAAAGTCATACTTGAGTTAAAGTAAAGATACCCTTTTTAATAGAAAATTACTAGAGTGAAAGTCACCCAGTAAAATACTACTTGAGCAAAAGTCTAAAAGTATTTGTTTTTAAATATACTTAAGTATTGGAAGTAAGTGTAATTGCTAAACTATAGTTAGGTATCAAAATAAAAAGTAGTAATAATTTCACAATCCTTATATTAAGCATGCATCATAAGTGGAAAATGTCTGTATTTTGTAAGTTACATATATTGAAAACTTGATTGCTGACAAGTAAAACATTTTGGGACTATGTCAACAATGGACTAATGAAACAAATTCCAGAACATTGTTTTGGGATAGAATTGTCCTTTAAGTACTTTACACTACTGTTTAATGTTTTTTGTTTCTTTGTATGAATGAGGGAGTAAATTGAGGGAGCGTGCCAGTGGGAGACGAGCTAGGTCTTTTGTTGGTTTGTGACATTGCCAACCTTCAATTCTAGACTTCAAGCAGTTCTGTAAATTGTATTGCTCACACTTCACTGGACTATACACTGTATGCAGTCTCTGATCAGGTTAGTGTAACAATGATTTCCCCCCCCCCCCCCCCCCCCCCCCCCCCCCGTCTCGATCTCTCCTCTGAGTGACAGTCAGTTTGAATGTATTATGGAGCCTCCCTGCAGCCATGCTGCTCTATGGCCATCTGTTGAGGCCTCTGTGCCAGGCGCTGTGTGCCAGAATGTGTCCCCCATCAAACTAATCTTCTACCCCAGCTGACAGGCCTTCCTCCTCCCACAAACCCCTCATTGTCTAGCACACCTCTAACCTAGGGATGGGCATTTTGAAATTATTTCAATATTCAAGTTCTGATATTGTTTTGGATATCCGGATTATCGAAATACATTTATTTAAAAAAATGTAAAACAAAATTCTACTTCATTTTGTTTCAGCAGGAGGGGTGAAAGGAGCAGGGGGCGATGTGACAGTCTGGCATGGGGGGGAGGAAGAAAGTAGCCAAAATGACCTGCTCTAGTTAGACAAATTTGTTGCTGCCATATGTTAGCTATCATACCATCTGGTAGTACCTGTCTTGACTGCATCAAATCATTGTGAAGCTAGCTAGCTAAAGTAGCAAGGCTAATTGAGGCTATTTTGCTATGCTTCCCTGTCCAATGTCTAAAACGACTCCATTCATGGTTGATCATTGTAGCCTACTCCTTCTCAGTTAGCAAATTCTGGCGTTTTAATTCCATTTGGCATTGATAAGAAATCTTCCAATTCACCAGTGGTGTGAAGTACTTAAGTAATTTTGAGGTATCTGGACTTCACAATTTTTTTTTTTGAATTTTTTGACAACTTTTACTCCACTACATTCCTAAAGAAAATAATGTACTTTTTACTCCATACATTTTCTCTGACACCCGAAAGTACTTACATTTCGATTGCTTAGCAGGACAGGAAAATTGTCAAATTCTCACACTTATCAAGGGAACATCCCTACCGCCTCTGACCTGGCGGACTCACTAAACACAAATGTTTTGTTTGTAAATTATGTCTGAGTGTTATCGTGTAGTTATATTCGTAAATATAAAAACAAGAATGGTGCCATCTGGTTTGCTTAATATAAGTAATGTGTAAGGATTTTATACTGTAGGTTCTTAAACATATTTTAGAAATGACATTTACTTTTAAGTATATTTAAAACCAATAACTTTTAGACTTACTCAAGTACTATTTTACTGGGTGACTCACATTTACTTGAGTGATTTTTCTATTAGGGTATCTTTAAGTATAACTGTTGGGTACTTTTTCCACCACTGCACTTCACTTGCTACACATGGAACCTCTGACTATAGCACCACTTTGATTGACGACAATAACAACAAGCTACACGTGTGTAGGCAACCGGTGCATCTTTTTTTATGTGGCGCACTCCTAACTGTCATAAAACTGTTTTATAAAAATGTTAAGTGTAATGGTCTATCCTTGTAGGCTATGTAGCAATGTCACATAGATCATTTTATTTCATTTTAGACAAAGCTAAGTATACTCTCCCAAGTAATCTAATACTAACGTCTGTTCAGATATTCAAATAACCTTGTCCATCCCTAATCCAAACCATCACTTGCTCTGGTCCCCTAAGCCAAGGGGGCTAGCACTAGCAGTAGCCTCTCAAGAACGGTTAACCAGGACACCCCTCTTTTTTTTCTCCATCTCTCCTCTCGCTCTGAGTGGTCCCCTTAAGCGCACAGTAGCCCCTCTGTGCTTTGTTTAGTAACTGCGTGTTTTGGTAGAGGGGGAGGTTGGTAGGTTGTGGTAGCTCCAGAGTTTCACTAACTAAATGAAGTCTTTATGCTTTTGTGGGATTGCTGGCCAATTTTGCCAGGCCTGCCTCGGATATCCGATAAATGTGAGGATTATATTTCTCCTTCCCTGTGTTTACGATAAGATGTGTGTATTCTAGGAAGAAATGTCATGTAAATACCAGAGTGAGTGAATTTATATCACTGTGTATATACAGCCAGAGGGTGAAGTAAAAATGTGTGTTGGTCTGTATGAGCCTGTGTTTGTGGGATTATTTTGCGATTGAGTGACTGTCTGTGTGTGTGTGTGCAGTACCAGTCAAAAGTTTGGACACACGTTCTCATTCAAGGGGTTTTCTTTATTTTTTACTTTTTTCTACATTGTAGAACAATCGTGAAGATATCAAAACTATGAAATAACACATGGAATCATGTAGTAACCAAAAAAGTGTTAAACAAATCAAAATATATTTGAGGTTCTTCAAAGTAGCCACCCTTTGCCTTGATGACAGCTTTATACACTCTTGGCATTGTCTCAACCAGCTTCATGAGGTAGTCACCTGGAATGCATTTCAATTAACAGGTGTGCCTTGTTAAAAGTTAATTTGTGGAATTTCTTTCCTCAATGCGTTTGAGCCAATCCGTTGTTGTGACGGTCCATGCGGTCCACCACAGGAAAGGAAGGAAGACCGCAGAGGCTATGTTCATTGCCTCAAATTGCAGCCCAAATAAATGCTTCAGACACATCTCAACTGTTCTCGTGAATCAGGCCTTCATGGTCAAATTGCTGCAAAGAAACCACTACTAAAAGACACCAATAAGAAGAAGAGACTTGCTTGGGCCAAGAAACACGAGCAATGGACATTAGACTGGTGGAATCTGTCCGTTGGTCTGATGAGTCCAAATTTTTGATTTTTGGTTCCAGCTGCCGTGTCTTTGTGTGAACGGATGATCTCTGCATGTGTTGTTCCCACCGTAAAGCATGGAGGAGGTGTGATGGTGTGGGGGTGCTTTCATAGTGACACTGTCACACTTAAACCGCATGGCTACCACAGCATTCTGCAGCAATACGCCATCTCTTAGTGGGTCTATCATTTGTTTTTCAACAGGACAATGACCCTAAACACACCACCAGGCTGTGTAAGGGCTATTTAACCAAGAAGGAGAGTGATGGAGTGCTGAATCAGATGACCTGACCTCAACCCAATTGAGATTGTTTCGGATGAGTTGGACCGCAGAGAAGAAAAAGCAGCCAACAAGTGCTCAGCATATTTGGGAACTCCTTCAAGACAATTGGAAAAGCATTCCAGGTGAAGCTGGTTGAGAAAATGCGAAGTGTGCAAAGCTGTCATCAAGGAAAAGGTTGGCTGCTTTAAAGAATCTAAAATCTATTTAGATTTGTTTAACTTTTCTTTTTTATTTTGGTTACTACATGATTCCATATGTGTTAATTCATAGTGTTGATGTCTTCACGATTGTTCTACAATGTAGAAAGTAGTCTAAATAAATAAATAAACCCTTAAATGAGTAGGGATGTCCTAACTTTTGACTACTACTGAACATACAGATGTACATTTGCCCCTGCTCAGTGTAGCATACCATTGTCTCTTTCTGTGGGTTATTGAGGGGGAAGTGGGGCGAGAGAGAGGCTGGGATAGTACCAGATAATCTGTATAAATGAACCATAACAGCTCATGCGTGTTACTGCAAGCTGGATTAGTCAGTTATGTAATTAGTTGAACTGAAATGGAACAGCAGGGTTGTGAGTGAACAGGGGTTCCAGAGCTTTTAACTTCCTCCATCTTTTTCACCTGCTGTGGTCTACACATGTATAATATGTCTGCCAATCCTGGGCCACAGGGAGAGTGGGTGGTGATCTCCGAATGAGGAGCTATTGGCCAATGTTTCTGTGTTCTTGTGTTGTGAGGAATGCTATGGTAGTCCATTGTTTGGTGCTCTTGCTCCTACCCTCCGTCGAGTCTGGAGATATGTGACAGGTTTATCTGAACTAGTCGGCTAGAGAAATGTGATATTTTACACTTATTTCCCTCATTTATTAATTACAATCGGTAGCGCTAGTCTTCAGTGGGTCTGTATGGGCCAGTCAAAATATAGCTTGTTCTCACTGTTCAGAACTGTTGATTCAATGCAGATCTTATGTAATGACAAGACTGGCTTAAAACACACTGTTATTTGTATCAGAGGTCACAATATGCTTGTAATGTTTTGGATTCAGAGCGTTCCCTTATCCTCTAGCGTTACTAACTATGCCTTTATCAGTGACGGGCCAAGCCTATGTAGTGTACACAACCACGTTGAGGAAAGTGTTGAGACCTAGTTCTGACTATCTGCTTCTCTCCCTTCCTCCCTCCATTCACTTGGACTTGATCTACCTGTTAGCCTAGTTGCCTGAGTGCCAGGACGCTTGCGCTGTGTTGCTGGTGACGACATGTCTCTTTCCTCCATTGTCATTATCGACAACAAAACATGTAGAGAGGATGCCCTGATGCATGTAGTGTTTTGGTAGCATGTAGGGTTTCAACTGATAGGAATGCTCATTTTGACAGGTATTGTAATCCCTCTAATGCAGGGATCCGGCAATTACGTTTGGAATGCTGTAAGCATGTCATATGTTTTAAAATGAATGGACACACCAAAGTAAATGGAACAGAAGCCTATGGGCTTGTTCAGTATTCTTTACTCACAGTAGCCTGATGAAGGAAAAACAGAGGGGTTATTGAACCCTTATTACATGAGCCTCTGCATGTAAACATACACAATCATTTTTCTGATTCTGTCACAGTGCAATCTGCTGTATTCTCAGCATCTCTAGTACAACTCCTCTCTGGCCTTGTATTTCAAAACACAGTATGGCTTATCAGTAGCCTTTGTTGTGTTTAAAAGACTACTCCCTCCGTGCTGTTGAAAGACTACTCCCTCCCTCTGTGCTGTTGAAACAAGGGTTGCCTTGTCAACTGCTACCACTCCACCTGATAGTATGGGTGTGTGGAGACTTGCTGATCACACGTCTAGTGAACACAACCTATCACTCCCTCTCTCCTGGGTCATCTGACTATACTGTACATGAATATACTGTACACAAACATGGGACATAAAGATTGGCATGGTGGTGTGGCCCTAAAATAAAACCAAGTAAAGAGATGATCAGTATGGCTTTTGTTTGTATAAGGTGCCAGTTCATTAAAGTGTCTTGTTTTGACATTTGATTTTGTTTATAGAAATGGTGCTCTTTTTTATTAATTCCAAATTTCACATTTTGGATTGTCTTGTACTCAAGTTGAATCTAGCTCCCATTAAAATGTTTTTGTTTTGTCACTGAGTGGTAGGTCGGTAGCCATAGTGACTTATGACCTGAACCTGTTCTCTCTACTCTCTCCTCCAGCTCAGCAGCATCAGCAAAGCCATCAACTCCAACGAGGCGCCTGTGAAAGAGAAACATGCACGCCGTATCCTTCAATATAACCCCAAACTGGAAACAGCAAACCTTTTTGCTATTATTTGCTCCAAACTTTGTACGCCTGATAACCCACTGTCTTCCAACTGGGCTGTTTTTAACCACTCGAGTTGTTGAATTAATGTACTGTAGAAGGTAATTGCTTTTTAGAGTTGACATTTGCCATCATGTAGTCTATACAGCCACCTAGTATATTTTACTGTTGCAGGCATCGATGGAAACATTGCTTATTTTAATCTCCTTAGATTGAAAATACTGTGATTTTTATCACCATACATGAGCAAGAGAAAATGAAAGAATATATATGTGAGGGAACAAGAGTATTATTTTGGCTTTGTGTTTTGCTTCTTGGCTCTTCCTTGACGGCCCTACAGGGATCATTCTGGGGACCCACAGAGAGAAGGGAGCCTTTACCTTCTGGTCCTATGCCTTGGGCCTCCCTTTGTCCAGCAACTCCATCCTCAGCTGGAAGTTCTGCCACGTGGTGCACAAAGTGTTGCGGGATGGCCACCATAACGTAAGACCTGCTCTCTGCTCTATACACTCTAGTACAACTGCGGTTCTGTTTTTTTATATATATATATATATATATATATATGTATATATGTATATATATATATATATATGTATGTATATATGTATATATGTATGTATGTATGTGTGTGTGGGTTAAAGAAAAATGTAGAGACTAGGAAAATACACATGCAGGTTTTAGGTGGAAAATTTGGCACAGATCTTAGATGAAAATACTGCATAATTGGTAGCCTATAGTATATTTAAAAAACCATGCAATATTTCTTTGAGCATAGCTCACAAACTCACTCATCGCTGCAACTCCCTAACGGGTTCGGGAGAGGCCAAGGTGGAGTCATGCGTCCTCCGAAACATGACCTGCCAAACCTCGCTCCTTAACACCCGCTAGCTTAACCCAGAAGCCAGCCGCATCAATGTGTCAGAGGAAACACCATTCAACTGGGGTCAGCCTGCAGGTACCTGGCCCGCCAAAAGGACTCGCTAGAGTGCGATGAGCCAAGTAAAGCCCCACCGGCCAAACCCTCCTCTAACCCGGACGATACTGGGCCAATTGTGCACCGTCCTATGGGGCTGGGTTGGGGCACAGCCTGGGAATGAACCCGGGTGTGTAGTAACGCTTCTAGCACTGCAATGCGGTGCCTTAGACCGCTGCACCACTTGGGAGACCCAAGCATGGAGGTTTTTATGCAGACCTCAGGCCGTAATTAGTCCAAATTAGCTTAATGGTGAAATGTTAATTGTATAATTGAACATTATTGAGTGACTGTTTCAATATTATTATTGAATTAACCTTATCTATCCCCTTTTTGCCTTTCAGAGCCTTCAGGACTGCATGAGACATCACAGTAACATAGTTGAAACAGGGCAACTATGGGTGAGTCTGGAGATTGTGCTGTGTTTTTTTGTGGGGTGGTTGAATAAGTTTTGGGCGAACAAATTTAATTTCAGATGGCTTGAAATGTGGGAAAATCCCTTTAATGATTTAGTTTAGGCAAAAATGCAGGACATGTTTTGAAATTCTTTTTTCCAAACATCTTCCTGCTCATACCGTAATTGTGCTTCCTGTGCAGGCAGAGTTAATCTGTCTGCTGCAGATT
This sequence comes from Oncorhynchus mykiss, assembly GCF_013265735.2. Taxonomy (NCBI): domain Eukaryota; kingdom Metazoa; phylum Chordata; class Actinopteri; order Salmoniformes; family Salmonidae; genus Oncorhynchus; species Oncorhynchus mykiss. The sequence goes on from NC_048575.1 coordinate 58,661,431, forward strand.
AGAGGAAAGGCTAGAATGGGAGATGTTTCTTGCTGTGTTGAAGAAAAGCACAGCTCAATGCTTGTTGCTCGCTCACTTTTGTTTCCAGGGCAACCTTCATGACAGATATGGCCAGCTGGTGGCTCTGTACGCTAAGCTCCTCTGCACAAAGATGGAGTTCCACGTGAAGGTAAGCCTACCCTCTTTAGCCCTCAAACTGAACTCTGGACCTCAAAGCCAGTTCCACTGTGTTTTTTCATTGTTCCCTCAAATCAGGGACTGATTTAGAACTGGGACACCAGGTGGGTGCAATGAATTATCAGATCAAACCGAAAACCAGCAGGCTCCTGTCCTCGTTGAGTAATAGTTAAATACCCCTGCTCTATAGCACGTGTCAAATGTATTAAAAAAATGTATATTAAAATTCCGGGAAACAACAATCTCAATCCACTTTGGAATGACTAAAACCAAATCAAAACGGTCTATAGATGATAATGGACCTTTATTGTCTCTTCACTCTGTCCAACTTGCTAAAAGTAATCAAAAAGAAAGCTAGACAGTCAGGTAGCACTGCGCCTGGCCCGCCACGGGAGTCGCTGGTGCGTGATGAGACAAGGATTTCCCTACCGGCCAAACCCTCCCTAACCCGGACGCTAGGCCAATTGTGCGTCACCCCACGGACCTCCCGGTCGCGGCCAGTTACGACAGAGCTTGGGCGTGAACCCAGAGTCTCTGGTGGCGCAGCTGGCGCTGCAGTACTGCACCCTTAACCACTGCGCCACCCGGGAGGCCCACATTGTAGGATTTGTATTGAATTAATTTACAAATGATGGTGGAAAATAAGTATTTGGTCACCTACAAACAAGCAAGATTTCTGGCTCTCACAGACATGTAACTTCTTCTTTAAGAGGCTCCTCTGTCGTCCTCACTCGTTACCTGTATTAATGGCACCTGTTTGAACTTGTTATCAGTATAAAAGACACCTGTCCACAACCTCCAAACTGTCACACTCCAAACTCCACTATGGCCAAGACCAAAGAGCTGTCAAAGGACACCAGAAACAAAATTGTAGACCTGAACCAGGCTGGGAAGACTGAATCTGCAATAGGTAAGCAGCTTGGTTTGAAGAAATCAACTGTGGGAGCAACTATTAGGAAATGGGAGACATACAAGACCACTGATAATCTCCCTCGATCTGGGGCTCCACGCAAGATTTCACCTCGTTGGGGTCAAAATGATCACAAGAACGGTGAGCAAAAATCCCAGAACCACACGGGGGGACCTAGTGAATGACCTGCAGAGAGCTGGGACCAAAGTAACAAAGCCTACCATCAGAAACACACTACGCCGCCAGGGACTCAAATCCTGCAGTTCCAGACGTGTCCCCCTGCTTAAGCCAGTACATGTCCAGGCCCGTCTGAAGTTTGCTAGAGAGCATTTGGATGATCCAGAAGAAGTTTGGGAGAATGTCAGATGAAACCAAAATATAACTTTTTGGTAAACTCAACTCGTCGTGTTTGGAGGACAAAGAATGCTGAGTTGCATCCAAAGAACACCATGCCTACTGTGAAGCATGGGGGTGGAAACATCATGCTTTGGGGCTGTTTTTCTGCAAAGGGACCAGGATGACTGATCCGTGTAAAGGAAAGAATGAATGGGGCCATGTATCGTGAGATTTTGAGTGAAAACCTCCTTCCATCAGCAAGGGCATTGAAGATGAAACGTGGCTGGGTCTTTCAGCATGACAATGATCCCAAACACACCGCCCGGGCAACGAAGGAGTGGCTTCGTAAGAAGCATTTCAAGGTCCTGGAGTGGCCTAGCCAGTCTCCAGAACTCAACCCCATAGAAAATCTTTGGAGGGAGTTGAAAGTCCGTGTTGCCCAGCAACAGCCCCAAAACATCACTGCTCTAGAGGAGATCTGCATGGAGGAATGTGCCAAAATACCAGCAACAGTGTGTGAGAACCTTGTGAAGACTTTGTGAAGACGTTTGACCTGTCATTGCCAACAAAGGGTATATAACATATATAGTATTGAGAAACTTTTGTTATTGACCAAATACTTATTTTCCACCATAATTTGCAAATTAATTAATTTCTAAATCCTACAATGTGATTTTCTGGATTTTTTTCTCATTTTGTCTGTCATAGTTGAAGTGTACCTATGATAAATTACAGGCCTCATCTTTTTAAGTGGGAGAACTTGCACAATTGGTGGCTGACTAAATACTTTTTTGCCCCACTGTACATGTGAGGTCATTAGATATTTCTAATGTTGTACCATCCTTGAGAAATGATGTACAAGAATTGTTGGATCATTTTTGCAATCCTTTTGTCTTCTGTGCAGCATTCTGAAATCCGAGCCAACCTAGAGGTAACAGATGAGGTTCTGGAGCGCGTTGCAGGAACAGACATCAATAATGTGTGAGTGTGTTCTCTACTCCTCTACTCCTCCCTCTCCAGTCTCCACACATCCCTGGCACTCTCACGTGCACTCCCTCTCCTGTTAAGGAGTTATCAGAATATTATACAGGGACATCAAACAAATGTGTATACATTTAATTGGCATAGATCAAGTGAAGTAAATTCTTGATATAAAATATAAACTTAACATTCTTTCTGATTCAAAGAAGGCCAACATACCATTTTGTTGCCATTTTAAGTAGAGATGGACAACTGTGGAGACAAGGGAGAGAACCTGCTGCTCTTTTCTTAGGGAAGCCATTAGCCTTGTGTTACTAAGGGGGTATTGACTTCACTCCTGCAGGTTCCAGCTCACTGTGGAAGTGTTTGATTACCTGGATACAGAGCTGAGGCTAGCCGAGACAGGTGAGAATCCTCCGCTTCGCCCCTACCTACCTACCCCCACCTCTCAAAGGATGGGTAACCTGAGGTACAGGGCTGTGGTCGGCTTCCATTAACTGTTTGTGTGCCTGAAATGGAATAGGGACAGGATAGTGGCTTGTGAGCACACACTTGTAATGCTGTTGAGGGAGTGAGTTAATCCCCCCAAAAGTTAAGGGAAACGCATTTCTAAACCACTTTGTTTGTTTAGTATGATTAGGCCCCTCATGTAATTTCACAAACCCTATAAATAGGTTATAAATGTTTGCTATTAGAGGACATTAATTGTTTTTCTTCTGATTGGCTGTAATTGCATCATGCACCTCCCTGCCCTGCAGGATGTTGTCACAGCCTGTGATCCTGAACAACTATAAACAAACCCTACAACTGTAAACAACCCTGCCTGCCTCCGTGACTAACTGGGCATCTTGTACTCAGGAAACATGGGAGCTCCTAACTGCCTTGTGCTTTCACACATCTACCCACCCAACTGCTAGATCTGCTGATAACTGTTTTCCACCCACAGAGTGGGTGATTCATAAATGTGTGAGCCATTGTCAAAGTGCTGTATTTCTGAACTAGTGACAGCGATACCAAATCCTCCCCATTTTTAAGATTGTTTGTTTATTGTGGTGTTTGTTATGTGTTATACATTGGCGTGTGATCTGCAGTGATCCGGCAGCTCAACACGTCCATTGCCATCTCTACGCTGACGTCAGGCCAGTGTCGCCTGTCCCCCCTCATCCAGGTCATTCAGGACTGCAGTCACCTCTACCACTTCACCGTCAAGCTGCTCTTCAAGCTGCACGCTTGTACGTTGGCATCTTTAATCTCAACTGCATGACATATTTTTCAACATGTACTGTAACATCAAATTGTATTTGCGCCGAATACAACAGGTGTGGACCTGACAGTGAAATGCTTACTTACAAGCCCCTAACCAACAATGCAGTTGAAAAATAAAATACAGATAAGAATAAAAGATAAAAGTAGCAAGTAATTAAAGAGCAGCAGTGAAATAACAATGGTGAGACTATATACAGGGGGGTACCGATAGAGTCAATGTGGGGGGGCACCGGTTATGAGGTAGTATGTACATGTAGGTAGAGTTATTATAGTGACTGCATAGATGACAACAGAGTAGCAGTGGTATAAAAAGGGGGGGGGGTGCACTGCAAATAGTCTGGGTATGCATTTGACTAGATGCTCAGGAGTCTTATGGCTTGGGGGTAGAAGCTGTTTAGAAGCCTCTTGGACCTAGACTTCCTGGTACTGCTTGCCGTGCGGTAGCAGAGAGAACAGTCTATGACTAGGGTGGCTGGAGTCTTTGACAATTTTTAGGGCCTTCCTCTGACACTGCCTGGTATAGAGGTCCTGGATGGCAGGAATCTTGGCCCCAGTGATGTACTGGGCCATTCACACTACCCTCTGTAGTGCCTTGCGGTCGGATGCTGAGCAGTTGCTATACCAGGCAGTGTTGCAACCAGTCAGGATGCTCTCAATGGTGCAGCTGTAGAACCTTTTGAGAATCTGAGGACCCATGCCAAATCTTTTCAGTCTCCTGAGGGGGAATATATTTTGTCTTGCCCTCTTCACAACTGTCTTGGTGTGCTTAGACCATGTTAGTTTGTTGATGTGGACACCAAGGAACTTGAAGCTCTCAACCTGCTCCACTGCAGCCCTGTTGATGAGAATGGGGGCATGCTCGGTCCTCTTTTTCATGTAGTCCACAATCATCTCCTTTTGTCTTGATCACGTTGAGAGAGAGAGAGGTTGTTGTCCTGGCACCACACGGCCAGGTCTCTGACCTTCCTATAGGCTGTCTCGTCGGTGATCAGGCCTACCATTGTTGTGTCATTGGCAAATTTAATGATGGTGTTGGAGTTGTGCCTGGCCATGCAGTCATGAGTGAACAGGGAGTACAGGAGGGTACTGAGCAAGCACCCCTGAGGGGCACCTGTGTTGAGGAATAGCGTGGCGGATTTGTTGTTACCTACCCTTACCACCTGGGGCCGGCCCATCAGGAAGTCCAGCATCCAGTTGCAGAGGGAGGTGTTTAGTCCCAGGAACCTTAGCTTATTTGAGGGCATTATGGTGTTGAATGCTGGGCTGTAGTCAATGAATAGCATTCTCACATAGGTGTTCCTTTTGTTCAGGTGGGAAAGGTCAGTGTGGATGCAATCTCTATTGCACTCATCTGTGGATCTGTTGGGGCAGTATGCAAATTGGAGTGGGTTTCTGTGATGGTGGTTGTTGTGAGCCATGACCAGCCTTTCAAAGCACTTCATGGCTACAGACGAGTGCCACGGGTTGGTAGTCTTTAGGCAGGTTACCTTAGCGTTCTTGGGCACAGGGACTATGGTGGTCTGCTTAGAACATGTTGGTATTACAGACTCAGACAGGGAGTGGTTGAAAATGTCAGTAAAGACGCTTGCCAGTTGGTCAGCGCATGCTCGCAGTACACGTCCTGGTAATCCGTCTGGCCCTGCGGCCTTGTGAATGTTGACCTGTTTAAAGGTCTTACTCACATCGGCTGCGGAAGTCGTGATCTCATTCTTCCGGAACAGCTGGTGCTCTCATGCATGTTTCAGTGTTATTTGCCTCGAAGTGAGCATATAGCTCTCGGCTGTGCTTCCCTTTGTAGTCTGTAATAGTTTGCAAGCCCTGCCACATCCAACGAGCGTCAGAGCCGGTGTAGTACGATTCGATCTTAGTACTGTATTGGCGCTTTGCCCGTTTGAAGGTTCGTCGGAGGGCATAGCGGGATTTCTTAAAAGCTTCCGGGTTAGAGTCCCGCTCCTTGACAGCGGCAGCTCTAACCTTTAGCTCAGTGCGGATGCTGCCTGTAATCCATGGCTTCTGGTTGGGGTATGTACGTACAGTCACTGTGGGGACGACGTCATTGATGCACTTATTGATGAAGCCAATAACTGTAGTGTACTCCTCAATGCCATCGGAGGAATCCCGGAACATATTCCAGTCTGTGCTAGCAAAACAGTCCTGTAGCTTAGCATCTGCTTTCTCTGACCTTTTTTTATTTTTATTGATCTAGTCACTGGTGCTTCCTGCTTTAATATTTGCTTGTAAGCAGGAATCAGGAGAATAGCATTGTGGTCAGATTTGCCAAATGGAGGGCGAGGGAGAGCTTTGTATGCGTCTGTGTGTGGAGTATAGGTGGTCCAGAGTTCTTTTTCTTCTGGTTGCACATTTAACATGCTAATAGAAATTTGGTAAAACTGATTTAAGTTTCCCTGCATTAAAGTCCCCGGCTCCTAGGAGTGCCGCCTCTGGGTGAGTGTTTTCTTGTTTGCTTATGGTGGAATACAGCTCATTCAATTCTGTCTTAGTGCCAGCCTCTGACTGTGGTGGTATGTAAACAGTTACAAAGAATACAGATTATAAACTCTCTCGGTAGGTAGTGTGGTCTACAGCTTATCATGAGAGACTCTACCTCAGGCAAGCAATAGCTCGAGACATCCTTAGATATCGTGCACCAGCTGTTGTTTACAAAAATACATAGACTGCCACCCCTTGTCTAACCCGACGCCGCTTTTCTATCTTGCTGGTACATTGTATAACCAGCCAGCTGTATGTTGTCTATGTTGTCTTTCAGCCAAGACTCCGTGAAGCATAAGATTTACATTTAAGGTCCCTTTGGTAGTCTAATCAATGAAAGGAAAATAACTGGAGATCACAAATGTGATGCAAAGTATTATTAATAGTAGTTCCATGTGTCTACTTGCTCTAAACTACGCTTTGCTAACATGATTAGACTCAACTTGTTTCAAAGTATTTTTTTGTGACTTTGTCTATTGCATGTCCTGGATTTCAGGTCTCCCAGCAGACACCCTGCAAGGACATCGTGATCGTTTCCATGACCAGTTCCACAGGTAAGTCACCCAGGAGCTCGGGCTGCTAGTAAATGAGGGGGTAGGAACGTGAGGGAGGAAGGGAGCCTGCACAACAATCAGCCCAGAAAGAGAGCAGAGAGGGAGCTTGACTTGTTAGTGGATACCTTGGCATCAGTGGCGGTCGGTGCTGTTTATGAGCATGACCTTATTTCTATTACAACATATTGGATGACTGTCATTCATATTCCATTTACCCAGTTCAATGTAACATCAATAGGTTTAGGCTACTACGTGATACTCACATTTTCCCTGTACCCATCATGAGGTTGCTACAACCTAGCCTATGAATAGTGACACATCAAATCAAATCAAATTTTATTTGTCACATACACATGGTTAGCAGATGTTAATGCGAGTGTAGCGAAATGCTTGTGCTTCTAGTTCCAACAATGCAGTAATAACAAGTAATCTAACTAACAATTCCAAAACTACTGTCTTGTACACAGTGTAAGGGGATAAAGAATATGTACATAAGGATATATGAATGAGTGATGGTACAGAGCAGCATAGGCAAGATACAGTAGATGGTATCGAGTACAGTATGTACAAATGAGATGAGTATGTAAACAAAGTGGCATAGTATAAAGTGGCTAGTGATACATGTATTACATAAGGATACCGTCGATGATATAGAGTACAGTATATACGTATGCATATGAGATGAATAATGTAGGGTAAGTAACATTTATATAAGGTAGCATTGTTTAAAGTGGCTAGTGATATATTTACATTTCCCATCAATTCCCATTATTAAAGTGGCTGGAGTTGAGTCAGTGTCAGTGTGTTGGCAGCAGCCACTCAGTGTTAGTGGTGGCTGTTTAACAGTCTGATGGCCTTGAGATAGAAGCTGTTTTTCAGTCTCTCGGTCCCAGCTTTGATGCACCTGTACTGACCTCGCCTTCTGGATGATAGCGGGGTGAACAGGCAGTGGCTCGGGTGGTTGATGTCCTTGATGATCTTTATGGCCTTCCTGTGACATCGGGTGGTGTAGGTGTCCTGGAGGGCAGGTAGTTTGCCCCCGGTGATGCGTTGTGCGGACCTCACTACCCTCTGGAGAGCCTTACGGTTGAGGGCGGTGCAGTTGCCATACCAGGCGGTGATACAGCCCGCCAGGATGCTCTCGATTGTGCATCTGTAGAAGTTTGTGAGTGCTTTTGGTGACAAGCTGAATTTCTTCAGCTTCCTGAGGTTGAAGAGGCGCTGCTGCGCCTTCTTCACGATGCTGTCTGTGTGAGTGGACCAATTCAGTTTGTCTGTGATGTGTATGCCGAGGAACTTAACTTGCTACCCTCTCCACTACTGTTCCATCGATGTGGATAGGGGGGTGTTCCCTCTGCTGTTTCCTGAAGTCCACAATCATCTCCTTAGTTTTGTTGACGTTGAGTGTGAGGTTATTTTCCTGACACCACACTCCGAGGGCCCTCACCTCCTCCCTGTAGGCCGTCTCGTCGTTGTTGGTAATCAAGCCTACCACTGTTGTGTCGTCCGCAAACTTGATGATTGAGTTGGAGGCGTGCGTGGCCACGCAGTCGTGGGTGAACAGGGAGTACAGGAGAGGGCTCAGAACGCACCCTTGTGGGGCCCCAGTGTTGAGGATCAGCGGGGAGGAGATGTTGTTGCCTACCCTCACCACCTGGGGGCGGCCCGTCAGGAAGTCTAGTACCCAGTTGCACAGGGCGGGGTCGAGACCCAGGGTCTCGAGCTTGATGACGAGCTTGGAGGGTACTATGGTGTTGAATGCCGAGCTGTAGTCGATGAACAGCATTCTCACATAGGTATTCCTCTTGTCCAGATGGGTTAGGGCAGTGTGCAGTGTGGTTGAGATTGCATCGTCTGTGGACCTATTTGGGCGGTAAGCAAATTGGAGTGGGTCTAGGGTGTCAGGTAGGGTGGAGGTGATATGGTCCTTGACTAGTCTCTCAAAGCACTTCATGATGACGGATGTGAGTGCTACGGGGCGGTAGTCGTTTAGCTCAGTTACCTTAGCTTTCTTGGGAACAGGAACAATGGTGGCCCTCTTGAAGCATGTGGGAACAGCAGACTGGTATAGGGATTGATTGAATATGTCCGTAAACACACCGGCCAGCTGGTCTGTGCCTGGTCTGCGCATGCTCTGAGGGCGCGGCTGGGGATGCCGTCTGGGCCTGCAGCCTTGCGAGGGGTAACACGTTTAAATGTCTTACTCACCTCGGCTGCAGTGAAGGAAAGACCGCATGTTTTCGTTGCAGGCCCTGTCAGTGGCACTGTATTGTCCTCAAAGCGGGCAAAAAAGTTATTTAGTCTGCCTGGGAGCAAGACATCCTGGTCCGTGACTGGGCTGGATTTCTTCCTGTAGTCCGTGATTGACTGTAGACCCTGCCACATGCCTCTTGTGTCTGAGCCGTTGAATTGAGTTTCTACTTTGTCTCTGTACTGGCGCTTAGCTTGTTTGATAGCCTTGCGGAGGGAATAGCTGCACTGTTTTTATTCGGTCATGTTACCAGACACCTTGCCCTGATTAAAAGCAGTGGTTCGCGCTTTCAGTTTCACACGAATGCTGCCATCAATCCACGGTTTCTGGTTAGGGAATGTTTTAATCGTTGCTATGGGAACGACATCTTCAACGCACGTTCTAATGAACTCGCACACCGAATCAGCGTATTCGTCAATGTTGTTATCTGACGCAATACGAAACATCTCCCTGTCCACGTGATGGAAGCAGTCTTGGAGTGTGGAGTCAGCTTGGTCGGACCAGCGTTGGACAGACCTCAGCGTGGGAGCCTCTTGTTTTAGTTTCTGTCTGTAGGCAGGGATCAACAAAATGGAGTCGTGGTCAGCTTTTCCGAAAGGGGGGCGGGGCAGGGCCTTATATGCGTCGCGGAAGTTAGAGTAACAATGATCCAAGGTCTTTCCTCCCCTGGTTGCGCAATCGATATGTCTTGCAATCGATATGTCTTGAGTCTTGTTTTCAGATTAGCCTTGTTAAAATCCCCAGCTACAATGAATGCAGCCTCCGGATAAATCGTTTCCAGTTTGCAGAGAGTTAAATAAAGTTCGTTCAGAGCCATCGATGTGTCTGCTTGGGGGGGGATATATACGGCTGTGATTATAATCGAAGAGAATTCTCTTGGTAGATAATGCGGTCTACATTTGATTGTGAGGAATTCTAAATCAGGTGAACAGAAGGATTTGAGTTCCTGTATGTTTCTTTCATCACACCATGTCACGTTGGCCATAAGGCATACGCCCCCGCCCCTCTTCTTACCAGAAAGATGTTTGTTTCTGTCAGCGCGATGTGTGGAGAAATCCGTTGGCTGCACACATTCAATACCACCTTGAACACTCTTGCCTGCATCTAGCTGATCTAGGGTGTAGTCATTTGTCCAACAGTCCAAACAAGAGTTTTTATACTGGACAATTTCAGGTGTGTTTATCCCCGTTTCGTTCCATTTGCTTCCATTTTAAGAAACATTTTTCAATAGAATCGGTGGAGTGAATACGCCCCTGATCAGCTAGGTAACATGGCACCGCTCTGAGTAGGCAAAACTTTCTAGCTGCATTTGCTAGCTAAGTAAGTGAAACTTGGTTCTATTTGTTTTATTTCATTCTGTCCTATACACATCCCCCTCTATTTTAGGGATGCAATAATACAACACAGTTTAGAAAATGTTATGTTCTTGTAGATTAGTGGTATCATTCAAATCGGGGATTGAAATATTTGCCTTACAGCCTCAAGACCTTCTTCAACAAAGCCAGAGACATGATGTACTTCAAGAGACTCATCCAGATCCCCAAGCTGCCAGAAGTAAGAGCATAGACTGACATAGTAGGGGAAAGATACTGTATTGGGACTCAACCACACTTCCTAGATTGTGGAGCCATCTGTGTTTTATAGTCCTGTCTTATTTATTTGTGTGTGTGTTCATCCCCAGTCCCCTCCTAATTTCCTGCATGCGGCTTCCCTGGCCAAGCATGCAAGGCCAGTGGTGGTCATCCCAGACGAGGATGAGCCCGAGCAGGTGGATGATGAAGATGACGACCCTGAACCGCTGATCAATGTCAGTGACGTCACCGTGCCCAGCATGGCGGTGCCACAGGTACGACTTATAGGGCACAGGGTCATGACCTCTGAGGGCAACGGCTATGGCCCATTGAATGTGTATGTCTTATTTTTTATATTTTTAAAGTAGCACTAATTTTGGCTGTAGATTGTATAAGCATTCATGCGTCTTCTCTGACTTTTCCTTTAGCAGTTCGACATATTTGATCAAACCTTTGGACCTGCCAATGGTGGTTTTGATGACAGGTTAGTCATTGGTATTTTAGCATTGGTGTGTTTGAAACGGAAGGATATGTAAACTGGTGATGTTTTTTGAACTGACATGTCTAGATATCTTCTTGTGAATTGAGTTAGTAGTGTGCCTGTGTGTGTGTCTATCTTAAAGGTTAGTGGCTGTATGTCTTCTGGTCCACAGGGATATCCAGATTGAGAACCTCAAGCGGGACTTGGAGCTATTGAGGACAGATCTGGAAAGGGTCAAAGGAGAGGTAAGTAGACATGAGTTTTAACTCCTTTAAACAGAATTTACAGATGTCATACCTAGCTAAAAACAAATGACTTGTACCTCAGATAATACTATTTAAGGGTTCATTATTCCTGTTAACAAAAGGGCTTTATACCTCATCCAATGTCACAAAGTGCTATACAGAAACCCAGCCTAAAACCCCAAACAGCAAGCAATGCAGGTGTAGAAGCACGGTGGCTAGGAAAAACTCCCTAGAAAGGCCAAAACCTAGGAAGAAACCTAGAGGAACCAGGCTCTGAGGGGTGGCCAGTCCTCTTCTGGCTGTGCCGGGTGGAGATTATAACAGTACATGGCTAAGATGTTCAAACGTTCATAGATTACCAGCAGGGTCAAATAATAATAGTCAGTGGTTGTAGAGGGTGCAACAGGTCAGCACTTCAGAAGTAAATGTCAGGTAGCTTTTCATAGCTGATCATTCAGAGTTAGAGACAGCAGGTGCGGTAGAGATCGTTGAAAACAGAAGGTCTGGGACAAGGTAGCACATCCGGTGAACAGGTCAGGGTTCCATAGCCGCAAGCAGGACAGTTGAAACTGGAGCAGCAGCACGACCAGGTGGACTGGGGACAAGCAAGGAGTCATCAGGCCAGATAGTTCTGAGGCATTGTCCTAGGGCTCAGGTCCTCTGAGAGAAGAGAGAAAAGAGAGAGTTAGAGGGAGCATACTTAAATTCACACAGGATAAGACCGGAGAAATACTCCAGATATAACAGACTGATCCTAGCCCCCGACACAAACTATTGCAGCATAAATACTGGATGCTGAGACAGGAGGGGTCGGGAGACACTGGCCCCGTCCGACGATACCCCTGGACAGGGCCAACCAGGCAGGATATAACCCCAGCCACTTTGCCAAAGCACAGCCCCCACACCACTAGAGGGATAACAACAGACCACCAACTTACTACCCTGAGACAAGGCTGAGTATAGCCCACGAAGATCTCCCCCATGGCACGGCACGAACCCGAGGGGGGTGCCAAACTGGACAGGAAGATCACATCAACCCACTCAAGTGACGCACCCCTCCTAGGGACGGCATGGAAGAGCAACCAGCACATTGTTTTCCCTAAACACCAAGCTACTTTTCCCCACTTCAAAAAATAACTACTACTTTTCATTTAAGTTTCTATTCACTAGTCAGAAAAGTCTGTCAAGCCCTCTCCTGCCAAAATGAACGCTATACATCTTCTAGCTATCTATTGATAGGACAGGCACCTGTCAGTCACAAAGCGATCAATGACCGGGAAACACTGCTGGTTTACAGTCTGCTGTCTGTCCCACCTTCCTGTACCTTTATGATTGGTGTGCGCTGTGGTAGGTTGCAGTCAAAAAAAATTACATGGCTGGAGAGCACAAGAGAAATCTGCCCATCCCATTTAATGTAAGGGGTGAGTCGAAAATCCACATAGCCTAATTATTGTTTATTTATTTTCTTTTGTGTGTTTCCTATAGCCAGCCACGGAGTCATGGCGTGTAGGCTATTGACTGTCCTTTGGTTGACGACCGAACAGCAAGTGTTTCGTTTATAAAAGGTGTCAAAATGACTGCATAAAGTTGATCTCCCTAATTTGCGTACTGGTATACCTTTTGGCAATTATCTGCAGATAAATTATGAAAAGCCTGGGGACACCTGGCTGGCTACTTTTTCTATTTGGCTGGCTACTCCGTGTACTTAAGGGAAACACTGATAACCAAGTTTTGACAGTGGTAGACATGGTTGATTTGTAAAGGAGAGAGGAATTTAGGTCATGTGTTGGGTGGATGCAAAGATGAATCGTGACATGTGGAATGTGGCAGCTTGTCTCAGAATGGGAAATGATGTCTGTCTGGTCAGAGAAGACCAGAAGATGTGTCTGGGACACAGTGTGAAATGTACTGTTGACCCCAATTTCTGCAAATGGCTGGCTCCTAATGTGGCCTGTTTCTTAACTGTTGCTAAAAGTTTACGCCTGTGATATTGAATTGAGCCACCCTAACCTGAAATTGTATACATTTTGTAAAAAATAATTTGTACCACTCAACACTTGTTTCCCCCGTCTGAGGCCCTCATCCACTAGTGCCATGTCATGGTGTCCTGTGGTGGTAGTGATCATCTACCTAGGGGAGGTTTACTATGGTGACTGACTGACTACCTACCTCCTCCCTCCTGCAGGCCCAGCGCTACATCACTCAGCTTAAGTCCCAGATCAACAGTCTGGAGGCGGAGCTGGAGGAGCAGCGGGTACAGAAACAGCGTGCCTTGGTGGAGAACGAGCAGCTGCGCATGGAGCTGGAGGCCACACGCCGCCGCAATGCTGAGCATGAGAGTGTGCAGGCCACCTTCGGAGAGGCCGAGAGTAAGAGAAGCCACTCACTAAGTCTGGCATACATGTTCAATCACATTGTATTGAACACACACTGACGTCTCCCTCTTGTCTCTGACCCCCACTTTGCTACCCAGCAAGAGCCCAGGCCACAGAGCAGCGCTATAACAAGCTGAAGGAGAAGCACACTGAGCTAGTGTCTAGCCATGCGGAACTGCTCAGGAAGGTACACCTTTATGAGGAACCTCACTCACCTTTGTTTTCATTGTGGTTTTCTCCACATATGCTCATATCAAATCAAATGTATTTATATAGCCCTTCGTACATCAGCTGATATCTCAAAGTGCTGTACAGAAACCCAGCCTAAAACCCCAAACAGCAAGCAATGCCTGTGTAAAAGCACGGTGGCTAGGAACAACTCCCTAGAAAGGCCAAAACCTAGGAAGAAACCTAGAGAGGAACCAGGCTATGTGGGGTGGCCAGTCCTCTTCTGGCTGTGCCGGGTGGAGATTATAACAGAACATGGCCAAGATGTTCAAATGTTCATAAATGACCAGCATGGTCAAATAATAATAATCACAGGCAGAACAGTTGAAAATGGAGCAGCAGCACGGCCAGGTGGACTGGGGACAGCAAGGAGTCATCATGTCAGGTAGTCCTGAGGCATGGTCCTAGGGCTCAGGTCCTCCGAGAGAGAGAGAGAGAGAGAGAGAGAAAGAAAGAGAGAAAGAGCATACTTAAATTCACACAGGACACCGGATAGGACAGAAGAAGTACTCCAGATATAACAAACTGACCCTAGCCCCCCGACACATAAACTACTGCAGCATAAATACTGGAGGCTGAGACAGGAGGGGTCAGGAGACACTGTGGCCCCATCCGAGGACACCCTCGGACAGGGCCAAACAGGAAGGATATAACCCCACCCACTTTGCCAAAGCACAGCCCCCACACCACTAGAGGGATATCTTCAACCACCAACTTACCATCCTGAAACAAGGCCGAGTATAGCCCACAAAGATCTCCGCCACGGCACAACCCAAGGGGGAGCCAATCCATATAGACTCAGACTCAACTGAGCATTATTTTTCTGTATAGTGTGAAGAGAATGTTTAACAATGTATATGTGACATTGTGTTGGCAGAGTGCAGACACAGTGAAGATGCTGTCAGCCACCCAGCAGACTCAGGAGGAGGTGGAGAGGACTAAGCAGCAGTTGGCTTTTGAGGTGGATCGCATCAAACAGGATGCTGACATGAAGGTTAATGTTATTGAGTATTAGAATTGGTGATCCAGTACTGTATTAACCTTTTATCTAAATGACTGAATAATGTTATTGTTTTATCATTGCAGCTTGAGGAGCAGAAGTTTGAGATGGAGAAGCTTAAAAGAGAGTTTGAGGAGAAGAAGGCAGAAGTGGAACGTGTCAAAGGCACTCTGCAGAGCAACGAGAAGGTGTGTGGTGATGATGCAGTAAATACTGAATAAAGTGGGTTCCCTCCACTACACAGGGGACTCATGTGATTCACCATCATGCAAAACTAGATGCAAAAGAATCGCCCCACTTTCCAGACTTGCAAATCAGGATTGTCTGTGAAGGCTTTAGGAACCTGCACTGTGTGAGGAAGTGATCACATGAAAGTCTCACAAACATCAAAAAAGTATTTTCTGTACCCATTATTCTGTTATCTGCCTTCTTCCTGTCTCTTCTCTACCCTCTCTCTCTTCCTCCTCCCTCTCTCCCAGGTGGGGGAACAGCAGACCAGATCCATGTCCGCCCTGCAGGCGGAGAAGGAACGTCTGATGCACTCTGTGAGTGAGAAGGAGGCAGCACTGTCAGCCCTGCGCCATGCTGCACAGCTGCAGCAGTCATCCCTGCAGCAGGAGAGGGAGAGGAGCACCAGGGAGCTGGGAGAGCTGCAGGGCAGGCTGCAGGAGAAGGTCAGTCAGGACAGCACCGCACAGAGTTCAGTCAGCTGCTTTGTCTTGTCTGTCATTTGTTGATTGCAAAAAAGAAAATAGACAAAAGCTATACTGCTGTTCAAATCCCCTATTACTCAGACTGTGCATTGCAAAGTGACAGATTTTCTTTAATCATTGAACAATTTGGCTGTCTGCACAATATAAGATAAACCATTAGTATGTCTGTGCCCATCTATTTTTCCCTCTGACCGTATGTCTGACTGTCTCATTGCATCTGTGTAGTCTAGCCGTGAGGAGCAGCTGCAGCAGAAGCTGCTGGAGGAGCAGTTCTCTCTGCTGCAGGGAACGGTCTCTGAGGCTGAGAGCATCATCCAGGATGCTGTGGCCAAACTGGATGACCCCCTGCACATCCGCTGCACCAGCTCCCCAGGTTAAAATGAGTGAATGTACACATACACACAGAGAGATGCTGTTCATATCACTTAGAATATAAAGTGAAAGATGACTCATCCATGCATGTGTGTAAATTTATAAAAATAATGCTTTTCAAGCTTTTATCTTTCTCTCCACCACAACAGATTACCTTGTCAGTCGGGCTGATGCCACTTTAGGCTCCATTGACAAAGTGAAAAGGGGTCACTCAGACTACCTGACAAACATGGGAGGTGAGTTGCTCATTACTTTGTGCTCAGTGTTTTTTATATAATTAGTCGTCTTTGAGCAAACCCAGTGATAATGGTCATGAGTGCTCGTTAGTGACAGAGCTTGGCTGTGTTACTGGCAGTGATGCATCCTTTCCTCTGTTTACCAGATGTTGGTGGGCTGCTGAGGGCCCTGACCCAGTTCTCCCACCTGGCTGCTGACACCATCATCAACGGCAGTGCCACAGCGCACATGGCTCCCACCGACCACGCCGACCGTAAGGATGTTCTCTTCAAATAGAACGGTTTCCTGTTAGAAATGGATCTTGTATCGTATTGGAATTTTACTGAAATATGATATTGAATCCATTTGGTATGTGATTAGTGTCAGTGTGTATCTTGCACTTTTGCACCCTGCAGGTCTGACTGAGAATTGCAGGGGCTGTGCCACTCATAGTCTGCAGTTCCTGAAGGACCTCAAGTCCAAGGCCTCTCTCCAGAGGGCAGATCCGGCCTCCATTCGCATTGTGGTCCAAAAGATCCTGAGGCTGGGGGAGGTAATGGACTACTGGGCAGTCTTCTCAATTTTTATCCCTGTCCTTTTACTGTTTTTCTTAATCTCATCTCCTCTTCCAATGTTTAGGAGCTGCGACCTAAAGGCGTGGATGTGCGACAGGATGAGCTGGGAGATCTGGTGGACAAGGAGATGGCAGCAACATCAGCAGCCATTGAGGAGGCAGTGCGCAGAATCGATGTGAGGATCACAACCATGTAGAACATCCCACTGTAGAGGGGAATGACATCACAAGCTCAACACTGTCTACACAATATATCTGTATTCATACCCAGGTTTTATCCACATTTCTCAATTGCTGTTTTTCTATATCTAAAGGAAATGATGAATCAGGCACGAAAGGACACCTCTGGCGTCAAACTTGAGGTCAATGAACGGTCAGTAGTATGTTTGACTTACTCTGTATTTTAGTTGAAATACTTAATGCATTTTTCCCCTTTAACTCATCATGATATTACTCCTTGTTTCATAGAATCCTCTACAGCTGCACAGACCTGATGAAGGTAAGATGGCTGCTATTCTACTTACTGTTTTGATTGACTTACTCAAAAGGTCTGATCGAAATCCTAAATACTGCGTTCCCTCCTTTCCTCTCTCCTTCAGGCCATCCATCTACTGGTCCTGACATCAACCGACCTACAGAAGGAGATTGTTGAGGGAGGGAGGGTGAGTCTTGACATTTAGAATTTAACGTTGAAAACTTTGTGAAAATGGTGGTAGGCCTGATCACCGACAACGGTGGTAGGCCTGATCACCGACAACGGCGAGGAGGTCAGAGTGGTGCCAGGACAACAACCTCTCCCGCAACATGATCAAGACAAAGGAGATGATCGTGGACGACAGGAAAAGGAGGGCCGAGTACGCCCCCATTCACATTGATGGGGCTGTAGTGGAGCAGGTCGAAAGCTTCAATTCCTTGGTGTCCACATCACCAACAAACTATCATGGTCCAAACACACCAAGACAGTCGTGAAGAGGGCACGACAACACCTTTTCCCCCTCAGGAGACTGAAAAGATTTGGCATGGGTCCTCAGATCCTCAAAAGGTTCTACAGCTGCACCATCAAGAGCATCCTGACTGGTTGCATCATAGCCTGGTATGGCAACTGCTCGGGATCCGACCGCAAGGGCTTACAGAGGGTAGTGCGTACGGCCCGGTACATCACTGGGGCCAAGCTTCCTGCCTAAAAATTGTCAGACTCAAGCCGACCTATTCTCATAGACTATTCTCTCTGCTGCCGCACGGCAAGTGGTACCGGTGTGCCAAGTCTAGGTCCAAAAGGCTCCTTAACCGCTTCTACACCCAAGCCATGATGAGACTGCTGAACAGTAAATGAAATGGCTACCGGAACTATTTGCAGTGAACCCCCCCCCCCCTTTTTTTTACTCTGCAGCTACTCTTTTTGTTCATTTATTTAACCTTTATTTAACTAAGAAATTCTTGCTGTTTGTTTATGCATAGTCACTTTACTTTACCTAGATGTTCAGTACCAGTCAAAAGTTTGGACACATTCAAGGGTTTCTTTTATTTTTACTATTTTTACATCGTAGGATAATTGTAGAATACATTGTAGAATAATAGTGAAGACGTCAAAACCATGATATAACACATATGGAATCATGTAGTAACCCAAAAAGTGTTAAAACAAATCCAAATGTATGTTAAATTCTTCAAAGTATCCAACCTTTGCCTTTTTATTTAACTAGACAAGTCAGTTAAGAACAAATTCTTATTTACAATGACGGCCTACCAAAAGGTGAAAGGCCTCCTGCGGGGAATTAAAGTAAAAATTAATTAAATGGAAAATATAGGACAAAACACACAGACGACAACATAGCATGGCAGCAACACAACATAACAACATGGTAGCAGCACAAAACATGGTACAAACATTATTGGGCAGTGACAACAGCACAAAGGGCAAGAAGGTAGAGAGAACAATGCATCACACAAAGCAGCCACAACTGTCCGTAAGAGTGTTCATGATTGTGTCTTTGAATGAAGAGATGTCCAGTTGGAGGGTTTGTTGCAGCTCGTTCTAGTCGCTAGCTGCAGCAAACTGAAAAGACGAGCGACTCAAGGATGTGTGTGCTTTGGTGACCTTTAACATTATGTGACTGGCAGAACGGGTGTTTGAATGTGCAGAATGAAGGCTGCAGTAGATATATCAGATAGGGGGGAGTGAGGCCTAAGACGGTTTCATAAATGAACATAAACCAGTGGGTCTTGCAACAGGTTTACAGAGGAGTATAGAGTGCAGTGATGTGTCCTATAAGGAGAATTGGTGGTAAATCTTCTGGACGAATGGTAGAGGACATCTTGCCGCTCAAGAGCACCCTTACCCGCCGATCTATAAATTACGTCTCCGTAATCTAGCATGATGGTTATGACTACCTCAAGCTCTAAACCCTCAGAGGTAGTAATCACACCTGTGGGGAGAGGGGCGTGGAGTTCCCACATATGCTGAGCACTTGTTGGCTGCTTTTCGTTCACTCTGCGGTCCAACTCATCCCAAACCATCTCAATTGGGTTGAGGTTGGGTGATTGCATCACTCCATCACTCTCCTTCTTGGTAAAATAGCCCCTACACAGCCTGGAGGTGTGTTGGGTCATTGTCCTGTTGAAAAACAAATGATAGTCCCACTAAGTGCTAACCAGATGGGATGGTGTATCGCTGCAGAATGCTGTTGTAGCCATGTTGGTTAAGTGTGCCTTGAATTCTAAATAAATCACTGACAGTGTCATCAGCAAAGCACCCCCACACCATGACATCACCACTTCCATGCTTCATGCTGGGAACTACACGTGGAGATCATCCTTCCACCTACTCTGTTTCTCACAAAGACACGGCAGTTAGAACCAAAAATCTCAAATTTGGACTCATCAGACCAAAGGACATATTTCTACTGGGTGAATGTCCAATGCTCGTGTTTCTTAGGCCAAGCAAGTCTCTTCTTCGTATTGGTGTCCTTTTAGTAATGGTTTCTTTGCAGCAATTCGACCATGAAGGCCTGATTCATGCAGTCTCCTCTGAACAGTTGATGTTGAGATGACTATTACTTGAACTGTTAAGCATTTATTTGGATGCAATCTGAGGCGCAGTTAATTGCAGATGAACATATATTTTACAGCAGAGGTAACTCTGCGTCTTCCTTTCCTGTGGCAGTCCTCATGAGAGCCAGTTTCATCATAGCGCTTTATGGTTTTTGCAGCTGCACTTGAATAAAGTTTCAAAGTTCTGACCTTCACGTCTTAACCCTTGTGTTGTCTTAAGGGTAAAAATTGAGCCGCCACTATGTTTAACAGCAGAGAACCCCCTAAATTATATTATTTTTACTTGAAATTTTACTGACTTTAGTATATGTATATCTATGAATATCGCCTTTGTTCATATTTCCAACATTAGAAAATGTGGAACATTGCCTTTGTTCATATTTCCATGAAAACTGTACACCACCAGGGTACAAAGATTGTCTTAGGTTCATTTTTTGACCCAGCAGTTATACAGTAATTGACACAACACAAAGACACACACACACACACACACACACACACACACACACACACACACACTGAGAAATTGATAGGTGTTCTACTGATTTGAAATCAGCCAGCAGCTCAAATCAATTTATTTATATAGCCCTTCGTATATCAGCTGATATCTCAAAGTGCTGTACAGAAACCCAGCCTAAAACCCCAAACAGCAAGCAATGCAGGTGTAGAAGCACGGTGGCTAGGAACAACTCCCTAGAAAGGCCAAAACCTAGGAAGAAACCTAGAGAGGAACCAGGCTATGTGGGGTGGCCAGTCCTCTTCTGGCTGTGCCGGGTGGAGATTATAACAGAACATGGCCAAGATGCTCAAATGTTCATAAATGACCAGCATGGTCTAATAATAATAATAATAATAATAATAATAATAATAATAATAATAATAATAATAATAATAATAATAATAATAATAATAATAATAATAATAATCACAGACAGAACAGGAGCAGCAGCACGGTCAGGTGGACTGGGGGACAGCAAGGAGTCATCATGTCAGGTAGTCCTGAGGCATGGTCCTAGGGCTCAGGTCCTCCGAGAGAAAGAAAGAGAATTGGAGAGAGCATACAGCATTAAATTCACACAGGACACCGGATAGGACAGGAGAAGTACTCCAGATATAACAAACTGACCCTAGCCCCCGACACAAACTACTGCAGCATAAATACTGGAGGCTGAGACAGGAGGGGTCAGGAGACACTGTGGCCCCATCCGAGGACACCCCCGGACAGGGCCAAACAGGAAGGATATAACCCCACCCACTTTGCCAAAGCACAGCTAACACACCACTAGAGGGATATCTTCACCCACCAACTTACCATCCTGAAACAAGGCCGAGTATAGCCCACAAAGATCTCCGCCACGGCACAACCCAAGGGGGGGCGCCAACCCAGACAGGAAGATCACATCAGTGACTCAACCCACTCAAGTGACGCACCCCTCCTAGGGACGGTATGAAAGAGCCCTAGTAAGCCAGTGACTCAGCCCCTGTAATAGGGTTAGAGGCAGAGAATCCCAGTGGAAAGAGGGGAACCGGCCAGGCAGAGACAGCAAGGGCGGTTCGTTGCTCCAGAGCCTTTCCGTTCACACTCCTGGGCCAGACTACACTCAATCATATGACCCACTGAAGAGATGAGTCTTCAGTAAAGACTTAAAGGTTGAGACAGAGTTTGCGTCTCTCACATGGGTAGGCAGACCATTCCATAAAAATGGAGCTCTATAGAAGAAAGCCCTGCCTGCAGCTGTTTTCTTTGAAATTCTAGGGACAATTAGGAGGCCTGCGTCTTGTGACCGTAGCGTACGTGTAAGTATGTACGGCAGTACCAAATCAGAGCGATAGGTAGGAGCAAACCCATGTAATGCTTTGTAGGTTAGCAGTAAAACCATGAAATCAGCCCTTGCCTTGACAGGAAGCCAGTGTAGGGAGGCTAGCACTGGAGTAATATGCTAAATTATTTTGGTTCTAGTCAGGATTCTAGCAGCCGTATTTAGCACTAACTGAAGTTTATTTTGTGCTTTATCCGGGTAGCCGGAAAGTAGAGCATTGCAGTAGTCTAACCTAGAAGTGACAAAAGCATGGATTAATTTTTCTGCATCATTTTTGGACAAAGTTTCTGATTTTTGCAATGTTACGTAGATGGAAAAAAGCTGTCCTTGAAACAGTCTTGATATGTTCTTCAAAAGAGAGATCAGGGTCCAGAGTAACGCCGAGGTCCTTCACAGTTTTATTTGAGACGACTGTACAACCATTAAGATTAATTGTCAGATTCAACAGAAGATCTTTGTTTCTTGGGACCTAGAACAAGCATCTCTGTTTTGTCCGAGTTTAAAAGTAGAAAGTTTGCAGCCATCCACTTCCTTATGTCTGAAACACATGCTTCTAGCGAGGGCAATTTTGGGGCTTCACCATGTTTCATTGAAATGTACAGCTCTGTGTCATCCGCATAGCAGTGAAAGTGAACATTATGTTTTCGAATGACATCCCCAAGAGGTAAAATATATAGTGAAAACAATAGTGGTCCTAAAACGGAACCTTGAGGAACACCGAAATTTACAGTTGATTTGTCAGAGGACAAACCATTCACAGAGACAAACTGATATCTTTCCGACAGATAAGATCTAAACTAGGCCAGAACTTGTCCGTGTAGACCAGTTTGGGTTTCCAATCTCTCCAAAAGAATGTGGTGATCGATGGTATCAAAAGCAGCACTAAGGTCTAGGAGCACAGATGCAGAGCCTCGGTCTGATGCCATTAAAAGGTCATTTACCACCTTCACAAGTGCAGTCTCCGTGCTATGATGGGGCCTAAAACCAGACTGAAGCATTTCGTATACATTGTTTGTCTTCAGGAAGGCAGTGAGTTGCTGCGCAACAGCCTTTTCTAAAAATTGAGAGGAATGGAAGATTCGATATAAGCCTATTTAGTTTTTTAAATATTTTCTGGGTCAAGGTTTGGCTTTTTCAAGAGAGGCTTTATTACTGCCACTTTTAGTGAGTTTGGTACACATCCGGTGGATAGAGAGCCGTTTATTATGTTCAACATAGGAGGGCCAAGCACAGGAAGCAGCTCTTTCAGTAGTTTAGTTGGAATAGGGTCCATTATGCAGCTTGAAGGTTTAGAGGCCATGATTATTTTCATCATTGTGTCAAGAGATATAGTACTAAAACACTTGAGTGTCTCTCTTGATCATAGGTCCTGGCAGAGTTGTACAGACTCAGGACAACTGAGCTTTGAAGGAATACGCAGATTTAAAGAGGAGTCCGTAATTTGCTTTCTAATAATCATGATCTTTTCCTCAAAGAAGTTCATGAATTTATCACTGCTGAAGTGAAAGCCATCCTCTCTTGGGGAATGCTGCTTTTTAGTTAGCTTTGCAACGTATCAAAAAGGAATTTCGGATTGTTCTTATTTTCCTCAATTAAGTTAGAAAAATAGGATGATCGAGCAGCAGTGAGGGCTCTTCGATACTGCACGGTACTGTCTTTCCAAGCTAGTCGGAAGACTTTGTTTGGTGTGGCACCATTTCCGTTCCAATTTTCTGGAAGCTGGCTTCAGAGCTCGGGTATTTTCTGTGTACCAGGGAGCTAGTTTCTTATGAGAAATGTTTTTAGGGGTGCAACTGCATCTAGGGTATTGCAAGGTTAAATTGAGTTCCTCAGTTAGGTGGTTAACTGATTTTTGTCCTCTGGCGTCCTTGGGTAGACAGAGGGAATCTGGAAGGACATCAAGGAATCTTTGTGTTGTCTGAATTTATAGCACAACTTTTGATGTTCCTTGGTTGGGGTCTGAGCAGATTATTTGCTGCAATTGCAAAGGTAATAAAATGGTGGTCCGATAGTCCAGGATTATGAGGAAAAACATTAAGATCCACAACATTTATTCCATGGGACAAAACTAGGTCCAGAGTATGACTGTGACAATGAGTGGGTCCAGCGACATGTTGGACAAAACCCACTGAGTCAATGATGGCTCCGAGAGCCTTTTGGAGTGGGTCTGTGGACTTTTCCACGTGAATATTAGTCACCAAAGATTAGAATATTATCTGCTATGGCTACAAGGTCCGATAGGAATTCAGGGAACTCAATGAGGAACGCTGTATATGGCCCAGGAGGCCTGTAAACAGTAGCTATAAAAAGTGATTGAGTAGGCTGCATAGATTTCATGACTAGAAGCTCAAAAGACAAATGTATTTTTTCTTCTTTTTTTTCTTTTTTTTGTAAATTGAAATTTGCTATCGTAAATGTTAGCAACACCTCCGCCTTTGCGGGATGCATGAGGGATATGGTCACTAGTGTAGCCAGGAGGTGAGGCCTCATTTAACACAGTAAATTCATCAGGCTTAAGCCATGTTTCAGTCAGGCCAATCACATCAAGATTATGATCAGTGATTAGTTAATTGACTATAATTGCCTTTGAAGTAAGGGATCTAACATTAAGTAGCCCTATTTTGAGATGTGAGGTATCATGATCTCTTTCAATAATGACAGGAATGGAGGAGGTCTTTATCCTAGTGAGATTGCTAAGGCGAACACCGCCATGTTTAGTTTTGTCCAACCTAGGTCGAGGCACAGACACGGTCTCAATGGGGATAGCTGAGCTGACTACACTGACTGTGCTAGTGGCAGACTCCACTATGCTGGCAGGCTGGCTAACAGCTAGTGGCAGCTCCTGAAGAAGATCACCATGGTTGGCACAGTTAGAAAGAACAAGCCTGAGCTTCCCCCTGCACTGCTTGCAACAAGGGGGAGAGAGGCCCTCTCATCAAAGTTTGCCTTCACCCCCACCACCACTCTATTTTCTTGACTCCCAAAGAGGAACAAGAATGTGGTCCTCCTACAACCACAAAGGAGGTGTGGATGACAAGGTGATTGGAACTTACAGCTGCCCACTGGCCATCTTCTGTAACATAATTGATATGTCCTCATACAATGCCTTTGTGATATGGAACAAGATCAACCCTACGTGGATGCCTGATAAGCAGAACAAGAGGAGGGTGTTCCTGGAGCAGTTGGGAAAGGCACTTGTAACCCCACACATTCAAAGAAGGGAGCACCTCCCCCGCACAGCAGCCTTTGCAGCGCTTGTGAAAGCTGTTCAGGGGGCTGAATCTCATCCAGATCCAGCTGGGGCAGGCAAGAGGAGGATATTCCAAATCTGCCCCCCAAAGGACTGTAAAACAAATACTATGTGCTGGACATGTGAGAATTAAATCTGCAAAGTCCATGCACAGACACTTGCAAACTGTCATACATGTGCTAATTAGAGTTGATTTATGTTCTTTATGTTTTTGTTTTGAATCTATCTTATTTTATTTATTGTTGTTTTATACACCTTGTGGGTGTGGGCAATTGTTAAAAAATGGGAGAAGTATAGTATTTTGTAGTTGAATTCCTCATTGTAGAGTATATAAGAATATATCACTATGTTGCCAAAAAGGTTCAAGACATATTTTTTCCTTTCAATAAAATGCATTCAAAACTACTTTCTGCACGTTTCTGCTACTTTCTTAGCACTTATATAGCCTATCTCTTTCTAAAAAAAAGTGTTCACCTATGCAGTACCTTTAGCAATAATAATAATAATCCTCTACATTAGTAAAGAAAACAATTATGACAGGTGTGTGGTAATAAAAACGAGTGGTGTCCACTGATTTAAATGCAGTCTTACTGCATTGTGAAGAGGGAAAACCCAGATATTCACAAAGTTTGATGAATGACAGGTTGTTTCTTCATGCAAAATAGAGTTGGGGTTTAAAATTCAATTAAGCTGCTTAATTTAAGGGTTTTGTGAAGGCAAGTCATTTTTGACCCTTAGGACAAGGGGGTGTACAGAATGTTAAGACTAACACAAGGGTTAAAGTAATGATGGACTGTTGTTTCTCTTTGCTAAATTGAGTCGTTCTTGCCATAATATGGACTTTGTCTTTTACCAATAAGGGTTATCTTCTATATACCCCCCTACCTTGTCACATCACAACTGATTGGCTCAAACGCATTAATAAGAAGGAAAGAAATTCCACAAATTAACTTTTAACAAGGCACACCTGTTAATTGAAATGTATTTCAGGTGACAACCTCATGAAGCTGGTTGAGTGTGCGAAGCTGTCTTCAAGACAAAGGGTGCCTACTTTGAAGAATCTCAAACATAAAATAACACTTTTTTTTTTGGTTACTACATGATTCCATGTGTTATTTCATAGTTTTGATGTCTTCACTATTATTTTACAATTTAGAAAATTATAAAATAAAGAAAAACCCTTGAATGAGTATGTGTGTCCAAACTTTTGACTGGTACTGTATATATTACCTGGACTAACCTGTAGCCCCGCACATTGACTCTGTACCGGTACCCCCTGTATATGTTTTTATGTTCCTTTATTTTTTGTTTAGTAAATATTTTCTTTAACTCTTTAAAAAAATATATTTAAAAATATACATATTTTTAACTGCATTGTTGGTTAAGTAAGCATTTTTAGCTGTTGAATTTGGCGCATTACTACTTTATTTAAAAAAAAATTAAAGTAGTGTCCTGATCACTGCTAGACTTGGTCTTCTCTTTCTAGGGTGCAGCCACTATTAAGGAATTCTACGCCAGGAACTCCCGTTGGACTGAGGGACTCATCTCTGCCTCCAAAGCTGTGGGATGGGGAGCCACACAGATGGTGTAAGTGCATTATAGGGGGTCGCCTTAACTTTTTATCCGAGTGTGGTTATTTGTGTGTGTGACCTAGAGATCCCTCATGTTATAGGACGGGATGATGGTGTGATGTTTGTCTGGTTTCTCCCACAGTGAGTCTGCTGATAAAGTGGTGCTGCACACTGGTAAATATGAGGAGCTCATCGTCTGTTCACACGAGATCGCTGCTAGTACAGCACAGCTGGTTGCTTCCTCCAAGGTGAGAAACAAACACACAACCTTTTTAACTCTGTTCCCTTGCCAATATCTGTTTATTCTATTTTCCTCATATTCAAAGTGTGTCCCTATCACTGTTTTCTTCATTCTCCCTCTCTCCTTCTGCATTTAGGTAAAGGCAGACCGCAACAGTACGAAACTGACAGCTCTCCAGCAGGCATCTCGCCGTGTGAACGAGATGGCGGCCAACGTGGTGGCCTCCACCAAGACAGGCCAGGAGAACCTAGAGGACAAGGGTTAGTGTGGTTGGTTGTGTGTCTTAACAAACAGATGTGAATCTTCTCAGGCCTTATGAGTCAAATGGCTGTTTGATGCGTTTCCCTTTTTTCTGCAGATACCATGGACTTCTCTGGAATGTCCCTCATCAAGTTAAAAATGGAGGAAATGGAGTCGCAGGTGAGTCACCAGGCCTGTGTGTGTCTTTTTGAGCCTGTCTGCATGCCATGTGTGTGTTCTATGTGAAAATAACCTTTCTCAACTGTATGTTTGTCTCAGGTGAAGGTGTTGGAGCTAGAGAATCAGCTGGGTAATGAGCGTCTGCGTCTGGGAGAGCTCAGGAAGAAGCACTATGATATAGCAGGTGTTCCAGCAGCAGGCCTCTCAGAGGGCAATGGCCTGGCCCCTTCATCTGCCTCTGAGCCCTCCTCACCCAAACCCTCCAAGCCTAGCATCATGAGGAAACCTGCCTTGGCTCAGAAACCCAACTTACCACCTAAAAATATGGTAAGAGCCAAAATGGCTGGATTTGTGTTCATGTTTAGGGTAGTACTTGCTAAAGAAACTGCCACATAATGACACATTTAAAAAAATCTCAACTAACTCTTATGCTTCACCAAATACAAAATACTCTTATGCTATTTCAAATATGTGTGTTGTCTGTCTTATCATTGCAGTTCAGGTAGATTGATGCAGGCTAAAGAAGGACATCTCCATGCTGGATGGTCGGGTTGATCTGAGACAAACTGCCATCATATGAAGTGAACACAGGGTCCTTTTAAGCTGCCTCCAACCAGACAATCCACTTTCCCAACCCCAACCGTACCTCTGTCCCTCTTTTCTTTTGCCAAACTGGAACTTGTGCTCCTCTCTTCTTCAGCCTGATTTGATCCCTCAGTGCTTTCTGCCTCTGAAGGAGACATGCTCTATTCTTCTTTTATAGATTAAACATCATATGCCACCAAGGTGGGATTCTTTGTTTTCGTGGACATAATGGTATTAAAAACTGAAAGGGAAAATATGAGGAAATCATGCAAAACTTTTTGTTATTGCAGCAATGCCATTTTGTCTGAACTTTTTACTTATAGCCTACTGTATATTAAAAATACTAATTGTATTAGTATGGACAGGATCACTGCAACATCACAAAATGACAGCAACATATTGAACTAGCCCATATCTGGGACAGCCTCATGTTGCTGTAATTTTCTATGTTGGTTGGTGTGTAAGAAAGGAAGGAGACATTGGCACACAGATTATGCGGATAAGAACATATTTCCACACATTAAGTCCTGCTCAATGTCTCTGTATTAGTTCCAGGTTGTCATTCCTTCTATAGCTTGATTTATTTCTAAGTGGGACTGTGGTCCTGTGCTCAACTCTTTTCATATCACCAAATGATCATCAGTAAGACCAGGGGGTGAGAATTTTCAGGCAACCCTGTTTAGGTTAGTGTTTGATTCTAGATTTGATCAATTTAACCCCTGGTACAGGAACAGCTCCCATCATTAAAGCATGCACTAGTTTAGCTATACACATGGTCATAAGGAAGTATAATTATGCATTTAAAAAAATATATCTATGTACAATTTAAAATTCACTCAATGGGGATTAGCAATCTGCACATCACAAATTATTCTTTGCATCTCTTCTACGTGCTCCCTAGCCACTGAATGTCTCTCTCACTGGTTATATAAAACTGGCTATGCAGTCAAAGGATGTTGGTGAAGATGCTGGTACACAAACGGAATCTCTGTACTTGACAAATAATTATCACCTTGAATTTTTAGAGGAAGGCTACTTTCCAAAGCTGAAAATGGACAGGGGGCTGTACAGTATACAGTATGTGGAACTCTTCTTTTGCTTCTGGGAGCTTTTCTTATGATTACTTCTGTGCTTTCATTTGTAATAAACACATTTATACATTCAAATCTATTAATATATTTTAGTAAAGATTACTGTGGTTCCTCCATGTAATAAGTGTATGTCAAATGAGCAATAAATGTTTATGGTCATCTGTTTGTTCTTCTGTATTTTGGAAGGTAAAATGGTAGTTGTCAGCAGGTTTTTAAAACAACTAAATATCTGGATTATGGCTGTTATTGACCCTGGAATTGTTTACTGGGACTAGGCATATATAGGGAGGGGGAGGGGGAGGGGGGCGGGGGGGGGGGGGGGGGGGCATCATATAGTCTAAAACACTGACACAGCCTTTGAGGATGTTTGAAAATGGTAAACAGAAAAAATATATATTGAACAAAAATATGAATGCAACATGTAAAGTCTTGGTCCTATGTTTCATTAGCTGAAATAAAAGATCCCAGAAATGTTCCATAAGCACAAAGCTTATCTCTCATTGTATGCATACATTTGTTTACATCCCTGTTAGTGAGCATTTATTCACCTGACAAGTGTGGTATATCAAGAAGCTGATTAAATGACATGATCATTACACAGGTGCACCATGTGCTGGGGACAAGAAAAGGCAACTCTAAAATTTGCAGTTTTGTTATACAACCCAATGCCACAGACCTCTCTAGTTTTGAGAGTTTGAAATTGACATGCTGACTGCAGAAATGTTCACCAATTGTATTTCTCTACCATCTGCTGCCTCCAATGTCATTTTAGAGAATTTGCCAGTATGTTTGACCAGCTACACAACCGCAGACCACGCCAGCCCAGGACCTCCACATCCAGCTTCTTCACCTGCAGGATTGTCTGAGACCAACCATCCGGACAGCTGATAAAACTGGGTTTGCCATCTCAGGGAAGCTCATCTGCGTGCTTGTCGTCCTCACCAGGGTCTTGATCTGACTGCAGTTCAAAGTCGTGACCGACTTCAGTTGCCAAATGCTCACCTTCGATGGCCACTGGCACGCTGGAGAAGAGCGCTCTTCACGGATGAATCCCGGTTTCAACTGTACCGGGCAGATGGCAGACAGTGTAGCGTGCAAGGTGTCATAAGGTCGAGCAGTTTATTGATGTCAACGTTGTGAACCGAGTGCCCCATGGTCGTGGTGGGGTTATGGTATGGGCAGATATAAGCTATGGACAACGAACACAATTGCATTTGAATGCACAGAGATACTGTGACGAGATCCTGAGGCACATTGTTGTGCCGTTCATCCACCGCCACACCTTCATATTTCAGCATGATAATGCACGGCCCCGTGTCGCAAGGATCTATACACAATTCCTGGAAGCTGAAAATGTATCAGTTCTTCCAAGGCCTGCATACTCACCATAAATGTCACCCGTTGAGCATGTTTGGGATGCTCTGGATCGACATATGACAACTTGTTCCAGTTCCTGCTAATATCCAGCAACTTTGCACAGCCATTGAAGAGGAGCGTGACAACATTCCACAGGCCCCAATCAACAGTCTGATCAACTATGCGAAAGAGATGTGTTGTCCTGCATGAGGCAAAAGGTGGTTACACCAGATACTGACTGGTTTTCTGATCCACGCCCTACCTTTTTTTAAAAGGTATCTGTCACCAACAGATGCATATCTGTATTCCCAGTCATGTAAAATTCATAGATAAGGGCCTAATGCATTTATTTCAATTGACTAATTTCCTTATATGAACTGTAACTCAATAAAATCTTTGAAATTGTTGCATGTTGCGTTTATATTTTTTTCATATTAACATTGGACAAGAACGATTAATTCAGAGAGGATAGAAAGAAGAACAACTTAATGACCTGAAAGTGCCAGTCACACAAGTACACTTCAGCAGGAGAACCAAGAATAACTTGACATGCGCAGTGGGCTACACAGAACGTTCGTAGTTCGTGATAGGTATTGGATTGCACTCTGGGGAATCTGGAAGTTGAGAATTAGGCCTACATTCAAAGAGTTGTAAAAATATCGGAAAGAATAGCTATAAGAAGTAGGCCTAGATCGTACTACAAACGTTACACAATAACTGTCCTTGTTGATTTCGGAGGGGAGAAACAGACATGGAAGACTTCGGAACACCCCTGGACAAAAACGCTACGGAGTTAACCGTTATGGACGTCTATGACATTGCCGCGGTTGTGGGACAAGAGTTTGAACGCATTATCGATCAGTTTGGGTGCGAGGCTTCACTGCGGCTAATGCCCAAAGTGGTCCGGATTCTGGAAGTTCTAGAGGTGCTGGTCACCCGAAACAATATCAACCCAGAGACGGAGGAGCTACGGCGTGAGCTGGACAGGTTGCGAATGGAACGGAATGACAGATTGAAGAAAGAGCAGCTACATCAAAAGGTGTGTTTACCGAAATATTTAGCTCACGTGTGCAACACGAAGAGTAGCCTACTACACCAAGTATGGTCTTTTCATGACATTCCTCTGCTATCTGACACTCGGTGTCACATTGCGCAAGAGCATGTTGACAAAAGTTACGTAATAAATGTTTTACACATGCTGGAGCCACACTGCACCAAATACCCTGGTTTCAGACTCTTAATTATCCTTACTACTCTAAAGACTAACCACTTCCATGCCAGTCGGGAGAATGTAGATGTTTAATCTGAACACTCAAAAGCTTTTTTCTCCACCGACAGTTGGGTAAGGTTGTTACAGCCCCCACCCTCTTGTCAGACTCCATACATAAAGTGTACAACATAAGACAAAAGTAAAAAAGAAAATATACACCGAATAAATTGCAAGCACTAACAGTGCAATACACATTTTATAAAAAACAAATACACAATATCAATACATGTATCACCATAAACGATATAAAGGGAAGAAAGGATAAGGGGGTAATGTTCCGTGTGTGTTTATGTAACGGTGGGTCGGTGCAAAAAGTTTTGAGAAACAGGTGTAAAGAGTTCTTAAAGTCTGGTCAAATAAAATAAGTTTGATTTGTCACATACTTCGTAAACAACTGGTGTAGACTAACAGTTAAATGCTTACTGGTCCTTTACCAAAAATGCAGAGTTAAAAAAAGAAATAGTGACACGAATAACAATAATGAGTAGAAATAACATGGCTATATACAGGGAGTACCAGTATCAAGTCGATGCAGGGGTACGAGGTAATTGAGGTAGCTAGTATGTACATGTAGTAGGGGTGACGTGACAATGCAAAAGGATAGATTAACAGCAGCAGTATATGTGGTAATTGAAAGCTTGTGCGTGTGAGTGGCGTCAGTATGTGTAACGGATGTGAAACGGCTAGCTTAGTTAGCGTGGGCGCTAAATAGCGTTTCAATCAGTGACGTCACTTGCTCTGAGACCTTGAAGTAGTAGTTCCCCTTGCTCTGCAAGGGCCGCGGCTTTTGTGGAGCGATGGGTAACGATGCTTCGAGGGTGACTGTTGATGTGTGCAGAAGGTCCCTGGTTCGCGCCCGGGTATGGGCGAGGGACGGTCTAAATTTGTACTGTTACATATGCATGTGTGTGCGTGTTAAGTGTGTGTGTGTGCATGGAGTCAGAACAAGAGAGTTGCAGGTAGTCCGCGTAGCCATTTGATTAGCTATTTAGCAGCCTTGTTTAGTAGACTTAAGGCTTGGGGCTAGAAGCTGTTCAGGGTCCTGTTGGTTCTAGTCTTGGTGCACTGGTACCACTTTATGTGCAGTAGCAGAGAGTACAGTCTATGGCTTGGGTGGCTGCAGTCAGAATTATTTTGGGGCTTTCCTCTAACACCGCCTGGTATAGAGGTCCTGGATGGCATGGAGCTCGGCTCCAGTAAAGTACTGGGCCATACTCGCCACCCTTTGTAGCGCCTTGTGGTCGGGTGCCTTGTAGTTGCCTGTCAAGCGGTGATGCAGCCAGTCAAAATGCTCTCAACGGTGCAGCTGTAGAACTGAGGGCCAGAGACAAATCTTTTCAGCCTCCTGAGGGGGCCGAGGTGCACTACAGAGGGTAGGTAGTATGTACGGACCAGTACATCACTGGGGCCAAGCTTCCTGCCATCCAGGACCTCTATACCAGGCAGTGTCAGAGGAAGGCCCTAAAATCATATTTAAAGCATTGTTAGTTAAGGATTTGTAAGTAAGCATTTCACTGTAAGGTGATGATGCAATACCTGTTGTATTCAGCGCATGTGGCAAATAGAATTTGATTTGCAGTTGATTACGGTTTATTGTACAATCAGATGTTTTGGGTAGGGCTGCGGTGGACGTGGACTGTTGCTCCGGTTTTCATTCTGATGGAGATTTTTTGTCCCCATAAGCACGCTTGGCCCTTCTCTGGTCTGCTGATGCAATCAGGTCCTCAAACTCAGGGTAGTGTCAGGGTGGAGAAGTTTGAAAAGATCTGGGTCTGTCTCCACATCAGACATCATGTCTTCAGCTGCCCCCACAAATCGCTGCTCCTCTTTAGCAGAGAGTTCTTTTGACCGACTGGCCAGAGCCTATGAAATTACAGAAGACAATAAGTTATTCTACTCAATAAAGAAACAGTCTTGAACCCTGGAATCTCAACAACAGCAAAAAGCTGAAGAAGCAATCACTAAAAGCTGTGGAACCAGTCTCAACTTGCATCTGAGGAGTCAGTGTTTAAAAATATATATATATTTCACCTTTAATTAACCAGGTAGGCAAGTTGAGAACAAGTTCTCATTTACAATTGCGACATGGCCAAGATAAAGCAAAGCAGTTGAACACATACAACAACACAGAGTTACACATGGAGTAAAACAAACATACAGTCAATAATACAGTAGAAACAAGTCTATATACGATGTGAGCAAATAAGGTGAGATAAGGGAGGTAAAGGCAAAAAAAAAAGGCCATGGTGGCAAAGTAAATACAATATAGCAAGTAAAACACAGGAATGGTAGATTTTCAGTGGAAGAATGCAAAGTAGAAATAAAAATAATAGGGTGAATAGGAGCAAAATAAATACAGTAGGGAAAGAGGTAGTTGTTTGGGCTAAATTATAGATGGGCTATGTACAGGTGCAGTAATCTGTGAGCTGCTCTGACAGCTGGTGCTTAAAGCTAGTGAGGAAGATAAGTGTTTCCAGTTTCAGAGATATTTGTAGTTCGTTCCAGTCATTGGCAGCAGAGAACTGGAAGGAGAGGCGGAAGGAGAGTGGTGTATTAGCAATGGTTATATGCATCAAAATCCTTGAGAAAATTGTAAGATGTAGAATTATGTTACAGTCAGTCCATCTATGTCTTTATGAGACTACTCACCTTCAAAATCTGCTCCACTCTTCATCTATGCACCTTAATCTCAGCTGACTGATCAGGAGACCCAGTACACAGGCGTTGTGCAGACTTCCTGAGCCATGACAAAGAAAAAACATTAAATTAAGTTTATGCATGATATTCACACCTATTTCATGTAACATATATGAGAATGCTAAGATAACTTCCATACAATTTACGGATAGCTCATTCTGTCTTGCTGGATAACGCCCATCGCTCGTTCCAGTGCAGGCGTTGAAGCACTCTGTTGTAGCTGCTGCTGTTGGATAGTTGAGCTACTTGTGTCATCAGCCTTTCATTCATATAAGCCACCATGTTGTAGTCCGCCATTTGATTTAGCCTGGCCATGAATCCATGCTCTTGTTTGGTGATGCATCGTTTCCTTGCACGAAGAGACGCATTGGCGTCTATGGGAGAGCCACCACTTAAGTTGACCACAACTGTTAACAATTTTTTTCAATGGTAAACGGCCTGAGTAAGACCTCTTCATTTGTCCGCCATCTTTTTCAACCAGTCTTTTTAGCTTGGCATTTAATCAACGACACCTTTGTTTTATGTGCAATTATGCAGAATTAAAAAGTTAAAGATGCTATACCTTTGTGTATGCATTTATGTATGGACAGTTGAAGTCAGAAGTTTATATACACTTAGCTTGGAGTCATTAAAACTCGTTTTTCAACCACTCCACAAATTTCTTGTTAACAAACTATAGTTTTGGCAAGTCGGTTAGGACATCTACTTTGTGCATGACACACGTCATTTTTCCAACTATTGTTTACAGACAGATTATTTCACTTATAATTCACTGTATCACAATTCCAGTGGGTCAGAATTTTACATACACTAAGTTGACTGTGCCTTTAAACAGCTTGGAAAATTCCAGAAAATTATGTCATGGCTTTAAAAGCTTCTCATAAGCTAATTGACATCATTTGAGTCAATTGGAGGTGTACCTGTGGATGTATTTCAAGGCCTACCTTCAAACTCAGTGCCTCTTTGCTTGACATCATGGGAAAATCAAAAGAAATAGGCAAGACCTCAGAAAATAATTGTAGACCTCCACATGTCTAGTTCATCCTTGGGAGCAATTTCCAAATGCCTGAAGGTACCACTTTCATCTGTACAAACAATAGTACGCAAGTATAAACACCATGGGACCGCTAAGGAAGGAGACTCGTTCTGTCTCCTAGAGACAAACAAACTTAGGTGCGAAAAGTGCAAATCAATCCCAGAACAACAGCAAAGGACCGTGTGAAGATGCTGGAGGAAACAGGTACAAAAGTATCTATATCCACAGTAAAACGAGTCCTATATCGACATAACCTGAAAGGCCGCTCAGCAAGGAAGAAGCCACTACACCAAAACCGCCATAAAAAAAGCCAGACTCGTTTGCAACTGCACATGGGGACAAAGATCGTACTTTTTGGAGAAATGTTCTCTGGTCTGATGAAACAAAAATAGAACTGTTTGGCCATAATGGCCATCGTTATGTTTGGAGGAAAAAGGGGGAGGCTTGCAACCCGAAGAACACCCATCCCAACCGTGAAGCACGGGGGTGGCAGCATCATGTTGTGGGGGTGCTTTGCTGCAGGAGGGACTGGTGCACTTCACAAAATAGATGGCATCATGATGGAAAATGATGTGGATATATTGAAGCAGCATCTCAAGACATCAATCAGGAAGTTAAAGCTTGGTCGCAAATGGGTCTTCCAAATGGACAATGACCCCAGGTACACTCAGGTAGACCAGCTCTGTCAGGAGGAATGGGCCAAAATTCACCCAATTTATTGTGGGAAGCTTGTGGAAGGCTACCCGACACGTTGACCCAAGTTAAAAATTTTAAAGGCAATGCTACCAAATACTAATTGAGTGTATGTAAACCTCTGACCCACTGGGAATGTGATGAAAGAAATCAAATCTGAAATAAATCACTCTCTACTATTATTCTGACATTTCTTAAAATAAAGTAGTGATCCTAACTAAGACGGGGAATTTTTACTAGGATTAAATGTCAGGAATTGTGAATAACTGAGTTTAAATGTATTTGGCTAAGGTTTATGTAAACTTCCAACTTCAACTGTGTCTGTGTGTGTGTGCGTGCGTGCGGTTGACGCATCCCCCAGGAGTTGGAGCTGGTGGAAGACGTGTGGAGAGGGGAGGCCCAAGACCTGCTGTCTCAGATCACACAACTGCAGGTGGAGAATAAGAGCCTTCGGAAGAGCCTGTCCCTAAAAGACTCACCTGTGACTGAGGACCTACAGAGACAGGAGGGTATGTGCAGCACAGAGTGGTATTTAGCAGCAACGTGGTCTCAGAGCATTTCGTATTATTCTTTAAGTAAATCTGAGACTCCTAGTCAGTTGTACAACTGAATGCATTCAACTGAAATGTGTCTTCCGCATTTAACCCTCTGAATCAGAGAGGTGCTGGGGGCTGCCTTAATCGACATCCACGTCTTAGGCGCCCGGGGAACAGTAGGTTAACTGCCTTGCTCAGGGGCAGAATTTAGTATGATATGTCACATTTCTCGATCATCCATTTAATTTTTTTATTTTTTCACCTTTATTTAATCAGGTTGGCCAGTTGAGAACAAGTTCTCATTTACAATTGCGACCTGGCCAAGATAAAGCAAATCAGTGTGACACAAACAACAACACAGAGTTACACATGGAATAAACAAATGTACAGTCAATAACACAATAGAAAAATCTATATTCAGTGTGTGCAAATGTAATAAGATTAAGATTAAATAGGCCATAGTGGCAAAATAATTACAATTTAGCAATTAAACAATATAGTGATAGATGTGCAGGAGATGAATGTGCAAGTTGAGATACTGGGGTGCAAAGGAGCAAAAAAAAAAAAAAAACAATATGGGGATGAGGTAGTTGGGTGGGCTATTTACAGATGGGCTGTGTACAGGTGCAATGATCGGTAAGCTGCTCTGACCACTAATGATAGTTAGTGAGGGAGATGTAAGTCTCCAGCTTCAGGGATTTTTGCAATTCGTTCCAGTCATTGGCAGCAGAGAACTGGAAGGAAAGGCGGCCAAAGGACGAGTTGGCTTTGGGGATGACCAGTGAGATATACCTGCTGGAGCACGTGCTACGGGTGGGTGCTGCTATGGTGACCAGTGAGCTGACAAAGGGCAGGGCTTTACCTAGCAAAGACTTATAGATGACCTGGAGCCAGTGGGTTTGGGGATGAATATGAAGTGAGGGCCAGCCAACGAGAGCATACAGGTCGCAGTGGTGGGTAGTATATGGGGCTTTGGTGACAAAACAGATGCCACTGTGATAGACTACATCCAATTTGCTGAGTAGAGTGTTGGAGGCTACTTTGTAAATGACATCACCGAAGTCAAGGATCGGTAGGATAGTCAGTTTTACCAGGGTATGCTTGGCAGCATGAGTGAAGGATGCTTTGTTGCAGAATAGGAGCCGATTCTAGATTTAATTTTGGATTGAAGATGCTTAATGTGAGTCTGGAAGGAGAGTTTACAGTCTAACCAGACACCTAGATATTTGTAGTTGTCCACATATTCAAAATCAGATCCGTCCAGAGTAGTGATGCTAGACGGGCAGACGGGTGCGAGCAGCGATCGGTTGAAGAGCATGCATTTAGTTTTACTTGCATTTAAGAGCAGTTGGAGGCCATGGAAGGAGTGTTGTATGGCATTGAAGCTCATCTGGAAGTTTGTTAACACAATGTCCAAAGAAGGGCCAGAAGTATACAGAATGGTGTCGTCTGCATATAGGTGGATCAGAGAATCACCAGCAGAAAGAGCGACATCATTGATGTATACAGAGAAAAGAGTAGGCCTGAGAATTGAACCTTGTGGCACCCCCATAGAGACTGCCAGAGGTCCAGATAACAGTTTGACACAGTTTGACACTCCAATTTGACACACTGAACTCTGAGAAGTAGTTGGTGAACCAGGCGAGGCAGTCATTAGATAAACTAAGGCTATTGAGTCTGCCTATAAGATTGCGTTGATTGACAGAGTCGAAAGCTTTGTCCAGATCGATGAAGACGGGTGCACAGTACTGTCTTTTATCTATGGCGGTTATGATGTCGTTTAGGACCTTGAGCGTGGCTTAGGTGAACCCATGACCAGCTCAGAAACCAGATTGCATAGTGGAGAAGGTACGGTGGGATTCGAAATGGTCGGTGATCTGTTTTGTTAATTTGGCATTCTAAGACTTTAGAAAGGCAGGGCAGTATGGATATAGGTCTAACAGTTTGGATCTAGAGTGTCTCCCCCTTTGAAGAGGGGGATGACCGCGGCCGCTTTTCAATCTTTAGGGATCTCAGACGATACGAAACAGAGGTTGAACAGGCTAGTAATAGGGGTTGCAACAATTGTGGCGGATCATTTTAGAAAGAGATGGACTAGTCTTGCCCAGCTGATTTGTAGGGGTCCAGATTTTGCAACTCTTTCAGAACATCAGCTATCTGGTTTTGGGTGAAGGAGAAATGGGGAGGCTTGGGCAAGTTGCTGTGGGGGGTGCAGAGCTGTTGACCGGGGTAGGGGTAGCCAGGTGGAAAGCATGGCCAGCCGTAGAAAAATGATTATTGACATTCTTGATTATCGTAGATTTATCGGTGGTGACAGTGTTTCCTAGCTTCAGTGCAGTGGGCAGCTGGGAGGAGGTGCTGTTATTCTCCATGGACTTTACAGTTCCCAGAACCTTTTGGAGTTTGTGCTACAGGATGCAAATTTCTGTTTGAAAAAGCTAGCCTTTGCTTTCCTAACTGCTTGTGTACAATGGTTCCTAACTTCCCTGAAAAGTTGCATATTGTGGGGGCTATTCGATGCTAATGCAGAATGCCCCACAGGATGTTTTTGTGCTGGTCATGGGCAGGCAAGTGTGGAGTGAATCAAGGGCTATATTTGTTCTTATTTTTACATTGTTTGAATGGGGCATGCTTATTTAAGATGGTGAGGAAGCACTTTTAGAGAATAACCAGGCATCCTCTACAGACGGAATGAGGTAAAAATCCTTCCAGGGTACCCGGGCCAGGTCGATTTAGAAAGGCCTGCTCGCTGAAGTGTTTTAGGGAGCGTTTGACAGTAATGAGGGGTGGTCGTTTGACCGCGGACCCATTACGGACACAGGCAATGAAGACCGCAGAGGTGTATTCAGAGGGCAAGTTGATCAGGATGATATCTATGAGGTCTCCCGTGTTTACACATTTAGGGTTGTATCTGGTAGGTTCCTTGATAATTTGTGTGAGATTGAGGGCATCTAGCTTAGATTGTAGGATGGCTGGGGTGTTAAGCATATCACAGTTTAGGTCACCTAACAGTACAAATTCTGAAGATAAATGGGGGGCAATTAATTCACATATGGTGTCCAGGGCACAACAAATCAAACTTAGGGAGGCGGCTTCTGATGTTAACATGCATGAAAGCAATTATTTTACGGTTACAGAAGTCAACAAAAGATAGCGCCTGGGGAATAGGTGTGGAACTGGGGGCTACAGGGCCTGGGTTAACCTCTACATCACCAGAGGAACAGAGGAGGAGTGGGGAAAAGGGTACAGCTAAAGGCTTTAAGAACTGGTCGTCTAGTGCGTTGGGGACAGAGAATAAAAGGAGCAGATTTCTGGGCATGGTTGAATAGATTCAGGGCATAACGTACAGACAAGGGTATGGTAGGATGTGAGTACAGTGGAGGTAAACCTTGGCGTTGAGTGACAATGAGAGCAGTTTTGTCTCTGGAGGCACCAGTTAAGCCAGGTGAGGTATCCGCATGTGTGTGGGGTGGGACAAAAGAGCTATCTAAGGCATTTTGAGCGGGCCTGAGGGCTCTACAGTGAAATAAAACAGTAAGATCTAGCCAAGACAGCAGTAGACAAGGCATATTGGCATTAGAGAGAGGCATAAAGCAAACACAGGTTGATCAGGAGAGCTAAGCCAACAACGGGTAAATGTCGATGAATGGGCAGAGCGGGTTAGTTAGGTACATACAGGACCTGAGTTTGAGGCTGGGGCTGACGGGTAAACAAAATGTACTGTGTTATTGAAACAGTCCAGGGGGCGTCAGCTGTGTAGCTGAGTGATCATAGGGTCAAAAGAGCAGCAATAGGTGAGTCAGGGTGGCGTTTGGTAGTCACTACTACGCTAGGCGAGCAGGGGACACAGCGTTCAGAAAAGCTAGTGGGCCGGGGCAAGTAGATGGTTCTTCGGCGACATCCTAACATGTTCGCTTGTTGATTCCTCTGTATACCAGTTGTGATGGATCGGCGGGGCTCCGTGTCGGCAGTAAAAGGGTCCAGGCCAATTGGCAAAATCGGTATTGTAGCCCAAGAATTGGCCTAAGGACCTCTTCGGCTAGCCGAGAGATGGGCCTAGCTCGAGGCTAGCTCTAGGCTAACTGTTTCTTGCTTTGGGACAGAGATGTTAGCCAGGAGTAGCCACTCGGATAGTGGCTCTACTGATCCACAGAGGACCACTTATGATATTTTAACAGTAGTCATAGTGATTAGCAACTTGACAAGTCAATGTCATTTAGGGTGATTTAATTGTGCACTCCTACAATTAAACTCAAATGCCTCATAACAAGGTATATGTTTTGAGTGCAGAAGATCTGAGGTGTGTTATTGGTGTGTAACAGACAGAGCCGAAGAACATACACTACAGAAAGTATAGCATTGCTGGCAACACAGGGTCTCTGATCACCATGTCAGTGGCAAGAACACCTGAATTTCCAGCTGCATCTAAATCCAGTAGGAAGACGTGGTCAGGTGATGCACCATAATTGGGACTGATTTATACATTGAAGTGTCATTTGACCTACATGCTACCAGGTGCCTCTGGAAGATGCGTGTACCTCAGCAACCTGGAGAGCAGTGGGAAGACCGGGAAGAAATATTAAATGACATGACTTGGAGAATCTATCCACTACCACCAGAATAGTGGTGAAACCATCAGAAGGGGAAGATCAGTAACAAAGTCAATGGATAGATGGGACCAAGGTCGCAGAGGCACGGGAAGTGGCAGGAGCTTCTCTGTTGAAGCATTCCGGGGGAACTTAGTTTGAGCACACTCGGAACAGGAGTTGATATACCGCCTAACATCCTGCACCAAGGTGGGCCACCAGTATTTCTCGGTGATGGAATGGATGGTGCAAAACTATTTGGATGTCCAGCAACGACAGCTGTGTGTGCCCAGGTCAGCAGCCGATCCCTTATCCCTGTGGGAACGTAGATGCGTGCGGGAGGACAATTCCGGGATGCGGGCTCCCTCTCTAGAGCCTGGCAGATGTCCACATCAACATCCCAAACCACTGGACCCACGACTCTGGAGGAGGGGATTATGGGTGCCTTCTGGCCAGGAGTCTCTCCCGAATTTTAGATACGGGACAGGGCATCGGCCTTGATGTTCTTAAAACCTGGGCGATAGGTCAGCATGAAGTCGAATCTGGTGAAGAAGAGGGCCCCACCTGGTTTGGCGCGTATGTACTCAAGGTTCCGATGGTTGGTGAGGATGACGAATGGTTCCTTGGCACCCTCCAGCCAGTGTCTCCACTCCTAATGCCAACTTCACCGCCACGAGCTCCCGATCGCCGACGTCGTAATTCCTCTCTGCGGGGGACAGTTAATTGGATTAGGAAGCACAAGGATACAATTTTAGTGGGTCCCCCTGTCTTTGTGACAAAACTGCCCCCACACCCACATCCGATGCATCTACCTCAACCACAAAAGGTATCTGGGTGTTTTAGCAAGGGGGCGAAGGTGAAACGCCCCTTGAGGAGACAAAAGGCCTTGTCGGCTGCTGGAGACCAAACCAACCTATGAGGCCCACCCTTGAGGAGAGAGGGGCGGCGACAACACTAAAGTTCCTGATGAAGCAGCGGTAAAAGTTGGCAAACCCCAAAAACCGTTGTAACCTCTTGATAGTGGTTGGGACTGGCCATGACCTTACCACATCTACCTTCTTGTCCTCCATCCTCACTCCCTGCAGGCTGATTTGGTAGCCCAAGAAGGAGACAGCCCTCTGGTGGAATTGGTACTTCTCTGCCTTGACGAACAGGTGGTTAGCCAAGAGGCATTCCAGGACTGCTCGAACGTGAGTGATGTGATCCTCCAGGTTGGTCAAGAAGATCAGGATGTCATCGATGTACAAACACCTGACGTCCGAGCATGTCCCTGAACACCTCGTTGACAAATTCCTGGAACACTGACAGAGCGTTGGCTAAGCCAAAGGGCATAACCAAGTAATTGTAGTGACCAGACATCGTGCTGAACGCAGTCTACCACTCATCCCCTCCTGGATGCGAATGAGATTATAGGCACTCCGCAGGTCCAGTTTGGTGAAGAACAGGGCCACGCGGAGCTGCTCGATGGCTGACGGCACCAGCGGAAGAGGGTAACGATACTTCGTGGTGATGTCATTGAGTCCAATGACATCACCACGATTGGTAATCGATACAAGGGCGTAATCCACCCTCTTTCTTGGCCACGAAGAAGAAACCAGCTGATGCAGGGGATGTGGACCTGCGGATGAAACCCTGCTGGAGCACCTCTTGAATGTAGTCCTCCATGGCCTGGGTCTCAGCCTCTGAGAGAGGGTAGATGCGTCTGCGGAGGTGTATCACCGGAAAACAGGTCAATGGCATAGTCCCAGGGGCGATGAGGAAGGCAACAGGTGGTGAGGGTCTTGGAGAATACCTCCCTTAGATCCTGATATTCCTCCGGGATGTTGGGCAGGAGACCAAAACGCAATAACAATACCAACTGGTGAGTGAACCTGGGAGAGTGACATATAAAGAGGAGGAAATTATATAGGTAATGGAGTCCAGGTTTGAATCATAATGAATCACAGGTGTGCGTAGTGATGAGTGGCAGGTGTGCGTAATGATGAATCCCAGGACCGGGGGTTAGTTACTTCCGGCACCGACAGAGATTTTTTTATTACGTGTTATTTCTTACATTGGTACCCCAGGTAATCGTAGGTTTCATTACATACAGTCGGGAAGAACTACTGAATATAAGAGCAACGTCAACTCACCATCAGTACGACCAGGAATATGACTTTCCCGAAGCGGATCCTGTGTTCTGCCTTTCACCCAGGACAACGGAATGGATCCCAGCCTGTGACCCAAAACAAAGATGTCGTAAAAGAGGGAAATGAAGCGGTCTTCTGGTCAGGCTCCGGAGACGGGCACATCGCGCACCACTCCCTAGCATACTTCTCGCCAATGTCCAGTCTCTTGACAACAAGGTTGATGAAATCAGAGCAAGGGTAGCATTCCAGAGGGACATCAGAGACTGTAACGTTCTTTGCTTCACGGAAACATGGCTCACTCGAGAGACGCTAATGGAATCGGTGCAGCCAGCTGGTTTCTTCACGCATCGCGCCGACAGAAACAAACATCTTTCTGGTAAGAAGGGCGGGGGCGTATGCCTTATGGTTAACGAGACGTGGTGTGGTCACAACAACATACAGGAACTCAAGTCCTTCTGTTCACCTGATTTAGAATTCCTCACAATCAAATGTCGACCACATTATCTACCAAGGGAATTCTCTTCGATTATAATCACAGCCGTATATATTCCCCCCCAAGCAGACACATCGATGGCTCTGAACGAACTTTATTTGACTCTTTGCAAACTGGAAACCACATATCCTGAGGCTGCATTCATTGTAGCTGGGGATTTTAACAAGGCTAATCTGAAAACAAGACTCCCTAAATTGTATCAGCATATCGATTGCACAACCAGGGCTGGTAAAACCTTGGATCATTGCTATTCTAACTTCAGCGACGCATATAAGGCCCTCCCCCGCCCTCCTTTCAGAAAAGCTGACCACGACTCCATTTTGTTGCTCCCTGCCTACAGACAGAAGCTAAAACAAGAAGCTCCCGCGCTCAGGTCTGTTCAACGCTGGTCCGACCAATCTGATTCCACACTTCAAGACTGCTTCCATCACGTGGACTGGGATATGTTCCGCACTGCGTCCAACAACAACATTGACGAATACGCTGATTCGGTGAGCGAGTTCATTAGAAAGTGCATTGAAGATGTCGTTCCCATAGCAACGATTAAAACATTCCCAAGCGTGAAACTGAAAGCGCGAACCACTGCTTTTAACCAGGGCAAGGTGACCGGAAACATGACCGAATACAAACAGTGTAGCTATTCCCTCCGCAAGGCAATCAAACAAGCTAAGCGTCAGTATAGAGACAAAGTAGAGTCGCAATTCAACGGCTCAGACACGAGGTATGTGGCAGGGTCTACAGTCAATCACGGATTACAAAAAGAAAACCAGCCCCGTCACGGACCAGGATGTCTTGCTCCCAGGCAGACTAAATAACTTTTTTGCCCGCTTTGAGGACAATACAGTGCCACTGACACGGCCCGCAACCAAAACATGCGGACTCTCCTTCACTGCAGTCAACGTGAGTAAAACATTTAAACATGTTAACCCTCGCAAGGCTGCAGGCCCAGACGGCATCCCCAGC
Organism: Oncorhynchus mykiss; assembly: GCF_013265735.2. NCBI lineage: Eukaryota > Metazoa > Chordata > Actinopteri > Salmoniformes > Salmonidae > Oncorhynchus > Oncorhynchus mykiss. The sequence continues at coordinate 58,705,959 of NC_048575.1, forward strand.
CGCGTCCTCAGAGCATGCGCAGACCAGGCGCAGACCAGCTGGCTGGTGTGTTTACGGACATATTCAATCAATCTTTATCCCAGTCTGCTGTTCCCACATGCTTCAAGAGGGCCACCATTGTCCCTGTTCCCAAGAAAGCTAAGGTAACTGAGCTAAACGACTACCGCCCCGTAGCACTCACTTCCGTCATCATGAAGTGCTTTGAGAGACTAGTCAAGCACCATATCACCTCCACCCTACCTGACACCCTAGACCCACTCCAATTTGCTTACCGCCCAAATAGGTCCACAGACGATGCAATCTCAACCACACTGCACATTGCCCTAATCCATCTGGACAAGAGGAATACCTATGTGAGAATGCTGTTCATCGACTACAGCTCAGCATTTAACACCATAGTACCCTCCAAACTCGTCATCAAGCTCGAGACCCTGGGTCTCGACCCCGCCCTGTGCAACTGGGTACTGGACTTCCTGACGGGCCGCCCCCAGGTGGTGAGGGTAGGTAGCAACATCTTCACCCCGCTGACCCTCAACACTGGGGCCCCACAAGGGTGCGTTCTGAGCCCTCTCCTGTACTCCCTGTTCACCCACCACTGCGTGGCCATACACGCCTCCAACTCAATCATAAAGTTTGCGGACGACACTACAGTGGTAGGCTTGATTACCAACAACGATGAGACGGCCTACAGGGAGGAGGTGAGGGCCCTCGGAGTGTGGTGTCAGGAAAATAACCTCACACTCAACGTCAACAAAACTAAGGAGATGATTATGGACTTCAGGAAAGCTGCTCCGCCCACAACCGTAAGGCTCTCCAGAGGGTAGTGAGGTCTGCACAACGCATCACCGGGGGCAAACTACCTGCCCTCCAGGACACCTACACCACCCGATGTCACAGGAAGGCCATAAAGATCATCAAGGACAACAACCACCCGAGCCACTGCCTGTTCACCCCGCTATCATCCAAAAGGCGAGGTCAGTACAGGTGCATCAAAGCAGGGACCGAGAGACTGAAAAACAGCTTCTATCTCAAGGCCATCAGAACTCCAGCCACTTTAATAATGGGAATTGATGGAAATTGATGTAAAATATATCACTAGCCACTTCTGCAATGATACTTAATATAATGTTTACATACCCTACATTACTCATCTCATATGTATATGTATATACTGTACTCTATATCATCTACTGCATCTTTATGTAATACATGTATCACTAGCCACTTTAAACTATGGCACTTTGTTTACATACCCTACATTACTCATCTCATATGTATATACTGTACTCGATACCATCTACTGCATCTTGCCTATGCCGTTCTGTACCATCACTCATTCATATATCTTTATGTACATATTCTTTATCCCTTTACACTTGTGTGTATAAGGTAGTAGTTTTGGAATTGTTAGGTTAGATTACTCGTTGGTTATTACTGCATTGTCGGAACTAGAAGCACAAGCATTTCGCTACACTTGCATTAACCTTTCTGATCTCCCCATCCCGGATCCGGGTTCGTGAATACAGACTCAAGCTCATTACCATAACGCAACGTTAACTATTCATGAAAATCGCAAATGAAATGAAATAAATATGCTAGCTCTCAAGCTTAGCCTTTTGTTAACAACACTGTCATCTCAGATTTTCAAAATATGCTTCTCAACCATTGCAAAACAATCATTTGTGTAACAGTATTGATGGCTAACGTAGCATTTAGCATTAGCATTCAGCTGGCAACATTTACACAAAAAAACAGAAAAGCATTCAAAAAAATCATTTACCTTTGAAGAACTTCAGATGTTTTCATTGAGGAGACTCTCAGATAGCAAATGTTCAGTTTTTCCTGAAAGATTATTTGTTTAGGACAAATCGCTCCGTTTTCTGCGTCACGTTTAGCTATGAAAAAACCCCTGTATCCAGGATTGTGTAAATCTATCAGCAAGCTCATTAGCATAACACAACGTTAACTATTTATGAAAATCGCAAATGAAATGAAATAAATATGCCATCTCTCAAGCTTAGCCTTTTGTAAACAACACTGTCATCTCAGATTTTCAAAATATGCTTCTCAACCATAGGAAAACAATCATTTGTGTAAAAGTAGCTAGCTAGAGTTAGCATTTCGCGTTAGCATTTAGCGTTAGCATTAGCGTTAGCATCCAGCACGCAACATTAACAAAAACATAAAAGCCTTCAAATAAAATCATTTACCTTTGAAGAACTTCTGATGTTTTCAATGAGGATACTCTCAGTTAGATAGCAGATGCTCAGTTTTTCCAAAAAGATTCCTTGTGTATTAGAAATAGCTCCGTTTTATACATCACATTTGGCTACCAAAAAAAATCCATAAATTCAGTCCTCAAAACGCAAACTTTTTTCCAAATTAACTCCATAATATCGACTGAAAACATGGCAAACGTTGTTTAGAATCAATCCTCAAGGTGTTTTTCACATATCTCTTCATTGATACATCGTTCTTGGAAACATGCTTTCTCTCCTGAATCCCAGGAGAAAATGCCTGCACCTGAAGATTACGCACAAATTTAGACAAAGGACACCGGGCGGACCTCTGGAAAATGTAGTCTCTTATGGCCAATCTTCCAATGATATGCCTACAAATACGTCACAATGCTGCTAAGACCTTGGGCGAACGACAGAAAGTGTAGGCTCATTCGTTGCGCAATCACAGCCATATAAGGAGAGAATGGAAAACAGAGCTTCAGAAATTCTGCTAATTCCTGGGTGATGCATCATCTTGGTTTCGCCTGTAGAATGAGTTCTGGGGCACTTACAGACAAAATCTTTGCAGATTCTGAAACTTCAGAGTGTTTTCTTTCCAAAACTGTCAAGAATATGCATAGTCGAGCATCTTTTCGTGACAAAATATCGCGCTTAAAACGGGAACGTTTTTTATCCAAAAATGAAATAGCGCCCCTAGAGCTCTAAGAGGTTAACATCTGCTAACCATGTGTATGTGACAAATAAATGTAACTTGAATTTGATTTGATTTAGTACTCTAGCGACGTCGTACGTCGGAGGGGAGGAGCAGACGTGACAGTCAATAGTGAAGAAGCAACCCCGGGATGCTGACCTTCTAGGCAGAGTTGCAAAGAAAAAGCCATTTCTCAGACTGGTCAATAAAAATAAAAGATTAAGATGGGCAAAAGAACACAGACACTGGACAGAGGATCTCTGCCTAGAAGGTCAGCATCCCGGAGTCACCTCTTCACTGTTGAGAACTGTGTTTTGCTGGTACTATTTAATGAAGCTGCCAGTTGAGGACTTGAGGCGTCTCTTTCTCAAACTAGACACTAATGTACTTGTCCCCTTGCTCAGTTGTGCACCGGGGCCTCCCAATCCTCTTTCTATTCTAGTTACAGCCCGTTTGCTATGTTCTGTGAAGGGAGTAGTACCCAGCGTTGTACAAGATCTTCAGTTTCGCATGGAATAGCCTTCATTTCTCAGAACAGGAACAGACTGATGAGTTTCAGAAGAAAGTTATTTGTTTCTGGCCATTTTGAGCCTGTAATCGAACCCACAAATGCTGATGCTCAACTAGTCTAAAGAAGGCCAGTTGTATTGCTTCTTTAATTAGAACAACAGTTGTCAGCTGTGCTAACATAACTGCAAAAGGGTTTTCTAATGATCAATATGCCTTTTAAAATGATAAACTTGGATTAGCTAACACAACGTGCCATTGGAACACAGAAGTGATGGTTGCTGATAATGGGTCTCTGTACCCCATGTAGATATTCTATTAAAAATCAGCAGTTTCCAGCTACAATGGTAATTTCACATTTTCATTAACCATGTCTACACTGTATTTCTGATCAATTTGATGTTATTTTATTGGACAAAAATGTGCTTTTCTTTCATAAACAAGGACATTTCAAAGTGACCCCAAACTTCTGAACGGTAGTGTATGTTTATGTATTAATGCCTGTGTGGGCTGTATGTGTGTATATCTTGGACAGATGTGTCAGAGAGAGAGTGTCAGGTGATGAAGAAGCTAAAGGAGGTGGTAGACAAACAGAGGGATGAGATCCGGGATAAGGACCATGAGCTGAACCTCAAGAACGAGGACCTGGAGGCGGTGAGGCTTGTCTCTTTTCATCTAGTAGCATTCCACACTCCCTGAACTACATAACACATCCCTCCTAGGCTTCCTACTGTCTGTAGCCTAATGCTTCAGCACATAGATGTCTCGTCTTGCCTGAGGAGGACAACCACTTCCACCAACAATCTGGACACTGTTTCCATCAGTTCATTACAGATAAATGGGTAGGATTAAACGGACTCCTTCCTCCCCTTATAGCTTCAGCTGCAGCAGCACCATCTGATGAAGATCAACCTGGACCTGCGACACAGGATCAGTGTGGTAGAGGCACAGGGCAAGGCAGTGATCCAACAGAAGGCTGAGCTGGAGGCTATGTCCCAAGCGCGCCAGCAGGAGCTCGGGGCCCTGCGTCGGGAGGTGGCAAGGCTGAAGGAGGAGCGCAAAGAGTGGGAGCTGGACATGAAGAGGTCAGCCGAGGAGGAACCATCCCCCTCAAAGTCTGTGATGACAGTGCTTACACCAGTATCGGCCAAGGTAACCACAGCTACAACCCCCTACCTGATCAAGTCCATTACATTTCTCTTTAAGACACCATTACATATCTGTACGCTTCACCTTATAGAGTTAAGATTATACCCAAATGACAGGGTTTTAAGTTCCCTATTGACAAGAACACAATAACATGACATCCACCCAAGGAGGGTCAGTCAACCTTGTAGATTAGCCATTGAGTATCATTGCCACTGCTCACAAAGCCTGTCATAGCACTGTAAGTGACCGTGCTATTTCCCAAATCCAGTCCTTGGTACTAGCATCAGCAGCCTCCATCGTACACAATTCTTTTTGGGCGGAATGCAGAAGTGACCATGAATTCCTGGCACAGTGCTTTGAGTCAGAAGAGAGCCCTCCTGTCCTCTCGCTGTGTGACAAGGACCAGGAGGAGGAACCTGATGTCCTGGACCAGAAGGAGTCCGACAGGCCCCACTTCACCCTCGAGGAGCTACGGGACGTCCTGAAGGAGAGGAACGAACTCAAAGCTCAAGTGTTCATGCTGAGAGAGGAGCTCATCTATTACAAAAGGTTACATGATATGAAATCTGCTATGTGAAAAAACAAAGTGAATAAAAACATTTAAAAAAAATAATAACCTGGAGTTGAGGGACTAGGGATTTATCATCACTTTTTAATACCCCTTCAACTGAATCTTATGTTATTACTATACTGAACAAAAATATAAGCGCAACATGCAATAATTTAAAAGATTTTACTGAGTTACGGTTCATATAAGGAAATCAGTCAATTGAAATAAATGAATTAGACCCTAATCTATGGATTTCACATGACTGGGAATAGAGATATGCATCTGTTGGTCACAGATACCTTAAAAAAAGGTAGGGGCGTGGATCAGAAAACCAGTCACTATCTGGTGTGACTGCCATTTGCCTCATGCAGTGTGATCTCCTTCGCATTGATTTGAGCAGGCTGTTGATTGTGGACTGTTGTCCCACTCCTCTTCAATGGCTGTGCGAAGTTGCTGGATATTGGCCGGACCTGGAACATGCTGTCATACATGTCGATCCAGAGCATCCCAAAAACGCTCAACGGGTGACAGTCTGAGTATGCAGGCCATGGAAGAACTGGATCATTTTCAGCTTCCAGGAATTGTGTACAAGTCCTTGCAACACGGGGCCATGCACTATCATGCTGAAACATGAGGTGATGGCAGTAGATGAATGGTACGACAATGGGCCTCAGTATCTCGTCACGGTATCTCTGTTGATTGAAATTGGCAATCGATTAAATGCAATTGTGTTCATTGTCCAACGTTTATGCCTGCCCAAACCATAACCCCCCCGCCACCATGGAGCACTCTGTTCACAACTTTGACATCGGCAATCTGCTCGCCAACACGATACCATACATGTGATCTGCGGTTGTGAGGCTGGTTGGACGTACTGCCAAATTCTTTAAAATGACGTTGGAGTTGGCTTATGGTAGAGAAATTAACATTGAATTCTCTGGCAACATTCCTAGAGTCAGCATGCCAATTGCACAATCCCTGAACTTGAGACATCTGTGGCATTGTGTTATGTGACAAAACTGCACAATTTAAAGTGGCCTTTTATTGTCCCCAGCACAAGGTGCAGTGGTGCACCTGTGTAATGGTTATTCTGTTTAATCAGCTTCTTGATATGCCACACCTGTCAGGTGGATGGATTATCTTAACAAAGGATAAATGCTCACTAACCGGAAAAAAACACATTTGTGCACAAAATTTGAGAAAAAAGCTTATTGTGCATATGGAACATTTCTGGGATCTTTTATTTCAGCTCATAAAACATGGTAACAACACTTTACATGTTGCATTCATATTTTTGTTCAATATATATTTTTCGCATTTATATTTTTGTTCAGTGCACATGTACAGTTGAAGTCGGAAGTTTCAACCTCTCCACAAATTTCTTGTTAACAAACTATAGTTTTGGAAAGTCGGTTAGGACATCTACTTTGTGCATGACACAAGTCATTTTTTCAACAATTGTTTACAGACAGACTATTTCACTTATAATTCACTGTATCACAATTCCAGTGGGTCTGAAGTTCACATACACTAAGTTGACTCTGCCTTTAAACAGCTTGGAAAATGACAGAAAATGATGTCATGGCTTTAGAAGCTTCTGATAGGCTAATTGACATCATATGACTCAATTGGAGGTGTACCTGTGGATGTATTTCAAGGCCAACCTTCAAACTCAGTGCCTCTTTGCTTGACATCATGGGAAAATCTAAAGAAATCAGCCAAGATCTCAGCAAAAAAATTGTAGACCTCCACAAGTCTGGTTCATCCATGGGAGCAATTTCCAAATACCTGAAGGTACCACGTTCATCTGTACAGACAATAGTACGCAAGTATAAACACCATGGGACCACACAGCCGTCATACCGCTCAGGAAGGAGACGCGTTCTGTCTCCTAGAGATGAACGTACTTTGGTGCGAAAAGTGCAAATCAATCCCAGAACAACAGCAAAGGACCGTGTGAAGATGCTGGAGGAAACAGTTACAAAAGTATCTATATCCACTGTAAAACAAGTCCTATATCGACATAACCTGAAAGGCCGCTCAGCAAGGAAGAAGCCGCTGCTCCAAAACCACCATAAAAAGGCCAGACTCTGGTTTGCCACTGCATATGGGGACAAAGATCGTACTTTTTGGAGAAATGTTCTCTGGTCTGATGAAACAAATATAGAAATGTTTGGCCATAATGACCATTGTTATGTTTGGAGGAAAAAGGGGGAGGCTTGCAAGCCGAAGAACACCATCCCAACCGTGAAGCACAGGGGTGGCAGCATCATGTTGTGGTGGTGCTTTGCTGCAGGAGGGACGGGTGCACTTTACAAAATAGATGGCATCATGAGGACAGAAAATTAAGTGGATATATTGAAGCAACATCTCAAGACGTTAGTCAGGAAGTTAAAGCTTGGTCGCAAATGGGTCTTGCAAATGGACAATGACCCCAGGCATACTTCCAAAGTTGTGGCAAAATGGCTTAAGAACAACAAAGTCACGGTACTGGAGTGGCCATCACAAAGCCCTGACCTCAATCCCATAGAAAATTTGTGGGCAGAACTGAAAAAGCGTTTGCGAGCAAGGAGGCCTACAAACCTGACTCAGTTACACCAGCTCTGTCAGGAGGAATGGGCCAAAACTCACCCAACTTATTGTGGGAAGCTTGTGGAAGGCTACCTGAAACATTTGACCCAAGTTAAACAATTTAAAGGCAATGCTACCAAATACTAATTGAGTGTATGTAAACTTCTGACCCATTGGGAATGTGATGAAAGAAATAAAAACTGAAATAAATCATTCTCTCTACTATTATTCTGACATTTCACATTCTTAAAATAAAGTGGTGATCCTAACTGACCTAAGACAGGGAATCTTTACAAGGATTAAATGTCAGGAATTGTAGTTTAAATGTATTTGGCTAAGGAGTATGTAAACTCTTGACTTCAACTGTATATTTACTAATGATGTTGCATCCCACTTTATCCTTTTCATTTTTTGCATTTGCTCATAATACAAGTCCACATTCTTTAAATGAATCCCTTCTCCCTGCCTCAGTGAGGAGTTGGAGAATGAGATATACGGTATCAACTTGGATCCATCACTTCAGTCACAGCCTGCAGCCACTGAACAGCCTGACTCAGGAATCAAACGTCTGTAAGTACTGAGGCCCACTAGACCTACGCCAAAACTCCTCAGCTACCCCACTCCATCTCTCTTGATGGTATGTGCTCAGGCCACACACATATAGGTGCACAGCCTATCATTCCCACAATCTCTGACATTTTCAAACAAGGTTGTCACTAACCACGTTTCCATCTAGTTTTTATGCAAGTAAAGTCATCATGACAGCTGTGATTGAAACAGGACTTTTCGGTCATAATAAATAATGGTAATGTAGACAAATAATTTGTTTCTTTCGAAATGGTGGGATCTTTTTGTGTCTGTAAAATTAATTATGCAAGAAATGGCGTTGGAAATGCCTTTGGTTCTCCCACTACAACTCGAGAAACCAGGCAGATTAAATAAATTAACTTCACAGGGTGGTGAAAGTGCAAGGTGATCTTGATGCTCCTTTCCAGTAAATATCAAAGGTTCTTATTCTGGTGACATGATTGATGCTTGACTACCGTTTTTGACAATTTTTTGGTATTTTTATTTAACCTTTATTTTGACAGGGAAGACATATTGAGACCTAGGTCTATTTTCCAAATGTACCCTGTATAATACAATATAAAATACACATTAAACACAAAATATACACACTACATGACCAAAAGCACAAAAATGTACAGTTGGCACTATGCATTGGGGCAGGTAGTGTTCTCCTCTCATCGTGAACCGTGATTCATCACTCCTGAGAATGCGTTTCCACTGCTCCATAGTTCAATGGTGTCAAGCTTTACACCACTCCAGCCGACACTTGGCATTGCGCATGGTGTTCTTAGACTTGTGTCCGGCTGCTCGGTCATGGAAACCCATTTCAGGAAGCTCCCGACTCAATTATTTTGCTGATGTTGCTTCCAGAGGCAGTTTGGAACTCTGTAGTGAGTGTTGCAACCGAGGACAGATTATTTTCTCATGCTACGGGCTTCACTTGTGTGGTTTAACCACTTTGCGGCTGAGCCTTTGTTGCTCCGAGACATTTCCACTTGACAATAACAACACTTACAGTTGACGGAACGCTCTAGCAGAAATTTGACGAACTGACTTGTTGGAAAGGTGGCATCTTATGACGGTGCCTCGTTGAAAGTCACTGAGCTCTTTAGTACGGGCCATTCAACTGCCAACGTTTGTCTACATACGTTTGCATGGCTGTGTGCTCGATTTTACACACCTGTCAGCAATGGGTGTGGCTGAAATGGCCGAATTCACTCATTTGAAGGGGTGTCAATTAGAGGTCGACCGATTAATCGTAATGGCCGATTAATTAGGGCCGATTTCAAGTTTTCATAACAATTGGAAATCTGTATTTTTGGACACCGATTTGGACGATTTTTCTTTTTTTTTAACTTGGCAAGTCAGTTAAGAACACATTCTTATTTTCAATGACTGCCCAGGAACAGTGTGTTAACTGCCTTGTTCAGGGACAAAACAACAGATTTTTACCTTGTCAGCTCAGGGATTCAATCTTACAACCTTACAGTTAACTAACGTTAGTCCAACACTCTAACCACCTGCCTCTCATTGCACTCCACGAGGAGTTTACCTGTTACGCGAATGCAGTAAGAAGCCAAGGTAAGTTGTTAGCTAGCATTAAACTTATCTTATAAAAAACAATCAATCATAATCACTAGTTAACTACACATGGTTGATGATATTACTAGTTTATCTAGCATGTCCTGCGTTGCATATAATTGATGCGGTGCGCATTCGCGGAAAAAGGACTGTCGTTGCACCAACGTGTACCTAACCATAAACATCAATGCCTTTCTTAAAATCAAAACACAGAAGTATATATTTTTAAACCTGCGTATTTAGCTAAAATAAATCCAGGTTAGCAGGCAATATTAACCAGGTGAAATTGTGTCACTTCTCTTGCATTCATTGCACGCAGTGTCAGGGTGGGTATATGCGATAATAATAAACGTTTTGTTTTCGAAACTGTAGTTTCCGGATTCGACCATATTAAAACCTCTTGAAGCTAGGGGGCACTATTTTTATGATGACAATTATACCGGATCCGGGATGGGTGGTTCAGAGAGGTTAATGACCAAAGGCTCGTATTTCTGTGTGTTATTATGTTATAATTAAGTCTATGATTTGATATTTGATAGAGCAGTCTGACTGAGCGATGATAGGCAGCAGCCGGCTCGTAAGCATTCATTCAAACAGCACCTTTGTGCGTTTTGCCAGCAGCTCTTCGCAATGCTTCAAGCATTGAGCTGTTTATGACTTCAAGCCTATCATCTCCCAAAATTAGGCTGGTGTAACTGATGTGAAATGGTTAGCTTGTTAGCGGGGTGCGCGCTAATAGCGTTTCAAACGCCACTTGCTCTGAGACTTGGAGTAGTTGTTCCCCTTGCTCTGCATGGGTAACACTGCTTCGAGGGTGGCTGTTGTCGATGTGTTCCTGGTTCGAGCCCAGGTAGGAGTGAGGAGAGGGACGGAAGCTATACTGTCACACTGGCAATACTAAAGTGCCTATACGAACATCCAATAGTCAAAGGTATATGGAATACAAATGGTATAGAGAGAAAAAGTCCTATAATTCCTATAATAACTACAACCTAAAACTTCTTACCTGGGAATATTGAAGACTCATGTTAAAAGGAACCACCAGCTTTCATATGTTCTGAGCAAGGAACTTAAACGTTAGCTTTTTTACATGGCACATATTGCACTTTTACTTTCTTCTCCAACACTGTGTTTTTGAATTATTTAAACCAAATAGAACATGTTTCATTATTTGAGGCTAAATTGATTTTTATTGATGTATTATATTAAGTAGAAATAGGTGTTCACTTATTATTGTAATTGTCATTATTACAAATACATTTTTAAAAATCTGCCTTTTTGTCCTCCAATAATCGGTATCGGTATCTGCGTTAAAATCAGAATGGTCGACCTCTAGTGTCAAAATACTTTTGTATATATTGTGTAAATATATACACACACATTAGAATACAAACACACAGTCATGGTAAGCACAAATAAAACAACACAAATCACCCAGAAAAACGGTTCATAAGAATATTCTTGCTCTTATCCATAATAATCTCATCATGTAGACAAGCCTACCTGCACTATATCTGTGAGCTGTTGGCTAGAATGCACGTGCCAAGACCAGAGTAGGAACATTTGCAATTTAACACAACAGTTTTTGTGACAAAACTATCGGTAGAGTTGAAAATTGCAATGGAAACATATTGAACTTTAGATTTGTATTCGGTACATTTTATCCTCAAGTTAGTTTGGTGGTAACACCACTGTTGGGAAAATGTGCATATTATCTTCATGCGGACTCTAGAATATTCACATAAAAATATTTCTAATTGGGTGGAAACCTAGCTATTAACCAGGTTTTGATCCAACCTTTTTAATGTAAGTGAAGTACATGTTGGATAGAAAATGTTTATGACAGGCCTGATGGTCACAAATTGTCTGTAAACTTCCAAAATCTCGACAAAACAAAATACAATAGACAAGGTGGGATCTTTTTGTGTCGGTAAACGCTTTTATGCGCCAATATTGGTATAATAACTATCATATCAAAGTAAACTTGGAGTCAAGCGATGACGTGTGGTCCTCCCACTATGAGCAGTCCGTTTATTAGGATACAGATGAGTTATTAAATTATTATGAACTTCACAGGGTAGTGAAAGTGCAAGGTGATGAGCTTGATGCTCCTTTACAATAAATATTGAGGGTCTTACTCTGGTGACATGATCATCGATGCTTGGCTGCCTTTTGTCAAATCTTGGTCTTTTGTCCATGATAATCTCCTCATGTAGGAAATACGAGCACTATCTGCGAGCTGTTGGCTAGAGCGCACGTGCCAATACCAGAGTACACACAGACTCGCTAAATAACACATTTTGTTTGAGAAACCATCAGTACAGTTGAAAATGCGATGGAAACCCATTTAACTTTTATTTTTTATTCGGTACATGGGAATTTAAACGCAAAAGGTATTTATGTGCACTACATCGTCACGTAAATACTTTTTTCACCAACAAGTACATTTGATGGAAATACATGTCTGGTGGGAAAATTGTTTTTATGCGGATTTTAGAATATTCGCATGACAATTGGATGGAAACCTAACTTTATATATGTATGTCTCTGACCAATATGCTTGCGTGAGCACTAAAACAAATAATGACAAATTAATTTCCACAATGCTTGTTTGGGAATGTTATATTTGTAGAAGGACCAGGTTGAACGGATAAAGTTTCCGCACCATTCTGTGACTTTTTCCAACTACCATAATAATGTATTTAAGGTAATTTACAAATAATTGTGAAGAGAAGAAAAATGACCACTCCATAAATAAATTGTTTATTATTAATTATTTAAGTAGCTTACTTCGTCTAGATGTGGCTTGCCTCCTTTGCCAATCTGGGTGCTGCGAAGAAGTCACTTTGCACCAAAACTCGGACTACTTTTTTTCCCGCTTATGTCTCTTCATCTGTACTTCTTTGGACAGGATATTCACTGCAGTAATGCCGATGGTAGCAGCAGGGTTGATTGCAGACGATCCAACGTTACAGCCGATCAGACGACTTATGTCCTGTGTATGAACTTTTACATTTATTTCATCTCTTTTTGTGATGTCATTGTTGGTGAGCCAAGCACCGTCACTGTGCCAAAGCCCCTCCACGCCTGTCATCTCAAATGCAATACTTCCTTGTGATCATGTGTGCATGATGTGGGAGTATTCTTATTGGCTGATCATGTGTAGACCTTGAACCAGCTCATCATAGAAGATGCCACAATCATTAAAAATGGTCACCTCTTTTGCCAATATACTAATCCAGCAACTCACTATTACATGTACAAATCCACATATGCATGTTGTCTGAGTTAGGATTTTTTCATAGCATGGATATTCACGGTTGACAGCTCTTCATTTGTTGAATAAAGTGGAGTGACTAACTATGTTACCCTCTGACAGGGCAAACCTTATGCACTTCCCCAACCTTTTGTTTAGCAGTTTTCCTCATGCATGCTCTCATTCTGCTTTTGTCCTCATTCTGAGAACTCAATGTTCTCACTCACTCTTCATGAATAATCTGAAGTGTAACCAATGTATTTTATTGATGTATTTTAGTAGTAGCATTGTCATGGCTTTTTTTTCTTTTTTTTTGCATGGTGTAACCTAAATTCTTAATTTCTCTCATTGTACCTATCCAGGTTTAGCATCTTCTCTGGAGAAAAGAGGCGACCAGAGGAAGTGATTTGTTATTTGCACGCAGAGCAGGCTCAGGAGGCACGGAAGCATCCATAACCAGGGACCTACACTGAATGCACAAAACATTAGGAACACCTGCTCTTTCATGACAGACTGACCAGGTGAATCCAATTGAAATCTATAATCCCTTATTGATGTCACCTGTTAAATCCACTTCAATCAGTGTAGATGAAGGGGAGGAGACACATTAAAGAAGGATTTTTAAGCCTTGAGACAATTGAGACATGAATTGTGTATGTGTGCCATTCAGAGGGTGAATTGACAAGACAAAATATTTATTTGCCTTTTGAACGGGGTAGGGTAGTTGGTGTCAGGTGCATCAGTTTGAGTGTGTCAAGAACTGCAACGCTGCTGGGTTTTACCATGCTCAACAGTTTCCTGTGTGTATCAAGAATGGTCCACTGCCCCAAAGAACATCCAGACAACTTTACAACTGTGGGAAGCACTGGAGTCAACATGGGCAAAATCCCTGTGAATGCTTGACACCCTGCAGTCCATTGAAGTTATTCAGAGGGCAATAAGGGGGTACAACTCAATATTAGGAAGGTGTTCCTAATGTTTTATACACTGAGTGTATAATGTACCATGCTGGTGGTCTCCAAGTAAAAACATGAAGAGCTTCATGCCAAGAGGGATTGTCAGGACAAAGTTGTCTTGTGGGGACAATGGAGAGATGGATTCAGGAGAGAATAATGTGCAATCTGAGAGAGATCCTGTGCCTTTTGAATTCATTTTTAGTTGTGCAGACTATGGTGCTTTATACTAGCAATAAGTATTAGTGTAACTTCAGAGATTGCTCACATGTTTATTTTAACTATTAAAGCAAACTTATACCAAGTCTGAGGCCCCAAGTAAGAGAAAATATATTGAAGGCATTTTGACGTGATATAACTATCCGCCATATTTAAATTGTATTTATGTGAAGATTTTATTTTGACTATGCTGCACTTGAGTTTCCTAGTGTCTGAATAAAACGCTGGCATATTGTTGACTATCTGTGATGTGAATATGTTCACCCGTTTTCAATGTATGCTCAATATTAATTGTAGACACCTAAAAATATGAAATGGCACAATTGTTTTTTTTTTTTTTCACCTTTATTTAACCAGGTAGGCTAGTTGAGAACAAGTTCTCATTTACAACTGCGACCTGGCCAAGATCAAGCATAGCAGTGTGAACAGACAACAACACAGAGTTACACATGTTTTAATGCCTGTCAGTTCTTGCATTAAAATGTGAGATATTTTGGCCTTGTTCAATTTGATAGTTTTATCCCTGATTTTTCAGGTGCCTCTGCAAACTTTGAGACCCCCAAAGCCCCCGGGTTGACGGAATGTCAATCAAACTTCGAAATTGATAGTATAGTGTTGAAAATACCGGGGAAATATCACGTGCTGTTTCACCTGATTAGTGTGTCCCTACTGGATAATGCGCATGGCTTCACCTGTCGCCAGGGAAACTTTCATCTTGTTACAAGCGGCGGGGAACAGGCCATTGCTATTGGTTTATATGTATGCCACTTATAGACTGGATACAGCAAGTCAACCATTCAAATTTAGAAAGAGGAGGGTTTATTCAGTTAGCCTACTACCGGTAACTTGAAGTGGCTACTGTAGCATGCATGGAACTAAACTTAAAGTTCACAAGTATTTTGTATGTTAAATGTCACAACGCTCGATTTGAGAAATCGGTCCCACCGTTTGAGAAAACAAACTTTTGTTGAATTCAGTGCGTCTTTGGAGTACGAGCAATGGAAGAATTGAGCGAGTCTTCACCCGCTTTGGCGTTCGAGAAGGAAGCATTTGAGCTGACGGTGGAAGATGTTTATGACATTTCATACGTGATTGGCAGAGATTTGCTGAAAATAAGTACTACAGGTGAGGAAGTCTCCGATTTGCAATTCAAAATTGTCCGGGTTTTGGAGATGTTTGAAACGTTAGTGAATAAGTATAACCTGTCATTGGAGGAGCTGAAAATGGAACGAGACAACTTGAAGAGTGAACTGGATAGAATCGTGAGAGAAAGTTCTGCCGGGCAGGAAGCGGTAAGTTTGATCTTTTCAAACCGGGAAACTAACTAACGTCTATCAGGGTATGTTCAAGAATATTGTAACGTTTCACAGGGTTGCTATACACTACTGTGCAACATACAGTTGTGGACTCCTTTTTGTTCTACGTTTAGCCCTTTAATCAATATGTTCTCAGCAAACACTAGGACCAAACAAACTGGTGGTGGACCTGAAAGATCCCAATAGACCACGCTTCACAATGCAGGAGCTGAAGGAGGTGCTTCAGGAGAGGAACCAGCTCAAGGCCCAGCTACTGGTGGCGCAAGAAGAGTTGCAACTCTACAAGAGGTAGAATACACAACCAGACTTGACCAGTTAATTTCCCATGCAAACCGCACCACCTCACCCCAACCCACACAAAAATGTAATGTAGTGCTTTGTACTTGCAGTGGGATGCTGCCACCGGGTGAGCAAGCCATGGTAGAGGTTGACTTAGTATCTCCATCCCCTTCAAAACCTGTTCCTGACACAACAGATGAGTCTAAAGAAGAGGAACCTAACGAAGGAATGACCACCATCAGAAAGCTGTGAGCAATTAGCTTTTTTTCACCACTCAACTTTGCATAATCATAGTGAATTGCAAGAAGAGCATGCAGTATGACATGGTTTATTTACACCCTGAAAACAAGTATTTCAGAGACAACCATAGTATCACACAGGAGACAACCAGGTGGTTTGTTCTCACGGTCTGTCTCTGCCCTCGTAATGACCTGCTTGTGACCAGCTGGCTGTGTTTGTGCTGATGCTGTGTGATTGGGAGAATCTGACTGAAGAGGGGGAAAGCGAGAGCTGATACCACTTCACCAAGCCAGCTCCGCTGCAGTTGTCAGTATTGTTATTGTCGGACTTACGTGACTCAGTCAAGCCTCGGCTGACACTGCAAATTCACTCAATCCCCCGTCGCCTCCTCTAAGACTAGTAACGTCCAGGCATGTACATTGTGTTGTCAAACTATTTGCAGAGCAAGTTCTCTAAAATAAACTAATTCTTATTTCTTTTTGTAGGTTTTCATTCAGACGGAAATAAGGACAACCTATGAGAACAAGGACCTAAGACATTACTAATGATAAACCAAACATTTTTATGCACATTTCTATCAATGCATTGTATTAGATCAGTTTTCAGTAATGAATGGAAATGTTTTTAACTGGAATAATTTTGCTTTTGAAACTAACCCAGTTGTCTTTTTATAGATTTAACTGTTAGTCATTAATACAAGTATGGGAAAATAACTATGCTCATTAAGGTCATATAACATGGTACAGACCAATGATTTATCCAGTGCATTCAGAAAGTATTCAGACCCCTTACAGCCTTATTCTAAAATTGATTAAATTGTCTCTCCAATCTACACACAATACCCCATAATGACAAAGTGGATTTTTAGAAATGTTTTCAAATGTATTCAAATGGGATATAATTTACATAAGTATTTAGAGACTCGTTACTCAGTACTTTGTTGAAGCACCTTTGGCAGGGATTGCAGCCTCGAGTCTCCCTGGGTATGATGCTACAAGCTTGGCACACCTGTATTTGGGGAGTTTCTCCCATTCTTCTCTGCAGATCCTCTCAAGCTGTTAGGTTGGATGGGGAGTGTTGCTGCACAGCTATTTTGAGGTCTCTTCAGAGATGTTCAAGTCTGGGCTCTGGCTGGGCCACTCAAAGATATTCAGAGACACATCCCTAAGCCACTTCTGTGTTGTCTTGGCTGTGTGCTTAGGGTCATTGTCCTGTTGGAAGGTGAACCTTCACCCCAGTCTGAGGCCCTGAGTGTTCTGGAGCAGGGTTTTATCAAGGATCTCTGTACTTAGCTCCATTCATCTTTCCGGGGGGTGTAGAAGCCACCGCGTGCCCATTTTGGCAATCCTACACAATTGTAAAAACAAAAAATTAATTGCCCCACAGTGGTGTCATAATACCCATAAAGTCTAGCGGTCAAACGGGGAAATGGTTCCAATTGTTTTTCCACCATTCATTTTTCTCATAGGGGATTATAGAAACAGTTGAAGGGTGTGTCATGAAGGCTTACCCTGGCGTGACATTTTTGTTAACCATCTAAATTGCTTTCAGGCAAGGTGACTGAAATATATTTTGTGCTATTTACTGACTCAAATGCTAATTAGCATCAAAGTAGACATCATGCAAGACTACAAATCCCTGCACGTCAACTCTAGTTAACGCCTTTGCTAACAGGTAGTGTACATTTTTAACTCCAGACCATTCACAGAATTACCAATTTTATTTATTATTACATTTAGCTAATGGTTAATCCAGAGATTTTTACTATAATTTGTCACTCATCCATCTCATG